>NC_080411.1:6557500-7763333 GCF_030265065.1 Corythoichthys intestinalis | reverse complement strand
AAGTACACGCAAGTACACACATGTGGTACAAGTACACGCACGTGTAGTACAAGTCCACATACCTGTAATACGAGTGCACGCAAGTACACGTACCTGTAATACGAGTGCACGCAAGTACACGTACTTGTAGCACGCGAACACGCAAGTACACGTACTTGTAGCACGCGAACACGCAAGTACACGTACTTGAAGCGCGCGAACACGCAAGTACACGTACTTGAAGCGCGCGAATTCGCAAGTACACATACTTGAAGAGCAAGTAAACGTACTTGTAGCACGAGTACACGCAAGTACACGTACGTGTAGTATGAGTACACGTACTTGTAGCACGAGTACACTCAAGTACACACACGTGTAGGACCCGCAAGTACACGTCAGTGTAGTACACGCAAGTACACGTACGTGTGGTACAAGTACATGCACATGTGGTACATGTACGTGCACGTGTAGTACAAGTACACGCATGTGTAGTACAAGTACACATACCTGTAATACGAGTACACGCAAGTACACAGACTTATAGGACGAGTATACACAAGGACACTCGTTTGTTGTACGAGTACATGCACGTGTAATTTGAGTACACATAATTACATGTAAGTGTAGTATGAGTACACGTACTTGTAGTACGAGTACACCCAAGTACACGTATGTGTTGGGCCTGCAAGTACACATAAGTGTGGTACACACAAGTACGTGTAGTACAAGTACACGTACTTGTAGGACGAGTATGCACAAGTACACTCGTTTGAAGTACAAGTACATGTATGTGTAGTGCACGCAAGTACACGTAGGTGTAGTACAAATACACGCAGGTACATTTACGTGTAGTACGAGTACACGCAAGTACACCTTCGTGTAGGATGATTACAGACAAGTACACATAAAAACAATCAAAACAGTAACAACCATAATGAACTAAGCATCAACTTTGGGAAGGAAAAAAAAAAAAAAAATCTTGGCCTAACCATTGAGAATCGGGTTAGAAGCACTTCCCCAAAAAACTGTATAATGTCTATCCATCTATTATGGTCATTTAATTAATAATTGAAGTGCAAATTGGTCCTTTAATTATACCACGCGGTAGGTGACTTATACCCAACCAAAAAGTATAATACATGAAAACAAGAAAGTCAAGCGTTTCAATGAAAACTGGCTTTATTGCATATACATAGCTCTTACAGTACACCATTGCATACTACTGTTTTCCACCAGTATTACATTGAGAACAAAGTCATATGAAAGAATAGTGGCGACTTAAAATTAGAGTAGGAATAGCTGTGCCAAATATTCTTTAAAATGTGAATTTAAATGATGCTCTCTTGAATTAATGAAGTGAATAAGTGCATTGTTGGATAAATGACAGGCATCAGGAGTTTATTAATTACTCAATGACTTGATACATTCAATATAAAGGCACTTTCAGAAATAATTATAGACTGGCAAAAATAGTTTGAATCTTAGTAAAGGGAAAGCATTATGTAACCTAAAAGTAATGCATAGACAGATAACCGTAAACTATACCATTAGAGGGATTCCCCAAAAGTTCATTAGTTATGCAGACAATACTTTGGCAAAGGTTCAATTAATCATTTCACATCCAAATACAGTTAATATGACGTTAAATATTATGGTCTCACAATTTCAACCAGTCTGTTTATCATAATTCAAGACTAAATACTGTCACTGTTTATTTAAAAAAAAAAGGTCAAATACGAATGAAAGTAACTAATAAATCTAAAATCTAAAGCTAAATCTGTAAAAAATATATTTTCCCACGCTTCCATTGCAATGTTATTGCTTTCATTTCAAAACTACTAATTAATATTTCATATTGCCATGTGATCATGACACATTTACAAAAAAATGTTTTGCATAGAGATTTCTGTTTTCATCGAGCAGAGATTGTGTTCACTTTCAGCTGTCGAAATTCTACGTTGGCAGGAATTTATTGATAAAATCTTATGACTTTTAACGAAGGCACGTGGCATGTCCAAAATGCGGACATACATTTAAAAAAAAAAAAAATGAGGAGCTCAATATTTTGAAAAGTACATAATTGTACAGTACATATCAAAAAGCAGACATACCTTATAAGGCTTATACATCTATTTCTGTATCAAAGTTAAACACTGGTATTATAGCACATTTTTCTTTGACAATGATTTAATTACAGGCACAAATTCAGAATCATGGCTGTGGAATTAGTTGATGTTTCATCTCTCTCCCTCTCTACATGTAGCTGGTTAAAGGTCCTGAGCATTCCATGGATTGCCATTTGCACTACTGATTTACTCACTGTTCCTGACCGTCTTCCCGCAGCTCCGAAGGCAGAAACTTGTACTGCTGCTGCCTGATCATGGCCAGCCTCTTCCTAGCTTCATCCAGCTCCCTTTCTTTGCGAAGCATCTCCTCTTGTGCGGCGATGATCTGCAACACAACGACAAAAAAACGAAATTTATTGTTGCGTCATATCCGCAGGTTGTCTTAGGAAAATTCAGTCATGTGAAAAAATTAGGACACCCCATTAAATACTCAGTTCTCTAATAAAATACTTCCACATATCAATTTTTATCTTATTTTTCTTTATCTCTGCAAAAAAAAAGTGATTTAATTGCAGGTAAACAACAAAAATTAACATTGTTTTACGCATGAAACCAAATATATCAACAAAAATGCATGTCAGGGAAGCTCAAGTTTAAACTCCGAGACAAGTGTCAACTCGATAGCTCGATGAGAAATGAATCGTACCCTAACCATGAATTGCTTTGCTTCGAAGGCTTTATGAACAAGAGCTCTCGGGTACAAAATGATGTGATTCAGCAAGGAGCTGTGATCTGATCGGGTCCGATCACGTCATTTTCAAAGTATCGGAATCGGCAAAAAAAATATCGGACATGCCTTTTTTCAATATACCGTAATTTCTGGACTATAAGGCGCACCTGACTATAAGCCGCCAGCCACTAAATTTGACATGAAAACGACATAAGCCGCACTGGACTATAAGTCGCAGTTGTCCTTATTGTATTATGGGATATTTACACCAAAAGATATCAACTGCTAACACTTCATTTGACAAAGGCATTATATGACTGTCATGAAACCAAATGAACGACCATGAAGCTTTGAACCAATTGGCTGCAAAGCCTTATTGTTTCAAAAAACTTCATTCGGCCATCACTGCTCCCTTGGGGGAGACAGTCAACCTCTGCTGCCACCTGCTGTCAACACTGTTGTCATCCAACATTCCTCTTAGCATGCATTGCGGCACTACAGATGTAAATAACAATCAAAATTCATGTTCTCTGCTAATTATTTCTTCAGTTACTGTTCCAGTTGTTTCATTAATTGCTAGCTATTGTATTTGGTAACATTTTCTTGGATGGTGGTGCCATAATACTGTCATAATTATTACATGACACTGTCATAAGCATTATTGAATGCTTATAATAGATGTCAGTTAGTGTCATCCCGCAAATTATCTCACTTTTGAATGGACGCAAAAGATCTCAGCTGGACATAAATGGAGTTAGTGATATAATATGCCACATGACACATATTGACATCTGTAATAAGCATTCAGTAGTGCCCATGATAGTGTCATGTCGTAATTATGACGTTCTTATGACAGTCTTATGATGCCGCTGTCAAATAAAGTTTTACCTATTAACCCAAATAAATCATCAAATAAGCCGCACTGGACTGTAAGCCACAGGATTCAAAACGAGGGAAAAAAGTAGCGGCTTATAGTCCAAAAATTAGGGTATATATATATATTTTTTATTATATCGTTGTCTAATTGTATTTAACATTACAGACAAAATGTCTTACACCCATCCAGAGTCTTTAGTTTTGGCTTACAGTAGGGCTATCAATTTTATCGCGTTAATGGCGGTAATTAATTTTTTAAAATTAATCACGTTAAAATATATACCGAAATTAATGCATGCGCTGCACGACCCATTCACGCATTGTCGCGTTCAATCTATGATGGCGCTGCTTTACCTATAATTAGAGCTAAAAGGCAGCGTAAAATGAGTAGAGAAAAAAATCTTTTTTTCAGTTTTAATTGTTTAGTTCTACTTGAATCTCTCAAGATTGTTAATTGATATCAAATATCCATATGACCGGTGTTGCCACAGGTTACTTGAAAAAGTAACTTAATTACTGATTACGCCTCAAAAAAGTAATCTAGTTACTTTACTGATTACTTCATTATCAAAGTAACTAAGTTACTTTAAAAGTAATCTATCAGTTACTTTTTACCCATTTTTCTCCCTTTGCCGCCTCAACATAAGAATGACAACAGAAAAATGTCATCACATGTAATTGACTTTCCGATAATTGAATTTAAAGGGGAATATCAGAATTTCGCGCTAGCTTAGCCACTCCGGAGCCCTGAAACTAACAAATATCTGACAAACTGCTTGGAATTCGTTGAAATCAACTCCACCGACCAATTAAACCCCGCTAACTCTAAGATCAAGCCTAATGTCAAAACTTCAGAATTTCGGGTTATGGTTAACAGCATATCAGTGCCAATGTAAAACAATGCGACGGCACAATAATCAACAACACACAAGTGGATTGTACAGTGCAATAAACACAAGGGTGGTGGCGGACGCGGATGCGCGTGTAGCCGTGCACATTAACAACCCGGAAGTACTCCTCTCAACACACACGCGGTCAATTTGGCCACAAAACGTGGCGGCAACTAAGCACTTTACACTCAGTCGGACTTACAACACATCCCACAGATGCTAAACGAACACATCACCTCACAGCATGAATGTGCAACACGCAAATGATGTAAACAAAGCTTGACAACTTGGAGCGATGACTGCCCGTCGTTGCTACGGCAAAGCTACGAAACACCCGCGCATGTAGGGGGTCCAACCTTTTGCTGATACCCTCAAGAATGAAGGAAAAATACTCACCTTCATCCATGGATATCCACAGATCAACATTCCCTCGCAACGTCTCAATACTCGGCGCGAATGTCCACTTGCCTCAGTCCCACAACACGTGACGCGAGACCAAAACAGGAAATAGCTAAGAGGTTGTCATGGAAACACGTGCCGGGAACCTTTTATTTTAGCATTTTCTATTCAAAATGCTCTTCGTACATGACTACAATATTCTTTATTCTACATACGTTATGAGGCAATGAAAAAATAGTAATGCAGAGACAGTAAGGAAACTAATCAGATTACTGGTGTAGAAAAATGAACGCGTTAGATTACTCGTTACTGAAAAAGTAATCAGATTACAAATACTGACAACGCTGCATATGACCAAATAGGTTTGAAAACACACAGGCTTCCATACGGTGTCCTAATTTTTTCACATGACTGTAGATGTACATACTGTCTACAGCTGCATTGCTGCAAGGATCAAATGGATGGAGGGTTAGGGTCAATTTGGAGTAAGAGTAATGTGCGTGCAGACTTTTTTGTAGTTGCAACAAAACTTTTAATTGCAGGGGTCAATTTGGTGGGAAGGTAACTTGTGGTTTGTGAAAAATATTTTTTTGTAGTTGTAGGAAGCTTTGAGAAGTCAAGCTCTTCTGATTGGTCAAAATGGCATTCTAAAGTAAACAAACCCGCTCAAGCTTTACAAGTACGAATCACTTCTCTGCCACTTCAATTGGTGCAATGGTAACTTGTGTTTGTAGACGGAATACAAAGAACTTTCGACTTGTACAGTCCAAATTTTTCAACCTGGTTACTAAATCTACAAGTTACTTTTTCTCCAAATAGAAAATTGTTTCTTGTAGCATTTTTTGCTACAACAACACATTCCTACAACAAGTTACTTATGTACAAAGTTTTACCTCCAATAGCAGATTGTCATTGATCAGACCCGACACTGCACATTGCATTTAACTGGTTAATTGTGATGTTCTTGGCAGATAATCAGTGATCCTTGCCTACTGCACAAGATAGCATCAACAACAATTCCATCTTCGACTTACCTGAGCGATACCTCCAACCATCTTGCTCTTGACCACCACTGCTTGGTCATCTTGTGCATCAAATGCCGCTTTTTGCGCAGCCTTCACAAGATTATCCGAAGCCCTCTTCACAGCATTTCCAGCAGCCTACAGAAACACAGACATCAATTGAAAAAAATCCATACTTGTGGCACTGAAGAAACAAACATTTATTTAAGGCCATGAACTCATTTACAGTGAACACTAATGATATGAACACGTCACTAGGGTCCAATCACGTCAATTTCAAAGTATCGGAATCGGCAAAAAAATATCGGCCATGCCTTTCTTTCATATATATATACATATATATATATTTTTTTTAATTCAATCGTTTTCTAATTGTATTTAACGTTACAGGCATAATATGTTACACTCATCCAGAGTCTTAAGTTTAGGCTTAAGGTAGGGTTATCAAATTTATCCCGATAACGGTGGTAATCAATTTTTTAAAAATGTATCACGTTAAAATATTTAACGTAATTAATGCATGCGCTGCACGACCCACTCACGCATTGTCGCGCTCAATCTGTAATGGGGCCGTTTTACCTATATATAGAGATAAAAGGCAGCGTAATATGAGTAGAGTGAATTTTGGCAGCCTTTGGAGCCTTTTTTTAATTGGCTAAAGCCTTACAATCCCTCTCCTTACAATCACAAATATCATGGGAAGCAATATGGGGAAGCAAGGTAGCAATTGATCTTTTTCTTAACACCTTATGTTATTTCCCAACGCAGAGAAGATATATCAATTGGTAGCACTACGCACAGTCATGGTTCCACTTCCCATCATGCATTTGGGCATGGCTACAGTATCATTTACTGAAAGCTCAACAAATACACTAGATGGCAATATTTAGTCACAATATACAAAGTCACGAGTCTTTCTATCCGTGGATCCCTCTCACAGAAAGAATGTTAATAATGTAAATGCCATCTTGAGGATTTATTGTCATAATAAACAAATACAGTACTAATGTACTGTATGTTGAATGTATATATTCTTCCGAGTTTTATTCATTTTTTTCTTAATGCATTGCCAAAATGTATATGATCGGGAAAAATTATCGGGAATGATTGGAATTGAATCGGAAGCAAAAAAAAAAAAAGCAATCGGATCGGGAAATATCGGGATCGGCAGATACTCAAACTAAAACGATCGGGATCGGATCGGGAGCAAAACTTAGGCTAATATTCGTCAAAATCATTTGACATCTATTGGGTGTCTATTAGGCCTGAACGATATTGGAAAAAACTATTGCTGCAATTTTTGGGGGGTTTGCGATATTGTATTATTGCGATATAAAAAAAATAATTATATATTTATTATATATAGCGATATATTTTTTAATTTTCACTAGATGACTTGAATAGCTGTTTGAAAAGACTTTGGATGACTCACCATGACCACAGTGTACAGTGATCCCTCATTTTTCGCAGTTAATGGGGACCAGAACCCGCCGCGATAAGTGAAAAACCGTGAAGTTGCGCACCCCGCCCCCCAAATTGTTATTTTTTTGTGTGTGTGCTCAATGTATTTATTCCAATTTAGCATTGGAAAAAGATACATATAAGACATGTTTTTTTCTCACTTTTTCCCCAAAGTATGATTTTTAAAAAATGTGTGTGTGTGTGTGTGTGTGTATATATATATATATTAGGGCTGTCAAAATTATCGCGTTAACGGGCGGTAATTAATTTTTTAAATTAATCACGTTAAAATATTTGACGCAATTAACGCACATGTCCCGCTCAGACAGATTTAAATGACAGTAGAGTGAAATGCCCACTTGTTAATTGTGTTTTATGGAGTTTTGCTGCCCTCTGCTGGTGCTTGGGTGCGACTGATTTTACAGGCTTCAGCACCCATGAGCATTGTGTAAGTAATTATTGACATCCACAATGGCGGGCTACTAGTTTATTTTTTGATTGAAAATTTTACAGATTTTATTAAAACGAAAACATTAAGAGGGGTTTTAATATAAAATTTCTATAACTTGTACTAACATTTTTCTTTTAAGAACTACAAGTCTTTCTATCCATGGATCGCTTTAACAGAATGTTAATAATGTTAATGCCATCTTGTTGATTTATTGTTATAATAAACAAATACAGTCCTTATGTACCGTATGTTGAATGTACAGTGCCTTGCAAAAGTATTCGGCCCCCTTGAATCTTGCAACCTTTCGCCACATTTCAGGCTTCAAACATAAAGATATGAAATGTAATTTTTTTGTCAAGAATCAACAACAAGTGGGACACAATCGTGAAGTGGAACAACATTTCTTGGATAATTTAAACTTTTTTAACAAATAAAAAACTGAAAAGTGGGGCGTGCAATATTATTCGGCCCCTTTACTTTCAGTGCAGCAAACTCACTCCAGAAGTTCAGTGAGGATCTCTGAATGATCCAATGTTGTCCTAAATGACCGATGATGATAAATAGAATCCACCTGTGTGTAATCAAGTCTCCGTATAAATGCACCTGCTCTGTGATCGTCTCAGGGTTCTGTTTAAAGTGCAGAGAGCATTATGAAAACCAAGGAACACACCAGGCAGGTCCGAGATACTGTTGTGGAGAAGTTTAAAGCCGGATTTGGATACAAAAAGATTTCCCAAGCTTTAAACATCTCAAGGAGCACTGTGCAAGCCATCATATTGAAATGGAAGGAGCATCAGACCACTGCAACTTGGTTATATATATATATACATACATATAAATGGTTTTAAGCACTTCAAATGTAATAATTATGATCAACCAAATCATTTTTGAATAAGAATAAAGTACTGTAGTAGAAAAATGCTTGGCTTTATTAAATACTTCTGTTTATCTACCTTAGCTGTGACTCTTGGAGTGACATGTAGAAAATTACAAACTCCTCATGATCACTTCTGGCATTTATTATATATGTCTCGAACGTCTCAACACACACACACACATTCATTCCAAAGCAGCTTCCTTGCAGAAACTGTTTAACAAGTTAAACGATAATTGACACATGCTGCGCTGTGATGTCCGCTTCTTTGGCAAGATCAAAGACAACCAGCATCGTTAACTTTAATTAGCAAGTGCTCCAGTGATGGTGAGGTTCAAAGAGTTGGGAGAGGGAGGGTGTTAGGTTGTGCGCAGAGCAGAAAGCAAGGCGTATGTGGATTAAAAAAAATAAAAACTATCGCACGTCTTTGCGATGGGACTATCGCGCACGCACACATCGCGATGGCGATGTTTAAACGATATATCGCTCAGGCTTAGTGTCTATTCCTGTCAATGGCAGCGAATGAGTTAATTTTTTTTTAATGTTGACACATTTTCAGGGGAATGAGTGAACAGAAACACAAGTTTGTCCCTTGTGAGCAGCAACTCCTTAAAGGGAAAGGAAGCAACCACACTAGTGCTCTTGAGACCTGACAACCATAACATTTTTTTTTTTGGTGGTGCTAGGGAATTGCTGTAAAAGGAAGAAATGTGGACTGGTGTATCCCACTCAAAGGCAACCATTTCTCTCATTGGTCCGGGAAGAGGAGGTTTTCTCCTTTTACGGCTTTGTGGGCTGTGGCAGACTGCGAGTTAGTTGTAAATGACAGTCGCAAATATATGATAGAATTATTTTCCACTAGTTTATCTTTGGTTGGAAAGTTACTATTAATCATTCCCTAGTGTATGACAAGACTGTGAAGCTCCTTTTGACAGGATGTTGATGATGGGGCCTGTTTAGCAAAAAACAAAAATAAACAAATATCTAAAAATAGAAAATAATCATTTATGTTAAAACTTTTGTCAAGATAGTCTTTGGAAAACCTCAGCCTTAAAAGCACCATTGCAAAGAGTGACAAGACGAGATGTTAATAGTGTAATCGTAGGTCAGGGCTAATGTTTCCAGTGTTGGCTGCCATTGGTGGACCGGTGGATTGTTTCCAAGACCTCCCTAGACATAAATGTATGGGAATTACTGCGGTGGCAGCTGCAGGCCCAGAAGAGGAGGGGATAAGCCACTGCTGATTGGATCGGAGAACACGAGCTGGCTGATGTGCTCGCAGCTAAGATACACAGTCATAAATATAGTATTTAGAAGCATTTGGCATGGCAGGAGATAGCTGCACTTTCGAAGATTTGGAAGGAACCACAGACAGAGTGACGGTATCCCAAGTTAAGAGTTTTTGGAGACATGGACCAAGCAATGATTTGAGTTACGAGTACACTTGAGATCTTTGGCCTCTCCAGGGAAGCAATTTATGTGGACCCACTGAGCGGATCCTTGACTAACGCCATTTTAAGACACACCCACTGGCAGATGTGTTGGGTGACAACTGCCACTCCCACTAAATGCCATGCCACCTTAGTTGCTACCTCTAGAGCAGTGGTTATTAACTGAAGGTTAAGAAACGCAGCGCCCTATTTTGTACGCTGACTAAATCTAGTTAAAGTGGCATTTTAGACCAGGTTTTGGACTGGTTTGCCTTCAATTTACAGGCTTTATTCCATTTCATTCGAATGCTAGCACTCTATCTGATGGAAAGCGAAATCAGTTTGATCAGTGGAAGGTTGACAGGCACTTGGTATGAGGAAGTATAACATCTTTTCAATGATTCACGCAGCTTCACAGTCCTTTAAACAGGGTTGGAGCTGTGCATATCTAGAGCTGAGAGTACATTGTTCCACTCCAGCGAAACCAGACGAGTCATTGGCTAAAGGCTGTGTCTGGCGGTCTGTGGGCAGTGGGCGGGGCTCGGCTTGCCCGAACGCTCTGCTTCTCTGCATGACCATTGGATGATGTGTCTGAGGCTGAATCCCTTTTTGAGTGACAGTGAAATGAGAAAATCAGTGAGCTTATCATATTAACATCCGCGAAGGAAGTTTTCAATTTTCATTCCGTTGTTCTAAGTTCAACTGGAGACTCTCATAATCATCCTTGCGACACGTGCTTTGTTCAAAACGATTAGAGAAATATCGAGCTTAGTTTTGATGTTTTTTCTTCTGTTGTTGCTGCTTGTGTTTGGAGACTTTACTTCTGGCACTCTAGTTTCTTCCCCTACCGAGCAGCGGATGCCGCCGAGCCCCTCCACTGTCACAGAGCATTGACAGGCGGACACACTTTGAGCTTCCCCTCATTGAAACACCAGCATCCGCCACTGGTCCCTAGGTATGAGTATGTGCGTGATTGACTGCTAGTCTGCTTGTAGCCTGTGATTGGCTGGCAATGAAGTCAAGGTGTACATCATCTACTGCCCACAGTTAGCTGGGATAGGCTTCAGCACCCCCCACGAAGAAGGTGGATGAACATTATACTGTTTTGAATAAAAAACTATCATAGACTACAACGCTGCCATCCTCATTATTTAGGCTTCCTGACCGCTTCAATACGAACACTGTAATCTTGTAAAAGCTAATATTTGCATCAGGGATGTCCCGATTCGATCACGTGATCGGAAAGCGGGCCAATCGCGCCATTTTTCAGAGGATCGGAATCGGGTGAAAAGGGTCGGATTTTTTATTTTTTTAAAAACATGTTTTTCTTAGGGCTGTCAAACAATTAAAATTTTTAATCAAGTTAATTACAGCTTAAAAATTAATTAATCATAATTAATCGCAATTAATCGCAATTCAAACCATCTATAAAATATGCCATTTTTTTCTGTAAATTATTGTTGGAATGGAAAGATAACACACAAGATGGATATATATATATTCAACATGCGGTACATAAGGACTGTATTTGTTTATTATAACAATAAATCAACAAGATGGCATTAACACTGTTAACATTTTGTTAAAGCGACCCACGGATAGAAAGACTTGTAGTTCTTAAAAGATAATGTTAGTACAAGTTATAGAAATTTTATATTAAAACCCCTCTTATTGTTTTCATTTTAATAAAATTGGTAAAATTTTCAATCAAAAAATAAACTAGTAACCCGCCATTGTGGATGTCAATAATTACTTACACAATGCTCATGGGTGCTGAAGCCTATAAAAACAGTCGAACCCAAGCGCCAGCAGAGGGCAGCAAAACTCCACAAAACACAATTAACAAGTGGGCATTTCACTATACTGTCATTTAAATGTGTCTGAGCGGGGCATGTGCGTTAATTGAGTCAAATCTTTTAACGTGATTAATTTAAAAAATTAATTACCGCCCGTTAACGCGATAATTTTGACAGCACTTGTTTTTCTGCTTCATGCTCTTACAGCACCACAGACTCTGCGGTGCTCCCAAATTGTCCAGTTTGCGTTTGGTACTTAAAACTAACGATGATTGACAGGTTTGTAGCTTTGATCTTGCCAGAGAAGCTTGGTACCTTTACGATCAAAGGCACAAATCTGTTAACCATCATTAAACTTGCATAAGTTTGCTGTGGCAACTCATTGTGTAAGTGAGAGGCTGTTCTCTGGAGCGTGAGTGTCAAAGCTTGAGTGGACTCACTCAAAGAAGCATTTAACAAAGACAGCATTTTTCTACATTATTCTTTTTGAAAATAATTCACATTATGAAGGTGGCACATTGAGACAGTAAAATGTTTGGAACTTTTGTTCCCCCCAAAAATGTTTTTTTTTTTTTCCAGTATCGGATCGGGACTTGGTATCGGCAGATTCTCAAAATTAGGTGACTCAGAAAATCGGCGATCGGGACATCCCTAATTTACATTGTATTTTTTTCTGCTGACATGTTTTCAACATCAAGAACTATGAAATTAATAATTGCCTATGTTTGTTCTACTATATTACAATCTGAATTAGGGCTGCAGCATTAATCGATGAAGTAGTTCGAATAATCGAGTAATCTGATAAAGAACATAAAAAAAAAAATCAAACTACCTGAGCTGAGCCTCAAACGGTATAAAAAAAATAAATGATGATCTAAGTACAACAAAAGAACAATTGGCTAACTTACATAGCAAAAGTCCGCTAGCTTAAATGCTATAAAATGCTATTTTTTTTTCCTTTTTTTTTTTTTAACAATGCTCTTAACAAATTGGTCAGACACATATTTCCACAAAGAAACAGCTAAATATACCTATAAACTAAATTACGAATGCATTAAAAACATTAGCTCAAACAAAAACATATGTTGGTCTTAACAAGGAGCAGCTGGATTCAGCAACATTGAATAAGTTATGTCATATTCACCGTTGCCAATATAGGGCAGTGTATCCATCCAAATCAATAAAACTAAATGCAAACACTTTGAAAACAAACCATTACAACGCCACTTTAATTAATCGAATACTCAAAGCAGCAAAATCTAATTCGAATCTTTTTTCCTAATCAAATTTCTCGAGTTAACTGATTACTCGTTGCAGCCCTAATCTGATTCAGTCATCTTGACTGAATAAAAAATGGATTGTGAAAAATAAATTAGGGGTAGTATGTAGCGGTACTCATTGCCGCGCAGTGCTAACCTGAAGCCTCTTCATGGTCTGGGAGTCTTGGTCAGCTTTGACCTTGCAGGCCACCAGCAGCTGAGCAGTGGAAGCTGCCACCTGCTTGGCAGAAGATATGAGCTTTTCCTCACTTGCGTGTCCCTGAACCGCTGAGTTGGCAGCCTCACAAAGATTGTTGGTGGCTGCGGCTACCATTCGGGCCTAAGGGGTCAAAGGCGTGACATGTTATAGTTGGCTAGTTAAATATCTGATATAGATTTTAAAGCTGAATGTAGGAGACTCACAGCAGAAATCAGACCCTGAGACCATTGTCCATCATCCACTGCATTAGCTGGAATGGCTCCTACCTGTAAAAATGCAAATATTATACATCTGATGATGAGCTACGAATTGTTGATATCTCGCTGGCTGTCATTGATGGCAAGACACGTCCAATCCATTTCAATTGGTTGACTGGCAGTGATCATATACTTTATTGTTGACGGTGCTTGTGTGAGCCATACCTTTCCTTGAGCCACCAGCTCCCTCTGTGCTGCTGAAGCGGCTTTAACTAGAGCACTGGTGGCAGCAGCAATAGACTTGGCTGCCTCTAGAATTTGCTCCTCAAAGTTCAAGCTCTCATCAGCTTCCTGTTTAAGGAGAGTCAAACCAACAGTCAATAAACACGTCACACACAGCCGCCATGAAGAGCTGTGAAGCAGCTGTTAAAACGAAAAGGTGCCCTCATTTGGGAAAGTTAACAACTACAGACAATAGGGGTCAAGAATAACAAGATGAGGGACAGACAATATATTTCATGGCACAGACGGCTACCACGTACTGTATGCTGCTGCAGGTTTATACAGTATATAAACAGAAAAAACCTTGGGTTTGGTCCTGGGTCTCAGCTGCTCCAGTTTCTTGGCAGCTGCCTCAATGGCTGCTGCTGCTCCAAGCAGCTCATTTTCAGCGATGACAGTCGGGTCCTCAGGATCCACCCATTCGGTGCCTACAACACACTTTCAATGTTTCCAGCACTTTGGAAAGTCACCACAACAGCCAGCAATCAAAGCGGCTCCTCTCATTCCCTTTAAATATGGTGCGTTTACATCTTACATGGAGACATTTATGTGCAGAAAAGGTGCGTGAGAGGAGAATTGTCAATGCTCTTAACTAAAGATGTCCCAATCGATCGGGTCCGATCACGTCATTTTCAAAGTATCGGAATCGGCAAAAAAATATCGGACATGCCTTTTTTTTTTTAAATATATATATATTTTTTAATTGAATCGTTTTCTAATTGTATTCAACGTTACAGACAAAATGTCTTACATTCATCCCGAGTCTTTAGTTTTGGCTTAAAGTAGGGCTATCAAATTTATCGCGTAAACGGCGGAAATTAATTTTTTTAAAAAAATTAATCACGTTAAAATATTTAATGCAATTAACGCATGCGCTGCACGACCCAATCACGCATTGTCGCATTCAATCTATGATGGCGCCGTTTTACCCATAACTAGAGCTAACAGGCAGCGCAAAATGAGTAGAGAGAATTTTGGCAGTCTTTTGAGCCTCTTTTTAATTGGCTAAAGCCTTAAAATCCCTCTCTCAACAATTACAAATATCGTGGGAAGCAATGTGGGGAAGAAAGGTAGTAGTTGATCTTTTCCTTAACACCCTATGTTACTTCTCAACACAGAGAAGATATATCAATTGGTGCCACTACGCACAGTCATGGTTGCACTTCCCATCATGCATTTGGGCAGAACAGTTAAATGGCTACAGTATCATTTACTGAAAACTCACCAAATACACTAGATGGCAATATTTAGTCACAATATACATAGTCACATTTATCCTTTAAGAATTACAAGTCTTTCTATCCGTGGATCCCTCTCACAGAAAGAATGTTAATAATGTAAATGCCATCTTGAGGATTTATTGTCATAATAAACAAATACAGTACTTATGTACTGTATGTTGAATGTATATATTCGTCCGAGTTTTATTCATTTTTTTCTTAATGCAGTGCCAAAATGTATATGATTGGGAAAAATTATCGGGAATGATAGGAATTGAATCGGGAGCAAAAAAAAAAAAAGCAATCGGATCGGGAAATATCGGGATCGGCAGATACTCAAACTAAAAGCAAAAGCAAAAAAACATGATCGGAACAACCCTATTAATTATTATTAACTTGAACTGGTTGTAACACTTTCAAAAATGTAAACATTTTGGAAAAAAGTTCATGACAATCCTTGGATGACTTGGGAATAAAAAGATGTGCACCAAGGCATGTTTGAACTGTTTTTTTTAAGTTTATAAATACTCATAGAAAAATCAGACGCAAATTTCACAAAAAATGTTTGGAGTGTAAAGTGTTAAGCATATCACATTAGGCGCAAACAGAAACATATTTTGCGACTGAATTTTTGAGGTGAGGACAATACCTTTCATGGCCTCTGCAGCCTGAATCAATTCAGTGACAGACCCTGCAACCCTCTTGGAGTAGCTAGCCAACTGCTGCTTCATATCATGAGAGGGCTTCTGGATAATCTAAATGAGGTGGATAAAAAAATCGTTTTAACATCATGCACATAACTGATCGAGTAAATGCCTACTACAAAACTGGAACTTTATTTGGGGTCAATAAGAGGCTGCTTAATGGTGGCAGCTGTGTGCCGACTCATTTAGAAAGAGTTCGATTATGATTCGTGGATTCTGAATGAAGCCACTTCCCCAGTTATGAACGCATGTGCACGCTTGTCCCATCACATTATCTCAGTTGATTATTGTTACATCATTTTTTATATATGGCGGAAAACACTCAGGCGGAAAACACACAGGGCGAAAAAGCAGTTTCTGCTCTTGCACCCCTCTTTAAAATAAATTGCTGCATTTTAAGCCAAAAGAACTGTTGTATTTGATGGAACAATATGTCTATACGCTGCCATAGCAGTTTCATTGCGTATTATGTCCCCGGACTATTTTTTAATTTGTCTGTTTTACCCTGGAGACCCCCGTTTACAGACACTTCGCAACCGCTTTTGTTTCAACCCAGCCATAAAATCAGCATAAAATCACTATCAAATGTGATCTGATCTTTGTCAAAATCACACTGATGAAAAAGCTGTCTGCTTTAACTAAAACCACCCAAACATTTGATGGTATGCAAACAATGACAGAAGGAGGAAAAATAAGTAAGTTAACCATCACATTTAATGTTTTGTGCCCCCCCCCCCTTTGGCAGCAATAACTTCAACCAGACGCTTCCTGTAGCTACAGATCAGTCTGGCACATCGATCAGGCCCATTCCTCTCTACAAAACTGCTGTAGTTCAGTCAGATTCTTGGGATGTCTGGCATGAATCACTGTCTTTAGGTCATGCCAAAGCATCTCAATGGGGTTCAAGTCTGGACTTTGACTTGGCCACTCCAGAACATGTATTTTGTTCTTCTGAAACAGTTCTGAAGTTGATTTACTTCTTTGTTTTGGATCATTGTCTTGTTGCAGCACGCGTCCTCTTTTTAGCTTCAGCTGTCTGACAGGCGGCCTCAGGTTTTCCTGCAAAACATCCTGATAAATTTTTGAATTCATTCTTCCATTAATGATTGCAAGTTGTCCAGGCCCTGAGGCAGCTTAACAGCCCCAAATTATGATGCTCTCTCCACCATGCTTCACGGTGGGGATGAAGTGTTGATGTTGGTGAACTGTTCCATTTTCCCTCCACACATGACACTGTGTGTTACTCCCAAACAATTCAACTTTGGTTTCATCAGTCCACAAAATATTTTGCCAAATCTTCTGTGGAGTGTCCAAGTGTCTTTTTGCGAACATTAAATGAGCAACAATATATTTTTAGACAGCAGTGGCTTCCTCTGTGAGTAGTCCCATGAACACAATTCGTGGCCATAGTTTTATATATAGTTGATGTCTGCACAGAGATATTGGACTGTGCCAGTGATTTCTGTAAGTCTTTAGCAGACATGCTAGGGTTCTTTTTTACCTCTCTGAGTATTCTGCGCTGAACTCTTGGCGTCATCTTTGGTGGACAGCCACTCATCGGGAAAGAAGCAACAGTGCCAAAATCTCTCCATTTGTAGACAAGTTCTCTGACTGTCGATTGATGAACATCCAGACTTTTAGAGATGGTTTTGTATGCTTTCCCAGCTTTATACAAATCAAGAATCCCTGATCGCAGGTCTTCAGATAGCTCTTTTGACTGAGCCATGATGCACATCAGAGTGCTCCTCATCAAGACATTTCTAACCAGGTGTGTGTTTTATAGTGGGCAGGGCAGCTTTAAAGCACACATCAGTTACTGGGCACACACCCGACTTAAAATGTTTGGTGAAAATTGGTTTCAATTGCTCTTTAAGTCTCCTTAGGCAGAGGGTTCACTTACTTATTTTTTTTCCCCGTTCTGTCATTGTTTGCATGCTATTCTCATTATAATATGAAAGCCTATCAATATTTGGGTGGTTTTAGTTAAAGCAGACACTCTATTTTCATCTATGTGATTTTGACAAAGATCAGATCACATTCGATGGTGATTTTATCAGGAAATGTGAGAAATTCCAAAAGGTTCAGACACTTTTTCATGCCACTGTATGTACCAGGATGGGTGTCCAAAACCTTTTTTTAAATGAGACACATTTCAAAGGTCTCAAAAATATCTATTTTTTCCCCTCACCTGATTTGACCTACTTTTAAGGTGTCAAAAAATGCCCTCCTGCTCAAAATTTTCCTGCCCGACAAAATTGAGATTTTAAGCTTTCCGATGAGGCACCACACATGGATAAAGGATATTTTTTAAGTTAGGCCAAATCGGGGGTCTCAGAGCAGAACCTGAGTGTTTTTCGCCATACAGAAATTGAGTTTTACAGGTTTCAGGTCACAACTGTGATGGGAAAAAAAAATCAAAATGGATTTTTACCGCAAATAGTCCATTTAAACAGTGTGTTAAACTGTTCATAACCGCTCTGGCTGAAATGTAATTTTTGAACTTTAAGTTTTTTTATACACATATCTATTTTCACAGGTCCCCCTAACTCCTTTGTAAATAATCAAACAGTAATCTACACTGTCACAACATGTAAGCCTAAATGATGTAAGAATTTGCTCAAACACTCAAGTCAGTATTTAGTCGAGGAAGTTTTTTTTTTTTTTTTAGTTTTTTGTTTTTACTTTCAGCTGTTGTCCTCAAACTGTCCTAGGTAGACATGAACTATTGAGGTTAGAGAAGTGTCTGACAGCTGCAAAGTATTAACTAGGCTCAGCCACTACCCGGCTCAGGTTTATTCAGACGAGTTGTCATGACAAGATAGAGGTGAGGACGCAATAGTACAGGAACGCGTGCAACACAAGCCAAACCAGTGCAAATGTCAGCACAAGCAAACTCACACACAGCACACAAATAAACAAGCGCACTCACACTCAAATAAAAAGGGTTCTTGAATGCACTCTTGTTTCAGCTTCAAAATTATTGTAATAGACCACAAAATTGAAATTAAGAGTAAAATGTCTAATGTGCTTCTGACAAAACAAACACAAAACAAAACAAGTTACTAAGCAACATGGTGAGCACCTCAGGGGTTATACAGTTTCCAGACCAGATTGACTAGGTGTGGACAAGGTGGTTAATCCATTTCAATTGCTTTGACCAGAAGCACCAACTCAGATCTATAAAAAGTCCTGCATTTGACCATGGATTGTATTTTTGAATTAAATGTATTCTACTAGGAGATATTAATTTAACCATAAAAACACCAACAACAAAATACATTGAATGGACTCAAAAGACAACATTTAAAACAACTTTTATAATAAACGGAATTAGTGCCATGAAGAAAAATAAGCCCTCCTCAAATTGTTACATTACATAAGTTTGGAGATTCAGCCCTTCCATGCATAAGATCATTAAAAAGGTTAGCCAGCAAAGATAACCCATGTATACATAAAATGCCGTTTTGAAATGTATGTATGTTCATGATTAATAAACTTTGGCTAATCACGCTTTCTGGAATTTCTTTCTTTCGAACTACTCAATCAGGAAATCCTCTTTATGGTAGTGTGATGTTCTGGGGCTGCTTTGCTACTTTAGGACCTGGACAAATTGCTGCAATTGAAGGAATCAATTCAGCTCTTTAGTAGAAAATCCTGAAGAATAATGTTGCCCATCCGTTCATGATCTCACAGGTAATCCAAAACAGATCAGCAAGGGAACTTATAAATGGCAAAAAAAATTAATCAAATAAAATGCAGGTTCAGAAATCTGATTAAGATACTGTGGAGTTACCTTACCAGTGACAGTGAACTACAGTGTAACTCATTTAACATGGCTCAATGCAGCTGCTCCCTGTTAAGACCAACATAAGGTAAGTTGTTGTTTGAGCAAACATGTTTTTTCTAAGCATTCGTAGTTTAGCTTAAGTATATTAAGCTGTTTTTTGTGGGAATATGTGTTTGAACGATTTGTTAAGAGCATTGTTTAAAAAAAAAAAAAAAAAGTTAGCATTTTATAGCATTTAAGTTAGCCAATTGCTCGCTTGTTGTACCTAGAAAGGCGCTATTCAAGTATAACTCAATTACCATTCGAACTAACTAGTTGATAGATTAATCGACTACTAAAATAATCGATCAATGCAGCCTTAATAGTGTCTTAGTTAACTCTTTGGCTGCCATTGACTATGCTCGACGCCCAATCCATGGAGGGATTTACGGAGGGCGCCCTGTTTTACGCCCGCAAGGCACGCTGGGGGTGATGATGCGGTTGGGCTGGACTGGCAGAATAGCTGTGCTAGCTAGCAAGCGAAGCTAGTATGACGACTGGCATGATTTTGTCACATTCTGCTGCAGATCAGATTGTTACAGAGATGTAGGATGAGTTCCCAACTTTGTTCCTGCATCCAATTCCAGCTCATCAGCAGTCTTTAAACCGATCCTAGGCGGCTTGCAGAGATATCGACTTGCTGTCACGGACCCTTTTTTCTCAACTCTTTTCGCGATCGTGTGGTTTTTTTGTGTGTTCAATGAACCCTTTAACACATTCCCTATATTATTGTTGTCTGCTTTCTGTATGATGTAAGCCGCATTTTCAAATTCCGTGGTCAAGCCAGTCGCACTTTCTTTTCAGTTGCGTTTCTCTTTCAGGTTTTACCGCTTTTTCTGCTCATTTTGTGAAATATCGACAGTGCTGTCTTGCTCATCACTTTTCCGCTCGGGTTCAAATTGAAAGGGCAGAACCGACGATATGTTTATGTAGCTAACGAGTGACACTGTGGAAGTACGGCAGCGCTGCTCAATGACGTCAGCGCCCAGAGTGCATTGCGTTGTCAACAACAATGGCAAGTTCAACGAATTTTTCAAATTTTATAAAAACGAAAACATTAAGAGGGGTTTTGAATATCAAATTATTATAACTAATACTAACATTGATTTTTTTTTAAGAACTACAAGTCTTTCTGTCCATGGTTTCCCTTTAAATAATGTTTACTTGGGTTTTCTCTATTTGATATCTGCATTTGTTAATAATCTTAAACGAGTGAGGAAATTACAACACCAAAGAAAATTCGAGAAAGGCCAAATACTATTTTGCACTGCAAAGATCAAACTGCACTCAAACGTGATGAGAAATTGTCTCAGTCAGCTTTTCATTCAGTGCATGCACACAAATTGTGTTTAATTGAAAGAGCGCACAACTTCAAGCATTCACTTTTAGTCAGTACAACTTCCATGAAAGCCCTTCTTCTTAAATTCATTAATTTTTTGATGCCTGCCAAAATCCAACTACAAATGGTCTCAGATCAGCTAACATGCTGTTAACAGACATGATGTGGTATTAACTATACGATTTCAACTGATGCAAGTCACACCTAGTATTTTTAGTCATGTTGCATACTCACCGGCTTTGCCCAGATATCAATAACCCCACATTTAAAGACAATTGAAGAGAGTGAAGGGAAAAAGAGAGATGATAAAACATAATGGGTGTGTAACATGTGCAGTATTTACACAAGTAGCTTTTTTTTGTAGGGGATAAAAGATCATGAAAAAAATGATCTGTCGTGCATTTCAAACATGGTCTAGCCCTCAAATCATAATCAAATTTTCCCCACCACCACTTACCACCAGTACATGCTCCAGGAGTCCCAGATATCCTGTTGCACATTCATTTCCATAGCGCAGAGCTCTCATCCGGACCTCCTTATTGACATCTGTATGGTAGGCAGCTTGCTGAAAGAGGATTTTTTTTTTTTTTTTAAATGAACATTTTCATGAATGATTCAGAGGAGTGTCTTGACCAGTGTTGTTTCTGGCAGCCCTTTTAATCTTTGTCCTACTCTTTTGGCCAAAAATATTTATTAGTCTTAGTCATATTTTAGTCATTTCAAAATGTGTTCGTCTAGTTTTAGTCGACGAAATCTCATTCGAATTCCGTGAAGTTTTAGATGACGGTTACTCCAAAATGTTTTCCTTGGTATAATTCAAAAGGTTAATCCAAAAATAAAGGTTTCCAACAAATTCAAATGAACATACACAAACGAGCACATATTGTAGCGTGTACAAGCGACAACGCCAACTTAATAATACACACTCAGCAGGAAAAGCAGTACATTATTCTGCATATAACATGGCAAAAAAATCTTAACTAGCATTATTATTGGAATTTAAGATCATATTTTGAGAAGATTCAACTATATACAACAATTTGGCTAAGCGCAGATGATGAGAAATGCGTCTTTAAATCTTCTGTTTAGCGTTACTGTCATTATAGCGCTGTGGCGCCTCCATCTTGGTGATGACGTCAGAAAGAGCGATTTCAGTGGATTTAGCATTGAGCCCAATGGAGGAGGAAGCATTTTTCAGCGATTCTGGTTCAAGTATGGATTTTTCGAACAACATTGTCGATCCAAAGGAAGTATGTGACATACAGCCATATATGTTTGAGTCGTATTTGAAGGAAGAGGAAGATTCAGATCGAGAAAAAGGCGACAACAAACACGAGGCTGATGTTTTTATCTCTCCAATATTTTTGCAGGATATTCTTTGCATCTAAGTATTTTTCCCCGATTGCTATATAAATTGTATGATCATGACAAATAACAGTCTTGTGCACTTATTCAGTACGACAAGGCTAAATTACTGCATAATGGTCAGAACTGCCGACTTCTTAAACCTCTCAAACGGTATTTTATGCCACCCGAGTTAGTCTGGCTCTCGTCATTTCCCTGCCAGACTCGGCGACGGAGGAAAGAGCGTAAACAAAACAGGAGCGTGAGAGCTAGGGTACATTCTAATCTGAACTGAGCGGCTCTTCAAAGTCTCTTCCTCGCCTTTAGAAGACAAAAGATCACAAAAAACTACCCTGACTCATGTCACACACGGCGGAGGGAATGATTGCCTTCACCGATCGGCCAGCCTCTGGTGGCGAGCAAATTTTAGCGGACTATTACAGCTCGCCATTCCTCTGCTGCTGCCTTGGCAAGCAGTCCCGCGGGAGTGCGCGTCGCCAAGGACTCATTCTCGGCAGACAAATCAGCTGACATCAGGCGGCTTGTCACACGCCAAGGTGACCGGCCAATGAATGCAAGCACGCCCTGCTTCACTGGCCGACGGTAAGCATTGTCACCCTGAAAATACGAGCTACCTCCTCAATAAAACGTGTGCCATGAATCCCATGATGCCAGTATTTGACATAATATATAAAACGTAGCTTATTCACTTCCTCGTACGTCCTATGGTCCCTCAATTGTCGGACTTGTTTTGCCCATTCTTCACGGTGTACAGGATCTTTTGAAAACCCAAAAAGGGTCACACCACTCTCCCTGGTGTAGCAACAAAAGCCTGCAGCACATTGGGCTGGCGTGACGTGTAAAATAAACGAATTAATCCGCAAAATCAGCTGAATCCATAGTCTTTCTCCATACAATAGTATGGCTGTATAGTGAAGGTGATCTCATTCTCAGACGTCACATCTGCCTTCTTCCTCAACCCTAGACTCTGGCCGGAAGTCACTCATTTCCATGGCGCGGGATTCAAAATGTTGAATAAATATTAGGGCTGTCAAAATTATCGCGTTAACGTTTTTTTTTTTTTTTTAATTAATCACGTTAAAATATTTGACGCATTTAACGCACATGCCCCGCTCAAAAAGATTAAAATGACAGCACAGTGTCATGTCCACTTGTTACTTGTGTTTTTTGGTGTTTTGTCGCCCTCTGGTGGTGCTTGGGTGCGACTGATTTTATGGGCCTAAGCACCATGAACATTGTGTAATTATTGACATTAACAATGGCGAGCAACTAGTTTATTTTTTGATTGAAAATTTTACAAATTTTATTAAAACGAAAACATTAGGAGGGGTTTTAATATAACATTTCTATAACTTGTACTAACATTTATCTTTTAAGAACTACAAGTCTTTCTATCCATTGATCGCTTAAAGAGAATGGTAATAATGTTAATGCCATCTTGATGATTTATTGTTATGATAAACAAATACAGTACTTATGTACAGTATGTTGAATGTATATATCCGTCTTGTCTTATCTTTCCATTCCAACAATAATTTACAGAAAAATATGGCATATTTTATAGATGATTTTAATTGCAATTCATTACGATTAATTTTTAATCTGTGATTAACTCTATTAAAAATTTTAATCGTTTGACAGCCCTAATAAATCATAAGCATAAAATACCGTGTGTTATATGAAATAAACATGCTTTCTTGTGTCATATGCACTTAAAACCCACTTAGAAGCCACAAATTGTATATAAAAAGTTGTCCGAGCGTTTAAGAGAATGCTCGCCGAGTTGATGCTAATGCTAACGTGAATGCTATGCTAATGCGACGAGTGACATAGAGTGTGTGATGATCACTCAGCACAGACCTTTAAAGGATAAAGCAACATTGCATATTCTCTCTTGCCAAGATTAGAAAACATATCTTAACATGTGTTTCCAAACAAGCAAGATGGGGCGCAACCTAGCTTGAAACACATCCTAAACTCCGGTGAGGAGGCTGACGTAGAGGCGCTCACATGAGTGACACGACCTAAACACTGCTACGATACAAGCTGATATACTCCATGTACAATATGAAAATATAACACATTTTGAACAAATGACAGAAACTGTCGCGAAAACGGTCATTCATCTCGTTATGTTGTCGTTATGCTTGTTTTATGCTTTCATGAAAAAAAATTGTTCGTTGACGAAATATTTTCATTATAGTCATTGTTGTTGAAAACAACACTGGTCTTGACGTTAGTTTGTGAAATAATTCACAAGCCAACAGCTTTCTTGTCCTAAATTAAATTCACGAATCACCCATTTGGAACTTTTAAATGACAAACCTTGCAGGAGTGTAGCATGTCAGCTATGGCCCTTCTGCTTAGATTAGCAGTGGCAATGATGTCCTCTTGGCGACAAGAGTTCCCAGCAGCCACTGCCTTAGCTGTGGCCATGGTAATTCCTTTAGTCATGCGAATGAACTCCTCAGGTGTGGTCGTCTTTGCCGGCGGATCTGAGCTGCTGAATATCTGGGTCATTTATTCAACAAATTGGCTTAAATTAGTATGTTTATCCACAAGAACAAGTTGCTTTGACCTGTATGCTGGTTTAAAAATAAAATAATGGTCAGATTGGTCACTGTGGGGAAGGATATGTAAACTAATATCTACTCTAAATAATTTATTCCGGTTTTAAAGGAGATGAATGCATACAGGCAAGACGTTTTTGTTATAACAGTGCCAATACTAACAGCCAGCTCTTGTCTGATGTGTTCAATGGTGGCCTCCAAAGCTCTGGTTCCTTTAGTGGCTTCATCTTCGACAGCCTTCACCGTCTTCAGCAGTGATGTAACATTAGTCACCATCACCTGTTGCAGGCAAAGATTATCATACGGATTAAAAGAGCAGAAAGTAAATACGTCTCATGTATGCCAGTAAGCAAATAGCTACTAAAATTTTATAAGACACTCATGTAACTCGTTGGCTGTTATTGATGACGCTTGATGCCCAATCCATTTTTAATGGGAGGGTTCGCAGCGATCTTTTGCTGCTTGCCTCTCCATTTTGACTGGGAGGTAGCTTCTCCCAGTCAAGGATTAAAAAAAAAAAACAACTAAAAAAAAACAAAAAAAAAAACAGATGAGCTGTCCCAAGCCGATTGCGTAGTCTCACTCTCACGCCCTCCCTCTCCTTGCTCTTTGTTGGTCAGGCAGTGAGTGCACTGGACTTGCTTATTAAAGTTAACAATGATTGACAGATGTTAATGTTTGATGTTGCCAGGGAAGCGAGCTTCAAAGCGCCGCATGCGTCAATCATCGTTTAACCTGTTAAACAGTTGCTGTGGCAACTCTGTGTGTAAGTAAGTGGATTTGAGTGGACTCACTCAATGAGGCATTTCATAAAGCCAAACATTTTTCTGCTTAATTCTTGTTTAAAAAAATTTGGTGGGACAGTAACTTGTTTAATTCTTTTTTTTTTTTTTTTTTCCTGGCCCCCATTACCGTGAAAAACGAAGGGGATCACTTTGTTTTTTACTGTTTTACAAATAAATGTAAAAACATACTTTAAAGAAAGATTAAATTTAAATATGTTTTTAAATAAATATTTTTAACAAATTTTTAATTCTAAAAAAAAAAATGAATAAAAACCAAAAGCTGAAAAATATATTTATTTATTTATTTTTTTATTTTTTTTTTTAATGTAATTTATAACATGTACAGTAGTCCCTCATTTTTCGTGGTTAATGAGGACCAGAATCTGCTGCGATAAGTGAAAAACCGTGAAGTAGCGCACACGGCCCACCCCCCAAAAAATGTATTATTGAATATATTTTTTTGTGTGTGTTCAATGTATTTATTCAGCTTTAGCATTAAAAAGATATATATATATGACATGTTTTTTTCACTTTTTTCCCCAAAGTATAGTAATTAAAAAAAATAATAAAAAAAAAGAGTTTGCATATTATGTTTTTTAAGCACTTGAAATGTAATAATCATGATAAGTTTTAAACATGTTCATGTCCCACCGAATTATTTTTAACCAAGAATAAAGCAGAAAAATGCCTGGCTTTAATAAATGCTTCTTTGATTGAGTCCACTCAAATCCACTCAGCTGCTCGGTTACACACAATGAGTTGCCGCAGCAACTGTTTAACAAGTTAAACGATGATTGACGCATGCGATGCTTTAATCTTGCCAGAGAACAGAACTTCAAACATTAAACGTCTGTCAATCAACCTATACCTTTATAAGCAACACCTGTGCACTCACTGCCTGACCAAAAAAAAGAGCAGGGAGAGGGAGGGAGGGACTACGCGATCGGCTCCGGACACCTAATCTGTATTTTTTATTTTTTTTATTGGAAAAAAAAATCTGCGTTAGGCTGAGGGCACAAACTTCGAAGCGCGAAGTCGCGAGGGATCACTGTATACTTAAAATAAAATACAGGCAGTCCTCGGTTTATGAACGAGTTCCATTCCTGTGCTGGCGATGTAACCCGGATTTCCGCGTAAGTCGGAATTAACCCTTTAAATACCCCCCCAATAAAAAAAAACTATCCAAAAGCATGTATTATACGTCATTGTATTGTCCTCGCCAAGACGTTGGCGCTAAGTCCTAGCTAAACAGTGAGCTAAGCTCCGAAATGAAGATGTCAGACGTCCGTGTGGTTTGCTGACTTGCAGAATGAAACTAAAATAAAATGAAATTAAAACGGTTTCATCTTCAATAACAGCAATTCAAATTTGCGTTTACAAATAGCTGCTTTTACAACAATAACAAACAATTAGCATGTATCAGTTAGTGTTCGCACATCATCAAAAACAATCACATACTGTACACATTCAACAAGATGGTATACATGCCTAAATCTAATGTGCCTTGTGTGTTTGTTTTTTTTTTTGTACCTTAGCAGAATTCTTAAGCTGGAGCATGCTTGGATCGTCGTGAGGTTTGCCTGCAGCTAATTTAGTGGTGCTGATGAGGTTACCCAAAGCTTTGGCGACATCTTTCACCGCATTGATAAGGACCACCTGTTGAATGAATGAATTAACACCGGTTTGAGAAATAGTTTTGACGATGTTTGTGCATTTTGCCCATTTCCCAACAATTACTGAACAATGCCGCTTCCAGTATTATCAAGTTCACTTTACCTGAGTTTCTGGATCTTCAGAACCAAGACTGGCAGCTCCTAGTTTGACCACGTCAGCCAGTTTGGTAATGGTGCACACAGAGGACTGGGCAGCCTGGGCCAGTTTCTCTTGACTGGCTCCAGCACCAGATACTAACAGCTTGGTATCCTCCACTAGAGCCTTGGCTGTCTTCAGGATGTATTCTCTGCACAAGTAGATGTCAAAATGTCACTCATGTAAAAGACAAATGGGTACGTTCCAAATAAATTGTTGGATATCTTTACATCATTACTTATATAGGCAAGGCGAATTTATTTGTGTAGCACAATTCAACACTAGGTCATTCAAAGTCCTTTACATCACATAAAAATCCAAAACACACAAATAAAACGATACATACAAATCACATTTAATCATCAAGAAATTTAAAACAAAAAGAAACCAACAATATTTCATGAATAGAAAAAAGCCCTAACTTAAAATCTGAAGTATCACTAACGCGTAACTAAGTAACGCGTTATTATAATCTGATCCACACCAGTAATCTGATTAAAGTTAGTTTCCTTAGTGTCTGTGCGTTACTATTTTGTTATTGCCTCATAATGTATTTAGAATGAAGAATATTGTAGTCATGTACGAAGAGCATTTTGAATAGAAAATGTTAGAAAGGTTGCCACTACCCAATTGTTTCCATGGTAACTGCTCATAGTTACTTCCTGTTTTGGTCTAAGTGTTTTGGGACTGAGAAAGGCATGTGGAGCAAGGGTGGACATTCGAGCCGAGTGCAGCCACCTGTTGAAATGTGCGGGGGAATGGTCATCTGAGTATTTTTCCTTCATTCTGGAGGGTTCCAGCGATAAGCTGTTTCGTAGCTTTGCCAATGCAACAGCGGGTAGTCAGTGAGCATTGTTTACATCATATTCGTGTTGCACATTCATGCCATGAGGTGTTGCGTTCGTTTAGCATCTTTGAGATGTGTTATAAGTCGGATTGAGTGTAAAGTGCTTAGTTGCCGCTAAAGATGTCCCAATCAATCGGCATCCTGATCGATCGGGTCCGATCACCTCATTTTCAAAGTATCGGAATCGGCAAAAAAAATATCGGACATGTCTTTTTTAATTATATATATATTTTTTTAATTAAATCGTTTTCTAATTGTATTTAACATTACAGACAAAATGTCTTACACTCATCCAGAATCTTTAGTTTTGTCTTAAAGTAGGGCTATCAAATTTATCGTGTTAACGGCGGTAATTAATTTTTTAAAAATGAATCACGTTAACATATTTAACGCAAGTAACGCATGCGCTGCATGCCCACTCACGCATTGTCGCGTTCCATCTATAATGGCACCGTTTTACCTATATATAGAGCTAAAAGGAAGCGTAAAATGAGTAGCGTGATTTTGGCAGTCTTTGGAGCCTTTTTTTAATTAGCTAAAGCCTTACAATCCCTCCCTCAACAATTACAAATATCGTGGGAAGCAATGTGGGGAAGAAAGGTAGTAGTTGATCTTGAACACCCTATGTTACTTCTCAACGCAGAGAAGATATATCAATTGGTGCCACCACGCACAGTCATGGTTGCACTTCCCATCATGCATTGGGCAGAACAGTTAAAAGGCTACAGTATCATTTACTGAAAGCTCAACAAATACACTAGATGGCAATATTTAGTCACAATATACAAAGTCACATTCATCCTTTAAGAATTACAAGTCTTTCTATCCGTGGATCCCTCTCACAGAAAGAATGTTAATAATGTAAATGCCATCTTGAGGATTTATTGTCATAATAAACAAATACAGTACTTATGTACTGTATGTTGAATGTATATATTCGTCCGAGTTTTATTCATTTTTTCCTTAATGCATTGCCAAAATGTATATGATCGGGAAAAATTATCGGGAATGATTGGAATTGAATCGGGAGCAAAAAAAAAAAGCAATCTGATCGGGAAATATCGGGATCGGCAGATACTCAACCTAAAACGATCGGGATCGGATCAGGAGCAAAAAAACATGATCGGAACAACCCTAGTTGCCGCCACGTTTTATGGCCGAATTGACCACGCGCATTTGTGCCCACCCCCACCTTTGTGTTTATTGCACTGTGCAATTCATTTGTGTGTTGTTGATTATTGTGCAATCAATTTTCAACCCTAACCCCTAAACCCTAACCCAAAATTCAGAATTTTTGAGATTAGGCTTAATCTTTGAGTTAGCGGGGTTTTAATTAGTAGGTGGAGTTGATTTCAACAAATTCCATGCAGTTTGTCAATCATTTCTTAGTTTCAGGGCTCCAGAGTGGCTAAGCTAGTGCGAGTCAATGGTGGTTGAAATCATCCGTCGACTAATTAAAGCCACGCTAACTCGAATATTAAGCCTTACGGCAAAAATTCTGATCTTCCCCTTTAAATTCAGTTATCGCAAAGCCAATTACATGCGATGACATTTTTCTGCTTTCATTCTTATGTTGTGGTAGCAAAGGGAGAAAAATTGGTAAAAAGTAACCAATAAATTACTTCTGAAGTAAATTAGTTACTTTGATAATAAAGTAATCAGTAAAGTAACTTTTTTAGGCGTAATCAGTAATTAAATTACTTTTTCAAGTAATCTGTGACAACACTGGCTGTGGTAAACAGCATCATTTTTAGCCCTGATTTAAACGAGCTAACCGTTTGAGCTACGAATGCAGTAGCTAAATGGGATTCAGTTATGTTACACTACGGCTCTCACACCAAATTAACAGTTAATAGGCAATCATTAACATCAAGCAGAACAAAAAAGATGACTAAATTTAGACTTTCCATTTCTGTTCACTTCTCTGTCCAACAAGATCATTTTGGATTTCTCAACACTTTCATAATTTCATATCTCTTGATAAACGCCAAGAACAAAATATTACTAAATCCATGAATAAACCATCTCCCTCAATGAAATACCAACTTGAACTTTCAACTGGACATTCTAAATTGGGACAATTGGCAGCTAGCACAAATGTGCTAAACATTTTTATGACACATGATCCTACATAATGCCGCTCTTGCTATTTTAACACAAGAGAAGCTCTTTGTATTTGTCATCCACACAGAAATAGTATTGTGGCGACTGAAATACAGCTCAAACAGTTTGAGCCCCCCTCACACCAAAAAATATATATTGTACTGTATAAATTAAGAGCGTAACGGTCTTTGTATTCGTCGTGATGAACGGGCATCCCGGTTCGGTGAACGCAGTCAGACGGCGGATACGTTCGAGTTATCATTGATCACTACTAGAGTTATGGAGAATGTACAGTATTGAGTGGTAACTAAAAAATGCATTATTACCGTAATTTCCAGACTACAAGCCGCTACTTTTTTCCTTCATTTTGAATCCTGCGGCTTATAGTCCAGTGCGGCTTATTTGATGATTTATTTGGGTTAATAGGCAGCACTTCATTTGAAGGCGGCGTCATCAGACCATAAGCGGATTTTAAGGTGGCCGAAAAGTGTCATTGCATGTAATTAAATTTCCTATACATAAAAAAGTTGTAAAGCAATAAAACTACTACAAATGAAATGAATGAAATTAACAAAGAATATATATTTTTTATAATGGGTCAAAATTATTTTTCGGGGATTGAATGATTTAGACACAAATGTCCTACTCATAATATCAAAGAAAACTTTTACAATGAAACATTAAGTGTTCAAATGCAAATTTTTCAATCTCAAATATTTTTTTCTAGGGCTGTCAAACCATTAAAATTTTTAATTGAGTTAATTACAGCTTAAAAATTAATTAATCGTAATTAATCGCATATTTTTCTGTAAATTGTTGGAATGAAAAGATAAGATGGATATATACATTCAACATACGGTACATAAGTACAGTATTTGTTTATTATAACAATAAATCAACAAGATGGCATTAACATTATTAACATTCTGTTAAAGCGATCCATGGATAGAAAGACTTGTAGTTCTTAAAAGATAAATGTTAGTACAAGTTATAGAAATTTTATATTAAAAACCCTCTTAATGTTTTCGTTTTAATAAAATTTGTATAATTTTCAATCAAAAAATAAACTAGTAGCCCGCCATTGTTGATGTCAATAATTACACAATGCTCATGGGTGCTTAAGCCCATAAAATTAGTCGCCCCCAAGCGCCAGCAGAGGGCGACAAAACTCCCAAAAAACACAGGTAACAAGTTGGCATTGCACTGTGCTGTCATTTTAATCTGTTTGAGCGGGGCATGTGTGTTAATTGTGTCAAATTTTTGAACGTGATTAATTTAAAAAATTAATTACCGCCCGTTAACGCGATAATTTTTGATAATTTTTTCCCATTCTTTTTTTGATTGAAGTGATTTTTCTTTTTGATTTTTTTTTTTTTAAAAGCAACTTATTATTTGATTGAATAATAAAGACAAAAATGTCCTTGCCAAAATGTGGCCCAAACACAAAGCAACATTACTTCAATCAAAAAAGTTGCTTGAATTATTAAAAAAATAATAATAATAAATCAAAGAAAAATAGCTTTTACATGCATTTTTTTTTAGTTTTTTGAGTTTCAAATATATATTTGCATTCAAACACTTTTTTTTTTTTTTTTTTTGATTGGAGCGACTATTTTTTGGTTGAAAATATATATTTGGAGTGAAACAACTTTTTTTTGTATGAATAATAAAGACACAAATCTACCTCCATATGGCTCCGCCCAGGGGATACAATTTTTGACTGGGGTAACTACACTGGCACGACACAGGCGGGTGTACCATATTCAATGGATGACGATCTTGGCGTAAAGTATTGTCTAAGCAACCTGATTCAGAATTCCCCTCAAGAATGATCGGAAACAAAAAACGCTCATTTTCAACTTATTATTGTAAATATTCTTGTAAGTTAATTTTATTGCTGACACTGCGTTTCGGTGTCATCAACATGTTGTACCCCCCCCCCCCCCCCCCCCGCCCCAAAAGTCAAACTCCGCCTATTCATCAGACCCTCATAATTATGACATGACACTATCATGGGTATTACTGAATGCTTATGACAGATAAGGAAAAAGTGTGGTCATGTATTTATGTACTGAAAACTACCTGTGGTCTGCAAAGGTCTCTGAATTCTCTCTATTTAGTGTCCCAGCAGTGGCAAACATGATGGTGGTGTCAAGGTCGGCAATGATTCCAGATACAGCACTGGCTGCAGTAATGCAGGCCTGGGTGCCACGGTTACCTGCCTGGAGAGCTGCCAGCACATGTGAAACCTACAAGAAGATGGTTCTATTAGAGTTCTTGAAGCTCTGACAGTTTAATAAATCAAAAAGTATGACAACAGGCAAAACTGACCTTCTCTGAAACTTTACGAGCACTTTCAATCAGCTCCTTCTTGGTGAATGAATCATTGGGGCTGCACTGCAGAGCTCCGGCTTTGGTCACCAGACCAGTGCAGCTGAAACCCAGTTCACCCACCTGCTTCTTTATATGAGAACCAATCTGGAAGAAATGTATTTATAACATGAAAATGAGATTAAAAAGACAAAATGCAAAGTGACTGAAATCTTAGGTTTTTTACTTCATGATTCTCTGCAGTTATAGCTGCATATTTAGCCTCATTGGCTAGATTTCCGAACTCATTAGTCAGCTGGTTGGCCAGTCCGCCAAGGTCATCGGGGTTGGTATTTGACTTGGTCACCTAAAAAAAACAACCAAACAAAAATACTTGTTTAGATATTATATAAATTTGACTGCATCGGGCAATAAGTCTTTCAGTGGCAAAAGGCCATTTCGGTCAGTATGTGTCATGCTTGCACCTTTTCTCCGTACAAGGTTTGCACAATGACAAAACACATACTATAGTTTACGTACTACCACTACTAGGCTACTACAAAGACAGCTTTCTAGTTCACCTACAGTATGTTTTGGAGTTTTTGTACTTGAAATAAAACGGCGCAATGACGAACGAACACTTTTAAAAACCAAAGGGGCCAATGAGCCCAGGTTTAACGCCCCCTTTTCACAACACTAAAATATATTGCACACGAATATTCAACAGCAACAACAAACAATTTGGCTACAGGGCAAGCATGTCTTACCCATTTGAAGACAACAAATCATCTTCATTTTCGACCAATAATTGAATTTTAGAAATGTCGCTGCTTTTGTAAAGAAAAAAAATCACTAATATGTTTTTTTTTGCCGTTTTAACACCTCTGTCGACAGTTTTCCGTTTCAATAGCGCACTACTCAACCTGACCCGGTATCAAGCAAGGTGTCAAGTGGTGTTAATGACCAAAAAAAAAAAAAAACTTTTTCAACATACCATAATTTTCGCACTATAAGGCACACCTGACTATAAACCGCCACTCACCAAATTTGACACGAAAATGGCATTTCTTCATATATAAGCCGCACTGGACTATAAGCCGCAGCTGTCCTCACTGTAATATGGGATATTCACACCAAAAGATATTAACCGGTGATACTTTATTTGACAGTGGCATCATACGACTGTCATTAGACCAAATGAACCACCATGTAGCTTTGAACCAATTGGCTGCAATGCTTCACTGGTTCAAGAAGCTTCATTTGGCCATCACTGCTCCCTTGGGGGAGCCAGTCAACCTCTGCTGCCACCTGCTGTCAACACTGTTGTTGTCCAACATGCCTCCTAGCATGCATTGCAGCGCTACAGATGTAAATGACAATCAAAATTCATCTTCTGTGCTAATTATTTCTTCAGTTACTGTTCTAGTTGTTTCATTAATTGCTACTTATGGAATTTGGTAAAACTTTATTTAACAGCGGCGCCATAAGACTGTCACTAGACAATCATAATTATGACACAACACTGTCAGGAGCATTAATGAATGTTTATAACAGATGTCATTTAGTGTTGTCTGGCAAATTAACTCACTTTTGAATGGATGTAAAATATCCGAGCTCGACATAAATGGCGTTAATGACATAATTTCCCGGATGATACTTAATGACATCAGTCATAAGCATTCAGTAATGCCCATGATCGTGTCATATCATAATTATGACAGTCCTTTGACAGTCTTATGATGCCACTGTCAAATAAAGTGTTACCTATTAACCCAAATAAATCAACCAATAAGCTGCAGGATACAAAATGAAGGAAAAAAGTAGCGGCTTTTAGTCCGAAAATTATGGTATATATTTAATCCACAAAGTTAAATGTACTATTGCATTAATATTGTTTCAATTTATTTAAAAAAAAAATATTTAAGCCTGCAAAAACTTTTTTTTTCTACCAACACCAAGGGGTGCTTCAGCACCCTCAGCACCCCACTTCCCGCGCTACTGACACTTTTACAGTTTGCTGTTGTACTCTCACACCTTTGCTGAGAATTAACTTTTAAAAACATATTCTACAAAAAATACTATTTCACACATAAGAATAACTTGGGTAGTGATAAAAAAAATGAAGTCATATAGTACATTATTATTATTACACTTCCTCAACTCATGACGAGTTTTCTCATAACAAGCTAACTATGAGCTATAATTTCACACAAAATGCCATACCATCTCTTGCACTGTGACAGCAATGGCCTTTGCCGTCTTAACCATTGTAGTTTGGTAGTCCACAAAGCTACCCTCAGGTTCAAGTGTAGGTGCGTCTTCCATTTTATTGATGGCGTCGTTGATTGAGTCCACCATGCCACCCACGGCACCCGCCGCACTGGCTGCTTCAGCCAGAGTGGCCCCCAAATCATCGACCGCTTCCTTCATCATCTGCACCGACTCCTCCAGAGCCTCCTGCATGTGAGCTGCCTGGATAAGGAAAACATATTTGGCGTTGTTTGTGGTTCAATAAAATAAAATCTGTGGCGCCTATGAGTGTAGTATCCTGATAAAGACACTAGGTGTCACAGTTTTTCCATTGTTTGTTCACAATTATTCATTTCAGTCTCATTTGGTTGTGGTACTGTGCAAGCTTTTTTTACCTTGGGGTTTCCTCCAGCCTCCTTGGCAGTGTAGAGCATCTGCAGAGCCGACTCTGTTAGAGTTTTAGTTTGGTCTAAGACAGCCATCTGCTGTTGGCTGCTGAGTATCTTGGATGCTGTGCCAATAGCTGCCATGATGAGGGGCTCAAAGTAACTGACCATTTGAGAAACCTGTTGAGGGAGTGGGGACAATCATTCAACAAGCTAAAAACCATACTCTTCATTACCTATTGACGTGACACTTTGTTATTCTTTGCGTCACGCCTTATCAGAGGGGGCAAAGCTTCATTTACATTCAAGCTCGGATTTCTGAAGAACTACAAAGGCTGTACCGCATACAAACAGGAAGGACTGTCTCAGGAGTGATTCGTTCGATGATTCAAGTTAAATATTATATTTTTCATATCATGCATGCATTTTGAAACGTTTTGAAAAATATCAATGGGAGAATGGGAACCGCTACGGCATTGGCGTCATTCTTTGAAATATATACGTAAAATAGATGCGTAACTGCTCAGTTTTTTGCTCTTTTAACAAAGAATCGAGACAGTTTTACGTCCATATCTACAAAGAATTCAGTGACTGAAGCATTTATTCGCAGGAAATTTCTGCTTTGTTTACACATGGAGGCGGCTAATTTTCGTAACTGACTAGCCTGATAGTTGGCAATATTTACGCGAAATAAATGGTAACTGCACGTTTTTTTGCTTTTGACCAAGAATCAAGACTGTTTTAACATCTAGATCTCTGAAAAATTCAGGGATTTAAGCATTTATTCACAACAATTTTCACCAGAAAAGCTCTGTTTACGTCAGGCGGCCGCTATCCTCATTTGCTAACAGAGTAGAGTTGTACTTCGACATATATACGTAAAATAAACGCTAACTGCACGGTTTCCTTGCTTTGAACCAAGAATCGAGACTGTTTTACGTCCATATCTATAAATAATTCAGGGATTTAAGCATTTATTCACAATAATTTTCACCAGAAAAGCTCTGATAACGTCAGACGGCCACTAGCCTCATTTGCTAACAGAGTGCCATTGTACTTCGACATATATACGTAAAATAAACGCTAACTGCACGGTTTCTTTGCTTTTAACCAAGAATCGAGACTGTTTTACGTCCATTTCTATAAATAATTCAGGGATTTAAGCATTAATTCACAAGAATCTTTGCCAGAAAAGCTCTGATAACGTCAGGCGGCCACTAGCTTCATTTACTAACAGAGTAGCATTGTACTTCGACATATATGCATAAAATAAACGCTAACTGCACAGTTTCTTTGCTTTTAACCAAGAATCGAGACTGTTTAACGTCCATATCTATGACAAATTCGGTAATTTAGGCATTTATTCACAAGAATTTTTGTCAGAAAAGCTCTGTTTACGTCAGGCGGCTGCTATCCTCATTCGCTAACAGAGTAGCATTGTACTTCGACATATATACGTAAAATAAACGCTAACTGCAGTTTCTTTGCTTTTAACCAAGAAGCGAGAATGTTTTACGTTCATGTCTATAAATAATTCAGGGATTTAAGCATTTATTCACAAGAATTTTCGCCGGAAAACTCTGATAACGTCAGGCGGCCACTAGACTCATTTGCTAACAGAGTAGCATTGTACTTCGACATATAGTATATACGTAAAGTAAACGCTAACTGCACGGCTTCTTTGCTGTTAACCAAGAATCGAGACTGTTTTAGGTCCATATGTATGAGGAATTCGGGGATTTAAGCATTTATTCACAAGAATTTTCGCAACAAAAGCTCTGTTTACGTCAGGCGGCTGCTAGCCTCATTCGCTAACAGAGTAGCATTGTACTTCGAAATATATACGTAAAATAAACGCTAACTGCACGGTTTCTTTGCTTTAAACCAACAATCGAGACTGTTTTACATCTATATCTAAGAAGAATTCAGGGATTTAAGCATTTATTCACAAGAATTTTCGCAAGAAAATCTCTGTTTACGTCAAGCGGCCGCTAGCCTCATTTGCTAACAGTATATAGTGTATAAAAAATAATAAAGAGCTATTCTATTCTATAATAAGTTGTGATTGTATATAGAATTTATTAATAATCTATTTACATATTATTTATAATTAATTCTGCATGTTTTCCTCAAGTATTAAGTTTCTGAGGTTAAATTGAGTAATTTATTAGCTGTTGAAAACTTGCAGTAAATAAAAAAAATATAAGTTGCTATTTTGGTTAAAAACTGAAATGATATGTTAAATATTGCTATTGATCTTGAAAATGTAGGTGATTATCTCCGCATTTGGTGATTTTTGTGCATCTAGTGCAAAATCACTTTTATAGCCATTTTAAGTTGTGTTATACTTATATAAAACAATAATTAATCAGGATTTTTTAAGGGATCAACTATGATTTTTTTGATGCCGCTGCTAATGGAGACTCATATATGGCTTAGGTAGGTGCCTGTTTTGGTTTTAGGTCAGTAGCAGCTTTGGTTTTGAAAATATTTGAATTTGAAGTTTTTGAAAATAGGCCCCCGACGAATCGGCCCCGTTTCCCATGTCATGTCAATAGGTTATGAATTCTATGCTAAAAACATAGTTCCATCATGGTGACAATGCTTGAGTCTTACCTTGTGGCCCAACTGGGAGGCCTCAGAGCGAGCAGCCACAGCAACTGGTTCGATTAAATTGCTAATCTCATGGACTGAGGCAGCCATCTGCTCATGAAGGGCCTGCAACACACAACACAATGGGTTTAAGATCATCAATCACAGGATGTTGTGCCACATTGAAGCATTTTGCTCTTCCGTTTTAATTTTAACAGTACAGGCACCGCAAAGAACATCATCGATTCATAGCCAAGCTCGTGTTTACCTCCATGGAAATATCTTCCCGGGGTGTTAATTGCTGGCTGATGGCAGCAAGAGAAGCATGGTCAACTTCACGGATGCAGCCATTCAGAACCTCAATGGCATCGTCACACTCCCTCTGACCAGGAGCCTTTTCTCTGATGGAATCAATCAAGATAGAAACTATTAGAGGAGAATACAGCGGACTGGCCTCAGTTAAATGTCACTGTTGTTCGTGATACACCGTACTAAAAACATTAATCTACAGGAGAGTATTAAGTAAAAACTACTGCTGATTAAAAAAAAAAACACACAAAAGTTCATTTCATGTTTGCCAAGAAAAAAATTGACAACCCTAAATATTCTGTTATTTATTATCATATGAGTTAGCGGAGTGTCAATACACCGTTTATTAGTTTCATCGAGATTTGACACGTGACGATTCGATTACAATTCATATGTTCAAAAACGATTACTTTCCCAAATAACTTTACCACAGCCGCTGCTCGCGGAAAGAAATTCAAGACACCCCTAGGATGCTTTAGGATGGCTGCAGTGGAAGTTACTGAGCGAGATTTACCCCTGTTCAAAAGACTCGAAAATAAATTTGTGTATGAGACAGGCAAGAACTCTTCTGTACGCAAGTTATTTTTTAGAGTGAGAGGGGAGGAGAGACCGTTCGTTGCTCCTTGTCTTTCAGTTGTCCAGCAGTAGGTTCAAGTCTTGTTAATTGGAAAATGTCCCTAGTGTGTTGCAAAGTCCTGTGTGGGTCTATTAGAGGTGAGTACACAATCCCTCTTGTACTGTTTAGCCTTTATTGTTGTTGTTTTTGAGATGTAACTAGTTAGCACTGAGCGCTATGCTAATTAGCGAATTCGCTAACATGTATTTAGTGGTGTACAAAAGTTACTCCAGATGCAGAATGTGTAAAAACACAATTGAGTACAGCGGTAACACCACAAACATGCGAAATATTACAGAATTCTGTGAAAACAAAGTATGTATATTGGTTAAATGTAGTCTTATTTCTAAAGGCACTTTGTTTCCAGAAAATGTGGAATTCATTCCACCAGTGTAAATTTTATTGTATTGTTGAGAGAAATAAGTACTGCTTTTGAAACAGCTAATGCTTTTCCACTTTCTTGTGAAAAAGAGCAGCTTAAGGTCAGCTTTGTGTTGTATAGGCATGTTGAGAAATAACTACTGCCTTTGAAAAGGTAAATGTTTTTGCACTTTCTTGTTAAAAAGAAAAAAAAAAGCAGCTTAAGGGCAGCTTTTTGTTCTATGGGCAGGTTTCCATCGTTCCTGTTGAATCATTAGGATATTGTAAATAAATAATGGACATAAATTTGTTTGGCTACATTATTAATTAATCATGTATAATGCATCGATAATCCTGATAATCGTGATCATCGTCAATACTGTGATCACCGTTCAATTATAAAATCGAAGCACCATGAATCGTAATCGAATCAAATCGTGGGGTGCCTTTGATAGCACATCCCTAATATGAATATGAATGGGAAATTTGGACGTAAATGCTGTCAATAGCATCCCATTAGAAATGAATGGGACATGAATGGTAGGTGGGTCCCACACTTTGGGATTGGCGCACCTCCCCTCTTGCCATCCCTGAAGGCCGGTTGAAGGGTGCGCGGGTGGGGGGTGATGGCTCCTTTGCTGGGCTGCGGGAGGAGGGATGGGCTGCGGTGAACCCCCCCCCCCCCCCCCCCCCCAAAGGCTGCCCTCCCTCCCCTGGCTGGCTGGGTGGGGGCCGCGTGGCATCTCCGTTCGTCTGCGTGGCTGTCGCACGCTTGGTGGGGCTCACGTGCGGCTGGATGTGATAGGGCGAGCTTGGGTGGGGGGTCTCGGTGCCGTGATTGGCGATGGGGCGGCGTTGGGTCGGTCGCCAACAGGCTTACACTCACAAGGGATTCACACAATTACTAGGTTCTAGATCACGGAGCTGATTTGTGTACACTCTACCCCTTTCAATTTCTTAGCTTATAGACTCCCCCACCATCGTCCCCCACATTCCCTGGTCAACAGGCCCCCCACATGGTGTCATCCGGAAATACATCTAGCTGACGATAACACCAACATATTAGTAGTCAGTGTAGACGTTCAATGTATTTCTTGTTGTTGCTTGTGTCTCTTTTCTTCTGTTTCCTCATAACCCTTTCCTGTTCACTGTTTTGTCATAATAAAAAAAGACAACAACAAAAAATGAATGGGACAATTTGGGGAGCTGTAAGTTTTCGGTCAATTCTGTATACAACTTTTATACCGTTACCTGGAATTTTTTATGCGTAAATGATGCGATTTGGTCAAAATTGGAGGACTAAATAAATTTTGATTTTTTTTTTCTTCAAAAAACCAGCATTTACAGGCGAATGCGAAACTTTGGGAGGGTCATTTGAAAAATTCCCTGCGTCACGGGGAAATTCCGGTCATTTTAATATTTGGACGGTGATGGTCGGTCAATAGCGCTATCGACGATCTCATTCTTTATGACACAAAAACGTGAGGAAGCCTATGCTCTAATATGCTACTAATGTAATGAACAGTCTTTGGCCTTAAAAAAAAAAAAAAAAAAAAACTCTTTGTGAGACAAAAACACGAGGAGCCTTGTGCTCATTTGGCTCAGACGTCGACCCGCTGCAGTAACAATAACACAATCGCAACTGTGCGTGTCATCATACTGCGACACCCAATTTGAAACATCATCAACAATAGACCAATAGGAGAGCAGCATACTGAAGTTGAAAGGAAAAGATTAAGACCAAAAGGGCAGCATGATCTTATGGTGCGACAATTAAAAGCAGAAAGTACATACGTATCTTTTACAGTATTGTATGGTATTTTTGCCTCTCGCAACCAGAAATTTCTTTCATAACAAGAGGCAATACTTTCCTATCTAGATGTGTCAGAACCTGAAAATAACGTTAGTACAGAAGTTCGTAAGTCGAGGTACCACTGTACTGGTACTTTTTGGGGGTGGAGTTTCAGCTAAAAATATATCAACTGATACTGATTTCCATTCAATGGAGAAGAGCATTAGATAGGCAGGACAGACATTCCCTCATGTATCAGGTATGGTAATGAAAAAATAGTAAGTTTCTACCTCATGTTGGTTATGAGTTTCTTGATGGAATCAGATACAGTTCTTGAGTGTCCAGCCAGCACGGACCACTTGGGTGGGTCTTTAGGGTTGACGGCCAAAGAGCGCGCGGTCTGAATCAGGCCAGTTGAACTTTCCAGCATAGTCTTTGCTGCTACTACGATAGGCTCCATGGCAGCATGACCCTAAAATTAAATCATGTACAGTTAGAGATGTAACTCTAGCCCAGTGGTTTTTAACTGGAGGTCGATCGAACCCCAAGGGTTCGGTGAATAAGCCTCAGGGGTTCGGTGAAGGTTAAGAAACGCAGAGCCCTATTTTGTACGCTGACTAAATCTAGGTAAAGTGGCGTTTTAGACCAGGTTTTGGACTGGTTTGCCCTCAATTTACAGGCTTTATTTCATTTCTTTCAAATGCTAGCCCTCTATCTAATAGGAGGAGAAATCAGTTTGCTCAGTGGAAGGTTGACTAGCACTTGGTACGAGGAAGTATACCAGACAAACAGACAGCGTGAACTGCGTGGATAATTAAGAATACAGTAAATAAATGGCATCATTTTACTCTATGAAAACAGTATTTGATGCAAGGATTCATTCATTCATTCATTTTCCGAGGCGCTTATCCTCACAAGGGGCACGGGGGTGCTGGAGCCAATCCCAGCTAACTATGTGCAGTAGGCAAGGTACACCCTGAATCGATTGCCAGCCAATCACAGGGCACAAGGAAACGAACAACCATTCATGCGACAATAAAACGAGAATGTCGACATGAAAACAAAACAAAAAAAAGTCAGCGTGAAATGAAATGAGTTTAATTCCACTTACCAACATGAAAATAAATCAAAATTATTTGAAGTAAATTACAAATCTGGAAGAATTTTGAACAGGAATTAGATGTTACTTTGCTAGGTTTTGAATTCTTTAAAAAAAAAAAGTTTTATTACGTAAATCCGAAGGGTTCGGTGAATGCACCTGTGAAACCCGTGGGGTTCGGTACCTTTAGCAAGGTTAAGAACCACTGCTCTAGTCTAATGGTTTTTTTTTTTCGTGTGATAATTAAAAGTGCTTCCACTAATTCGTGCAACATTCAAGATTGAACTAACCTCAGGGCTTATCTGAGCTGGAATGCTGGCAAATTCTGGGTTGGAGGCAAAAGCTGTTAGGTTGTCCACAGCTTCAATGAGAGGACCAGTCGCAGCCTTACACTTTTCCCTGTTCTCTTGATTGAAGGCTCCATCCAAAGCCTACAATGATATAATGAACATTTACGAGCTTATTATCATGTTAAATACAGTACTACTATTTACCGTATTTTTCGGTCTATAAGTCGCACTAAGCAAAAACCGCACAATGAAGAGGAAAAAAAAACATACAAGTCATACTGGAGTAAACACAATTTCTAGGAGGAGGGATTCTAATTATCGGAGACCAAATATGCCATAGTAATAACAATAAAATCGATAGCAACAGGCTAAATAGGCATTTGTTAACAACGTGAAATTAGTTACTCGGACAACGAGAGCCTAAACAACGCTACATCAGTGTGGGGGGAAAAAAACAAACACATATGGCGCACCAGAAGGCCCAACCAAACTATTAAATAAATGTGGACTCATTAGCCGGAAAATAATATAATTAAATTAGGGCTGTCAAACGATTAAAAATTTTAATCAAGTTAATTACAGCTTAAAAATGAATTAATCGTAATTAATCGCAATTCAAACCATCTATAAAATATGCCATATTTTTCTGTAAAATATTGTTGAAATGGAAAGTTAAGACACAAGATGGATATATACATTCAACATACGGTACATAAGTACTGTATTTGTTTATTATAACAATAAATCAAGATGACATTAACATTATTAACATTCTGTTAAAGCAATCCATGGATAGAAAGACTTGTAGTTCTTAAAAGATAAATGTTAGTACAAGTTATAGAAATTCTATATTAAAACCCTCTTAATGTTTTCGTTTCAATAAAATTTGTAAAATTTTCAATCAAAAAATAAACTAGTAGCCCGCCATTGTTGATGTCAATACACAATGCTCATGGGTGCTTAAGCCCATAAAATCAGTCGCACCCAAGCGCCAGCAGAGGGCAACAAAACTCCAAAAAACACAAGTAACAATTTGGCATTGCACTGTGCTGTCATTTTAATCAGTTTGAGCTGGGCATGTGCGTTAATTGCGTCAAATATTTTAACGTGATTAATTTAAAAAAATAATTACCACCCGTTAATTTTGACAGCCCTAATTTAAATATTTCTCTTTGTATTGCCTGAATAACACCAGAGGTAGATTTAAACCTCTCCACCAAGTTTTATTTGGCGCCGATTGACCACGGAAATTTCATAATAGTAACTATGAAGGAACTATTTACTATTCAAACTTGGAACTATTTTCTCCACTAGAAGGCACTCATGCTCTTTGGACGAATAATGCTTCATTTCTGTCAGTTTTTTTTTCACTCGCTGCATTTCAATGATTTTTCCCCTTTTATTGTATTTCTTTGGCTTAATGGGGTTATGTACTGGGTTATTGTACAGTATAATTATAACAACAGTTCCTTCCATCCATCCATCATCTACCGCTTAATCCGGGTCAGGTTACGGGTGTGAAAACAAAAACTGGACTGACAACAATAAACGGCTCAAACACAGGCAGAAAATGGCATATGATAAAAACAACCAGATGCTTGGAACTGTCAAGTAACGCGGGCAGGCAGGTGGACCCAAATGCAGGGAAAGGGAGGCGAGGCAGATGAACGGTGCAAAAATGATTTAATTAAAGCCAACAAAAAATAAAATACAAAACAAAGGCTGTGGTGATCCAAAGAAAGCACAGAGGCAAAAAAAAAAACTGTCAATAACAAAAGACAGGTTTAAAAAAAAAAAAAAAAAAAAAACCTAACTTGGAACACGAGGGCTTGGATAGACTAGAATAATGCTGACCAGAACGTGGACATGAACATTGGCAATGTCGCGCAAGACTCAACAAAAACGGGGAGCTTATATAGACACAGAGGCAGGGTAACGAGTCAACGAGGAACAGGTGGGTGACACAGGAGGATGCAGGTTTGAGGATACACTAGGGGCAAGCACAACAGGTGAAATCAATGGGCAATCACAGGGACAAGTCACACAAGGAGAAAACAAACAAAACCTATCAGGAACCTTTCTTGGTGAATGAAAATGTAAGGATCGAAGGACAGGATTGTTGGGACAGAAAAGCTTTCTGTGCTCAGTAAAATCAGTCAGAGATCTTTCATTGTTGAGACAGAGGATGGACACAGATTGAGAAGAAATAGAGTCTGTTAAAGGGTCATACGGCTACAGAGAGTCAGGATGCTGGAGCTGAACAACAAAGTGACACACAACCACCTGAGCCGACCTGTATCATCTCCAATGACAGAACCACTGAGAAGATCTACGCGAATGAGAAAACCACCTGAAAGACTTATTAAAAATGTTTTAAATGTATTACTACATATTACTATGTTGAAGTGCCTATTTGCTAATTGTTTATTGCACTAACTGAAAGTTTATGGCCGACTGAAAATTTGAATTAGCACGTGACATGTTATACAGCATCATAGATAATTTTGTGTTGAGAAAATAAAATGCCATTGTTGAAAAAAAAAAAAATCAAACAAAAATGTTAGCAGTTACTCACAATGTTACTCTTTACTTGAGTATTCTTTTCACCAAATACTTTTTAACTTGAACTTGAGTACATTTTTTTGGATCGCTATTCTTAATTTACTTGAGTAATATTATTTTGAAGTAACGCTACTCGAGTAAAATTTTTGGCTACTCTACCCACCTCTGATTATGACCCAGTTCTAATCAACACCATAAAATGTATATGACAAACCTTAATTGACTTCACTAGGTTGGCAGTTGTGTTGGCCACCTCTTTGGCTGACTGCACAAACTGCCTCTTGGCAACAGGGTTGGGAGTTTTAGAAGAAGCCAGTCGGCAAGCATTACATAGTGCAGACGTGTGTTTGGCTACAATGGTGGCTGCAGAGAGCACCTATGGAAGGATAGAAAATTAGATAAAATCAAATGTTATATTAAACAAAACATGAAAATCGGTGAAATGCTGAAATGGTCTTTACTTGTGACTGGGTGCATCCTGGGTCAACCAAGTTCTGGCAGGCCATCTGAATTGCCTGGTTAGCTCGAGCAAACTGAGCAGGATCTACCAGACCCTTCTGACCAGCAGTACTGTTGGGGTCAGAAACTCCAACCAGATAGGCAGCCTAAAAAAATAACACATCAGGTCAGTTTTTGTACGCAGTGGAAGAAATGTGGACACTCCTAGTCTAAATTGTGCCACCATTCCGCCAACCAATTCTTACTTGTGCAGCAGCTTCTGTCAAACCACACAGGGCCTTGGAGCCAGAACTGACTGAGTCGCCAAACTCAGGCAGGTTGGAGTTTTTGGCATTGTGGGAAATACCCGCCATAGATTCACCAAGGATCTTTCAACATAAAGCAGCAGAAGACAAAAAGTTGGATTTAAAGTGTAAAAAAGCCTGCGACAGTACAGGAATAGTCAACCAAGTGTGTCTAACCTTGGAGTTTTCCATGACACTGTCAATACAATCAAAGTAGGAGAGCTCATTGACTGCTTCTGTCGGGTTCTCCAGCATCCCTCTCACCGACTAGACAAGAAACAACATTACTACATATTGCTAACATTTTTATCCACCACCAAGTAGAAGTATAAGCAACCGTGACTTAACATAGTTGGCGAATTCATGACCTGTGTGAGTGTTCTGTTTTGAAACACTCAAAACAGTAGCCCTGACTTAATCTGCTTAATAAAGGGAAGTTCATTTTCGTTCTTTTCTTTCGCAAGCACTAGAATAAATTTTAATTAAATATTCCTTTATTTGATAGAAACTGAGATGCATGAGACGGTTTTGAGAGCCAGGGGTTGCTGACCCCTAGACTAGACATTTGAAAACAATGAAGAATTGTGATGAAATTAGTTCTGATGCTGTAAATGTAGAAATTAATTACCTAAACTCCAGGGTTTACCCAACATTTAAAAGATTGTGGCGCACCGCCACACCAAAATAAAAGCCGCCACACCTAGCGAGTTTTTTTTTTTTTTTTTTTGCAGATTTAAAGATACATTCTAATTTATGATTTGGATAATTAAACAAGACATCTAAATGAATGTGGAGGAAAACACAAACAAGGCTGAAAAAGTAGTTTCTGTTCTTGCACCCCTCTTTAAAATAAACTGCTGTATTTTAAGCCAAAAGAACGGTTGTTTTTTTTCAATAAAACAGTATGTCTATAATATGATGCCATAGCAGATTCATGGCGCATTAAGTCCCCGAACTATTTTTAATTTGGCCGTTTTACCCTGAAAACCCCCGTTTACAGACGTCGCTCAACCGCTTTCGTTTCAACCTAGACATGAAAAGAAGTAATAGTATTTATTATTCGAAATGTCTGTCATTTTTAGCTTATAATCATTAATTGATGTCTAATATTTAGTTTTAAAAAATGACTTTAAAAAAAATATTCACTCGCATATTTTAAACGTTTAAACAAATTACGTCACAATTAAAAAATTAGCGTCAGTAAAAAAGTCACGGATATCTACCTCATAACTATTGCTTAATTGTATTTTTCCCGTTACTGTTGCATTTCCCCCAGTATTTTAGATGATAATCGATCCAAACAAAGAAAAAAAAAAAAAAAAAAAAAAGCCATTTAAAATGGTAAATATATGAAAAAGAAAATCTAGACCATTCCTTGATGTCTGCAATTTCTGCATCGACCCTTGTGATATTACCATGTTTCACCCATAAAATCCCCCAAAAATCCGGCTGTGGCCATTCACAGCTGTGTCTTGACACTCGGTGATACATGCTACATGGAGTTTTTGGATCGAAAAGAGGCAAGTACGCGATAATATCTCGTTAAAATCATGGCGTTTTTATGCTCTCGCGTGCCCTCACCTCCAGTTAGGGTTTTGCTGTTTAAAAAAAAATTTTTTTTTTTTTTTAATTCCCTCCAGTACAAAATTTTCTTCCCCCAGAAAATTGATATTTTAAGCTTTCCAATGATGTATCACACATGTATATAGGACAATTTTGAAATTTAGCCAAATTGGGGGTCTCAGAGCGGAACTTCAAGTCACCTGAGTGTTTTACGCCATATATATAGCTCATTATTTACACACTATTTGCCATAAGTTATCTGAAATAGTACGTCAAATACTAATTGTTTCTCTACATGCTTTATTTTGAAAATCACATCGGTTCTACTGTTGTAAACTTGTGCCTGATGTCGGCGCTCGCGCGGAATTGGAAGTCGGGAGAAAAAAATCCATGGAAAGCTATTTCAATTTAATGAATGTAATTCTGGGTTTAAGCCTGTGAAAACGACCTTAATATGGACATTGAAGTAGCGTTTAAGTTCTTTATGGCGTTTCTATGACCCGAATCGTCGCGTCCTAGCATAGCATTTGCCTCAGGCCAATTAAATATTTCGTTCCGAGTAGTAGAAACAATCAAATACAATTATTTCTTGGATGGATTTGTGATGCCTTTTTTTGAAATGAAAAGTTGTGAGTAAAACAGGATAATACAAACTAGCAAAGAGACAAGAAAAGAAAATTATACTAGTTGATATGTGGTTGTACCTCCAGCTCTCGAAGGGCATTGTCACACTCCTTTTGACCCGGAGCTTGCTGAGTGCACATGGTTATGAGCTGATTGATACTATCTGTAACTGCCCTGTGAATATAAAGGTAGACGAATGAGATAAAAGAACAAAAAAAATAGTTATATTAAACGGAAAGATCAAGACAAATGTTACCGAGCAGCGGCTGCAAGCTGGTTCTTGAGATTGGGAGAGTTGGGGTCAGTAGACAGTGCTTTGGCTGACAGCAGTAGTTTGCTTGATGACATTGAGATGGTCTTGAGGTTGGACACCACTTGTGTCTTGTCCTCTTTAGACTGGAGAAAAACAACACAGGTTCATTTTGAATGAAATTGTTTGCATTTATAAATGAGGCAATTTTGATACTGTCATACTGACTTGTGATGTTCCTGCCATGTCAACGCCAGCTTCTAAGAAGTTGCTGAAATCCTGTCCAAACTTGCTCGTGGCCTTGGCCAGGTCTTGGGTGGTGGCTCGTGATGCCTGAACAACCTCATTGGCTGACTGGTTGAGATTGGCTGCCACTTCATTAAGTTGAGCTTGAACCTCCTGGAAGCTCCTTCCACTGGACGGAAACTAGAAAGGAAAAGATTAACGTTTGCTGGGAGTTTTGCACGACCAGGGATGTCCCCGATCCGATCACGTGATCGGAAATTGGGTCGATCAGGACATTTTTCAGACAATTGGAATCGGGTGAAAAGGAAAGGGTTTTTAATTTTAAAAAATATAGGGCTCCCCAAATATAGATATAAAAATAAGACTTTTTTTCGGATCAGGACTAACGGCAGATTCTGTAAACCAGGCGACTCGGACGCAAAAATATGCGATCGGGAAATCCCTAGACGGAACAGAAAAATAGGATATTGGATAACAAAAAATAGAAAAGAAATTTTAAAAAGCCAAGTTTCTGTGTTGCGATTAATAGAGCAGGAGTTTCTGAAAGTACGATAAAATGGTTTGTGCTTTAGCGATAAACGAGGATTAATAACTAGGATAAATTTTCAAACAATAATACCATATTTAGCATATTAACTATCATTACTACTGCATTGTGGTCTGCTGTATCAGTATAGGTGCCGATACAGCACTAAAATGACGGTATCATTAGTATCGAGGGAGTACTACGAAATAACGCACCGATGCTGTGCAATACGTACTTTTCGAGAGACCCAACATGGCCACAAGCTATGCACACTGCCGTAAAAAATAGAGCACTTTGGTTCTGCAACTCGAGTAATTCGATTAGAAAAGAGCTTTGAATCAAATTTTGCTGCTTCGAGGATTTGTTTAGTTTGTGGCGTTGTAATGGTTTCTTTTGAAAGTGTTTGCATTTAGTTTCATTGATTTGGGTTGATACACTGTCCTGTAGTGGCAACAGTGAATATAGCATCACTCATCTAACATGGCTGCATTCAGCTACTCCTTGTTAAGGCCAACATAAGTTTGTAAGTTTTTGTTTGGGCGCTAACATAATTGTTTATGCTTTCCTAATTTATAATATATATATATAATATATTTAGCAGTTTTTATGGGAATATGTATTTTAACGATTTGCTAAGAGCATTGTTAAAATTTAAAAAAATAAAATTAAATTAAATTAAAAAAAACGTTAGCATTTTATAGCATTTAAGTTAAGCTTAATATCAGCACTGGCCGATTATATACAGCCTGTTGTCGGAATCAGTATCGGAAGGCAAAAAATGGTGTCACTTTATGTAATTCCGTTCCTACACTGGCGACGTAACCCGAATTTCCACATAAATCAAAATGAACCCTTTAAAATTCAAAAACACTATCCAAAAAGTCTAAAAGTATTGTGTTTTGTTTAATGGTGGAGGATACACTGCCCTCTGGTGGCAGCGTTGGCTATGGCTGGACTGTCGTTCAATGATGCTTCCACACATTGGCACTCAGAAATCTCACATGGATAAAGGATAGCTGTGCTCTGGTTTGGCCCACATAAGGCTGTAAGTTGTTTCAGCTAACATACTATGTTTGTTTATGCATTTGTAGTTAAGTTTAGAGCTACAGTTTGTGGAGTTTCGTGTGAGCGACTTGCTATAAGAATTTTAAATAAGTTAGCATTCGTAGCATCTAAAATAGCGGACTTTTGTGAAGCAAATTAGGCTAATTTAATCTACTAAGTTTACATATTGATCAGACTAGATGGACATTTGAACACCAAGCATTTTGTGTCCAGTGTCTTATTGTTAAAATGTGTGTCATTTTGAACAGACCTGTGCATATGTGTGTTAAAGCTTTACAAATTGTCAAAAGTGAAGGAAGTAAAAAGCTTCAAAAAGCACAATTACTTTTTTTGCTGTCCGTCAAGCTGACAACTTCACGTTTAGTGAGGACAGAACAAGTCATGGTAATAAAGTAAAGTAAAAGATAAAATACTGTCAGGTAAAATTGGTACTGTTTGTGCGACTAAAAAAAGAATTAAAAAGACGGTAGACAAAACGGCGGACGAGACTCCCGCGTCGTAAAGTCGAAAATGCACAAGTCGAGTACGTCGTAACCCGGGGACTATCTGTATGGTACATTGCACTCACAGAGTCAGCCAGGAGAGATTTGCTGGCTTCACCCACTGTCCGAATGGCGTTGTCAACATCCCTCTGACCAGGAAGGCAATTCACACATCTATTCAAGGCCTGAGACACTGCTTTAGCCACCTACATGCAAAAGTAGACGCACAAAATATTATTTTTTTCTTAAATCATTATGAAAAGAATCAAACAATAGACCTAATCCTAACCTAAAATAATGTAATTGAAAAAAGCAAAATTGCCAAATCTGTTGTTCGATCGCCACATCTATTTCTCTGACCTGGGCAAGCCTTTGCTGACTCTCCGCATCTCCTGGCTTGTTGATGGCCTTCTTAGTCTCCTCAATCAAGTTGGCCGATTTGTCCATGACATCACTGGCGCAGTCTAGCAGAGCAGTACGTGCGCCTACGTCGTCTGTCGTGGCAGCGACTCCTCTTGCTGCTGAGGCCAAGGACTTAAGAGCTTGAGCCACATCTCTGGCTGCCATACCTTGAAAAAGAAGATTCATTTAAAAATTACTGCATTGATACAGTAAAACTTAGCTGCTCTTACAATTAAGTCCAAGCAGGAATTAGTATTTTTAATACAGGGAGCCCTCGGGTTATGATGTCCTAGACCTATAACGTTTCGACTTCACAACGCCAGTGCCTCATCCACCATTTAGTCCAAGGGCGTAGGTTTGCATGGGGATGGTAGGGACATAACACTAGCAACTTTTTTAGAATGCTCCAATTGTCCCCACCAACCTTTAAACAACCTTATATACATTATACGTATAATGAGTTCAGCTATACAGGTCATTTAGATTGCCTTTCCATATGTTGTAAGGATAGAGTTGATCCCACCATTATTGAGTGATTTATATTCATTATGTTCAAACTTATATTTACCCCTTTTCGGTTTTTTTTGGGCCAGCAGCAGCCACTGTAAGTAATTTAAAAGGACACCAATGTTGTGGAGGCGGGAAACACATCACTAATTTTGCTACTGAAAGTCCGACCTACATCAGAGTTAGCATAACGTTAAACTGTGTGAACATGCTAACCTGCAAAACTCAAGTAAGAAGCTGCTTAGAGAATATTTTTATATGAATGAATATGTTTTTAATGCTTTCGTAATTTAGCATATAGGTAAATTTAGACTTTTATTTGTGGGAATATGTGTTACAACGATTTGTTAAGAGGATTGTTAAGAAAAAAAAAAAAAAAACCTCAGCATTTTATAGCATTTAAGCTAGCAGACTTTGTTATGCAAGTTGGCCATTTTTTTTAATACCTAGATCCTCATTTATATATTTTTTGTAATATTGTTTGAGGCTAAACTCAGGTATTTTAATTTATTTTGAAAGTTAAATTCTGCATAGTTTGAAGAAATACTCGGGTATTTTATTTTGTATTTGCATTTAATGCGCTTTGAAAGTGCAATCTTAGCAAGCCTTTGTTTTACATCTCCTAAAATTGATTCACTAATGCATTAAATGCCCCTAACCCAATTTTTTTAACTATTCGATAGATTAATCGATTACTAAAATAATCAATAGCTGCAGCCCTGGAGTACATCATAAACTGGTCACCCTACAGACAACCATTTGTACTCTCACAATCACACCAACACGAAGTGGCAATTGATCTAGTGCTGCAGCGATTCATTGATTTACTTGAGTAATTCGATTAGAGAAAAGCTTCGAATCAAATTTAGCTGCTTCGAGGATTTGTTTAATTAGAGTGGTGTTTTAATGGTTTGTTTTGAAAGAGTTCGCATTTGGTTTTATTTATTTTAGTGGTTGCAATGCCCTCTAGTGGCAACGGTCAGTATGAAATAACTCATCTAGCATGGCTGGATCCAGTTGCTTCCTGTTAAAACCAACATAAGGTTGTTTTTGTTTGAGCTAACATTATTGTTTATGCATTCATAATTTAGTTTAGAGGTATACTGTATTTAGCAGTTTTTATGTGAATATGTGTTTGAATTGCTTGTTAAGAGCATTGTAAAAAAAAAAAAAAAACGATAGCATTTTATATCATTTAAGCTAGCGGACTTTTCCTATGCAAGTTAGCCAAATAGCCAATTATTCTTTTGTTCTACTTCGAACCTCATTATTTATTTATTTTTTAATACCGTTTATGGTTCAGCTATGGTATTTTAATTATTGTTCTCGTGAAATAAAAGTGCAATTCTGCATAGTTTGAAAAAAACACTCAGGAATTTTATTTTTTATAACAGATATTTAATGCTCTTTAGAAAGTGCAATCTTGGCAAGCCTTTGTTTTAAATGTCCTAAAATTTATTCTGCAATGCATCAAATGTTCCTAATCCGATTACTCGATTATTCGAACTAAGTAATTAATAGATTAACCGATTACTTAAATAATCGATAGCTGCAGCTCTAAATCGATCCCAAGCTAGTAGCGCCTGTACCACTACACCATCAATGTCTACCTTGTTGCAACATGTTTTCAGTTATTTTTCATATATGGTAAAATGACACCGAGAATTCCACTATTGTACCCGAAAAGCTGAAAGCAGTGAGTAAGGGTGTTTTTCATCACATACATTTATGAAAATTGGCAACTCATAATTCAATGCAACTTATTTAAAAAGTGTTTTAACATACCTGTGTAGTTCTCATTGCCTTGGGTTGCCTCACTTAGCAACTGCGCTATTGCTGAGCTTACTGCTTTCGTACTGGTACCGAGGTCCTGGGAGCATTTCTCAAGCTGTAACCAAAACAGCGATGCACAAAGAAAGAAACTGTTACTGACTCATGTCTTTGTTTGAACATGTATGTCTTTGTCCATGTCACAGTGTATGCGACTCACATTCTCGCCTGGCAAGGGTTTGAGCTTGCCTTCATCCGCTGAAGCTTTAGCATCCTGAATATCCTTCTCCAGACGTCTCACCATTGACAGAGCATTATCTATTTCCAGTGGCCCACATGCTTCTTGAGCCTGTACATGTACAAAGTTCCTAAATGGCTGACTGACTAATATAAGTATACGTGAATTTTATCGATTTCAAGTTCCTAAACAGAACTTTAAAACACAACACATGGTACCTTCTGTGATGCAGTACGTAGCTCAGCCAAGGCACTAGCCAGATTCTTAGCGCACTGGCTGAGCTGCATCGCTGATGCCTGGTCACTGATGGTAGGAACTGTAGCTTTGGAGGCTGTGACCATCTTAGCACCAGGCTGAAACATACAAGTAACGACCATTTGTCACTTTTGCGGGGGTTGATTGTCCCCAGTGGTTAAAGCGGGATTTGACAGTTGGGGGAGCCCTAAAATTCGGTGTTGTATGGCACATTAGCAAAAATTACGTACATTATGGCAAAAATGGGAATGGGAGGCAATCAAAGTTTATTGGAGAACTTATTGACAAGCATCAGGAGGAAAACGAGATGACAAAATCTGTCTATGTTGCAGATGCGGTCTATTTTTATTAATTTGTTTCTATTTTAAACTGTTTTTAGCAATATACAGCCAATCTTTAACGACTAATCAGCGCCTTTACTGTCTTGTCGCTGTGTGTTTTGTGTTACCTGCAGGAAGTTCTGGCTTGCACTGATGAGGGCCAACTGAGCACTGGGGCTGTCAGGCTGAGACTGGCTGCCTCTAACTCCTTGAACCAAATGAGGGATCTGCTCTGCAACCACCTGAAAGAAAAATGATAAAAAATAAATAAATAAACGTCATCTCAACCCAATCAGTAGTAGATGCCCAAATAAAAAAACAACAATGTTATTATGCAGAATTACTTTATCATATTCACATACTCATTCCCATTAATGGAGATAAACATTAATAAAATTAATCTAAATAACCCAGAGTAAACATAAAATGATAATTTTACTACATTCACTGCCGTTGACCATGAGAGACGACGTGAAAGTGATTTTTTTTTTTTTCAAAGCGCTTTAAAGATGCCACGTGATTGAACAGGCCGGTTTGACTTCCAACTGCAAGGTTGTGTGTGGTCATGTGACATGATTATGTTTGTGACGTCTCATTTAACAATACCGTATTGGCCCGAGTATAAGACGGCCCTGATTATAAGACGACCCCCTCTTTTTCAAGACTCAAGTTTGAAAAAAGACTTTTTAAACAAACACAATATTTCTATTTCCAATATTAATATCTATAACTAGTCTCTTCATCACTAGTCACACTGTGTCCCCTTTCCCCCCTCCCCTCTGGGGAGAGGCATTTTTTTCAGCTGCAGCCTCCTGACTATCCGGACCCCTGGCTGGATGGACCTCTTCTTGTTCCTTTACTCTACTGCATCTTTACAGACTGTAACCCCGTCTACTAATTCCCATTAGCAGCCCTGGTGCATCCTGTCTATCCGTCCTGGGAGTGGATCTCTCCTGATTGTGGTACTCCCCAAGGTTTCTCATTTTCTCCCAAAGAGTTTGAAGTTTTTCCTTGCCGACATGGAGGGTCCAAGGATGGGGGATGCCCAGGACTTGAACTTTATCTATTCATCTTTGTTTACTTCATTTGCTGTTTCTGACTGTGTATCATATTGCCTCTGCAAAGCCCTTTGAGACAACCTTGTTGTGATTTAGGGCTATACAAATGAAATTAAATTGAATTGAATTAAACACCAAATTTTTTATACAGAAAATAATTACAGTACATCTGAAATAAATGATTATAACCAGGGGTGCACATAAGTGGTCCGCATGCGTACTGGACGTAGACAAACGCGCTGGCCCTCAACGGATTCCATACGCTTTTGCGTACCGATGGCTGACCACTGTATTTGCGGCGGACACCAGAAAATAACTTCTCAAAATGTCGAAGAGGCAGGCCATACTGAGTAATTACTTCCGTGTTCCCCCACCCCCGTCTAAAGACAGACAGACGACAGAGATGTCACCGGAGCTACCGAAAAAAAGGACTTTTGCTGAAAAGTGGCTACAGGAGGTATCATGGCTAGAAGCAAATGATGCTCGCACGGAAATGCGGTACAAAATGTGCCGTGAGAATCCCAATGTCGCCGATAAGAGCAGCGCATTTTATGTAGGGTCAAAGAATTTCAGCCATCCAAACTTTGAAAAGCACGAAAAAAACAGAGAGCATGTGGGAATTAAGCAAACTATCGATGTCAAACAGGACCCCACTCGCCCTATGGACAAGTGGCGGAATAGGGCGGAATAAAGGTAGTGAACAGCGACATGCACTGACAAACGTGTTTTTGCTCGGATTTTACAAAGCTAAACATGCACGTTCAATGAGGTCTTTATGAGGAGGACATCCCACTTTTAAAAAGGCTTGGAGTTAATGTGGGAGCCGCATAATGCCCTTTATTTTGAAATGGTGCTTTTTATTTCTTTACATTTCACTTCAAAGTAATGGTAATTTTGTTGTGCCAGTTGATGTTAATCAAGCATGAATTGTTAATATAATTAATTAAAGTTAATTAGCTCTAAGTAAAGCTTGTCATAAATTTATCGCATCAGGCGGGTCGGCTCTCAAGCTGAATGAGGACCAAGTCACATCTCCAGGTCCTCCTCTGAGAACCTGGGCAAAAAAATTATGTGCACCCCTGAATATAACAATATATTTTAGAGAAAAAGCATGTTATTTTGCCTCATTCAAATCTTAATATCTGAACATTTAAATATGTAAACTAAAGTACAATCACATTCGTAAATGAATGCCTTCTGGTTTTGAAACCAATCAGTTATCGACTACTATTCCTGGTTGGAAAGCCCCGCCTAACGTAATTTGATTGACAGACCGTTTCTCTGCGCATTTGCCATTTACAGTGGGGAGAACAAGTATTTGATACACTGCCAATGGGTTTTCCCATTGACTGTGTATCAAATACTTGTTCTCCCCACTGTACATTCCCGAAGAGGAAAGGCAATCGACAAATGACAATGTAAAAGCCAAACAGAAAAGGCAAAGGCAAAAAATACAATTGTCATTGTTTTTTCCGTTTGTGGTGTTCAATGACCAAAAGTAAATGTCAATGACAACGTATAGCGTTATATTTTTATTTATTTATATATTTATTTCTCTTCATACTTATTTATTCGTTCATTTATTTACCTATTCATTTATTCATTTATATATTTATTTCTCTTTATATTTATTTATTCATTCATTTATTTATTTTTAATTTTGGGAGTCACTTTATTTATTTATTTTTAATTTTGGCACTCCTGTGACTCCATATAACTGTAACTATAGTCTTGAAACATCTGAATAAGGAAAAACATTGCAATAAAATAATGCAAACTGGTTAAACTTGAGAATAGCTGAGATCTTTCATGACAGAGCATCGCTTCACTGATATCTGGCGCCATCTAGCGTCTTGAATGGGTATAACATCTAGACCGCAAATATAAGACGACCCCCACTTTTTCAGTCTTATTTCAATGCAAAAAACACCGTCTTATATTTGGGCCAATACAGTATTTGGCAAAAAAGTAAAAACCAATATGTAGAATACAGAGGAAAAATGTAACGACTCTAGTGTACCCCAAACTAGCAGTAGAGTAAGAGTAGAGTTTCTTCTTTACTAAACCTACTGGAGTAAAAGTAAAAAATGCTGGGCGTGGTAAAACTACTCTTACAGGTACATTTTTCTACAAAAATTACTCAAGAAAAATGTAGCAGAGTAAACGCAACTCGTTACTACCCACCTCTGATCACCGTCAATGACAGTGAGATAATTGTGCAGCGTGCGAAATATGTATTTACCTTGCAGCTTTGGACCAGCTGCTGCTGGGCAGCCTGGTTCTTGTTTGATGAAGCAGCGTGCTGAGCTGCGGCTATTGTCTGAGTCGCTGCTGCAGCTGCTTGTCTTGCGGCATTCTGAAATTAAATAGTCACAAACCCTAGTCACAAAGCCTTCCTTCAAACTATTCCCACTTTGAAACAAAAACAATATACATTTGATCTTTTTTGTTTGACATGACAATGTTTTCTTTGAGTTTGATTTACCTCGAGCTTGTTGACCAGACGTTTTTTGATAGCGTTCTGCGCAGCGGCGTTAGTGGCCATTCGGAGACCTTCGGCTGCCTCTCGCAACCTCTGCTGCTGCTCTTCACTATCAGGGTTTGCTGCTGCTCCCTGGATGAAACAAGTACCATTTCATGTTATACTGAGACTATACTGTCTTTGACATAATTATCCAGGGTAAAAAATAAGTTCAACATTTGAGTTTTGGCGTTCATTAGTAGAGATGTCCGATCAATCGGGTCCGATCACGTCATTTTCAAAGTATTGGAATCGGCAAAAAAATATCGGCCATGCCTTTTTTTTTAATATATATTTTTTAATTAAATCGTTTTCTAATTGTATTTAACGTTACAGACATAATATGTTACACTCATCCAGAGTCTTTAGTTTAAGCTTAAGGTAGGGTTATCAAATTTATCCCGTTAACGGCGGTAATTAATTTTTTAAATAAAATTTCATGTTAAAATATTTAACGCAATTAATGCATGCGCTGCACGGCCCACTCACGCATTGTCGTGTTTAATCTGTAATGGCGCCGTTTTACTTAGCTAAAAGGCAGTGTACAATGAGTTGAGTGAATTTTGGCAGCCTTTGAAGCCTTTTTTTAATTGGCTCAAGCCTTACAATCCCTACGATTAGAAACATCATACGAAGCAACGTGGGGAAGAAAGGTAGTAATTGATCTTTTTCTTAACACCTTATGTTATTTCCCAACGCAGAGAAGATATATCAATTGGTACCACTACGCACAGTAATGGGTGCACTTCCCATCATGCATTTGGGCAAAACAGATGGCTACGATATCATTTACTGAAAGCTCAACAAATACACTAGATGGCAATATTTAGTCACAATATACAAAGTCACGAGTCTTTCTATCCTCTCACAGAAAGAATGTTAATAATGTAAATGCCATCTTGAGGATTTATTGTCATAATAAACAAATACATTACTCTTGTACTGTATGTTGAATGTATATATTCGTCCGAGTTTTATTCATTTTTTTCTTAATGCATTGCCAAAACGTATATGATCAGGAAAAATTATCGGGAATGATTGGAATTGAATCGGGAGCAAAAAAAAAAAAAAAATAGCAATCGGATCGGGACATATCAGGATTGGCAGATACTCAAACTAAAACGATCGGGATCGGATCGGGAGCAAAAAAAACATGATCGGAACAACCCTATTCATTAGTGGTCTTGGCATTTGGCTCTCGTCTCCAGCTATTGGCCCAGTTGTTTACGTGACATGGACAACTGCACACTAGCATAGGCTGGCCTTCCAAAATGGCCAAATTTAAGCAAAACAAGAACAAAGTTACGAAAAATCTACTATTAAAATATGAAGTAGACCTTGGCCGCCTCCACCATTTTGGCTGTAGCATCAGCCAAGAGTTTGGCAGCTGACAGAAGCTTTCGTGAATTTTCCAGATCGGACTCGCCTTCCGCATCCATTTTGATGGCATTGACCAGATCGGATGTGGCCTGAGCAAGGATACGAGCCTGGCGAACCATCTCACCTACAAAGGGAACATCGCCATTAGATGAAAAAATGTTGAATGCACATTAGCCATTTTAACCCCCAAATTCCAATACATAGCAATATGGTATTTGTGAAGGATGGAACTAAACACGCCATTTGTTGATTGTTTGACGGTTTCCACAATGACATTTGTGTTTGCTTGATTGGGGATTATCAGCATTTAACATGCATATTGTGTTTATCTTCTGTGGTGATTGTCATGCTGCCGTGATGTAATGTTCTTTATAGTACAGCTGCGACAAGAGATTTGTGACATTCATTTGAGGTGTGATCTTAGGATAATTCTGGGGAATTAATTATTGTTTTAATTATTTGGTAACACTTTATAATAACTATCCGTTTTACTAGTTAATAGAGCATTAGTAAACTGTTGATAAATGATTTATTGTTGATTTGTGAAGTATTTGTTAACAGTTTGTTAAGCATTTACAGGGTGTTCCAATATGGTTGACCCCATTCTAAAAGGCCATGCTAGTTGATGGATCTTAATAAAACTATATACACTTATGTTGAAGGTCATAAGTTTTATTGGTTAAATATTAAAGTTGCACCGATACCGATACCAGTATCGGCAGGGGGCGCCGATCCGGCCCGAATTGGTGGTATCGGTATCGACGAGTACCAACATTTAGGGCGCCGATACCATTTACTGGCATCACTTGGACGCAAATGTACTGTCCTCCCCCCGTGAGCTAACTTCCCAAATTTCTTATACTGAAAAGACAGAAATGCCAAACGTTACACACAAAAACTTGAAACGTTTCTACACAAACTGTGTTTCAGGTTAGGAACACCCTGTAAATGCTTAACAAACTGTTAACAAATACTTCACAAATCAACAATAAATCATTTATCGACAGTTTACTAATGATCTATTAACTATAAAACAGATAGTTATTATAAAGTGTTACCAATTATTTTTTTAAGGATGGAATTAATAAGTAACATTTAATTTAAACTCACTTATTTTGGATTTTATTAAACCGTAAAGTTTCAAATCATACACCTAATTCAAGAATTGGGGGAAATGTATCCTCTTCTCAACATACGCCTGCAATATTTAAAAAATGGAGAAAAACAAAACATTGTTTTAATCTGCCTGAGGAACTTTGAAAGGCTTTTTTGTTTAGAAATTAGAAAAAAAAAAGTGCATAAAATATGATTTATTAAGTTTTGTTAAACATTAGAATATCTATTATAGCAATATTTTATTTGATGCTAGATGTACAGGGTTGGGCAGAGCAACTTGCTTATTTAAATTTGGCGCCCTGAAGTGATGGTTGCTCTGAAGGTGGCAGGGATGGACTTATTTGAGAGGGTGGTGCTTAAAGTTTAGTTCCTAATGTGCGTTATTTGTGTTTGATTTTCAGGAACCCCAGTGAGCATCATGGAGTGGACGAAGTTGGAACGGGTTTTCGCTGTTGAGGCAATTTTTTCCAAGCGGTCGCTCAATCGTCGCAACGCAACGTGCATTCCGTCAACATTTCAATATTGTCCCCTGTGGCCTTGTTCCTGGCCGGCAGTCGATTGTTTCATGGGTAAACAACTTCAGGGATGTAAAGAAAAAGAAACCTAAAATAAATATGTATATATACATATACATTAAAAAAAAATCAATTATACTTAGGAAAAATGAAAAAACATGTCTTAAATGTATTTCTTTACAATGCTAAATCTGAATGACTACATTGAACTCGCACCCCAAAAAATGGGTGCGCTACTTCTCTGTTTTTCACTTTCGGTTCGAACTGCTTGATCACCAGACTTTTCCAAACCCGAAACCCACCAGCATTTCCCATCGAGCTGAAGATGTTTTCTGTGACATCCAAAATGCGATCTGTGGCTTCTCCGTGACGACCAATAGGATGGCCTCCACTGGCGTACTGTTTGATATGTTGAAGTAGCTCGTTTAAGGCCTGCGTGACGCCTGTTGCAGCCACGCCCACTTGCTTCAGGAGGCCTTCGTCATTAGTGGCGCCCTGAGAGGCATCCACACAACCTTCCACTGACTTAGCCACCAGCTTGCCAGCTTCTATAAGCTGCTCCTGACACACTGGGGAGCTGATGGTTGGTGCCACCACCTACATGAGGCATGACAGAAGCAAAAAGTTTTCAAATATTTCAACCTTCACCACAATCATGTTAATAACAAGATAGTAATTACTACTGATGCTAGTGCATATAACAAATCTACTTCAATGAAGAACATTTTGCTGCTGTGCATTGAAAAGCATGTATCTCCAAATATTGCAAGTGTTTCCCCCTTTTATTATACAAGTAGCTTTTTTAAGATATTAAAAGAAAACAAAATGAAAATTTAGAGATACTGTATTTTTCAGACCATAAGTTGCACCAGCCAAAAAATGCGCTGTAAAAAGGAAAAAAACATATGTCGCACCAGATCATAAGTCACATTTTGGGGGAAATTTATTTCATAAAATCCAACAGACATTTCATCTTGAAAGACAATCAAAAATAGTGCTGCAACTATTAATCGATTATCTCAAGTAATTTGATTAGAAAAAGCTTTGAATCGAATTTTGCTGCTTCGAGTATTCGTTTAAGTTGAATGGTGTTGTAATGGTTTGTCTTGAAAGTGTTTACATTTAGTTTTATTGGTTTGGGTGAATATACTGCCCTCTAGTGGCAACAGTGAATATGACATAACTCGTCTAAAATGGCTGAATCAAGCTGCTCCCCGTTAAAACTAAAATAAGTTCTTGTTTGAGTTAATATGCTTATTTATACATTCGTTGATTAGTTTAGTATATTTATTTTAGTTTAGTATATTTAGCCCTTTATTGTGGGAATATGTGTTTGAACAATTTCTTAAGAGCTTTGTTTAAAAAAAAAAAAAAAAAAAAAGCATTTTATAGCATTTAAGCTAGCAGACTTTTGCAATGTAGTATTAGTAGTAATAGTATTTTTTTAATATTGTTTAGAAAGAGCAATTCCTCATTGTTTAAAGAAACACTTAGGTATTTTATTTTGTAGTGGCATTTAATGCTCTTTGAAGGTGCAATCTTGGCAAGCCAAAATAAATATTGGAAGCATAAACACTTGTTTTTTTGTTTTACATCGACTAATATTTATTCCACAACGCATTAAATGTTCGTAATCTGTTTACTCGATGATTCGAACGAACTAATCGAAAGATTAATTGATGACTTAACGAATCGATAGCTGATGCTCGAATGAAAGATAAAAATACAATAGAGAACAATAGGTTGAACAAGTGTACGGTATGCTAACTTTACATGCTAGCTGAAGATCTAATCAAAAATACAATAGAGAACAACAGGCTGAACAAGTGTACGGTATGCTAACGTTACATGACGCATAAACAACGAACTGGGAAAGTAACATAGCTATTAAGAGTTATTCAGATAATTACCGTGATCCCTTGCTAGTTCATGCTTCAAACTTCGCGCCCTCAGTCCATCGCGGATTTTTTTCCAATAAAAAAAAAAATAATAAAAAAACAGATGAGCCGTCATGAGCCATTTGCGTAGTCTTACTCTCCCTCCTGCTGCTCTTTGTTGGTCAGGCAGTGCACTGGTGTTGCTTATTAAAGTTAACAATGATTGACAGACGTTTAATGTTTGATGTTGACACAGGCGCTTGGAAGCCAAAGCTTCAACACGCCGCATGCGTCAATCATCCTTTAACTTGTTCAACAGTTGCTGTGGCAACTCATTGTGTGTAAGTGAGCAGCTTGAGCAGATTTGAGTGGACTCACGCAATGAAGCGTTTTATAAAGACAAGCATTTTTCTACTTTATTCTGGTTTAAAAATAATTCGGTGGGACATAACATTAAATCATAATTATTACATTTGAAGTGCTTAAAAATCTTCGCGCTTCAAACTTCGTGCCCTCAGTCCATCGCGGATTTTTTTTTTCAATTAAAAAAAGATCGCATAGTCTCACGCTCACTACCTCCCACCCTCCTTCTCCCTGCTCTTTGTTCATCAGAGAGTGAACTGGAGTTGCTTATAAAAGTAAACAATGATTGACAGACGGTTAAGCTTTGATCTTTCCACGGACTTGACTTTCAAATGGCCGTCAATCATCGTTTAACTTGTTAAACAGTTGCTGTGGCAACTCATTGTGTGTAAAAAAACATCTTAAAAAACATTAATAATATATATATATATATATATATATACACACACACACACACACACACACACATAAAAGTTTTTTTTAATTATACTTTGGGGAAAAAAGGTTAAAAAAAAACATGTCTTATATGTATCTTTCCAATGATAGATCAGAATAAATCCCCATTAACCGCAAAAAATGAGGGATCACTGTATAGCATAAAAAACATGCAGTGTGAAAATAACATTTAAAATGATATAATAGTGTGTTAATAATTTCACACAAGTCATTCCAGAGTATAAGTCGCACCCCCGCAAAACTATGAAAAAAAAACAAAAAAAACTGCGACTTATAGACTGAAAAACACGGTATGTGTTTTTTCATAGCAAAAATTGATATTATTCATGTATTGTCCCACCCTTATTCCTCATTTAGTCTCACTCACTCTCGTGCAGGCCACAAGCTGAGACGTGGACAAAGCACATTGGGTGGCTGCAGCAATAACTCTATTCTGCTGAGTTGAGTCCTCTGTCTTCTGGGCCACGTTTTTAGCTTTGAGCACGAGGGCCGCCGCTGCGTTAGCCACAGCTTTAGCCAACTGCATCAGCATATCCTGCAAAGGGCAAACATGCACATTATTATTAAACAGTGAGAGAAGACACATTTATTATGACGTCTTGACATACAAATTAAGTGAACTGGATTTAAGACTGAATCAAATCAGTGAAGTAAATTAAGACTGAGTAATGATTCATGAGTATGAGTGGTTGATTTATCACCGGATTAGCTAATTTCTGCCGTCACCCCAGGGAAATGTTGAGACAACCTTCAGTGATGATTCATGCGGATTAAATGGTGCCATGATGAAATGTAGTCTTAAACCCTCCCCGTTATTATTCTCCATTAGATACTGTTGGGAAATTGCAGCCACAGAAATGTAAATGAAGAGCGGCAATATTTTCCCAAAATTTCCAATTAGAAAGTGTTGCTTTCGTCAACAATATTGGTAACGAAAATCATAGACTTTACTATCAGTTTACGGGAAACGGGGCGTAGGGCCGATACATAAGGGGTCGATTTTCAAAAACTTAAAATTCATATATTTTCAAAACCCAAACTTCTAGCAACCTAAAACCAAAACAGGCACCTCCCTTAGGCATACAGTGGGGCAAATAAGTATTTAGTCAACCACTAATTGTGCAAGTTCTCTCACTTGAAAATATTAGAGAGGCCTGTAATTGTCAACATGGGTAAAACTCAACCATGAGACAGAATGTGGGGGAAAAAAACAGAAAATCACATTGTTTGATTTTTAAATAATTTATTTGCAAATCATGGTGGAAAATAAGTATTTGGTCAATACCAAAAGTTCATCTCAATACTTTGTTTTGTACCCTTTGTTGGCACTAACGGAGGCCAAATGTTTTCTGTAACTCTTCACAAGCTTTTCACACACTGTTGCTGGTATTTTGGCCCATTCCTCCATGCAGATCACCTCTAGAGCAGTGATATTTTGGGGCTGTCATTGGGCAACACGGACTTTCAACTCCCTCCACAGATTTTCTATGGGGTTGAGATCTGGAGACTTGTTAGGCCACTCCAGGACCTTGAAATGCTTCTTACGAAGCCACTCCTTTGTTGCCCTGGCTGTGTGTTTGGGATCATTGTCATACTGAAAGACCCAGGCACGTCTCATCTTCAATGCCCTTGCCGATGGAAGGAGATTTTCACTCAAAATCTTTCGGTACATGACTCATTGATTCTTTTCTTTACACAGATCAGTCGTCCTGGTCCCTTTGCAGAAAAACAGCCCCAAAGCATGATGTTTCCATCCCCATGCTTCACAGTGTGTATGGTGTTCTTCAGATGCAATTCAGTATTCTTTCCCCTCCAAACACGAGAACCTGTGTTTCTACCAAAAAGTTCTATTTTGGTTTCAGCTGACCATAACACATTCTCCCAGTCCTCTTCTGGATCATCCAAATTTTCTCTAGCGAACCGCAGATGGGCCTGGATGTGTACTGACTTGAGCAGTGGGACACGTCTGGCAGTGCAGAATTTGAGTCCCTGGCGGCGCATTGTGTTACTGATAGAAGCCTTTGTTACTGTGGTCCCAGCTCTCTGTAGGTCATTCACTAGGTCCCTCCGTGTGATTCTGGGATTTTTGCTCACCGTTCTTGTTATCATTTTGACGCCACGGGGTGAGATCTTGCATGGAGCCCCAGATCGAGGGAGATTATCAGTGGTCTTGTATGTGTTCCATTTTCTAATAATTGCTCCCACTAGGGTTGTTCCGATCATGTTTTTTTGCTCCCGATCCGATCCCGATCGTTTTAGTTTGAGTATCTGCCGATCCCGATATTTCCCGAGCCGATTGCTTTTTTTTGCTCCCGATTCAATTCCAATCAGTCCCGATAATTTTTCCCAATCATATACATTTTGGCAATGCATTAAGAAAAAAATGAATAAAGCTCGGACGAATATATACATTCAACATACAGTACATAAGTACTGTATTTGTTTATTATGACAATAAATCCTCAAGATGGCATTTACATTATTAACATTCTTTCTGTGAGAGGGATCCACAGATAGAAAGACTTGTGACTTTGTATATTGTGACTAAATATTGCCATCTAGTGTATTTGTTGAGCTTTCAGTAAATGATACTGCAACCATTCAACCCAAATGCATGATGGGAAGTGGAACCATGACTGTGCGTAGTTTTACCAATTCATATATCTTCTCTGCGTTGGGAAATAACTTAAGGTGTTGAGAAAAAGATCAATTGGTACCTTGCTTCCCCAAATTGCTTCCCATGATATTTCTAATCGTAGGAAGAGGGATTGGAAGGCTTTAGCCTATTAAAAAAGGCCCCAAAGGCTGCCAAAATTCACTCTACTCATTTTACGCTGCCTTTTATCTCTCTAAATGGGTAAAACAGCACCATTACAGATTGAGGGCGACAATGCGTGAGTGGGTTGTGCAACGCATGCATTAATTGCGTTAAATATTTAACATTTTTTAAAAAATTAATTACCGCCGTTGTGGGGATAAATTTGATAACCCTACCTTAAGCCTAAACTAAAGACTCTGGATGAGTGTAACATATTATGTCTGTAACGTTAAATACAATTAGAAAACGATTTAATTAAAAAATATATATGTTAAAAAAAGGCATGGCCGATATTTTTTTGCCGATTCCTATACTTTGAAAATGACGTGATCGGACCCGATCGATCGGCATCATCACTAGCTCCCACAGTTGATTTCTTTACACGAAGCGAAGAGTTACAGAAAATGTTTGGCCTCCGTTATTGCCAACAAAGGGTACATAACAGAGTATTGAGATGAACTTTTGGTATTGATCAAATACTTAATTTTCCACTCTAATTTGGAAATAAATTCTTTAAAAATCAAACAATGTGATATTCTGTTTTTTTTCCACATTCTGTCTCTCATGGTTGAGGTTTACCCATGTTGACAATTACAGGCCTTTCTAATCTTTTCAAGTAGGACAACTTGCACAATTGGTGGTTGACTCAATACTTATTTGCCCCACTGTATAAGAGTCTCCATTAGCAGCGGCATCAAAAAATTTAAAGTCGTTCCCTAAAACAAAACTTCTTTTTTTTTCTACAAGTATAACAAAACTATAGCTAATGATACCTTTTGGTGGTGTTTTTACCTACAAGTTAGCAGGATTAGTCTTATTGTTTTTGTTTTTGGGGGTGGGGGGGGGCTTCGATTCAACCCATACTCACCCAGACTCAATTTCCAGCCACCCCCCGATAAAATGAGTTTGACACCCTTGATTTGCAGCATTTACAAAAATAAGACTACACAGCTCCTTCAAATTTTGTAGGCCACTCAGTCATAACCTTACAAAATACTGTTTATAAAACTGTGTTACATTTGATACAACAATAATTCATTGTACAATTTCAGTTTAGTTTTGATTGACAGTTTTAGTGATGATGATCATCGTGGATTACCAAATGAATAAATAGATCTCTTTGATTGGCATTGCATCATTGAATGTCTTGAGCAGACATTTGTTACCATCATTTGACAATAAGAGGGCACTCTCCATCTGGTAGCCCTGAAAGATCCTTTACCTCGAAACTGTCAAATATAGAGATAAGAAAAAAAGACAGAAAAAAAACATTGTATATTTATAGAACACCAACACTTTGGAAACGTTCAAAATTCTCTTCACTTTTGCGTAAAGCAGTACTTCTCAAATAGTGGGGCGCGCCCCCCCAGGGGGGCGCAGAACAATGCCAGGGGTGGCGCGAGTGACCTCGGGGAACATACTTTTTTTTTTTTTTTTTTGGCCGTACTAGAATAAAGTGTACTTGCACATCCACTCAGTGGGTGGCAGTGGCGCTCTCATTTTCAAAGTGTGCGCAGTATTTTTGAAGTAAGCAAGAGCACACGGAAGAGAGTCATGGAGAGCTGTGCGCCGTTTTCAAAAGCCGTTTTCCGGCCGGACTCACGCAGCGACCAACTGTCTTCTCACGTGTCTGTCCGAGAAGTGCCATTTTCGGCTTGGGATCGTCACGACGACCGCCCTCAACTCTGGTTCTCCCTCGGCCGCCGAGAATGCGCTTTTTTTCGGGCCGTTTGCCTTCCGGCTTTGACATTTAATACAGTGGTAGATGAGGAAAGACCACTGTTTACTGTGTCTAAAAATGATTATAGTGGACAGCCGGAAGCCAAATCAATTAAGACGCCACTTAAAGACATTAGACCCCAATCTCAATGATAAGCCGCTTGGTTTTTTTTCAGCGAAAACCTGCCGAATATTGCCAACAATCGTCCCGCTTTGTCAGTGTTATATCAGTAAACCAGTGAGCACTGTTAGCATGCTCAGTGCAAAATAACCCCACACCATTGCAAACTGGAGGTGATATTGTGAGCAGCGAGCAGTGAAAATAAAAACTGTCCTTCTGTCCAAAGACACTATTTTTTCTTCTATTCCGTTTTGTTTTTCGGTCAAATTTTTTGGCATATTGTCCTCATGAGTTAATGTTTCTAATCAATGTGAATTTGTTGTTATTTACTGATTTTATTTTTCTGTATCAAATGGTAAAAAATGTACCATGAGTGTATTTTTACAGTTTGGATGCGACTTTTTTTTTTTTTTTTTTTTTTTTAATTCAGGCAAAATGATGCGCGTTGTCTTTTCTGTTACAAACAAAACAATGTTAATAAAGTTATACTTTATAAATTGATCTGTTATTTTCTCTAATAGAAAAAAAGGATACAATGTGAGGCAGAGGCGTACTTATAATAGTAATATTATAGACAAATGATACGATTTACAGTGGCGGCAGAGTTTGGGGGGGCGCGAAACATTTACGTCTTCCTTGGGGGGGCGTAACAGAAAATAATTGAGAAGCACTGGCGTAAAGTGAGAGCTGAAATCAATTTGGGCACATGTTTTGGACCAGATTTACACAGCCAACCAGACCTATGGATAAATTACCATAAAATGACAGTTTAAAATAAAAGTGTACATACCTGGAACTGTGGATCAGTGTCCGTCTCCCCTATGTGTGAAAGTAACTCTCCACTGGCCTGGCCCACATTTCCAGCAGCTTGTAGTAGATTCTGGCGAGGCTAAAAAACCCCAAACAGTAATGCTTTAATAAATACATAGAAAATCATTACAGACATTTTTCTTGTCCAAAATTACAGTGTTAATGTTCAAACTGTGACAAATACCTCTGTGTTAGCAGGCTGGGCAGTCTTTAGCATGTCAGAGACAGCACCAGCCAGGTTCTTGGCAGCACCCAGCAGCTGCTGTCCATTTCCTCCTTCATCCTCCATGAGCGCTGCCAATAGTTTGACACCCTTTGACATCTCGGTGAGGTTGGAGGAGATGGTGGTAACAGCACAGCCCACTGCTGTGTAATCTGTCTCTGCTGGGTCACCTGAGGACGGAATACAGGCACATCAACATACACAATATACATGTTTTTGTATTACCGATTCAGAATATTTATTGTCATTGTTACAAAAAAGCACAAGGAAACTTGTGTACTGCATTCAGTATTTGATTAGACCCAAGTTTCCCCCTTGTTTTTCTCATTTATCATTGTATTTTTAATTTCTTCTGTATTTTATATTCTTAAAGCAATTTATAATATCCTCCATTATAAAAATATTATCTTAGTTTCTCAGTTTCAATTTAGTTTAATTGTATTTATTTACTATGTATTTAAAAACTGAATGTGCAAAAAAAATGCAATATATGATTTTATTCATATAATACATGTTTAATCCAGGCTAAAGGGATTTACAGTGCCCTCCATAATTATTGGCACCCCTGAAAAAGATGTGTTTTTTAGCTTCTAATAATTTTTTTAAATTCAAATAATATGGGACCTTAATGGAAAAAAAGACAAATCCAACCTTCAATACAAGTGCATTCATTCAGTGGCGAAAAAATCCCACATAAAGAAAAAATTATTTGACATCAAATAATGTGTGTCACAAATATTAGCACCCCTGGTGTTAATACTTTGTACAACCCCCTTTTGCCAACAAAACAAGGTCTGGGGACTGAGATGGCCATGGGAGGAGCTTGATTTTGTGTCTGGTGAACCATTTCTGTGTAGATTTGGCCATATGTTTAGGGTCAATGTCTTGCTGAAAGACCCAGTGACGACCCATCTTCAGCTTTCGGGCAGACGGGCAACAGATTTTGATTTAAAATGTCCTGGTATTGCAAAGCATTCATGATGCCATGCACCCTAACAAGATTCCCAGGGCCTTTGGAAGTGAAACAGCCCCACAGCATCACTGACCCACCCCCATACTTCACAGTGGGTATGAGGTGCTTTTCAGCATGCGCATCTTTCGTGGCACGTCAGACCCACTTAGAGTGTTTGTTGCCAAAAAGCTCAATCTTGGTCTCATCTGACCAAAGCACACGGTCCCAGCTGAAGTTCAATCTTGGTCTCACACAAAAATACACACGGTTCCAGGCTTAAACTGGGACCGTGTGCTTTGGTCAGATGAGGGGTGTTGTACAAAGTATTAACACCAGGGGTGCTAATAATTGTGACACACATTATTTGATGTCAAATAATTTTTTCTTTATGTGGGATTTTTTCCCCACTGAATGAATGCACTTGTATTGAAGGTTGGATTTTTCTCTTTTCTTCCCATTAAGGTCCCATATTATTTGAATTTTTAAAAATTATTAGAAGCTAAAAACACATCTTTGTCAGGGGTGCCAATAATTATGGAGGGCACTGTATTTGTGAATGATGACGATTGCTATACGGCGGAAAACACAGACAAGACTTAAAAAGCAGTTTCTGAACGTGCACTCCTCTTTAAAAGAAACTGCAGTATTTTAAACCAAAACAAATGTTGTGTTTTATAGAACAATAAGTCTATATGCTGCCATAGCAGATTCATGGCACATTAAGCCCTCGAACTATTATTAATTTGTCCGTTTCACCCTGAAAACCCCCATTCAAAGACGTCGCGCAACCGCTTTTGTTTCAACCCAGCCATAAAACAAAGGTAATTTATATATTTATTATTCAAAATGTCTGCTGTTTTTAGCTCAGAATCATTCATTGATGTCTCATATTTAGTTTAAAAAATAATAATAATAATACTTTAAAAAATTATTCACTCACATATTTTAAACTTTTAAACAAATTATGTCACAATGAAAAAAATGGCGTCTGTAAAAAAGTCACAGATATCTACCTCATAACTATCGGTTAACTGTATTTTTTTTGTTGTTACAGTCACATTTTCTCTGATATGTTAGATGATAAATAATCGATCCAAACAAAAAAAAAATTGAAAAAAATGCTTAAAAGGGTAAATATATAAAAAAGAAAATCTCGACCACTCCTTGATGTCTGTGATTTCTGCATCGCGATCCTTGTTATATGACCATGTTTCACCCATAAAATCCCCCAAAAATCCAACTGTGGCCATTCACAGCTGTGTCTTGACACTCGGTGATACATGCTACATGGAGTTTTTGGATCGAAACAAGGTAAGTACGTGATAATATCTCGTTAAAGTCATGGCGTCTGTAATTCTGCTCTCGCGTGCTCTCGCCTCCAGATAAGAGTTTGGCTGTTTTAAAAAAAAATTTTTCAAAAAATGCCCTCCTGTTCAAAACTTTTCTTCCCCCAGAAAATTGAGATTTTAAGCTTTCCAATGATGTATCACACATGCATATCGGACAATTTTGAAATTTGGCCAAATTGGGGGTCTCAGAGTGGAACTTCAAGTCACCTGAGTGTTTTCCGCCATATATAAAAGAAATACAGGAAGCCATGTAATCGCTGTTTTTCAATATAATTGTGGCATCACTTACCGGCAGTGAGGTTAACCATAGAGGCAGTGCCAGCTGTGATAGCATCCACCTGAGAATGGATCTCGTGTTTGGACTCGTCCATTTTGTTTTTGCGCCAAGCTTGGGAAGCCTTTAACACAAGAATGAACAAAGCATTCAGTATTTTGTTTAAGTATTTTAAATGTTTCAAAATTAGGGGAAAGGAGTGTGATATCTTACAGCATCTGTTCCTAAGGGAGGCAGGGTGTCAAAGTCATCCAAAGAGGCTTGAGCAGCCTGAACGGCATGCATGCTGGAGTTGATGGTTCCGGTCAGGGCTTGCTGGGCTGAAGTCTGCAAAAATATACAATTACTAAGACTGTGATAAGGAAAAAAAATCATAACATACTTTAGAGCAGTGTTTTTCAACCGGTGTGAACTGCTTGAATTTCTAGCCATCAGCCACCTTGTGGACCCCAGCACGTCTACTGTACACATTTTCATGGACAGCAAAATAACTTGACTATTTTGACTATTTTGTCTTTGTGAAAACACAAAGAAACAGGCAACTTTTTGAGGAAAAACTACAAAGGTAAATAAATGAGAAAGTCCTGAAAACCAGTTACCTTGTTGCTGAACTTGCTGCTCAATCCAAAAAGTTCCACACTGTACCAGCGACATTAATACAACTTGTCAGCGATATGCTCGACCTTGATGTGGTTAAAGACATTGCTAACTATAAAGTCCCAGGGATTCCCCTATATTCAACAGATTGTGGCGCACCGCCACACTAAAATGAAAGCCGCCACGCCTGGCAAATGAGATGTATTTTATTTATTTATTTAAATAAAAAAAAAAAAATTTAAGGCCGCTTCAAACTAGCGGCAGCCGAGTGGGAGGAGTTCAGCGGACACCTATTCATTGTGTATTGTAGCCTAATGTTCGTAACTATGCAGGCCCCCCCTTAAGAGACGCAAGGGGAACGAGTAGGAAGAATGGGAGAACGAGCGAGATAGCGAGAGATAGCGGTCGCATGTTGTAGCAGCCCGCTGTTATTTTGTTATTGTTTTTCTTTATTATTGTTACCACAATAAAGTGGGTAAGCAAATACAGACTTCTCTCCTTCTTGCCCATATCCGGGCCATTACAATAATTTGGATCGGACTTTTCGGCGAAAGTGAGCGGTGGACGGCCGTCTAAAGCAAACTTTGACTAACTTGCGCTGAGAGACTGCGGAGAGGCGGGGCCCAAAATAAAGCCTTGCTCTATTTTCAGAGCGTTGGTCACAGTAAACGATTTATCAGTTCAAGCAGAGTAAAATGATACATATTCACGGTACAAGAACGTCGTTTCTGTGTCCATCGATTGGTAAGAAAAGGCTGTTTGTACGAGTGACGTGTGGGCGCTCCCGTCAGGGGGGACATTTCACGTGGAGTGGCTATTTTTCGGCACAACACCGGCGCGCCAACTTCAGACAATTACGGCTGACGAAACTTTGATAAATGCGCCCCCCCACCCAAATTTCGCGAGCTCTGGGACACTCGAAAAATGACTCTCATACCTCTCCTTGCTAAGTTAATGGTACCTCGACGTGCCTTTGTGTGGAAATTTAGTTTACGAACAACGGGGAAAAAACTATTCACCTTCTCACCGAATCAAGTAAAACTCTTTACACGGCTATTAGAATTCCCCCAGTGCTCTAAATGGGTCAGTTGACAGAAGGACTGTTATTGTTGTGGTAATGTAGTACTTATGAGGGTCAAATAAAAGGAAAAAGGAGGACTACGACGGTGGTCTGCAACCCGCGGCTCTCGGGCCGCATGCGGCTCTTTAGCGATGCTTCGGAGCTTTTTTTTTTTTTTAAATGGAAAAAGATGGGGGAGGGAAATATATTTTTTTGTTTTAATAGGATTTCTAGGAGGACAAACATGACACAAACATTCTTTCAATTCATTAATATTGTAATGAAGTTAAACTTGTGGTGGCATAGTACAACAGAGTAGTCACGTGGTGCGTCATTCTCTATAGGATCCACTGCAGGGAAAACAAACATTTAATCATGAAGGCTAATTACGTATTTCTATAGTAGGCTAATATAGCTAGTATCGATAATTATAAGGCTTGTAAAAGGCTTTTAATTTTTTGTGGCTCCAGACATACTGTATCAGTTTTTTTTTGTGTTTTTTTGGGGGTCAAATATGGCTCTTTCAACAGTTTGGGTTGCCAACCCTGAGTCACTACGAGATGTAAGTCGTACTATTGCCACGAGAAAAAAAGTCGCATTAGTACATCGGGTAACGTAGCTGTAATCAGCTACGCATTTTACATACATGTACTGTAGCTGAGAGGTACAACATTAGCCTGGCTAATGAAATATTTCAAATATATCTTTGTTATGGTTCTTCTTGGGGGAAAAAATGAAGGAAAAAAAATTCGCTGTGGCACGACATGGTGAGGCTGTCCGACTCCGATGCAGGCCACCACCACAGCTTCAAAAAATCCTAGGGGAAACACTGAAGTCCCCCTGTCTGATAATTCTGAGCTTTTCAAACCTACAGTGGGGAAAATAAGTATTTAGTCAACCACTAATTGTGCAAGTTCTCCCACTTGAAAATATTAGAGAGGCCTGTAATTGTCAACATGGGTAAACCTCAACCATGAGAGACAGAATGTGGAAAAAAAAAAACAGAAAATCACATTGTTTGTTTTTTAAATAATTTATTTGCAAATCATGGTGGAAAATAAGTATTTGGTCAATACCAAAAGTTCATCTCAATACTTTGTTATGGTACCCTCTGTTGGCAATAACGGAGGCCAAACATTTTCTGTAACTCTTCACAAGCTTTTCACACACTGTTGCTGGTATTTTGGCCCATTCCTCCATGCAGATCTCCTCTAGAGCAGTGTTGTTTTGGGGCTGTCGTTGGGCAACACGGATTTTCAACTCCCTCCACAGATTTTCTATGGGGTTGAGACCTGGAGACTGGCTAGGCCACTCCAGAACCTTGAAATGCTTCTTACGAAGCCACTCCTTTGTTGCCCTGGCTGTGTGTTTGGGATCATTGTCATGCTGAAAGACCCAGCTGCATCTCATCTTCAATGACCTTGCTGATGGAAGGAGATTTTCACTCAAAATCTCTCCATACATACATACATTCATTCTTTCCTTTACACAGATCAGTCGTCCTGGTCCCTTTGCAGAAAAACAGCCCCAAAGCATGATGTTTCCACCCCCATGCTTCACAGTGGGTATGGTGTTCTTCGGATAAATTTCAGTATTCTTCCTCCTCCAAACACGAGAACATGTGTTTCTACCAAAAAAGTTCTATTTTGGTTTCATCTGACCATAACACATTCTCCCAGTCCCCTTCTGGATCATCCAAATGCTCTCTAGCGAACTGCAGACGGGCCTGGACGTGTACTTTCTTCAGCAGGGGGACACGTCTGGCAGTGCAGGATTTGAGTCCCTGGCGGCGCATTGTGTTACTGATAGTAGCCTTTGTTACTGTGGTCCCAGCTCTCTGTAGGTCATTCACTAGGTCCCCCGTGTGGTTCTGGGATTTTTGCTCCCCGTTCTTGCTATCTTATTGACGCCACGGGGTGAGGAGGGAGTTGAAAGTCCGTGTTGCCCAAACACAGCCCCAAAACATCACTGCTCTAGAGGAGATCTGCATGGAGGAATGGGCCAAAATACCAGCAACAGTGAGTGAAAAGCTTGTGAAGAGTTACAGAAAACGTTTGGCCTCCGTTATTGCCAACAAAGGGTACATAACAAAGTATTGAGATGAACTTTTGGTATAGACCAAATACTTATTTTCCACCATGATTTGCAAATAAATTCTTTAAAAATCAAACAATGTGATTTTCTGTTTTTTTTTTCCACATTCCGTCTCTCATGGTTGAGGTTTACCCATGTTGACAATTACAGGCCTCTCCAATCTTTTCAATTGGGAGAACTTGCACAATTAGTGGTTGACTAAATACGTATTTGCCCCACTGTACCTGCTCTAAAAAAAAAATAAAAACAGAGAGAAAATGAGAGCTGTTGAAGAAGATTTCTGCCTTTTGGCTTTGTGTTCATCTAAACAGACTCAACTTTGAAACTGAGTACGTATAAATACTGAGAAATTATTTTATAATTAAATATATTGTCCAGAAAAGTAATTTCGGATTGTGGTGTTCCGCTAGATTTTTTCCAAGGATGAACGTGCCGTGACTCAGAAAAGGTTGAAAAACACCACTTTAGAGGGCAAAAAAATTTTATGTCATGTAAATATAGTTTTTTTTTTTTTTTTTTTTACAGAAAAAGTCACAACCTTTGCAACAAAAACATTTTTCTTCAGAGAAGTTGCAATCTGAAGACAATAAAGTCATAGTTTTTCAAGATGAGATAACATTTAAAGTCAACGTTGAGTCATATTTTAACAAGCGAATTTAAAATATTTTATTGTATTTTTATTATTATTAATAACCTTCCCTTACGCCCCCCAAAAAAACGGACCTTTAACTCCCCTCTAAAGGAAAAGGAATGACAGGTTCGAGAAAAAAAAAGAAAAAAAGCATAGCTTAATGCTTTTCAGGCATGTTTATTTTACCAGTGGGGGCATGTGTCCTCTGTGCATCTGTCCACTGGTGATATGCTGCTTGGCCTGAGGCATGGAGCCCATCTGGAAACTCTCTGGACCACCAGCTCCTGAGCGCATGATGGCTGGCAGGGCCACTGAGCCCGTCTCGACCTTCCCCACTTTGTTAAACTGCTGCTGCAACACCGTTGACCTGAAGTGGTATAACAAAAAAAAATAAATGGAGTTAGCTATTTAAAGTTAACGATGATTGACAGGGGTGTAGCTTTGATCTTGCCAGGGAAGCTTGGTAGCTCTATCATCACAGGCGCATAGGTGTCAATCATCGTTTACCTCATTAAACACTAGTAGTAGTGTGCTGTGGCAACTCATTGTGGAAGGGAGAGGCTGTTCTCAGCAGCGTGAGCGTCAAAGCATGAGTGGATTTGAGTGGACTCACTCAATGAAGCATTTAATAAAGACAACCATTTTTCTACATTATTCTATCTATTCTATCGTATCGGATTGGGACTCGGTATCGCCAGATTCTCAATATCAGGTGACTTGGGCTTAGGTGCAAAAATATGTGAACGGGACATCCCTACTCCTTATCGATAACCTTTTGGGCTACAAAGTATCGCAATGTATCACCTTTTCGATATATTGTCACACTCCGAGAAAGTACAGCATCTTATTTCTTCATGTTCATGTATTGTAGCGTCAACAAGGACAGCGCCAACTTTGTTGGGAGTTTTCAATGGAGAAAGAAATGAAAAAGGAATGCTGTTAGAAATTTACCAACACATACATACTTTTTAGGTGACACAGAGTCCTCCAGCATGGTTGATTCTTCATCTCCCTCCAGTCCAAAGTGATCTTTGCTTTTTTTCTGTTAAAATACATTAAATATAGACCAGATTATAGTACAGATGTTATCCTTTTTTTTTTTAAATGAAGCTGGATATGTGCATTGCATTTTTTCCCCTCCCAAGTACAGTGGAAACTCCTGGTATCTGTAGGGGATAAGCACCAGGATCTTTCTTTTCTAAAACGCCCCCAAATTTTTCAAAAGGTGCTCATAAAGTGCAACTAATCCTGATTTCCTTGTTCCTTCTCTGCCTCGCACACCAGCTCGTGCTACTTCCCCGTAAGATAGGCGAGAAGAGTGTGTTCCAATTAAGAGGGATCACACCCCTCAGCCTCCCCGGTAAAGTCTATTCAGGGGTGCTGGAGATGAGGGTCCGCCGGGAAGTCGAATATCGGATTCAGGAGGAGCAGTGTGGCTTCCGTCCCAGCCGTGGAACAGTGGACCAGATCTATACCCTCGGCAGGGTCCTCGAGGGTGCATGGGAGTTCACCCAACCGGTCTACATGTGTTTTGTGTAAATATCTGGGTCTTTGGGAAAAGACCCAGATAGTGTTATTCAGTTGTTGTTTTTTTAATGGGATTTCTTCTAATTTTTCAAACGGCTCCGAAAAATTGTCCGTTGCGCCGCAAATGGCAATTTTCCGGAAAAAAATCAATTTTCGAAATGTATCTAGTCCTACAATTTTTGACCAAATTCATAATTTAGGTAACAAAAATTCCCGAACGGTGAGGGGCGTAAAAGTTGTATACAGAATTTGGAAAAAATTTACGGTTCCCGGAAATTTGCCAAAAACGTGCCCATTCATTTTTAATGAGAAAAAAAGAAAAGTATCAAAATGTATCTAGTCCTTCAATTTTTGACCAAAACACACAATTTGGGCATCAAAAATTCCGTGACGGCGAGGGGCATAGAAGTCACACAGAGAATTTTTGGGAAAAAAGTACGGTTTCCTGGAAATTTGACAAAAACTTGCCCATTCATTTTTAATGAGAAAAAAAATGTTTCAAAATGTATCTGGTCCTACAATTTTTGACCAAATCACACAATTTGGGCATCAACAATTCCAGGACAGTGAGGGGCATAAAAGTTATGCACAGAATTTGGAAAAAAATTACAGTTCCCTGGAAATTTGCCAAAAACTTGCCCATTTATTTTTAATAGGAAAAAAAGAAAAGTTTCAAAATGTATCTATTCTTTAAATTTTTGACCAAAACACACAATTTGGCCATCAAAAATTCAGTGAAGGCGAGGGGCATAGAAGTCACAGACAGAATTTTTGGGAAAAAAAGTACGGTTTCCCAGAAATTTGACAAAAACTTGCTCATTTATTTTTAATGGGAAACAAAGAAAAGTTTCAAAATGTATCTAGTTAGAGAAGGCGTTTGACCGTGTGCCTCGGGGTGTTCTGTGGGGTGTTGCTCCGAGAGTACGGGATACCAAGCCACTTGGTAAGGGCTGTTCGATCCCTGTACGACTGGTGTAAGAGTTTGGTCCACATTGCCGGGAGTAAGTTGAATTCGTGCCCAGTGAGGTTTGGACTCCACCAAGGCTGCCCTTTGTCACAGATTCTGTTCATAATTTTTATGGACAGAATTTCTAGGTGCAGCCGAAGCGTTGAGGGGGTCCGGTTTGGTGACCTCAGCATTGCATCTCTGCTTTTTGCAGATGATGTGGCGCTGTCCGTCAGGAATTCGAATCTCGGATTCAGGAGGAGCAGTGTGGTTTTCGTCCCGGCCGTGGAACAGTGGACCAGCTCTACACCCTCGGCAGGGACCTCGAGGCTGTATGGGAGTTCGCCCAACCGGTGTTTTGTAGATTTGGAGAAGGTGTTCGACCGTGTCCCTTGGGGAGTCCTGTGGGGAGTGCTTCGGGAGTACGGCGTACCGAGCCCGTTGGTAAGGGCTGTTTGGTCCCTGTACGATCTGTGTTTGGTCCTCATTGCCCGCAGTATGTCGGATTCGTTCCCTGTGAGGTTTGGACTCTGCTAAGGTTGCCCTTTGTCACTGATTCTGTTCATAACTTTTATGGACAGAATTTCAAGGCGCAGCCAAAGGTTGAGGGTGTCTGGTTTGGTGGCCTCAGCATTGCATCTCTGCTCTTTGTAGATGATGTGGTGCTGTTGGCTTCATCAAGCCGTGACCTCCAACCCTTACTGGAGCGGTTCGCAGCCGAGTGTGAAGCGGTGGGGATGAAGATCAGCACCTCCAAATCAGAGAACATTGTTCTCAGTAAGAAAAGGGTGGTGTGCCCTCTCCAAGTGGAGGAGTTCAAGCATCTTGGGGTCTTGTTTACGAGTGAGGGTAGGAGGGAGCGGGAGATTGACAGGCGGATCGGTGCAGCGTCTGCAGTGATGCGGACTCTGCACCCGTCTGGAGTGGAGAAGAAGGAGCTGAGCAGAAAGACGAAGCTCTCGATTTACCAGTCAACTTACATTCCTACCCTCACTTATGGTCACGAGCTGTGGGTCGTGACCGAAAGAACAAGATCCCAGATACAAGCGGCCGAAATGAGTTTCCTCCGCAGGGTGGCTGAGCTCTCCCTTGAAGATAGGGTGAGAAGCTCTGTCATCCGAGAGGGACTCTGCGTCGAGCAGCTACTCCTCCGCGTTGAGAGGAGCTAGTTGAGGTGGCTCGGGCATCTGGTTCGGATGCCTCCTGGACGCCTCCCTGGAGAGGTGTTCCGGGCATGTCCCACTGGGGGGAGGCCCCGGGGACGACCCAGGACACGCTGGAGAGACTATGTCTCTCAGCTGGCCTGGGAAAGCCTTGGGATCCTGCCAGAGGAGCTGGTTGAAGTGGCTGTGGAGAGGGAAGTCTGGGCTTTCCTGCTAAAACTGCTGCCCCCGCAACCCAACCCCGGATTAAGCGGTAGATGATGGATGGATGGATGGATGGATGGATGGATGGATGGATGGATGGATGGATGGATGGATGGATGGATGGATGGATGGATGGATGGATGGATGGATGGATGGATGGACAGACTGACATAATATGACATGACAGGGCTGAAAAGACTGCAGCGTTCTGCAATACTAATGTCCGTTACCTTCTTAAGGATGATGTCAATGTAACCAGCAATAAGTTGTGCTATTTGCTCTCCTTCAGTGGTCTGTACTGAGTAGTAACCATCCTGGTAATCTCCAAAATCCTGAAAGCAGATTAAATAACAATTATTCCAAGATTTTGGTTTTATTAATTTACTCTAATTTCAAGGCGGTGTCTAATAAATAGATCTTTAATTGTCATTGATACCAGTACAACAAAAGTCAATGCAGGTAGCTACTGCCTACCTCAATGAATTCACAGCTAAAAGCGAGTATGGACAACAAAAAATATAGAGATGTCGAATTAGTTACCGTAATTTTTGCACTATAGGGCGCACCTATTAGCTGCCACCCACCAAATGTGACATGAAAACGAAATTTGTTCATAGATAAGCTGCATTGGACTATAAACCACAGCTTTCCTCACTGTATTATGGGATATTTACACCAAAAGATAATAACCGGTATCACTTTATTTGACAGCGGCATCATACTACTGTCATAAGACCAAATCAACCACCATGAAGCTTTGAATCAATTGGTTGCAAAGCTTCATTGCTTCAAGAAGCTTCATTTGCCATCACTGCTCACTTGGAGGCAGACAGTCAACCTCTGCTGTCACCTGCTGTCAACACTGTTGTTGTCCAACATGCCTCCTAGCATGCATTGCAGCGCTGCAAATGCAAATAAAAATCAAAATTCATGTTCTGTACTAAATATTTATTTAGTAACTGTTCCAGTTCTTTCATTAATTGCTAGTTATAATATTTGGTAACACCATTTGACAATGGCGCCATAAGACTGTCGTTAGACAATCATAATCAAGACATGACACGAGCATTAATGAATGCTTATAACAGATGTTATTTAGTGTGATCCGGCATATTACATCACTTTTGAATGGATGTAAAAGATCCGAGCTGGACATAAGTGTAACATATTTTTGCCGGATGACACTTAATGACATCTGTCATAAGCATTCAGTAATGCCCATGATAGTGTCATCTCATAATTATGGCGGTTTTATGACGCCGCTGTCAAATAAAGTGATACTGTAATTATTGAATTAATTAATTAATTCAACATCTGGAACAGTAACTGAATAATTATACACAAACCATAAATTTTGATTGTTATTTACATCTGTAGCGGTGCAATCCATGATAGGAGGCATGTGTTAACTATTAACTGAACTATATAAACAAAAAGGCCGCACTGGACTATTCAAAATGAATGGAAAAAGTAGCGGCTAATAGTCCGAAAATTACGGTAAATTGCAAAAATTGTGGCCTGCCCTGAAAGCGTCAACTTGGTCTTTGTAGAAGGAGCTTACCAGAGTGAAACTCTTCGGTGAAGCAGCCCAACGTTTGATATTCGTCAGGTTCCACTCCTGGATCACCTCCTTTGTTTTCTCGTCCACCCTCATCACACTCTCTTTGGTGATGCCCAAGAGTCGCGGGACTAGTTTGTTCTTGCCCTTCATCTTCTCCTGAAGGTTATTTATTGGTGACACATAATACGGACGTCATCAGTCAGTTCAGAGATAACATCTAATTGCGACAGGAGTGTTTTTACCTTGACCAAAAAAAACGACACTCCATAGGTTTTTAGAGACCTGGCCTGCTTCACATAGCTGACTTTGGCCTCTATTTCTGTCAGGTTTTGGCAGTTCTTGTGCGCCTGTAAGGACAGTAGAAATAATTACCAAAGTGTCAAATTAGTTATTACAAAGCATTATTTGGATCAGAATGGCAAGGAAAGAGTTAAGATATTCACATTAAAAACGTGAACATATATTTTAAAAAATGGAGTCGTTCCGCTGCCATTGGCTACGTTTACATGGACACATTTACAGTGGGGCAAATAAGTATTTAGTCAACCACCAATTGTGCAAGGTCTCCTACTTGAAAATATTAGAGAGGCCTGTAATTGTCAACATGGGTAAACCTCAACCATGAGAGGCAGAATGTGGAAAAAAAAAAACAGAAAATCACATTGTTTGATTTATAAAGAATTTATTTCCAAATTAGAGTGGAAAATAAGTATTTGTTCACCTACAAACAAGCAAGATTACCTGTATTAATGGCACCTGTTTTAACTCACAATCGGTATAAAAAACACCTGTCCACAACCTCAGTCATTCACACTCCAAACTCCACTATTGCCAAGAAAGACCAAAGAGCTGTCGAAGGACACCAGAGACAAAATTGTAGACCTGCACTAGGCTGGGAAGACTGAATCTGCAATAGGTAAAACGCTTGGTGTAAAGAAATTAACTGTGGGAGCAATTATTAGAAAATGGAAGACATACAAGACCACTGATAATCTCCCTCGATATGGGGCTCCATGCAAGATCTCACCCCGTGGCCTCAAAATGATAACAAGAACGGTGAGCAAAAATCCCAGAACCACACAGGGGGACCTAGTGAATGACATACAGAGAGCTGGGACCACAGTATCAAGGTTACTATCAGTAACACAATGCGCCGCCAAGGACTCAAATCCTGCACTGCCAGAAGTGTCCCCCTGCTGAAGCCAGTACACGTCCAGGCCCGTCTGCAGTTTGCTAGAGAGCATTTGGATGATCTAGAAGAGGACTGGGAAAATGTGTTATGGTCAGATGAAACCAAAATAGAACTTTTTGGTTGAAACACAGGTTCTCGTGTTTGGAGGAGAAAGAATACTGAATTGCATCCGAAGAACACCATACCCACTGTGAAGCAGGGGGGTGGAAACATCATGCTTTGGGGCTGTTTTTCTGCAAACGGACCAGGACGACTGATCTGTGTAAAGGAAAGAATGAATGTATGTATGTATCGAGAGATTTTGAGTGAAAATATCCTTCCATCAGCAAGGGCATTGAAGATGAAACGTGGCTGGGTCTTTCAGCAAGACAATGATCCCAAACACACAGCCAGGGCAACAAAGGAGTGGCTTCGTAAGAAGTATTTTAAAGTCCTGGAGTGGCCTAGCCAGTCTCCAGATCTCAACCCCATAGAAAATCTGTGGAGGGAGTTGAAAGTCCGTGTTGCCCAACGACAGCCCCAAAACATCACTGCTCTAGAGGAGATCTGCATGGAGGAATGGGCCAAAATACCAGGAACAGTGTGTGAAAAGCTTGTGAAGAGTTACAGAAAACGTTTGGCCTCCGTTATTGCCAACAAAGGATACATAACAAAGTAGTGAGATGAACTTTTGGTATTGACCAAATGCTTATTTTCCACGATGATTTGCAAATAAATTATTTAAAAATCAAACAATGTGATTTTCTGTTTGTTTTTTTTTCCACATTCTGTCTCTCATGGTTGAGGTTTACCCATGTTGACAATTACAGGCCTCTCTAATATTTTCAAGTGGGAGAACTTGCACAATTAGTGGTTGACTAAATACTTATTTGCCCCACTGTATTTGATCAATCTGCGCAAGTCAAAATAATTTGTTCCGACCGAACATGTGGTGCCTGAGTGTCCACGAAAACAGTGCATCCAATCGTAAACATCATAAGAACGCTTATCTGATGAAATAAATTTTGTCCATGTAAATCTAATGTAAAATTTCCATTTGAACTTATAATGCTAGTAGTGTTAGTGTGATGTGAGCAAACTGTACCAAACGTATTTTTAATAAAACAGTTAGGCCATACATTTGAAGAAATGAATTTATTTGAATGGCTATCTGTTGTTAGATTCTTACCTGAAATATCTTTTTTTCTCCTTTGTGTTTGATGTATTCTTTGGGAAGAAACTCTTTTAAACTGTTCGGAACGTAAATCAACATGGATTAAAATAGAGGATAGCTTTGAAAAAATAAAAATAAACAAATACTCACTCTAAAAATCCAGGTTTGTGTTTCGACTCATTGTGGTCACCAAATTGGATCTGACACTGATAACCAGCAAACTCACAGGCCTTGTCAAAGGAGACTGGATGAGACCCATTTAGAATATCATCACGGGCCTGTCCACATCAACACACACGCACACAGAAAAGCATTACCAGTCAATGAATATGAAAACACTTTTATATCCTGTGATCCTTGTTTGTTTGTCCTGGGCAGTGTTGTTTTCATCAACAATGACGATAACGAAAACATTTCTTCAACTAACAATTTTTTCATGACGATGGCATCACGATGACGCGCTGAAAACGTGTCTTGGGAGACTAAAACATAACGAGGGATGCCAGTTGTCATCTGACCACACGAGAACGAGACGAAAATTCGCCATAGTTTCCGTCATAAATTCACAATGTGTGATATTTTCTTATTGTATGTGTTGTTAGCAAGCATTGAGTAGTGTTTGGTCGTGTCTAGGGCTACAGCTATCGAATATTTTAGTAATCGAGTAATCGACTGAAAATTCTATCGATTAATCGAGTAATCGGATAAAATAAATATATTTTTAGGTGAAGAGTAATTATAAATATACATGAGAAAACAAGACATTTCATCTAATCTTGAACCATTTTCAGTCAATCAATGTCTTTATTTTCGATATATATTGTTGAAAACAGCCAACAATTGCATCTCAGATGTAACTAGAATTAAAAAAAGGACAAATTCTCTACTTTCATTCAAAAAACCTTTAGATCTTATTAAAAAAAAAAAAAAAATATATATATATATATATATATATATATATATATATATATATATATATATATATATATATACCTAAAAAGGCCATTACACTTGATAACACACATCACTTAAAAGTTAGGATTTTTTCCCACGTGTTTCAATTGAATTTCTATTTGTGTCAAGCCATTTTTAAGTTCTAGTTAAGTTTTAAGTTAGTCTAAACTGTAAGTCCTGATAGGATTTTGAGTTTTTGCAGTGTTCAAAATAAATGTATGATACAGGCTGTATTGGAGCACATTAGGGACCAGTGCTACTTGGTGTTTTATCCAGCAATGACTACTAAGCTGAAATTCATAGTTAGCATTATTGAGTTTTTATTTTACACCCTTATCACTCCACAAAGCTATGTTATGTTAAAGCCTGTATGTAAGACACGTTAGCCACGCATCGAAAGTGGTCATAATTAATAGAAACCTAGCCCTCCGCAGGGCTAACGTTACGTGAGCTAGTGAGCCAGACAGTAACATTAATCTTATTTATTAGCGCTTAGCGCTCTTTATTAGCGCTTAGTGCTCTACTGCTTTAAGATGGCGGCTGTTTATTAACGCTGCCCAGACGCGGCCGAGTCCGTCATTTTGCATCTAGTTCAACATACATGTGATCTCTATGAGACTCATCAGATGCTACCTGCTACCAACTTATCATGCGGGCTAGTTTTTAGCAACGTCGGCGTAGTTTGGAGCGGCTGTCGGCTGCGGAAATGTTTTTTATATTTTTTTATTGCTTCTTCCTCTACGCACGTGACGTCAGCGCGTTGTCCCGCATTAAAAGTAGTCCGAGCGAAACGTGACACTTAGAGCTGTCGAAATAAACGATTACTCGAGGTGAATAAAATTACTCGGATCAGTTTTTAAACCCGAGTTACTCGAGTTGCTCGAGTATTCGTTTCAGCTCTAGTCGTGTCACTCATGTGGCATGCTGTGCCTCCCCCTCACCCCACACAAACACTTATTCACCGGCCGGTGAGTAAGGGCCCAAGTACACCGCATGCGTGATCGTTGCGTTTCCGGTCCGACTCCGGTAAAAAATAGCGCCGGAGCCAATCCGTTCCCATTATATCCTATTGTTCAACGTATACCGGCCGCGTCAGTGCTCCGGCTTGACTGCGAACCACCTCCGGCGTGCCGCATGCCCGCCGGATGGTATAGGCTATTTTCTATTTTTGCCGGACACGCATCCGGCAAAATGGGCGGAGCTGGGCCTGACGTCAAAAGCCCGGGTGCCTAATCACGGTTTAAACACGAGCGAAAATGGATGATGAGCGCTTCATCATGGAGGTGGAAAGCCACAAAGTGATATACATGCAGAAGATATTACTATAAGGACACCATTAAAAGCGAAACTGCAAAGTGTCCTATTATGTGTGTTTTTCTGGCAATGATATCAAACACGACGTGCTAAGCAAAAAAAAAAAAAAAAAAAAAAAAAAAAAAAAAAAAAAAAAAAAAAGAAAAAGCGTATCTGGAAGTGGTTCCACTGCAGAAATTCTCGTGCCCCGCGTACAAACAATCTCGGTTTGTATACAGAGTCGAGGGGGGAAAGTACGAAAGAGAAAAAAGAGACGAAAGAGAAAAAAGAGACACCCACAAGTTTCGACCTGGTGGTCTATTCAAGACGTTTCTCTTTCTTTCCTACATTTCACTTGACTCTTCATAGAAAAAACAATAGTTTGCGCTGGCCACATGAATCTGCAGTGTTGAGACACCAATTCCAAGTACGCTGTTTTTTTAGTTCATGTCGAATATAATTCGCTATCCATTTTATAAATATGACAGATTATTTATCAGTTGTTTATAACAGCTCTATGAGATGTTATGTGCCATAAATTTTAAATGTGCACAAAGATATAAACGCACCGACACAACCAAGGGCATAATAGCCCCCCTTCCCTCCACACACGGAGCCCTGATCTCAACATGATGCAGTCAATCTGGAATTAAGAGACAGACACAAATAAAATATTGTAGTGTCGCCGGGGCTGTCATCGGTGGGTTAATTTATGCACCAACGCGGGGCTGTCATTGGTGTGCTGGTGCACCAGCGCGACGCTCCGATTGGTGGACTAGATAGCGTCAGTGTAAATACAGTGGGGAGAACAAGTATTTGATACACTGACAATGGGAAAACCCATTGGCAGTGTATCAAATACTTGTTCTCCCCACTGTAGTTGTTGTTTTTGCATTGGTGAGGTGGCGGGAAGTTAATAAAGAAAAAGAGGAAAAAGGCGTTGAAGCTCGTGTGTTGTTTTCGCGGCCAAACTTCCGCTTAGCAAACGTTACATTATCAATATGCAAGAAAAAAAATGTGCTCTCTCTCTGCTTCTCTGATGAGTACATACTACAGACTCTGTGTGTTTGTCGTTGATTTAAATGGCACATGATCGCGCGCGATCACGCGAGAGCTCACGAGGGGACGGAGTTGGCGGACCGCAGCCGTGCAGCAGCCGGTATGATTTGCCTGTTTTTGACGGACTGCGTGGCACGCAGGCAACACTGAACCGGACCGGAACCGCAACGATCACGCATGCAGTGTACTTGGGCCTTAAGCCTGTGCCCATTTCAGGCTACTTTTGTGAAGCATATGTGTCAGGTGCTGCTTGGTAAGTTTTACTTTCTTATCTTGGCTAGATAAGCCATGTTGCTTTCGCCTTTAAAGGTCTGTGCTGAGTGATTATGACACACTAAACTAACTTGTAGCGTTAGCATTAGAGGCGTGCAAAATTTTCGATTCTTAGATTATTCGTGATTCGGCCGTGGAAGATTCGAGAACGATTCACAAGCATCCGAATTCCGATTATTATATTATACCAGGTAAGAGGGAAATAAAACGCAGTCAGAGCGGTCTTCGACACTCAATGAGGAACGGACTATATCATGTGCAGCTAATGCCGCTAGGTAAAAAAAAAAAAAAACAATAATACCTGACTGCGGCCGTCAGCCGCTACAAACAGCGCCCAGTTGGTAGTTGCTACAAACATACGGCAACATACGGCTATGGTAGATATCACATATATCTAGACTAGATGTGAAATGACAGACTTTCCAGCGTTAGTAAACAGGCGCCATCTTAAAGCAGTAGACTTCTCTAGAAGGCTCTGTTATAGAGAACCTAATTACTTTTTATCTAAAATACCCCTAAATCGGCAAAATCTTGACTTGAATCTATTTTTAAATGATGAAACAGTTTTAAAACTTTCACATGCCGAAAGTAGACATGAGGGAAGTTATGGAATAACGGGCGCAATTTTAACAACTTTAACGGTTGATTCACAACATTAAATTAATTGAATGTAGTTTAAAGGTGCTGATACAGAATGGGGACTTGAGTATTTTATTTACTGGTTTTAACCGGTAACTTGATACTAAAATAGTAGTTTGGTTTATTTAACCTGAGAGGATTTTTGAACAATTTTGGAACAAATATACAAAACATTTAAATAAAAAAAAAAAAAAAAAAAAAAAAAGGTTTTGCATCAATAATCGAATCGGAGTCTCTGAATCGTAATCGTAATCGAATCGTTAGGTGCCCAAAGATTCCCACCTCTAGTTAGCATAGCGCTCGTGTTAGCATTAGCATTTAGCGCAGTGACTCGGTGTCTTCTTAAACTCTTGGAAAACATTTTGCATTAAGTTCGTTTTGCCAGGTGGGTTTAATTAATTGCAAATCATGTGCTGTTTTCCAGATGAGTATGTATTATCATGAAAATGGTGATATTCTTGTAGACTTTACAGTTACAGCATGTGCTTGTCTGTCATGTTTTTCGTAATTGTTGGAAAACTTTTAATTATTTATTTTTTTCATAGACTAAAACTTTTGAAGTTTGCATTTGAGAACATTTGAAGAATTGTTAACTAAAACTTGACGAACACAATTTGAAATGACTAAAATATGACTAAAACTAATGAGTATTTTCGTCCAAAAGACTAAGACGAAAATTAAAATGGCTGCCAAAAACAACACTGGTCCTTGGTCATGATTGAAAAAAATAATTATCCATATGGTACCAAAATAGCAAGCAACATTGGGAATTTTCTGGATGTTGCTCCAAAAAACGTGGTTAAAAAGCTTTAAATCATTTGTGTACCTGTACATAAAGAAGATTGAGCTGTACTGGGTCTCTAGAGTCGACATTTTGGTCTGAATAGAAGAACTTCCTCCTCAGCAACAACATCTCCGTCTCCTCGACGCCTTGTTCCCTCAAGGTCCGTCCATGGTCCAACCAGTTCACTTGAAAAAAAAAAAAAAGACATTTCTAGAATCATTAGGCTTTATTTAACATCAATTAGATGTTGAAAACACATCAATAACATACATTCATCGTCCGTGTGGAGCTTCTGCTTTAACTTCTCCATCTTCTTGTCATCTCTGAGCAGGGTTTTGTCTCTTTTAAGAGTGCCTGTGATCTCTTCCTTCTTCTCCTCACCAATATCTCGCACCAGCGAATACTCATCATAGTTTGTAATGCCTAGAATTATACATTTCATGAATGGAGTTTTCAAAAGGGCATTTTCAGGACTTCAATTGTGTAATGTCGTTGACCTATTCTTGCACAGATGGTCATGAGCATGTCGCTGACAATCTTGGAATCGTCCACCATGACTGTCTTCACGGTCCCATCTAACATGCGGATCTTCAAAGGTCTCTGCTTCTTCTTGTACTCCAGAGTGTCCTGAGAGAAAAAATGTTATTCATGTGGATGTAAAAATATAAGATCTGCAGAACAAAATATTCTGAATATTTTAAGATCTACAAGATATAACCGATTCTGAAGCATTCACTGTCAATCTTCATAGTTTAAATGAAGTGGGCCGCTATTGTCATCAGTGGCATGCAATGAGCCACAATGGAGAAAATAAAATCAACTTTAGAGCGTTACTTGGTGCTGTAAACAGTGTGTATTTATGTTTTTATTCCTTTTACCGGAATTTTCCGACGATGAGACACTAATTTTCCTCATTTTGAATCCTGCGGCTTATTTGTAAATTTATTTGAAAGCGGCGTCATAACACTGCCATAACACTGTCATAATCATGACATGACACTCTCATGGGCATAAAAGAATGCTTATGACAGAGGTCATAAAGTGTCATCCGGCAAATTATGTCACTAACTCCATTTATGTCGAGTTCAGATCGTTTACATCCATTCAAAAGTGAGATCATTTGCCGAAATGACACAAAATGACATCTGTCATAAGCATTCAATAACGCTCATGGCAGTGTCATGTCATAATCATGATGGTCTTATGACAGTCTTATGGTGCCACTGTCAAATAAAGTGTTATTATACTGACTACCATAAATAGCAATTCATGAAACAACTGGAACAGTAACTGGACGGACGGACGGAAACTAGCGAGCTGTCATACCGAACGTGCACGTAGAGGTATGAGGGGCCGTACAAGACATTTTTCATTCTGGCCCTCTCACACACATACTTTCACGTTTATACATTTTCTCTCTCACGTTCATACATTTTCACTCTTATATTCATACATGTTTGCTCTCACATTCACACATTTTTAGTCTGTGAAATGTATGTTTGTATAAATAAAATATATGTGTATAAGAGTGAATATATATGTATGTGAGGAAAGTATGTATGAACGTGAGAGGAGAATGTATGTATGTATGTATGTATGAGTGAAAGTATAGTGAAAACGGGAGGAGTCTAGTTGAAACGGAAATTCTCTTTGTTTTAAATTTCAACGCTAAAAGTTTGGCTAAATGACAGCTTGTCACTTGTCAAATTACATAGTAATAATAGTAATACAGCTTGTTCTTTTCTAAAATACTGATGTGATCAACGTTTATTTGAAACAAATGTTCATTTAGCTGACTAAGTCCCTATAATTCGTTGAGTGCCCATAAAGTAAAACAGTGTGGATTTCATTTCTGTCTTCCTTTTTAGGAGTGACTCACCCCATTCCTCAACATGTAGTAGTCTAGAGCTTTTCCAGCCTCAAGCCAAATGCCTTTCTTTGGGTCTTCGTCAGAGAGAAACAGTCCATAGTCGTTGGCTGCAACAATAACAACAACAAAAGAATAACAAAGCTGATTAATTGCTTTAATGCTTTTTGTTTCTACTGCTCTAAATATTCTGTGTGTGACCAATACAAGTGCTCAAAATGTTAAAAATGTTCCACTAAAGTATTACTCAGGCATGCACACGTTTTCAACGCAACGTCAAAAGATAACGAACTCGTACTAAAAATAGTTGACAACCTGCATTCATGAGCATTAATGAGAAAAATGCTCCAGAAATACACATAAATGCCTTATTATAACAAAGGCATGAGACTAGTTAGGGTTTATCAACAACATGATCATAAACATTTAAGGCTGCTAATTGCCTCTACTCTAGGGTGTGGCTTCCCTATTGATTGTGATCTCGTAAATGACAAAGGAAAATGCCAGCCACATCTGATCAAAAACCTGCTGTGCATTTAACATTCTTGTCTGATTTTTTTAACAATAACCCTTTCTAGGACAAGTGACTATTTTATGTTGTTTTGTATTAAAAATACAAACCTTATAAAGACCTGGCATCCACATTTTAAGGTCATGTAGGCTACCATAATAGCATACAGTGCTGGCCAAAAATATTGGCATCCCAAAAATGTTTACAATTACAAATGCTTTGGTAGTAATATCTTCATTTATTTTGCTTGCAATGAAAAAACACAAAAGAGAATGGAAAAAAAAAATTAATCATTATCATTTTACACAAAACTCCAAAAATTGGCCCTACAAAAGTATTGGCACCCTTTGAAAAATCACGTGATGCTTCTCTAATTTGTCTAATTAACAGCACCTGTAACTTACCTGTGGCACATAACAGGCGGTGGCAATAACTAAATCCCACTTGCAGCCAGTTAAAATGAATTAAAGTTGACTCAACCTCTGCTCTGTGTCCTTGTGTGTACCACATTGAGCATGGAGAAAACAAAGAAGACCGAAGTCTGAGGACTTGAGAAGCAAAATTGTGAGGAAGCATGGGCAATCTCAAGGCTAAGTCCATCTCCAAAGACCTGAATGTTCCTGTGTCTACCGTGTGCAGTGTCAACAATAAGTGTAAAGCCCATGGCACTGTGGCGAACCTCCCTAGATGTGGGCGGAAAAGAAAAATTGACGAGAGAGTTCAACGAAAGACTGTGCGGATGGTGTATTGAGAACGTTGACTAACATCCAAACAAGTTCAAGCTGTCCTGCAGTCCGTCAGCATCGAAATGAAAAGGGACTCTATGGTAGGATACCCAGTAGGACCCCACTTCTGACCCAGAGACATAAAGACAGGCACAGGAGTTTGCCAAAACTTACCTGAGAAAGCCGAAAACCTTTTGGAAGAATGTTATCTTGTCAGATGAGATAAAAGTAGAGCTTTTTGGGAAAAGGCATCAACATAGAGTTTACAGGAAAAAAACAAGGCCTTCAAAGAAAAAAACACTGTCCCCACAGTCAAACATGGCGGAGGTTCCCTGATGTTTTGGGGCTGCTTTGCTACCTCTGACACTGGACTGCTTGACCGTGTGCATGGCATTATGAAGTCTGAAGACGACCAACAAATTTTGCAGCATAATGTAGGGCCCACTGGGAGAAAGCTGGGTCTCCCTCAGAGGTCATGGGTCTTCCAGCAGGACAATGAACCAAAATACACTTCAAAAAGCACTAGCAAATGCTTTCAGAGAAAGCACTAGATACTTCTAAAGTGGCCAGCAATGAGTCCAGACCTGAATCCCATAGAACACCTGTGGAGAGATCTGAAAATGGCAGTTTGGAGAAGGCACCCTTCAAATCTCAGAGACCTGGAGTAGCTGACCAAAAAAGAATGGTCTAAAATTCCAGCAGAGCATTCTAAGAAACTCATTGGTGGCTATCGGAAGCCTTCGTTCTCAGTTATTTTGTCTAAAGGTTGTGCTACCAAGTATTAGGCTGAGGGTGCCAATACTTTTGTCCGGCCCGTTTTTGGAATTTTGTGTAAAATGATGATGATGTTAAAAAAAATGTCATTCTCTTTTGTGTTTTTTCATTGCATGCAAAACAAATAAGGATATTACTACCAACGCATTTGCAATTGCAATCATTTTCTGGGAGAAATTGAGCATTATCAGACAGAATTTGAGGGGTGAGAATACTTTTGGCCAGCAGTGTATTTGAAAGCAGTTTTAAAATAGGCCCTTCATTGAAGGTGCACCTTATAGTGCGGAAAATACGGTAAGTTTATAAAAAAAAAAAGGGAAAGAGAAAAGCTACTATTAACTCATCGTCTTTCACTGACAACGACAGACGTCCAATTCATTTAAACTGGGAGGACAGGCTGTGAATGCTCATGTTTTAGTGCCAATGAGTTCAATGAGTAGCCTAGAAGGGGTTAATGAATTTAGGTGGGAGTATAACTACTGTATTGGCCTGCAATCCAAAAGTTGTGTTGAACTCACGCTGTCCAAGTTGTGCCTCTGTCACTCTCTCCCTGATGATGCGGCAAGCGTCGTACACCATCGTGGAGGGCTCAAACTGCATGGTTTTCACCACGTTTCCCACGCCGATCTTTAATGATAAGGCCACCATGATGTCTGTTCTGCACGTCCACCCAACTCACTCCTAAAAGAGAACAAATTAATTTAAAAATTAACAAAAAAAGTCCAAACAAATTTTATACAACTATTCCCAAAAAAAATTTTCTTTTAGGAAACTTTGAATCAACAACACGGTAACTAAGTCATTTTGGAGTAGTCAATTACAATCCTTTACGATTTTTTGTTCAACCCCCTACACAGTATGCAATTATATTCAAAGTTAGAGTGACAAAATTATGATAATTGTACATCTACAGTGGTCACTTCAGTGGGAAGGAGTCTGACGGGTGAAAACTGTTGTAGATTGAAGCAATTATCTTTTTTATAATAAAAACAATGTCTTAATTTCAGCCATATTAAACGAGATAAATACAAGGTAATATACAGTGGGGCAAATAAATATTTAGTCAACCACCAATTGTGCAAGTTCTCCTACTTGAAAAGATGAGAGAGGCCTGTAATTGTCAACATGGGTAAACCTCAACCATGAGAGACAGAATGTGGAAAAAAAAAACAGAAAATCACATTGTTTGATTTTTAAAGAATTTATTTCCGAATTAGAGTGGAAAATAAGTATTTGGTCACCTACAAACAAGCAAGATTTCTGGCTGTCAAAGAAGTCTAACAAGGTCTAACGAGGCTCCACTCGTTACCTCTATTAATGGCACCTGTTTTAACTCATTATCTGTATAAAAGACACGTGTCCATAACCTCAGTCAGTCACACTCAAAACTCCACTATGGCCAAGACCAAAGAGCTGTCAAAGGACATCAGAGACTAAATTGTAGACCTGCACCAGGCTGGGAAGACTGAATCTGAAATAGGTAAAACGCTTGGTGTAAAGAAATCAACTGTGGGAGCAATTATTAGAAAATGGAAGACATACAAGACCACTGATAATCTCCCTCGATCTGGGGCTCCATGCAAGATGTCACCCCGTGGCGTCAAAATGATAACAAGAACGGTGAGCAAAAATCCCAGAACCACACAGGGGGACCTAGTAAATGACCTACAGAGAGCTGGGACCACAGTAACAAAGGCTACTATCAGTAACACAATGCGCCGCCAGGACTCAAATCCTGCACTGCTAGAAGTGTCCCCCTGCTGAATAAAGTACACATCCAGGCCCGTCTGCGGTTCACTAGAGAGCGTTTGGATGATCCAGAGGAGGACTGGGAGAATGTGTTATGGTCAGATGAAACCAAAACAGAACTTTTTGGTAGAAACACAGGTTCTTTTGTTTGGAGGAAAAAGAATACTGAGTTGCACCATACCCACTGTGAAGCATGGGGGTGGAAACATCATGCTTTGGGGCTGTTTTTCTGCAAAGGGACCAGGACGACTGATCTGTGTAAAGGAAAGAATGAATGGGGCTATGTATCGAGAGATTTTGAGTGAAAATCTCCTTCCATCAGCAAGGTCATTGAAGATGAGACGGGTCTTTCAGCATGACAATGATCCCAAACACACAGCCAGGGCAACAAAGGGGTGGCTTCGTAAGAAGCATTTCAAGGTCCTGTAGTGGCCTAGCCAATCTCCAGATCTTAACCCCATAGAAAATCTGTGAAGGGAGTTGAAAGTCAGTGTTGTCCAACGGCAGCTCCAAAACATCACTGCTCTAGAGGAGATCTGCATGGAGGAATGGGCCAAAATACCAGCAACAGTGTGTGAAAATCTTGTGAAGAGTTACAGAAAACGTTTGGCCTCCGTTATTGCCAACAAAGGGTACATAACAAAGTATTGAGATGAACTTTTGGTATTGACCAAATACTTAATTTTCCACTCTAATTTGTAAATAAATTCTTTAAAAATCAAACAATGTGATTTTCTGTTTTTTCTTCCACATTCTGTCTCTCATGGTTGAGGTTTACCCATGTTGACAATTACAGGCCTCTCTAATATTTTCAAGTGGGAGAACTTGCACAATTAGTGGTTGACTAAATACTTATTTGCCCCACAGTATATGTGTCTCTATGAGCAGCAACATGAAAAAAATTTAAAGTCGTTCCCTAAAACACACTTTTACAAGTCTAACAAAACTATAGCTAATGATACCTTTTGCTGGTGTTTTTACCTACAAGTTAGCAGGATTATTCTTATTGTTTTTGTTTTTTTGATTTTTTTGGGGGGGAGGGGGGGGGGGGGCTTTGATTCAACCCATATTCACCCAGACTCAATTTCTAGCCATCCCCTAATACATTGAGTTTGACACCCCTGATTTGCAGTATTTACAAAAATAAGACAACACAGCTCCTTCGAATTTTGTAGGCCACTCAGTCATAACCTTACAAAATACTGTTTATAAAACTGTGTTACATTTGATACAACAATAATTAATTGTACAATTTTAGTTTAGTTTTGATTGACAGTTTTAGTGATGATGATCATCGTGGATTACCCAATGAATTAATAGATCTCTTTGATTGGCATTGCATCATTTAATGTCTTGAGCAGACATTTATTACCATCATTTGACAATAAGAGGGCACTTTCCATCTGGTGGTTGCATTTAAGAATCTGAGTTGTGTCTACTTAAAATGTGTAATTAGCATGACAAATAGGAAGCTTTATTTTTTATTTTTTTTTCCAACCAAAGTTCCAGCGTCATCACCTTGTCAAGAGTCAAGAATCTGCATTGGACGAGGTGTCAAGAGTCAAGAATCTGCATTGGACGAGGTGATGATGCTGGAACTTTTGTTTGGTGCTGTTTCAGTGGGAATTACAAAGATGAGTGCCTGAAGAAAACCAAAATTCCCTCAGTCCTTGATGATATGGGGCTGCATGTCAGGCAAAGGTACTGGGGAGATGGCAGTGGTTAAATCTTCAATGAATGCACAAGTTTACATTGACATTTTAGACATTCATTTATTTTAGTGTTTCTGAAGAGCTGCACTTTTGAACCAATTCATCATTTTTTCAAGCTTTTTATCTGAATTTGTTCTACATGATAAAATGTCGGAGTGAGTGCTCGTCCGAGACGGGTGATTCCCTACTTTTTGCTAGGGGTTGTAGAAGCACATGAAGTTAAGTTTAAAAATGAGGAACATAAGTCAAATGACTTACAAACCGGAAAAGTTACAGTTTCATCCACAGAACAGAAGCATACCCATAAAACTGACACCTGCTCCAACATTACTACTTTCTTAAGATATTTTTGTATCTAAATTCAAGGCACATTTACATGTCAACTCTAGTCAAATTTGAGTGCACTACTTAAGATTTAAAAAAAATACTGACTTATTTTGGGGGGAAAATTTTCTGACATGACAGATTTTCAAGACCTTGAGCTGAAGGTCTATTTGAATAATGAGGACAAGGACGCACTGTGAAAGCAAGTTTCTTTTTAAAATGAACCGGAGGTTGCATGTTAGCGTCAGTAAGTGGCAGCATAGTGACAACATGGAGAAAAAACAGGGCGTTAAGTGTCACCATCCTACTCGCATGGATTCAGTGTCACAACAGACTCTGAGATCCTCAGCCTCTCTAAATCATTTTCCTGCTGTTCTTTCTATATTCATCCTTGTTATTTGGACATGATTAGGGTTAGCAAGGAAGAAAACTAAGAAAACATCTCGCTTATTCCATTTTGGAGACTTCTCAGTTAAAAAAGGGTGAATGAGGTCAGTACTTGTAAACTTTTTCTTCTACTGAAATGCGTTACTTGTTTGAACAGATGCTGTTTTTACAGTGCTTGATAATATCCAATATAATAAAAAATAACGTTCCTGATTGCCTCTGTCTGCTGTTAAAAGTCAGTGACCTCAAGATCTACTCCTCCTCGCTTACTCATGACATCATTTCCTGTGTTAAAAAGTTCTTCTATGCCATAAAAGGGCATTCCAGCAGTTAACACACCCCCAGCTATGATTCAGCTGGAAGCGGCGTATCCTGTCTGCTGTGTCTTAAAGGACCTCTTGTAAGAGCTGAGGAAAAGTGGAGAAGTAACATTTCTTAGAAGTAGCCACGTCCTGTGAGCAAAGACAAAGAAATGTGTTGACTTTGACAGTTGCAAAACGTTTGACCTAAAATAAAAGTTTTGCCTGTGTAATTGTCAAAAATAACTGCTAAATTGAAAAATTGCCAGCACAGCAATAGCATCTAATAACAGCATGGAGAAGCAAGAGGAGATGCAACGGAAAAAAACGCGGCTATTCCTGGATGGCTGTCATACGCAGTGTGATCTGTGATGGCAAATAGTGGTTGTTACTGAAATAGCTTAGAAGTTAATATTTTTCTGAAAGTTTACAGATTCATTTGAAGCATCGTTGAGATTTTGCTTTATGCTTTTTGCACATTCTTGTTCATTAATGTCATTTATTTTAAAAACAAAAGTTTTATCAAAGGCTGGGAATACAGAAGTGGATTACCGCCAGAAGAGAATGAAAAAAAAGTCCAGTATCATATAAAAACATGCTAACCATCATGTAAAAATGTGATAATTTTGTAAAAATGTTAAAATTATCATGTAAAAACATGATTACTGTCATGTAAAAATGTGAAATGCATGACTGCATGTATTTTGAATTCCATCTGTGAGAACGCATACTTATTCTAACACCATCCACGGTGCTTTAAAATATTCTCATGTCTCAACCCAAGAATGAAATAAAAATGAAAAGAATTTTTCAAATCGTTAGCCATTCTGCAATTTCCTCTTTCAAAGTTTCAAAGTGATAAATTGTCACGTGTTTACATGATACTGTAGTTATCAGATTTTCACATAATGTTTTTACATGATAATAATCACGTTTTTACAAGTTTATACCATTTTTTACATTTGTACATGTTTTTATGAAAATTAGCACATTTTGACATGATAATTATGTCAAAATGTGCTAATTATCTAAAAACGTGTTAATGATCTAAAAACGTGTTAATTATCATGTAAAATTGTGAAACCTCGTGTAACTATATTAGAATTATTATGTAGAAACGTGATAATTAGCATGTAAAAACGTGATAATTTCCATGTAAATACATGATAACTAAAGTATCATGTAAACATGTGAAAATTCATCACATGTAAAAACGCGATAATCATCATGTAAAACTATGTTAATTATCAGGTAAAAATGTGAAAACTTGTGTAAAAATGTTATAATTATGTAGAAACATGAGAATTATCATATAAAAACATGTACATATGTGATAACTACATTATCATGTGAACATGAGAGAATTTATCAGTATCATGTAAAAATGCGATAATTATCAGGTAAAAACATGTTAATTATCATGTAAAATTGTGAACACTCATGTAAAAATGGGATAATTATCATGTAGAAACATGATAATTATCATGTTAAATCATGTTAATTATCATGTAAATGTGGAAACTTTTATATAGATGTTTTTACATGATAGTTATCATGTCGAAACTATTAACATGTTTTTACATGATAGTTATCATGTAAAAACAAGATAATTATGTAAATATATGAACACTCGTGCAAAAATGTTATATCATGTAAAAACGTGATTATTATCATGTAAAAACAATGTAAAAGAGTTTCCACATATTTACATGATAATTAACATGTTTTATGTGATAGTTATCACATGATAGTTAACATGTAAAAATGACATAGTAAATGTGAAAACGTGTAGAAATGTTATAATTATCATGTAAAAATGTGATAATTATCATATAAAAACATAATCATATGTTTATTTTTACATAATATAACCATGTAAAAACGTGGTAACTATCATAAAAATGTGATAATTATGTAAAAACACGTTGTCATGTAAAAATGTGACAACTGTCGAGTAAAAATGTTATAATTATCATGTAAAAAAACGTGATAATTATGTAAAAATGTGAATTTTAACATTTTTACATGATAACTCATGTAAAAACGTGATACTGGCCGCGCGGTCTTTGGGACAATGAGGAAGGGAGTGAGAGTAGCTAAACATCATGCTTCTCAATACCCGGTCCCTCGGGTAATGCCAATGCTCAACTCACGCTCTAGCTCAACTCATGCCACGAGATTAAAAAAAACAAAACAACATACCTGACTGCTGCCGAAAAGCTGCTATAAAGTACATGGACATAATGTTGCGGTAGATATCATTTATATAGGACTAGATGCTATATAGATACGGTAGCGTTAGCAGCACAGCTACAAAAAGCTAGATGCGGGCGTAGTAAACGGCTGCCATCTTAAAGCAGTACACTTCCCTGCAAGGCTGTTGTAGCGAACCTTCCAAGCAAACCTAATTAACTTTTTATCTAAAATACTCCTAAATCGGTAAAATATTGATTTGAATCTATCTTTAAAATAGTTTTAAAACTTTCACATGTCGAAAGTAGACAAAAGGGAAATTATGGAATGACGGGAGCAATTTTAACAACTTTAACGGTTGATTCACAACATTAAAATAATTGAATGTAGTTTAAAGCTGCTGATATAGAATGAGGACTAGAGTTTTTTATTTACTGTTATTTTTGTATATTTTTTTACTGCTATATGTTAACTTGATACTGAAATAGTAGTTTGGTTTAGCCTGAGAGTATTTTTGAACAATTTTGGAACTAATGTACAAAACATTTAAAACAAAAAAAACAAAAAAAAAAGGAGGGAGGTGCATCAATAATCGTTTTATAATCGAATCGGAGCCTCTGAATCGTAATCGTAATCGAATCGTTAGGTGCCCAAAGATTCCCAGCTCTACAGTCTATGAAAGCTGACTAGAATGAATTTAACGGATTTTTTTAAGATATACAGTATTAATGCATGTACTATTACACATTATGTCAAGACATATATTGAAATTATAAACAGTGAGAAGAAAAACTCAACTCAAATATTATAGCAGAAAGAAAATGTTGAATAACAAGGACCACAAATTAAATGTGCACAACAAACTGTTAGTTCCGCAATCAGGACATCTTACTTTTTATATGTTTGTTCTCCTTATATCAACAGTGCCAGGTGCTAGTTTATGGTTATACAAAAACTCCTAGTTGACCACGTATGCGTAATAGTGCTCAGGCTCGGATAAAGTGATGGAGCCAAAGAAGTGAAACGAACCGTACATTAGATGTCAGTCTTGGCCAAGCCTGGTATGAACTGTTAAGAACTCCAGCACCCATAAAGCATCTTAAAGTGACTCTGGGATGGTCAAAATACCTGCTGCGGGCTTGAATGAAATGTATAGTATCATGAACTATTCTGACAAAAATGGAACATCAACTTTTCTGCAGAGTCATCCATGCTGTTAAGGCCTTTTTGTTGACTTCCTTTGTTAGCCAGGCTTCCTTCCGTTACATGGGGATGCTGTCTTGTCAACTGTCACACTCCTGCCAAATTTGTTTTATCTGCATCAGCCCTGACAACATGCCAATATCCATTAGGGATACTTTCTTTTTTGTACAAAAGAGAAATGCTAGAGCTTTCACAGAGTGACCAACGTGTTCTTAGCCACATCCTTGATGCAGGCCCTTCTCCTAAGAAGAGTCCTAATGGTATTGATGGAACATCTTCCTTTCATTTATTAATGATGCAATCCACTGTGTTTATTGGAATCTTCAGCGCAGAATAATTCTCTCTGTAAAAATTATTTTACTTTATGTTTAGTTTGTGCTCTGATATATACTGTCCGATCTTTAACGAACAGGCGTCCCTTTCCAAAAAATGTCCAAACAATTGAAATTTCCACAAGTGGACACCAATTAAGGTGACGGCTACACTAGGAAGGATACATTTTTATGCCCTGTAATTCGGACAATATTTTACACCTGTTCGCACTGCGTTTAAGGTGCGTTTATAAACGCCACGCCCAGTCTCGTGTGTGACGCCATCGTCCGCGCAGGTCACCGGAAGCTTTGTTCAAAGTCTTCTCCAGACATATTCAAACACAAAATTTAAAGTTCTTTTAGTTTTAAAAACAGGAGCAGGAAAGCCGCGTAATGAAAAAAATAAAGGACTGAATGAAATCAATAAGAATACATTGGGATGAAAAAGTATCTGACCCTTTTGGAATTTCTCACATTTCATCATAAAATCACCATCAAAATATTTTGTGGACTGATGAAACCAAAGTTGAATTGTTTGGGAGCAACACACAATGTGATGTGTGGACGAAAAATGGAACAGCACACCAACATCAACACCTCATCCCCACTGTGAAGCATGGTGGAGGAGCATCATGATTTGGGGCTGTTTTTGCTGCCTCAGGGCCTGGACAACTTGCAATCATTAATGGAAAAATGAATTCCAAAGTTTATCAGGATGTTTTGCAGGAAAACCTGAGGCCGTCTATCAGACAGTTGAAGCTAAAAACAGGATGGATGCTGCAACAAGACAATGATCCAAAACACAAAAGTAAATCAAATTCAGAATGGTTTCAGAAGAACAAAATACACGTTCTTGAGTGGCTAAGTCAAAGTCCAGACTTGAACCCCATTGAGATGCTGTGGCATGACCTGAGGACAGTAATTCAGGCCAGACATCCCAGGAATCTGACTGAACTACAGCAGTTTTGTAAAGAAGAATGGGCCAAGATTAGTCCTGATCGATGTGCCAGACTCATCTGCAGCTACAGGAAGGGTCTAGTGACTCTAGTTGAAGTTATTGCTGCTGAATTGGGGGGCCACAAAATATTAAATGTGATGGTTCACTGACTTATTTTGCCCCCCTTCTGCCATTGTTTGCATACTATCCTCATTACAATATGAAAACTAGGGCTGTCAAATTTATCGCGTTAACGGGCGGTAATTAATTTTTTAAAATTACTCACGTTAAAATATTTGACGCAATTAACGCACATGCCCCGCTCAAACAGATTAAAATAAAAGTACAGCGTAATGTCCGCTTGTTACTTGTTTTTTGGTGTTTGGCGTCCTCTGCTGGCGCTTGGGTCCAACTGATTTTATGGGTTAGTACTAGTGTTGTTCCGATCATGTTTTTCTGCTCCCGATCCGATCCCGATCGTTTTAGTTTGAGTATCTGCCGATCCCGATATTTTTCGATCCGATTGCTTTTTTTTTTTGCTCCTGATTCAATTCCAATCATTCCCGTTAATTTTTCCCGATCATATACATTTTGACAATGCATTAAGAAAAAAATGACTAAAACTCGGACAAATATATACATTCAACATACAGTACATAAGTACTGTATTTGTTTATTATGACAATAAATCCTCAAGATGGCATTTACATTATTAACATTCTTTCTGTGAGAGGGATCCATGGATAGAAGGACTTGTAATTCTTAAAGGATAAATGTGGCTTTGTATATTGTGACTAAATATTGCCATCTAGTGTATTTGTTGAGCTTTCAGTAAACGATACAGCAGCCATTTAACTTCTGCCCAAATGCATGATGGGAAGCGCAACCATGACTGTGCGTAGGGGCACCAATTGATATATCTTCTCTGCGTTGGGAAAGAACATAGGGTGTTAAGAAAATGATCAACTACTACCTTTCTTCCCCACATTGCCTCCCACGTTATTTTTAATTGCTGAGAGAGGTATTTTAAGGCTTTAGCCACATAAAAAAATGGCTCCAAAGGCTGTCAAAATTCTCTCTACTAATTATACGCTGCCTTTTAGCGCTATCTATAGGTAAAACGGCGTCTTTATAGATTGTACGTGACAACGCGTGAGTGGGTCGTGCAGCGCATGCGTTAATTATTTAACGTGATTAATTTTTAAAAATTAATTACCGCTGTTAACGCAATAAATTTGATAGCCCTACTTTAAGCCAAAACTACTCTAGATGAGTGTAAGACATTTTGTCTGTAACGTTAACTACAATTAGAAAAGGATTTAAATAAAAGAATATATATATTAAAAAAAGGCATGTCCGATATTTTTTTGCCGATTCCGATACTTTGAAAATGATGTGATCGGACCCAATCGACGTCTTTAGTTAGTACCATGAGTGAGCATGGTGTAATTATTGACAGCTACTAGTTTATTTTTTCGATTGAAACTTTTAATCAAACGAAAACATTAAGAGGGGTTTTAATATAAAATTTCTATACCTTGTACTAACATTTATCTTTTAAGAACTAGAAGTCTTTCTATCCATGGATCACTTAAAAAGAATGTTCATAATGCTAATGCCATTTTGTTCATTTATTGTTATAATAAACAAATACAGTACGTATGTTGAATGTATATATCTGTCTTGTGTCTTATCTTTCCATTCCAACAATAATTTACAGAAAAATATGGCATATTTTATAGATGGTTTGAATTGTGATTAATTACGATTAATTAATTTTTAAGCTGTGATTAACTCGATTAAAATTTTTAAACGTTTGACACCCCTAATAAAAACCTAAAAATGCTTGGGTGGTTTTAGTTAAAGTAGACACTCTTTTTTCATCTGTGTGATTTTGACAATGACCAGATCACATTTGATAGTGATTTTATGCAGAAATGTGACAAATTCCAAAAGGTTCAGATACTTTTCATACGACTGTAACTGTTCGTTATTGACATGCTAGACATCCTTTAAGATTTGTTTTTCATGTTTAGAATCCCGCATTTAAGCAGGTTTGCGTTAAAAAAGAGAACATTTTATAATGAAAGCCAAACATAAAACATGTTTACTTAAGTGCTGGATGTAAATGTACTTTTATGTCCATTTTGATTTGTTTTTCTTAAAGTGATATGCAAATATCACAATAATCATTTTAAAATGTGGTATTGGGATTCATCGGGATGCAATCGAATCAGGACCTGCGATTCGTGATACAAATCGGCAGATATGAGGCAATACACCCTAATGATGGCAGTGATCATTTCTTCTACGTCATCCAAATCATAAAGAATAATAATTTTAGCTTTAAATTATTTAAAATTTAGCTTTGAGTTAAAATAAAATATGAAAGTGCAGACCAGATTTTATTTGTCACTGTGCATTGGCTTAGGTGAGCCACCGGCAGGATTAAGCTCAAACCAGCCGACGTTAGATTGCTGCCTGGACAAATTTCAAAACAAAGGCTAAACTAGTAGTGAAAACGCTGCTGCTATTTTTCGCTTGCACATGTCAAAATATATACATCATATACTTTACGTTTTAGTCGGACTTCATAGATGCACGAGGGAGATGAAGAGATCTTAGTTGGGACAGTTGTGGTCCACGGGCCATAATTTGCCCAGTTGTGCTGCAAGTCCTTCAGGTCTATGTCCTTAGTTAGTGGGTCAGAAAAACAATGAGCAAAAATCAACACAAAAAAAAAAGAGTATCAACGAGTACCAAGAAACAAGCTCTGGAACGCATTTGATAACTACTAATTCTATCATTTTAAGAAACAGTGAAATGGAATCATGAGACTGACCTAGTGCTTCATTTGTAGATACAGGATTATTGTCTGTCAGAGTGTTTGATAACACTGAATACTGCGTTGTCAGTGAATGTGGTCCTGGAAGTGCATGTTGAGGAAAAGAAGGTGAGGGGGCAACTAGTCTTAGTCAAAGTATGCTAGTGTTGACAGAAGGGCAGTAGAGGTGATGAATAGCTTGCCAAAATAGTGTAAATGAGATCATCTGAACAGCATCTCTGTTTCATGTCCATTTTTTGCATATGACTTGGGCATATAGACAGTTAGGTGGCCTGTGCTGCCAAAACACACTCCAACTAAAGCATAAACAAGGGCTGGGCAATTCATTGATTTAACGGATAAATCTTTGTCATGTACATCACATTAATTTAATGTTTGAAAATTTAAAATTTCTCTGTGCAAACTGTAATTCGGTTTGTCCAAACTTGAGTGAATTTCAGTGACTACATCTGGTGGAGTAATTTTGACATGTACTGACGCCTGATTAGAAGTTGTCATTTAAGGCAGGGGTCCCAAACGACCGGGCCGGGCCGTGGCGCATTTGGTACCGGGCCGAGCAGAAATAATAAATAATTTATTCACAACTGCATTCTGGCCGATTGACTTTTGCCTGTGCCGCTTAACACACCAATATCCTTGTCTACTCTAGATATACAACTCCAGGATAGGAGGTCGTCATAGAAATGCATTGATTGGACTGTTAGTGGTACATCTTGTTTTGTATTTGTATGTGTGCTTGGCCTCGATAATAACGTATGACGTAGGTCCTCGCCCATCACATTTGTTCCAAGAAATCTATCCAAAGAACAAATGTTCTTTTTTTACGGGGAAAATCGAACCTGAAGAGCCAGAAGATGAGCCTACAACCTCAACGAAAACAAAATCTATGCTACTATCTATGCAAATCACGGCCACCTTAAACGTACATTTGAGATAACAACTCTAACGAGCTTTAGGATTAAAGTCATTTCGGAATATCCTGACATCGCTAGGAGAGCACTGAAAACTGTGCTACAATTTCCAACATCGTATCTTTCTGAAGCGGGCTTCTCTCACTCTCCCATCTCGGGACCATCTCGTCTCAACGAAACAAGCTCAGGCCCCCCACTGATTCAGCAGGTGAGTTGTATTTTCCCTGCACTTAACACGACGGGGCTAAAAACAAATGTTATTTTATATTTGCTGTATTTTTCTGCCGCACATTGCCGTTGTTCTGACAAATTTGGCATGCGCGTAAGGTTAAAATTGACCGTGAATGCAGCGATTCCAAAGTAAACCGTACAAACTTTCTTTAAAGAAAGGAATATTAACATACGTTTGCCATGTTAGCTGCACACAACAACTGCACGCAGCTCTCTCACTTAACGACTTCGCTGTGTCGTCAAGCATTAATTTACGCCATTTTCGTGTTGCACATGTATGTTTACAATGTAAATAGTTAGTTGTTTTTTTTTTTGGGCACCGTTGGATAACATTGACTCTCAATGTTAATACATGTTAAACATGTTAATAAGGTGAAAAACGCAAAAGCTTTGGGAGCAAAATTTTATAAGGGTGCAAAATTTGACAGAACACAGGCCTGTGAAAAAAATACCCAAATCACACCGGTCCGTGGTGCAAAAAAAAGTTGGGGACCCCTGATTTAAGGTACTAAAAGTGGCCCGTTAGCATGTTCAATCCAGCCCGTGGCGTGGTTCTACGTTGCAGGCAGGCTCATTCATACTGTAAATAAAAAATTTTTAAAAAACATTTTATTTAGACATTGGCACCAGAAAAACCATAGATTTCTGTGATTGAGTGCATGCTCTACTGCACTTGGCTTCACTTTCGCCCCCTCCCAGTCAAAATGACGTTTAGCGCCGTCAATGGCAGCTAAGGAAATGACCCAAAAATTCCCCAAACCTAACAGGAAGTGACACCAAATCCACAGGAAGTAAAATAGAAATGCCCTAAAATCAACATGAAGCATCCCCGACCCGAAAAATCAACAGGAAATGATCCAAAATGGACCCGTAAGTATCTTAAAATGACAAGGAAGTGACGCAAAATTCACTACCGTAATTTTCAGACGATAAGCCACTACTTTTTCCCTCATTTTGAATCCTGCGGCTTATTTGTTGATTTATTTGGGTTAATAGGTAACACTTTCTTTGGCAGTGGTGTCATAATACTGCCATTAGACCATCATAATTATGACACGACACTATCATGGGCATTGATGACATTTTGAATTATGTCACTAACTCCATTTACAGTATGTCCAGCTCAGATCTTTCCATCCATTCAAAACAGAGACAAAATGGCATCTGTCATAAGTAGTGCTGCAGTAATTAATCGATTAACTCGAGAAATTCAAATAAAAAAAAGATTAAAATTAAATTTTGCTGCTTCGAGTATTCGTTTAATTAAAGTGGCGTTGTAATGGTTTGTTTTGAAAGTGTTTCGTTTTATTGATTTAGGTGGATACATTGCCCTCTAGTGGCAACAGTGAATATGACATAACTCATTTCACATGGCTGAATCCAGCTGCTCCCTGTTAAGACCAACATAGGCCAAGTTTTTGTTTGAGCTAATGTTTTTTTTAATGCATTCGTAATTTAGTTTATAGGTATATTTAGCCATTTTTGTGGGAATATGGGTTTGTTGTTTGAACCATTTCTTACGAGCATCGTGAAAACAAAAAAAAGTTAGCATTTTTTAGCATTTAAGCTAGCAGACTTTTGCTATGCAAGTTAGCGAATTGTTCTTTTGTTGTACTTTGATCCTAATTGTTTTATGCTGTTTGAGTATGTTAATTATCTGATCACTCGATTATTCAAACTAACTACTTCATCTACTAATCGACTACTAAAATAATCGATAGCTGCAGCCCTAGTCATAAGTCATTAATGCTCATGGCAGTGTCATGTCATAATTATGATAGGCTTATGACGCTACTGTCAAATGAAGTGTTAAGAAATACCATAACTAGCAAATAATGAAACAACTGGAACAGTAACTGAAGAAATAATTAGCACAGAACATGAATTTTGCTTGTTATTTACATCCGTAGCGCTGCAATGCATGTTAGGAGGCATGTTGGACGACAACAGTGTTGACAGCAGAGGGTGGCTGTCTCCACCAAGGGAGCAGTGATCGTCAAATGAAGCTTTTTGAAGCAATGAAGTTTTAAACCCAATTGGTTCAAAGCTTCGTGGTCGTTCATTTGGTCTTCTGACAGTCTTATGATGTCGCTGTCAAATATAGTGTTACCGGTAATATCTTTTGGTGTAAATATCCCATAATATAGTGAGCACGGCTGCGGCTGATAGTCCAGTACGACTTATCTATGAACAAATTTGTGTCAAATTTGGTGGGTTGCGCCTTATAGTCCGAAAATTACGGTAAATGTTTGCCATTGACAATGACAGACGTCCAATTCACTAAAACTGGAAGGATAGGCTGTGAATCTTCGTCTTTCAGTGCCATTGATGTTACTTATTTGACAAAAAAAAAAAACTGGTCCGGCCCACACGAGATTGCCATAAATATGGCCCGCAAACCAAAATGAGTTTGACACCCCTGTTGTAAGGGATTATTTAAGCAGATAAGTAGTACAAATAAATGTTTGCCAGTGAATAAAGTGGAACAATGGAACAGCTGTCAGTATCAAAGATGCACTAGCTGGCAGTAGTTATTATAGTGTTGCTACTGAACCCACCTAAACCAAACTGCTCTCTTTGTAATTGAATTTTATGCAGCTGTGTTTACCCTGATCTTGTTTGTCAAACATAAAATAGATAAGTTATTTTGTTTTCCCACAAATTCTCCACACCAATGTGCCCAATCCAAAACAGAGGTGTAGTGAATTCTCACTGAGGGAGTTTTTGTTTTCCATTTATTTTAGATTATGCTGATGAAGCTGAATACTCAGTGGACTGGAATATAATGACAGTTCACAGCCACTGAGCAAAAAGAAAGCCAGACAGAAACTAAAAAAAGAAAGAAAGCGGAACGAAGGAATATGTTCTAGTGGAGTGTTTCATTCATCGAAAAGATATACAGTGGGGAGAACAAGTATTTGATACACTGCCGATTTTGCTGGTTTTCCTACTTGCAAAGCATGTAGAGGTCTGTAATTTGTATCATAAGTTCTCTTCAACTGTGAGGGACGGAATCTAATACAGAAAAACAGAAAATCACGTTGTATGATTTTTAAATAATACATTTGCATTTAATTGCATGAAATAAGTATTTGATACATCACAAAAATCGAACTTAATATTTGGTACAGAAACCTTTGTTTGCTATTACAGATACCAAACGTTTCCTGTAGTCCTTGACAAGGTTTGCACACACTGCAGCAGGGATTTTGGCCCACTCCTCCACGCAGATCTTCTCCAGAGCCTTCAGGTTTCGGGGCTGCTGCCGGGCAACACGGACTTTCAGCTCCCTCCATAGATTTTCTATCGGGTTCAGATCTGGTGACTGGCTAGGCCACTCCAGGACCTCAAGATGCTTCTTACAGAGCCACTCTTTAGTTGCCTTGGCTGTGTGCTTTGGGTCGTTGTCATGCTGGAAGACCCAGCCACGACCCATCTTCAGGGCTCTCACTAAAGGAAGGAGGTTTTCAGCCAAGATCTGGCGATACATAGCCCCATCCATCCTCCCCTCAATACTGTGCAGTCGTCCTGTACCCTTGGCAGAGAAACAGCCCCAAAAAATGATGTTTCCTCCTCCATGTTTCACGGTTGGGATGGTGTTCTTGGGGTTGTACTCATCCTTCTTTTTCCCCCAAACACGACGAGCCGAGTTTAGACCAAAAAGTTCAATTTTGGTCTCATCCGACCACATGACCTTCTCCCATTGCTCCTCTGGATCATCCAGATCGTCAGTGGCAAACTTCAGACGTGTCTGGACATGCACTGGCTTCAGCGGCGGGACCTTGCGTGCGCTGTAGGATTTTAATCCATGACGGCGTAATATGTTTCCGATGGTTTTCTTTAAGACTGTGGCTCCAGCTCTCTTCAGGTCATTGACCAGGTCCTGTCGTGTAGTTCTGGGCTGATCCCTCACCTTCCTCATGTTCAGTGATGCCCCACGAGGTGAGATCTTGCATGGAGCCCCAGAACGAGGCAGAATGACCGTCAACTTGAACTTCTTCCATTTTCTAACAATCGCTCCAACAGTTGTTACCTTCTCACCAAGCTGCTTGCTTATTTTCCTGTAGCCCATCCCAGCCTTGTGCAGGTCTATTATTTTATCCCCGATGTCCTAACACAGCTCTTTGGTCTTGGCCATTGTGGAGAGGTTGGAGTTTGTTTGTTTGCACATGTGAACAGGTGTCTTTTATACAGGTAAAAAGTTCAAACAGGTGCAGTTACTTCCGGTAATGAGTGGAGAACAGGGGGGTTCTTAAAAAAGAACTGAGAGTCGGAATATTTACTAGTTGGTAATGTATCAAATACGTATTTCATGCAGTTAAATACAAATGTATTATTTAAAAATTATACAATGTGATTTTCTGGATTTTTGTATTAGATTCCGTGCCTCACAGTTGAAGAGAACTTATGATACAAATTACAGACCTCTACATGGCTTGCAAGTGGGAAAACCAGCAAAATCGGCAGTGTATCAAATACTTGTTCTCCCCACTGTATAAAGAGGCACTAATGTGCTACTACAGGTAAAGACACCAATACGTCCATGTGCTGTGCGCACATGCCCTCTACTGGCTAACTCCCAACTAAAATTCTACATTTAATTAATCAGTTCTTATTAAAAAAAAAAAAAAATTTTTTTTAAAAAACCTGAGGACTGATTGATAGAAACCGATAGACACAGTGTTGTTTTTGGCAGCCCTTTTAATTTTCGTCTTAGGTTTTTTGGACGAAAATACTTATTAGTCTTAGTCATATTTTCGTCATTTCAAAATGTGTTTGTCTTAGTCTAGTTTTAGTCGACGATTACTAAAAACGCTTTTGTCTGTGAAATCACAGTTTTAATCCAAAATTAAATAAACAAATGTTTCCAACATTTTTTGGGATTACTAAAATATTCGATAGCTGCAGCCCTAATATATACTGTATATAATTTTATGTACACTGCTGGCACAAAGTATTGGCACCCCTGCAATTCTCTCAGATAATGCTCAATTTCTCCCAGAAAATGATTGCAGTTACAAATTTCTAGGTAGTAATATCTTCATTTATTTTGCTTGCAATGAAAAAACACAAAAGAGAATGGGAAAAATTAAATCATGATCATTCATTCATTTATTCATTTCCCATGCCGCTTTTCCTCACGAGGGTCGTGGAGGAAATCATGATCATTTTGCACAAAAACTCCAAAAATGGGCCGGACAAAAGTATTGGCACCCTTTGAAAAATCATGTGATGCTTCCCTAATTTGTGTAATGGCAATAACTAAATCACACTTGCAGCCAGTTAAAATGGATTAGAGTTGACTCAACCTCTGTCCTGTGTCCTTGTGTGTACCACTGTGAGCATGGAGAAAGGAAAGAAGACCAAAGAACTGTCTAAGGACTTGAGAAGCAAATTGTGAGAAAGCATGGGCAATCTCAAGTCCATCTCCAAAGACCAGAATGTCCCTGTGTCTACCGTGCGCAGTGTCATCAATAAGTGTAAGGCCCATGGCACTGTGGCTAACCTTCCTAGATTTGGACGGAAAAGAAAAATTGACAAGAGATTTCAACGAAAGATTGTGCGGATGGTGGATTAAGAACCTCGACGAACATCCAAACAAGTTCAAGCTGTCATGCAGTCCAAGGGTACAACAGTGTCAACCCGTACTATCTGTCGGCATCTAAATGACAAGGGACTCTATGGTATGAAACCCAGGAAGACCTCACTTCTAACCCAGAGACATAAAAAAGCCAGGCCGGAGTTTGCCAAAACTCACCTGAGAAAGCCAAAAATGTTTCAGAAGAATGTTCTCTGGTCAGAAGAGACAAAAATAGAGCTTTTTGGGAAAAGGCATCAACATAGAGTTTACAGGAAAAAAAAAACAAGGCCTTCAAAGAAAAGAACACGGTCCCCACAGTCGAACACAGCGGAGGTTCCCTGATGTTTTGGGGTTGCTTTGCTGCCTCTGTCACTGGACTGCTTGACCGTGTGCATGGCATTATGAAGTCTGAAGACTACCAACAAATTTTGCAGCATAATGTAGGGCCCAGTGTGAGAAAACTGGGTCTCCCTCAGTGGTCTTTGGTCTTCCAGCAGGACAATGACCCAAAACACACTTCAAAAAGCACTAGAAAATGGTTTGAGAGAAAGCATTGGAGACTTCTAAAGGTGCCAGCAATAAATCCAGACCTGAATCCCATAGAACACCTGTGGGGAGATCTGAAAATGGCAGTTTGGAGAAGGTTTCCTTCAAATCTCAGAGACCTGAAGCAGTTGGACAAAGAAGAATGGTCTAAAATTCCAGCAGAGCATTGTAAGAAACTCATTGATGGATACCGGAAGCGGATGTTTGCAGTCCTTTTGTCTAGAGGTTGTGCTACCAACTATTAGGCTGAGGGTGCCAATACTTTCGTCCAGCCCATTTTTGGAGTTTGCTGTAAAATGATCATGATAAAAAAAATAATCCCATTCTCTTTTGTGTTTTTTGATTGGAAGCAAAATAAATGAAGGTATTTTACCAAAGCATTTGTAATTGCAATCATTTTCTGGGAGAAATTTAGCATTATCTGACAGAATTGCAGGGGTGTCAATACTTTTGGCCAGCAGTGTATGATGCAAATTTTAGAACAGGCATCTATCTACTGTATGTTAAAAAAGGAATGAGACTGCTTTGATCTGGAACGTCACTAATTCTCGACACAATGTCAACAAAATTTATTTAGTATGTTGCAGCTTCCACCCAATGAAAAGAATATCAAAAACAGCCATAAAATAATTCAGCATTTTATACATCATGCTATTTTGTGTAACAATCTAAATATATTTAGTATAGGATGGGGCTTTATCCAGACATTTTTGTGGCTCATTCTAAACTTGGACATGAATGACCTAAATTTACTTGCTTAAATGAATTGGGTTACTCACATAGTTTACATGCACTGGGTGCAATGCAATTCAATATCTGGCCAAGGTGGTGGGAGGGTCAACGGGGAAGACTGATTTGTTGATTTTACTTGCTACTTGCGAATTGGTACAAGCCAACTGGTTCAGGCAAGAATGTTTACATTTTTGCCTAAATGAGATTATCCTCTACTTTTTTGGTAATGGGAGAAAAAAAAAAAAAATCTCTCCTTCATTAAATCCAAAGTATACAGAAATATTTTGCATGCCAACTACTTGACACAAAAATGAGTGATGCCTAAACTAAACAATACAGTTTACCGTAAAACTAATCTGGTTCCCTGGGATTTCTCAAGTCTTAACCAGTCCAATTAATTTGTCTCCAAGATTCTATTGCCCTTTAAAGGGAACCTCGGATTTAAGGACTTGTAGGCTCTAATAAGCCACAATTGTTCTCTTTTACCAAAATATGTTATTAGAAACACATATTATCATTGATTTAAAAATCTATAATATTTGGTACATGTTTTGACCTACGGAGGGTGCCATGTTTTTAAATGCACAATGCATGCTGAGGATGATGACGCAGTTAGGCTAGACTGGGAGAGTAGCTGTGCTACATAGAAAGCAAAGCTAGTATGACGACTAGCATGATTTTGTCACATTCTCCTGCTGGTAACAGAGCTGTGGGATGAGGTCACAATATCATACCTGCATCCAATTCCAACTCATTAGCAGTGTCTTTAAACTGATCCTAGGCGGCTTGCCGAGATACTTGCTGCCATTTGAAAGTTTGTATTCTTGACCCTTTCGTTGTGATTTACATCTTTGCCTTGGTTTTTCCGTTCGTCTGCTTCTCACCGCAGTTTTCCCTCAGGTTTAAAAAAAAAAAAAAATTATTGATCCCGACCTACTGTCACGGACCCTTTTTGTGTCTCCCTTTTCGCGATCGCATGTTTTTTTGTGTGTTCAATATACCCTTTTACGCAATCCCTATGTCATTGTTATCTGCTTGCTTCCGCATTCAGGGACCGTAACAGATTTGTTGGTTTTCATCTGAGGACTCGTTACTGATTGCAGCTAATAGATCGATAAACAATACACATACTATCGAAGAAATGGTACCATTTTTCCTTTTCCCCCTCACGAGCGTGATTCACTTTACTGTGTTCAAGGGCCTGGAGTGAAGTCTGCCTAAACTATAGTTAGATGAATGTGTTAGACTAATGCAAACAATGATATGGTGTGTGTGAGAACGGTACCTATTCCCTTCAATCCCCCTCACGAGCCCCGACAGGGGATCGTAAAAACATGGATGTTGCCTTAGAACTTAGCTTCAGCAAGTGGTGGGAAAAATTTAGCAATTGATGAACAGTTTAAACAGGAATGGGCGAAATTTGCAAGTCCCCCTCAGGACTCCTGTTAAATACTCTTTACAACAATTTACTACCGCTTCAAAGGGTTAATCCTTGGTTGTCCCTGGTCCCGTGGCTATAGGCATCATCTCACAGTGACCTCTTTGTACAGGTGTATTGAGAACGATTTTTTCACGATCAATTAGACGGGCTACCAATCAAGTTAGTCCTGTCGCTAGGAAAAATGAGATATACTGTACATTCAGTTAAATTTGGCCCCATAAATAAAAAATAAAGTTAGTCTTTAGTTAGGAAAAATGAGAAACACACTAAGCTAAATTTGGTCCAGTAAATAAAAACCCTCTCATTCGGAAAAAGTGAGAACCGTACTGAGTTAAATTTGGCCCAGTAAATTAAAATTCTTACATTGGAAAAAAAGTGAAAACGCACTGAGTTGACTGACTCAGTTTTAGTTCCGCTTTACTTGGCATATTTCAATAATCGGAATTTGGATGTTTGTGAATCCTTCTTGAATCTTCCACGAATCGGAAATTTCGCACACCTCAAATTGTCCCACTCCTAGTCAGTGCAATGGTAGCTCTACTGCCTCCAGAGCTGCAGAGGAATTCAGCTTTGCATTCCTCAGAACATCAGCATCATAACAGACTGGAGTAGAGGAGAGATGCTTATGAGGCCTTATCCCACTGACTAAAAACAGCCACTCCCCACAGACTGCAGGAATGTTCAGAGAACATCCTCTAGTTGTGTAAATGAGAATTTTTGTTTTTTTTTAAACTTTCTGGATATTAACCACAATTCAGATGCTGGAGTCATTACATTTCTTTTAACCTTTTCCAAATAAACCTACCATCTCACAACTCAAATCCAAGATGTAGACATTCATCCATTGGTTTCTGTTAAGAATTGTGACATTCAATAATCTTCAGTAAAATCATGCGAGCTGAAATATTTCCTGCTGGCATTCTTTAGTCAAGTCAGGATCCTTTCAATGAGGATGTCTGTTTCCAGAGATAGAACGTCAAAGCATTCATTGTGGTCAAGTATTTTCTAACGTTTTATCCTGTCCATGGTCAAGGGGGAGTTTCTGTCGACGCCAAATAAAAATATGAATCCATCATTAACTCATTGGTAGCCACTGATGTCCATCAATGGCAGCCACAAGTTAAAATCATGTCTGGGAGGAAATGATATAAAATTGGAGTGCTCAACGGCAACCAGCAGAGGTGCTAGTTTTTGGTCTAAAGAACAAGATTATGTCAGAAATGGAAAGTTGAGCTACATCCACAAAGAACTCGACCATGGCATGATTATTCCTGCCAGCATGAATCTGCTCAATACCACAATACCACAGTTCAGAACATTCAGTTTATCCCGATCCCCTAAAATAAAAATCAACAATTACCATATTGGCCCGAATATAAGACGGTGTTTTTGCATTGAAATAAGATTGAAAAAGAGGGGGTCATTTTATATTCACGGTCTAGACGTTATACCAATTCATGACGCTAGATGGCGCCAGATAAAATTGAAGTCATGTTCTGTCATGACAGATCTCAGCTACTCTGAAGCTTAACCAGTTTGCATTATTTTATTGTAATGTTTTTCCTTATTCAGATTTGTTTCAAGACTACAGTTACAGTTAGACTTCACTTTGATGGTTAATGCTGTTTAGGGCTGCAGCTATCGAATATTTTAGTAATCGAGTATTCGACTGAAAATTCTATCGATTAATCGAATAAAACAAATATATTTTTAGGTGAAGAGCAATTATAAATATACATGAGAAAACAAGACATTTCATCTCATCTTGAACCATTTTCAGTCAATCAATGTCTTTATTTTCGATGTATATTGTTGAAAACAGCCAACAATTGCATCTCAGATGGAACTAGAATTAAAAAAAAGACTAATTAACTGCTTTTACTCAAAAAACCTTTAGATCTTATTAAAAAAATTATATATATATATATATATATCTTACCTAAAAATGCCGTTGCGCTTGATAACACACATCACTTAAAGATAGGATTTGTTCCCATGTGTTTCAATTGAATTTGTATTTGTGTCAAGCCATTTTTAAGTTCGAGTTACGTTTTAAGTTAGTCTAAACTGTAAGTCTTGATGGGATTTTGAGTTTTTGCAGTGTTCAAAATAAATGTATGATACAGGCTGGATTGGGGCACATTAGGGACTTGGTGTTTTATCCAGCAATGACTACTGAGCTAAAATTGATATTAGTTAGCATGATTGAGTTTTTTTTTTTTACACCCTCATCACTCCACAACGCTATGTTATGTTAAAGCCTGTATGTAAGACACGTTAGCCACACATCGACAGTGTTCATAATTAATAGAAACCTAGCCCTCCGCAGGGCTAACATTACGTGAGCTAGTGACAGTAACGTTAATCTTATTTATTAGCGCTTAGCGCTCTTTATTAGCGCTTAGCGCTCTACTGCTTTAAGATGGCGGCTGTTTACTAACGCTGCCCAGACGCGGCCGAGTCTGTCATTTCGCATCTAGTTCAACATACATGGGATCTCTATGAGACTCATCAGACGCTACCTGCTATCAAAGTAGCATCGTGCGGGCTAGTATTTAGCAACGTCAGCGTCGTTTGTAGCGGCTGTTGGCTGATGTTTTTTTTTTTTTTTTGCTTCTTCCTTTACACACGTGACATCAGCGCGTTGTCCCGCATTAAAAGTAGCCCCAGCAAAACGTGATGCTTAGAGCTGTCAAAATAAACGATAACTCGAGGTGAATCAAGTTACTCGGATCAGTTTTTAAACCCGAGTTACTCGAGTATTCGTTTCAGCTCTAATGCTGTAATTGCAATTTTGCTGTTTTATCACAAATGATTGGTTTATTTACATTTCAAAAACAAGAAGCCATTCATTTACGAATGAGATTGCACTTTGGTTTACATATTTAAATGTTCAGATATTAAGATTTGAATGAGGCAAAATAACATGCTTTTTCTCTCAAATATATTGTTAAATTCATTTGTTTCGAATGTACAGTAATTATTTTCTGCATAAAAATTAATTTGGTTTTCAAAAAGTCTTTTTTCAAACTTGAGTCTTGAAAAAGAGGGGGTCGTCTTATAATCAGGGCGGTCTTATATTGGGCCAATACGGTACGTCATTTTCACACTATAAGGCGCACCTGACTATAAGCCACACCCACCAAATTTGGCCCGAAAACGACATTTGTTCATAGATAAGCTGCACTGGACTATAAGCCGCAGCTGTCCTCACTGTATTATGGGATATTTACACCAAAAGATATTAACTGGTAACACTTTATTTGACAGTGGCATCTTACGACTGTCATAAGACCAAATGAACCACCATGAGATTTTGAACCAATTGGCTGCAAAGCTTCATTGCTTCAAGAAGCTTAATTTGGCCATTACTGCTCCCTTGGGGGTGACAGTCAACCTCTGCTGCCACCAATGTTGTTGTCCAACATGCCTCCTAGCATGCATTGCAGCACTACAAATGTAAATGACAATCAGAATTCATGTTCTCTGCTAATTATTTCTTCAGTTACTCTTCCAGTTGTTTCATTAATTGCTAGTTCTGGTATTTGGTAACACTTTATTTGACACTGGTGCCGTAAGACTGTCATTAGTCAATCATAATTATGACTAGAGCTGTCCCGACTATTGACATCATCGATTACGTAATGCGTCGACGAGCACAACATCCCGTTGACGGACCAACTACCATCACTAGCAATTAATAAAACAACTGGAACAGTAACTAAAGATAAAATTAGCAGAGACCATGAATTTGGCTTGTTATTTACATCTGTAGCGCTGCAATGCATGTTAGAAAGCATGTTAGACGACAACAGTGTTGACAGCAGGTGGCAAAAGAGGGTGACCTTCACCCCCAAGGGAGTAGTGATGGTCAAATGAAGCTTCTTGACGCAATGAATGGTGGTTCATTTGGTCTTATGTCAGTCTTATGATGCAAATATAGCGTTACTGGTTAATATCTTTTGGTGTAAATTAGAGCTGTCCCGACTAGTCGACGTCATCGATTACGTAATGCGTCGAAGAGCACAACATCCCGTTGACGGTTAATAAATGGTTAAAAAATATATATGCGTGAAAAGTTGAGACTGTCTGACACTCGGTATGCAAGCGGGAGCGGCACAAAGCCAAAAAGCGCACCAGAGTGGCCAAAACATTGACTTATTTCAACAAAACAAAGGAGGGTACACTGTTGTGTCCTGTCACTTAAATGCCAACCCTGCATACCAGGCTGCACATGGGCTGTGAATGAACACTTAAAGCGCCGTCACCCAGTTGCAATTTTGGAAGGCGACAGGAGACAACAAGCTGGTAGATCGTAAGTGCATCTAACTAACTAACGACATGTTTTATTGAAGTTGCTAAGCCTGTCGCGATACGCAATGAGTCTATTTATCGCACGGTAAGTAAAAATGAGCACGCTAATTTTCACGGCCGTGTGTTATCGCCACGTGTGTGCATGCGTGCATAGGGTTAGAATTAAAGTTCAGACATACAAAATAAGGAAACACATATATATATATATAAACACTGTAAACGTTAGCATTGCTACACTTAGGCTAATGGGGAAATAAAAAAACCTACTTTAGCCTGCTATAAAACATTGGCAGTCTTCCCCAAAACGCAAACTTGAGGTTAAAAGGTGACACTTCAAACATGAAAAATCGCTGGTTAACATCATTTGCAAACGAAAAAATTGAAACCAAATAAAAAAAAACTTACTGGCACCACATGTAATGACGAAAAGTGCTTTTGTGCGGAGTGTAAAGCTTACGGTTAGCGGTTTAGCGAACGTACTTCCGGTGAACATTTCAAAATAAAAGCACGTCATGTTCGTCATATAAATAACAATTTCTGGAGTTAATCCCACATACTTCAGAATTCAGGTTTTACACTAACAATAGCTTTAAAATGACATCCTTTATGAAAAATCTGATTGGCAATGAATAATTATTATACTACTATTACACCTATTAGTATTAGGGTTGTTCCGATTATGTTTTTTTGCTCCCGATCCGATCCCGATCGTCTTAGTTTGAGTATCTGCCGATCCCGATATTTCCTGATCCGATTGCTTTTATTTTTGCTCCCGATTCAATTCCAATCATTCCCGATCATTTTTCCCGATCATATACATTTTGGCAATGCATTAAGAAAAAAATGAATAAAACTCGGACGAATATATACATTCAACATACAGTACATAAGTACTGTATTTGTTTATTATGACAATAAATCCTCGAGATGGCATTTACATTATTAACATTCTTTCTGTGAGAGGGATCCACGGATAGAAAGACTTGTAATTCTTAAAGGATAAATGTGACTTTGTATATTGTGACTAAATATTGTCATCTAGTGTATTTGTTGAGCTTTCAGTAAATGATACTGTAGCCATTTAACTGTTCGGCCCAAATGCATGATGGGAAGTGCAACCATTACTGTGCGTAGTGGCACCAATTGATATATCTTCTGTGCGTTGGGAAATAACATAGGGTGTTAAGAAAAAGATCAACTACAACCTTTCTTCCCCACATTGCTTTCCACGATATTTCTAATTGTTGAGAGAGGGATTGTAAGGCTTTAGCCAATTAAAAAAAGGCTCCAAAGGTTGTCAAAATTCACTCTACTCAGTTTACGCTGCCTTGTAGCTCTATATATAGGTAAAACGGCGCCATTACAGATTGAACGCGGCAATGCGTGAGTGGGTTGTGCAGCGCATGCGTTAATTGCATTAAATATTTTAACGTGATTAATTTTTTTATAAATTAATTACCACCGTTAACGTGATAAATTTGATAAACCTACTTTTAGCCAAAACTAAAGACGCTGCATGAGCGTAAGACATTTTGTCTGTAACGTTAGATACAATTAGAAAATGATTTAATTAAAAAATATATATATATTAAAAAAAGGCATGTCCGATATTTTTTTTGCCGATTCCGATACTTTGAAAATGACGTGATCGGACCCGATCGATGTGGACATCTTTAATTATTATACTATAATATTAATGCTAGATTTTTTTTTCAAGAACTGTTTTGAATCATGTTGGAAAGGCAAAGTCAGTGTTCTGAATTCTTGTATGTAAAGGTACCACGGTCATCTTTTCTGAACTTACAGCCAGGTCAGATATTAATAATTTATGGTTCTTCTATTATACCCTCTTGTAAAGAATCTCAAATTTCAGAGACTTTATAAATAGTAAAGGTGGCTCCACTTCAGCTTCAAAATGCTTCATCTCAAATTTTCCTTTAGAAAATATCAGATCCAAATGGACTATTTAGACCAAACAAACCACTAATAAAGACAGAAAAACCTTACAAAATAGTCTGACAAATAATTAGCATCTTTTATACGAGCTGTTGTTTTCTAACACTTGGTTAGGAGTTATTCATGCCTTAAACAAACGATTTCTTGTGCATGAGGAGTGGCAGCACATGTCTTGACCAAATATGGCAGAGTGAAAACACTACGAGCCAATCTGTGCAGCACATTGGAATGAAAAGCTAGTCTCCTTAACTGGTGTGATGGTGGAACATGACACTACACATTGACAGCAGCCTAAAGTCACTTTAACACATATAGGACGGGTTTGTTTATTTGGTGGCTCAGGTCTACGGGTACTTGCATAATTTTAAAAGGAAATTCAAAATTGCCTACAGGGTACATAGCTTAATGTAATGAAACATTTGAAAGGTCAACTACAATGGCATGAAAAAGTATCTGAACCTTTTGGAATTTCTCACATTTCTGCATGAAATCACCATCAAATGTGATCTGATCTTTGTCAAAATCACACAGATGAAAAAACAGTCTGCTCTAAATAAAACCACACAAACATTTATAGGTTTGCATTTTGCTTTGCTTACCCCCCCCCCCCCCCCCCCCAAAAAAAAAACACACCTGAGGACAGAAGAGGCAAGATGGATAAACGTAATTTTTTTAGAACCTAAGCTTTCAAAAGCGACAACAACTACTGAGCGTGAACCAAGGATTGAAGATGTGGACAATGAAATGCCGGAGAGCACAGCGAAAATAGTTAGCGGAGTTTCAGTTTGCCCCACTAAAGAAGTCAATTGTACAACAGAGCCACCACCGGTCATACCATACTCAATGGACGAGCTGGGATGCTGTGTTTACGAGCATGGGCTAAGCTACTATCCGAGCATACAGTGGTAAGAAAAAGTATCTGAACCCTTTGGAATTTCTCACATTTCTACAAAAAATCATCCTCAAATGTGATCTGATCATTGTCAAAATCACACTGATGAAAATGCAGTGCCTGTTTTAAATAAAACTACCCAAACATTTATAGGTTTTCATACTTTAATGAGGATAGTATGCAAACAACGACAGAAAGGGGGAAAAATAAGTAAGTGAACCGTCACATTTAATATTTTGTGGCACCCCCTTTGGCAACAATGACTTCAACCAGACGCTTCATGTAGCGGCAGATCAGTCTGGCACATCGATCAGGACTAATCCTGGCCCGTTCTTCTCTACAAAATTGCTGTACTTCAGTCATATTCCTGGGATGTCTGGCATGAATCGCTGTCTTTAGGTCATGTCACAGCATCTCAATGGGGTTCAAGTCTGGATTTTGACTTGGCCACTTCAGAACGTGTATTTTGTTCTTCTGAAACCATTCTGAAGTTCATTTACTTCTGTGTTGTGGATCATTGTCTTGTTGCAGCATCCATCCTCTTTTTTACCTTCAACTGTTTGACAGACAGCCTCAGGTTTTCCTGCAAAACATCCTGAAAAAAATTTGAATTCATTCTTCCATTAATAATTGCAACTTGTCAAGGCCCTGAGGCAGCAAACAACCCCTAATCATGATGCTCCCTCCACTATGCTTCACGGAGGGGATGAGGTGTTAATGTTGGTGAGCTGTTCCATTTTTCCTCCACACATGACGTTGTGTGTTACTCCCAAACAATTCAACTTTGGTTTCATCGGTCCAAAAAATATTTTGCCCAAACTACTGTGAAGTGTCCAAGTGCCTTTTTGCGAACATTAAACAAGCAACAATTTTTTTTAGACAGCAGTGGCTTCCTCTGTGGAGTCCTCCCATGAACACCATTGTTGGGTTTTACATATAGTTGATGTGTGCACATATATATTGGACTGTGCCAGTGATTTCTTTAAAGTGATCCTCTACCTTAAATACATGTAGGCTCTAATAAACCACAATTGTTCTCTTGTACTAAAACATACTGTTAGAAACACATAAAATGTTAAATCAATGGCAATATTTTATAATATTTAGTCCATATTTTGACCGTTAGTTGGCGCCATGGTTTGCGGGCTCGCAGTGATGACGTCATTGGTATCTTTCGTGTTCAACAATTGCTTATTGCTGCCTAAACCCGCGAAGTAAAATGCCACGATTTGCTGCTTTTGGATGCAATTCCCAGTCAAATTGAAACAAGGGGAGTGACGTGAGTGGTCAAGGTACAATTATTATTTTTTTGGTGAATAAATGTGCATAAGTGGAAGCTTCTCTCCTTTTTGGTCCCTGTATGCATGTATCCTACCTACCACGCGTTACAACTGGCCCACGAACATTTTTCCTGGACCCTTAGTCAAGTAAGGGATCCGTCTATTTTCTGGATCCGACGGTCCCACCGCGGCTGCAATATTGGTTTCGGATCTGTCTATTTATTTTGTGGATTCAACGGTCCCACAGTGACTTTTCGGATCAGTCTATTATGTGGATTCGACGGCCTGATCGCTGCTGCAATGTTGCCGTGGGAGGTCTAATTCCTGGATCTTCGAGTGAGTGCAAAAACGGGTATTTGGATTACTGTTGTTATTTTTTTTGTTGACTATTCTTCGTAGGAGTTTTCCCCAAATCATACCAAATAATTAAAGAGCATATGACACGAGAAAAAAAAGTCTTAAATGGCATTATTATGTGAAAAAGAATCATATTTTGAGACGATTCGACTATATACAACAATTTAGCAAAGTTAAAAATTAAGTCTTTTAATCTGCCGGTTAGCCACGCCTACCATTATAGGGCTTTAGCGTCCCCAACAGGTGGATGACGTCAGCAGTAGACTGGGCTCATCGGTTTTACTATTCAGCCCATTGAGGGGGAATTATTCAGAACGAGGAAAACGCGAATGTCATTGTTTCTGTCTCTCTACTCCAATATTTTTACAGGATATTCTTTTTATCCAAGTATTTTTCCCCAATAGCTATATAAATGGCTTGAGAAGGACCAGTCAGCCCGTCGAGGGGGAGCTATTCACAACGAGGAAAACGCGACGAAGAGAGCGGCAAAATGTCATTGTTTCTGTCTCTTTACTTCAATATTTTTAAAGGATATTCTTTTTATCCAAATATTTTCCCCAATAGCTATATAAATGGCATGGTCATGACAAATAATAGTCTTGTGCTAAATGGAATATGAAATAATAAAAATGCATTTATTCAGGACGACATGGCAAAATTACTCCATAATGGTCAAAACTGTCGACTTCACCTTTACTGTCGCACCTCCCGAACGATATTTTATGACACCTAAATCGGACATATGTCATTTCCCTTCCCCGGCTTCGGAGAATGTAAACAAACAAGAAGGCGTGACAGCTAGCCGACATGCTAACCCGAACCGAGTGATGTTTCAAAGTCTTCGAAGCGGAAAATCACACATAATTATCCTGGATTATTTGACATGACGACCCGGTTGTCGATTGTCTTCGCGGATCGGCAAACCGCCCGGCGGAGAGCAATTTACAGTTCGTTCCCCGGAGGAGGGTGGCTGGAGTTGTTGTGTAGCTAACGTGCTGCTGCTAATGAGCATTAGGAGAGCTTTTTACATGCCTATCAATGATCAAACATAAGTAGTCCTTCATTTAAAGGAAGTTTGTAATATTTACTTTGTAATCGCTGTATTCGTATTTGACATAATACAAAACAAGATGTTTACTCACTTCCTCGTAAGTCCAATGGTTCCACAGTAAATATCCACGGTGAATGGGAACCTTTTAAAACTCCAAAAAGGCGCATACGCCTCTCCCTCATACAGAATGATTTTTCTGCAGCCGTTTGGCTGGCGTGATGCGAAAAATACACTTATTAATCCGCAAAATCAGCTGAATCCTTCGTCCTCATACACAACAGTACACTGTAGCGTGAAGAGGACGTCTTCTACCGCACACGTCACAGCGCCCTCCTCCTCAATGCAAGACCGAAGCCGGAAGTCACTCATTTTCATGGCGCGGGATTCAAAAAACTAAATAAAAATAGCGATCGCTTCCACACACATCCAAGCGGCCCATATCATTCAGGGGCATAAAATTCCGCGTGTCACAGGCACTTTAAAGCACTATGGCACGCTACAGTGACAACAGTGACTCTGACATGGACATTACTTTTATATTGGAGTTCGTCTGGGAACGCGTGTGTGCGTACCGCTGAGCTCCGGAGTGTCGAGTGGTGAAGGTGAAAATATTATTTTTTGTGTGAATAAATGTGCATAAGTGGAAGCTTCTCCCCTTTTTGGTACTTTTATGCACGTATCCTACCTACCACGCGTTGTACAATGTACAAGACATGGATTACACTCAATTCCAGGATTTGTTCCCGTCAAACTGTTGGCTTGTACTGTATGTAAAGGATACGACAGCTCTGGACACTAACAATCTACATAATTATACTGGGATAAGTTTGAAAACGCAGTATCTTACCTTGAAGATCTGCCAACAAAAACCGGAGTTCTCAACAGCATACACTCTCTGCTCCGTTATCATTGAGACGCACTTGCAGCGAGTACATCACTAGTTTTGCCCAATTCTTCTCTTATAAGGTACTGTATTTCCTGTTCTCATTTTGCCTTTGCTGCTCGTCTTGTGAACGACCGACAGTGCTGTCCTGCTCTTCACTTTTCCGATATGGTTCATATTGGAAGGGCAGAACCGACGACATGTTGGTGCAGCTAAGAGTGACACGCTGGTATTTCGGCAACGGGCCCGGTGACGTCACGCACTGCGACGTAACAAGAATGGCGACCTATCACTTAAAATAATTTTACAAACTTTGTTCAAACGAAAACATTAAGAGGGGTTTTAATATCAAATTATTATAACTCATACTAACATTTATCCTTTAAGCATTACTTGTCTTAAAGATCGAGAATCACTTTAAGCCTTCAGCAGACACTCTAGGTTTTTTTTTTTTTTTTACCTCTCTGAGTATTCTGCACTGAACACTTGGCGTCATCTTTGGTGGACGGCCACTCCTTGGTTGAAAAGCGACAGTGCCAAACTCTCTCCATTTGCAGACAACTTCTCTGACTGTCGATTGATGTACATCCAGACTTAGAAATGGTTTTGTATCCTTTCCCAGCTTCATACAAAACAACAATCCTGGATCGCAGGTCTTCAGACAGCTCTTTTGATTGAGTCATGATGCACATCAGACAATGTTTCTCATCAAGACAATTCTTACCAGGTGTGTCTTTTATAGTGGGCAGGACAGCTTTAAACCACTCATCAGTGATTGAGCACACACCTGACTTAAATTGTTTGGTAAAAAATGGTTTCAATTGCTCTTTAAATCTCCTTAGGCAGAGGATTCACTTATATTTTTTCCCCCTTCTGTCATTGTTTGAATGCTATCCCCATTAAAATATGAAAACCTACATGTTTGGGTGGTTTCAAAGCAGACACTTTTTTTCATCTGTGTGATTTTTACAAAGATCAGATAACATTTGATGCTGATTTTATGTAAAAATGTGAGAAATTCTAAAAGGTTGAGATACTTTTTCATACCACTGTATTTATTATTATTATTTTCTTTGCTACGTTTTACCTGTTTCGTGTGTATCAGCATTTATGTGCTGATCTTGCTGTTTTCACACAAAGTCAAGTCTTTTAGCATGCGTGGCCACACATACGAGTTGCATAGAGCAGAGTTTTACCATTCTGCTTGTTCGATACTTGCAGAAAGCAAGTAGCAACAAGCCCCTCCACCTTGTTGAACCTCCACCTCTAATTGAAAGGTGTACATATAAGTAACCGAGGTACACGTAAACTCAGATTTCACAGAGAAGTGGAATAAGCAGGATAAACCAATGAAGGCAGAATTCTTATGAACTCATTCACTGCCAACACGGTTTCATACTCCCGTCTCGTCTCATGCAGTGTTGTTTTTGGCAGCTTTTTTAATTTTCGTTTTAGTTTCAGTCTTATTAGTCTTCGTCAGATTTTAGTCATCTCAAAATGTGTTTGTCTTCGTCTAGCTTTTGTTGGCGAAAACTCAATTTCGTCTAGTTTTAGTCGACTTTTACTAAAAATGTTTTAATCAGTAAAATTAAAAACATTTGACTCCGAAAATAAATAAATAAATAACGGTTTCCAACTATTTTGAATGAACATTGACAGACGAGCACATATTGTAGTGTCTACAAGGACAACTTGGTGATCATACAACCGTATAAAAAGTTGTCAGAGAGTTTAAGAGGACGCTTTCCATTAGCATTAGCCTAACGCTAATGGAAACGTGCATGCTATGCTAACGTTATGAGTTACATTTAGTGTGTGATGATCACTCAGCACAGACCTTTAAAGGCTCATGCAACATTGCATATTCTCTCTGGCAAAGATGAGAAAACAAATCTTACCATGTGTGCAAGCCTGGACAGCAGCAGCACGTCACATGAATGACACAACCAGACACTGCTACAATGCAGACTAACACATAAAATGTCACACATTGTGAACATTTGTTCGTTTTCGTCTCGTTGTCGTCTCTTCAGGCGAAACTGGCATTCATCTTGTTATGTCTTAGTCTCCCAAAACACATATTTAGCTCGTTATCGTCTCATCATCGTCATGAAAAAAGTGTTCACTGACGAAATATTTTCGTTACAGTCATCGTTGACGAAAACAACACTGACCTCATCCAGTCTTTCCTGTTGATTTTGGTTTTACTGCTCGTTTTGTGAAATATTGACAGTGCTGCCATACTCATTCATGTTCCTCTCGGGTTCAAATTTAAAGGGTTGAACAGATGACATGTTGACATTATATTTATTATTCGAAATGTCTGTCATGCAGCGTAAACAAGCAACAACAATGCGACCAACTCGTTAAACTAATTTTTCAAATTGTATAAGTTCGAAAACATAAAGAGAGGTTTTAATATCAAATGATTTTACCTCACAATAATGTTTTCCTTTTAAGAACTACAAGTCTTTCTATCCGAGCATCCCTTTTATAAATGTATAATAAAAATTAATAATATGTAAGCATAGGCAGAGTTTTGACTGTTGGGGGGGGGGGGGGCACAACATGTTGATGACCCCGAAACGCAGTGTCAGCAATAAAATTAACTTACAAGAACCTTTATAATAATAAGTTGACAATGAGAGATTTTTGTTTCCCATCATTCTTGAGGGGAATTCTAAATCACGCTGCTTAGGCAATACTTTTCGCCAAGATCGTCATCCATTGAATATGGTACGCCCGCCGGTGTCGTGCCAATGTAGTTACCCCAGTCAAAAATTGTATTCCCTGGGCGGAGCCGTATGGAGGTAGTTTTGTGTCTTTTATTATTCAATCAAAAAAAAAGTCGCTTCAATCAAAAAAAAAAAAAAAAAAAGTGTTTGAATGCAAAAATAAATTTGAAACTCAAAAAAGTGCATGTGAAAGCTATTTTTCCTTAATTGATTTTTTTTTTTTTTGATTGGAGTCAAGGTTTTTTTTATTGATGCAACTTTTTTGATTGAAGTAATGTTGATATGTGTTTGGGCCACATTTTGGCTTGGGCGTTTTTGTCTTTATGATTCAATCAAAAAATAAGGTGCTTCAAAAAAAATATATTTTCAACAAGAAAAATCACTTCAATCAAAAAAAGAAAAATTTCAATCATAGAAAACGTTTTTGAATGCGAAAAAATAGTTGAGATTGAAAAATTTGCATTTGAACACTTAATTTTTCATTGAAAAAGTTTTCTTTGATTGAAGCAATCCTTTTTGTGTTTGGGCCATTTGTGTCTAAATCATTCAATCCCAAAAAAATTGCTTCAATCAAAAAAAAAAAAAAAAAAAAAAAAAAGAAAGATTAAATTAAAGAAAAATAAATCATTTAAAAAATAAAATTTCCCTCCCCTTTTTTTTTTTTTTTTGTTATGACATGCAAAGCTAATGACCGCCTAAGGTGCTAGTCACATGATCTATTCGAAAAATAATTTTGACCCATAATAAAAATTTTTTTTTTGTTAATTTCATTCATTTTTGTTGCAGTTTTACTGATTTACAACTTTTAAATATGGCGGAAAACACAGACAAGGCTGAAAAAGCAGTTTCTGCTCTTGCACTCCTCTGAAACAAAAACTGCTGTATTTTAAGCCAAAACAACTGAACCAAGAACAATATGTCTATATGCTGCCATAGCAGATTCATGGCGCATTAAGCCCCCGAACTATTTTGAATTTGTCCATTTTACCCTGAAACCCCTTGTTTACAGACGTCGCGCAACCGCTTTTGTTTTAACCCAGCCATAAAACGAAGGTAATTAATTATATTTATTTTTCAAAATGTAATTTTTGGCTTAGAATCATTAATTGATGTCTAATATTTCGTTTAAAAAAAAAAAAAAAACACTAAGAAAATTATTCACTCGCATATTTTAAACTTTTAAACAAATTACGTCACAATGAAAAAAATGGCGTCTGTGAAAAAGTCACAGATATCTACCTCATAACTATTGCTTAATTGTATTTTTTTATTACCGTCAAATTTTCTACGATATGTTAGATGATAAATAATCAATCCAAACAAAGAAAAATTGGGGAAAAAAAAGTTTAAAGTGGTAAATATATGAAAAAGAAAATCTCGACCACTCCTTGATGTCTGTGATTTCTGCATCGCGACCCTTGTTATATTGCCATGTTTCACCCATAAAATCCCAAAAAAATCCAGCTGTGGGCATTCACAACTGTGTCTTGACACTCAGTGATACATGCTACATGGAGTTTTTGGATCGAAACAAGGTAAGTATGCGATAATATCTCGTTAAAGTCATGGCGTCTGTAATTCTGCTCTCCCCTCCAGATAGGGTTTTGCTGTATAAATTATTACTATTTTTTATTTTTAAATGCCCTCCTGCTCAAAAACTTTCTTTCGAATCAGACAATTTTGAAATTTGGCCAAATTGGGGGTCTCAGAGCGGAACTTCAAGTCACCTGTTTTCCGCCATATACGTATATAGGAAAGTCAATTTCATGCAATGACACTTTTCAGCCACCAGGGGGGCCTGGCCCACCTGGCCCCCCTTAGAATCCGCTTATGTATGATATGTAACAGTTACCGTAATTTTCGGACTATAAGCCGCTACTTTTTTCCTTCATTTTAATACTTGTGGCTTATAGTCCAGTGCGGCTTATATGTTGATTTATTTGAGTTAATAGGTAACACATCATAAGACAGTCATAGGACAGTCATAATTATGACATGATACTATCATGAGCATTACTGGATGTCACTAGCTTCATTTATTTCCAGCTTGAATTTTTACATCCATTTAAAAGTGAAATCTTTTGCCGGATAACACTAAATGACATCTGTTATGAACATTTATTAATGCTCAGGACAGTGTCATGTCAATAATTATGATTGTCTAATGACAGTCTAATGTCGCCACTGTCAAATAAATTGTTAGCAAATACCATAACTAACAATTGATGAAACAACTGCAAAAGTAACTGAAGAAATAATTAGCACTGAACATGAATTTTGATTAAAATATACATCTGCACAACGCAATGCATGCTAGGAGGCATGTTGGATGACAACAGGGTTTACAGCAGGTGGCAGCAGAGGTTGCCTGTCTCCACCAAGGGAGCAGTGATGGCCAAGTGAAGCTTCTTGAAGGAATGAAGCTTTGCAGCCAATTGGTTCAAAGATTCATGGTGGTTCATTTGGTCTTATGACAGTCGTATGATGCCACTGTCAAATAAAGTGTGACCGGTTACTATCTTTTGGTGTAAATATCCCATAAAACAGTGATGATGGCTGCGGCTTATAGTCCAGTGCAGCTTATCTATGAACAAATGCCGTTTTCGGGCCAAATTTGGTGGGCTGCGGCTTATAGTCGGGTGCCCCTTATAGTGCGAAAATTAGGCGTAATTTTCGGACTATAAGCCGCTGCTTTTTTCCTTCATTTTAAATCATGCGGCTTATAGTCCAGTGCGGCTTAATTGTTGATTTATTTGGGTTAATAGGTAACACTTCATTTGACAGCGGCATCATAAGATTGTCATCATTATGACATGACACTATCATGGGCATTACTGAATGCTTGTGTCATTAAGTGTCATCCAGAAAATTATGTCACTAACCCCGTTTATGTCCAGTTTAGATCGTTTACATCCATTCAAAACTGAAATAATTTGCCGGATAACACTAAATGCTCATGACATTTTCATGGCATAATTATGATTGTCTAATGACAGTCTTATGGCACCACTGTCAAATAAAGTGTTACCAAATACTATAACTAGCAGTTAATGAAACAAGCGGAACAGTAACTGAAAAAAATAATTACCACAGAACATGAATTTTGATTGTTATTTACATCTATAGCGCTGCAATGCATGCTAGGTGGCATGTTCGACAACAACAGTGTTGACAGCAGATGGCAGCAGAGGTTGACTGTCTACCCCAAGGGAGCAGTGATGACCATATGAAGCGTCTTGAAGCAATAAAGCTTTGCAGCCAATTGGTTCAAAAATTGATGGTGGTTCATTTGGTCTTACGACAGTCATATGATGCCGCTGTCAAATAGTGTTACGGGCAGTGTTGTTAATCTTACTGAAAAAAAGTAATTAATTATAGTTACAAATTACTTCTCCCAAAAAGTAATTGCGTTAGTAACTCAATTACCTGAATGTAAGAGTAATTAGTTACTTGGCAAAGTAATTGGTGATAATTACTTTTTTTTTTTCCTCAAAAAAAAAAACAAAAAAAAACATTGGCCACACTATGTGAAGTTTTTTGTGAAGGTTTTTGGTACAATTGGCCCGAGCCCAATTCTTTACCCTAATTTACCCTTTACCCTGAATCAGCTGTTAAAAGTTGTTAAAATTGCTCCCATTATTGCATTAGTTCCCTTCTCTCTACTTTCAACATATGAAAGTTTTAAAACTGTTTCATCATTTAAAGATAGATTCAAGTCAAGATTTTGCCGATTTAGAAGTATTTTAGATAAAAAGTTACTTAGGTTCGCTAGGAAGGTTCTCTTCAACAGAGCCGTCCTAAAAAGTACTGCTTTAAGATGGCGGCTGTCTACTAACTCATTTAGTGCCATGTCTGTCATTTTGCATCTAGTTATATCTATGTACAGTACATGTGATATCTATCATGTCTACCATAACATGCGCGCGTAGTTTGTACTAGCTATCGGCTACAACATGTATTATTGGAGCTACCTAGCATCGCGTTTGCTCGGCGTCACAACTTTCTTTCCTCATCCATACTCCTGCTCTGTCGTCTCGGTGAGTCCGTCTCCCTCAGACTTTTCGACCAATATAGTAACGCATAGTAACGCATGCCTTTCCGTCCTCAGTAACTGTAACGGCGTTGCCAAGATGAGAAAAGTAATTAATTAGATTACCCACTACTGAAAAAAATAACGCCGTTAGTAACGCCGTTATATTGTAACGCCGTTATTAACAACACTGGTTACGGGTTAATATCTTTTGGTGTAAATATCCCATAATACAGTGAGGCTTATAGTCCAGTGCGTCTTATCTATGAAAAAAATGCAGTTTTCGTGACAAATTTGGTGGGTGGCGGCTTATAGTCAGGTGCGCCTTATAGTGCAAAAATTATGGGTATTTATTTTCTACCAAAAATAGTGACTGTCCTCTACAGGGTTAAAAAGAAAGAAACACAGATTTGAACCGAAAATGAAATGTTTCCCCCCCAAAAATCCCAATTTGCTTGTTTCTGCTAGTTTTAAGGAACAACACTGTTCATCTCCGTCTATTTACAGTAGAAGCAGATTGGAACAAAATGTCACATGGCTGTACAGCAGTCTAGATTCCTGTTGTGAAATAAATCAGTTGATATAATCTGTATCCACTTGCCTTCACGTCCAACCTCCTAACAAGGATTTGACAAACCTGGCCCGATGACAATGCTTTGCTTATCAAAGTAACGACCTATGAAGGCAAATTCCTCCAGTGTGTCACACCCTCTCAACATAGCGGTGTGAGAATTGACACCCAGAGGCTAAAGCTTTGTCTGAAGCACAAAGGGCTTATTTTAGTTTGAAGCCAAATGAAATAATATTCGCTCATTCGCCCTCTCTTTGGAGGGGCCAGACACCCTAGCTAAAACGTCCTAAATTTTTTTTTTTTTTAAACGTAGTGGAAAATACGGAAATGTTCACAACAACAATAGCTTCCACGTAATACACACTCGTCCTTATACTCTAATTTTTATGTTTAACATATTTATATCGACGACTTAACACGTCATAGCGGAATCTTAAAACACTGGAGCCTACAGTTCGGTTGAGGTTCAAGTTAGCAAACACCGGCTATCTACGAGCACAACTGGGCGCTGCTGTGTGCAAACCCACGCGCGAACACCTCTTTTAAATTTTACTATTATTATTTTAAACGCAACAAACACCACCGATGAACAAATTTGCCTCACTTAACTTTTCATTCTGTTGCCACACACACTTCGGTGACGTCAAGGACTTTTTTGCAAGAACTGTGGAAACTTTTCGAAGTTGAAAAAACAAGTTCTTACCTGAGCCGCCGGTTTTCCCCGTGGAATTTCAAACGATTCGGTCGAGATTTCAATTAATCCAAGAAACGGGGCGAAATTGGAGCAGGGGGAAAGGGCAGACTGCGACCTTTTTTTCTGACTTCCCCTCCCTATCCGCTCTGGGTAAGCTAGTAGAAACTCCTCCCTGGATGCAGACTGCATAGCGGCGGCGACGGCGCAGTGAGGCGGGCGGTGTCTCACGTCACGTCACGGAGGATTTCATCGACTACTACTGCTTCTAATGTCAGAATTTTATGTGGTTCTTCAAAAACAGAAGGGTAGCGATAATGGTGGTTAGCTAGAAATCTCAAAAAGATAAAGCAAAGATGTTAAACTCGCAGAATATATGGAGTGTCACGCGAAATGTATTACTTTTGTGCCATCTGGTGGGAAATAGGAGAAGTGCATTTTTTAAATATTTACGCTACCGTTCAAAAGTTTGGGGTCACTTAGAAATGTCCTACTTTTTGAAAGAAAAGCAGTTTTTTTCAATGGAAATAACATTAAACTAATAAGAAAAACACTCTATACATTATTAATGTGGTAAATGACTATTCTAGCTGGAAACGTCCGGTTTTAAAGCAATATCTACGTAGTTTTGTAAAGAGGCCCGTTTACAGCAAACATCACTCCAGTGTTGTAATGGTACATTGTGCTAACTAGTTGCCTTAGAAGGATAATAGATGATTAGAAAACCTTGCGCAATTATGTTGGCACAGCTCAAAACAGTTTAGGTGGTTAGAGAAGCTATAAAACTTCTTTTGAGCTAGTTTGGTATCCGGAGCACAGGGCCGGCCCATCCTATACGCAGACTATGCAGCTGCTTAGGGCCCCTGACCACTAGGGGGCCCCCAATCTGGCAATTGTTGAATTTATTTTGTTTACTACAGTTTGCTTTATTTGACTTTTGTGAGTTTTGATACTTGATTACAAGCTTAAAAAAAAATAAAAGTTCTTCCTTAACTTCTTTCTTTCCTCTTTTAGAAAAAGGTTTGGCGCTATCTACTGTAAGTACTGACAATCATTTGGGGTGAGAAATTTGAAGTATGCAGTGCAACAAAATCTGATTAATATACAAAATATGGACGTATGGGTTGGATTGCCTGTATGGGTTTCACAGTACACCGTGACGAAATGGTGGGCCAAAAATATGGGCCCCTTTGCATTATTTTGCTTAGGGCCCCCAAATGGCCTGGGCCGGCCCTGCCGGAGCATCACCTTTGTGGGTTTGATTAAACTCTCAAAATGGCCAGAAAAAGACTAACTTTCACGTGAAACTTGACAATCTGTTCTTAGAAATGAAGGTTATTCCATAGAGGAATTGCCAAGAAATTGAAGATTTCCTATAACGCTGTGTACCACTTCCTTCAGAGAGGAGCACAAACAAGATCTAACCAGAGTAGAAAGAGAAGCGGGAGGCCCCGCTGTACAACCGAGCAAGAGGACAAGTACATAAGAGTCTCTAGTTTGAGAAATAGATGCCTTGCAGGTCCTCATCTAGCAGCTTCATTAAATAGTACCCGTAAAACGCCAGTGTCAATGTCGACAGTGAAGAGATGACTCCGGGACGCTGGTTTTCAGTAGTGTTGTTCCGATACCATTTTTTTGGCCCCGATACCGATACCCGGCTGTGGAGTTTCGACCGATACAACTCCGTTTTTTTTATATACTGTATATGGCGGAAAACACAGACAAGGCTGAAAAAGCAGTTTCTGCTCTTGCACCCCTCTTTAAAATAAATTACTGTATTTTAAGCCCCCAAAAAACTGTTGTTTCATAGAACAATATGTGTATATGCTGCCATGCTGAGATTTCAGGGACACTTCCCGTTGATATCAGGTCACTTCCTGTTGATTTGGGGACACAGGTTTTTTTGCCATTGGAAATGAATGGGAAATTTGGACGTAGATGCCCGTCAGTGGCATCGACTTACATATGCGTCAATGGAATCCAAGTACATTGGCATGAATTGAATCAACATACAGTGGGGCAAATAAGTATTTTGTCAACCACCAATTGTGCGAGTTCTCCTACTTCAAAAGATTAGAGAGGCCTGTAATTGTCAACATGGGTAAACCTCAACCATGAGAGACAGAATGTGGGAAAAAAAACAAAATAACATTGTTTGATTTTTAAAGAATTTATTTCCAAATTAGAGTGGAAAATAAGTATTTGGTCACCTACAAACAAGCAAGATTTCTGGCTGTCAAAGAGGTCTAACTTCTTCTAACGAGGTCTAACAAGGCTCCACTGTATTAACCGCACCTGTTTTAACTCATTATCGGTATAAAAGACACCTGTCCACAACCTCAGTCAGTCAGACTCCAAACTCCACTATGGCCAAGACCAAAGAGCTGTCGAAGGACACCAGAGACAAAATTGTAGACCTGCACCAGGCTGGGAAGACTGAATATGCAATAGGTAAAATGCTTGGTGTTAAGAAATCAACTGTGGGAGCACTTATTAGAAAATGGAAGACATACAAGACCACTGATAATCTCCCTCGATCTGGGGCTCGTTGCAAGATCTCACCCCGTGGTGTCAAAATGATAACAAGAACGGAGAGCAAAAATCCCAGAACCACACGGGGGGACCTAGTAAATGACCTACAGAGAGCTGGGACCACAGTAACAAAGGCTACTATCAGTAACACAATGCGCTGCCAGGGACTCAAATCCTGCACTGCCAGACGTGTCCCCCTGCTGAAGAAAGTACACGTCCAGGCCCGTCTGCGGTTCGCTAGAGAGCATTTGGATGATCCAGAAGACGACTGGGAGAATGTGTTATGGTCAGATGAAACCAAAATAGAACTTTTTGGTAGAAACACAGGTTCTCATGTTTGGAGGAGAAAGTATACTGAATTGCATCCGAAGAACACCATACCCACTGTGAAGCATGGGGGTGCAAACCTCATGCTTTGGGGATGTTTTTCTGCAAAGGGACCAGGACGACTGATCTGTGTAAAGGAAAGAATGAATGGGGCCATGTATCCACAGATTTTGAGTCAAAATCTCCTTCCATCAGCAAGGGCATTGAAGATGAGACGTAGCTGGGTCTTTCAGCATAACAATGATCCCAAACACACAGCCAGGGCAACAAAGGAGTGGCTTCGTAAGAAGCATTGCAAGGTCCTGGAGTGGCCTAGCCAGTCTCCAGATCTCAACCCCACAGAAAATCTGCTGAAAGTCCATGTTACCCAACGACAGCCCCAAAACATCACTGCTCTAGAGGAGATCTGCATGGAGGAATGGGCCAAAATACCAGCAACAGTGTGTGAAAAGCTTGTGAAGAGTTACAGAAAACGTTTGGCCTCCGTTATTGCCGACAAATGGTACATAAGAAAGTATTGAGATGAACTTTTGGTATTGACCAAATACTTATTTTCCACCATGATTTGCAAATAAATTCTTTCAAAATCAAACAATGTGATTTTCTGTTTTTTTTCCCCACATTCTGTCTCTCATGGTTGTTTTTTTTTTGCAGTTTGTGTTTTTAAACAGTTTTGCCATTTTTTACCCGCATTTTTCTGTCTTGTTTTGCATGATTTCCATGTTTGTTCCCCACTTTTATAATTTAAAGCAAGCCTGTTCGCGTGAATTTTTGGAACATTTAAAACTTGGAATGGTTAGAATCCGCCAAAGGATGTGAGCTGTACCGAAAAAATGAACTGGGAAAAATATGAACATTGTATGTGATGTAGTGCTGCAATGATTAATCGATTAACTCGAGTATTCGATTAGAAAAAAAGATTCAAATTAAATTTTGCTGCTTCGAGTATTCGTTTATATGAAGTGGTGTTTTAATGGTTTGTTTTGAAAGTGTTTGCATTTAGTTTTGATTTGGGTGCATACACTGCCCTCTAGTCTGCCTCTTTCACATGGCCGAATACAGTTGCTCCCTGTTAAGACCAACATAAGCTAGGTTTTTTGTTTGAGCTAATGCTTTTTTAATAAATTCGTAATTTAGTTTAAAGGTATATTTCGCCAATGCTTGTGCGAATATGTGTTTGAACCATTTGTTAAGACTAGGAGTGGGAACCTCAGGGCACCTCACGATACGATACGATTCGCGATACAAGGCTCACGATAACGATTATATCACGATACAGCGATTATCGATGTATTGGTCAGAAATTGGATACATGAAATTCTACGATACAACTGTTGAAACGGAAAAAAAAAAAAAAAGATATTTGAAAATAGAAAAAAATACTGTTTAAGTCATTTATTAAACAGTGACACCTTTTCTGTGCAACATTGCTGTAAAATATAAATCTACTGCAAATTGTGCCCCTGCACATATAGAAGAAACCAACCACGACCACTGATATCGCTTGGAGAGATCAAAAAATAAATAAAAAGTGCCGTAGGTGTCAGCAGTTGAGCTTGGAGTGGGGCAATGATAAAATTGGTGGGTCTTTTCTTCGTATATGAACTTTGTTGCTTGGTTTGAGCACTTCCGCTATCTGCTTCAGCAATTAAGATGTCAGACTTGCTCAGTCACAGTCTTCCTCACCTTAAAAACAACAAAATAAAACAAAAAATATTAGCTACTTCATAGCGTTTGAGTTGAAATCCTGATTTTTTTTTTTTTTTGTGTTGGAAGTATTGAATAAAAAAAAATATGAATTGAATGTATAGAAATTAAAAATTCAATAATTACCTATTTTTAATATGTAGGCTACATCAATAATTACCTATTTTTAATATGTAGGCTACATTAATTATCATGCACATCATTTTATATATCTTGGAACCTATTCAAACCATTTTTATAGCTTATTGTATCAAAATGACAGTAATAACAGTTTGTGTAGTAAACTAGATGGAAATTGGTTCTCAAATAAATCGGTAAATTCATGTGGGCTTGTTCGATATTCATTTTCATCCAGTTTAGGGTCCTGGTTTATTTTATATCATTCAACACCAAATGTCATCAAAATAATACATGTAAATTAAAAAGTCAATTACATTGCAAAATTTTCTTACCTCAAGTGATGAAAGCAAAGCTCACAAACTCCAGTGTCCACTACGTCACCAGCTCCCAGTGAAACTTATTTTTCTTAGACAATTCTTGCATACAGCAAAGTCCTTGTTCACCTTGCTTCCTTTCTTGTTGGTGTAAAATCTAAAGTGTGTCCCCATGTGTGATTTGTAGCAATATTTTTCTCATTTTTTCCTCCACCGTTCTCACGGAGCTTTTTTATTTTTTCAACCCACTTGGAGCTTCTCTTCTTCTCTAGACAACTTGTGCGCACTTTACCCTCACCGCCACTCCCGAGCGCCCCTAGTGGACCGCCAAGGAATTGCTCAACAAACATTGAGCAGTTTACAGCATCCATACTCCATTGTATGGCCAATATGTTAAATAAAAGTATCGATTCTTGGCGGGAGCATATCGATAACCCATCGGGTTGCAAAATATCGCGATATATCGCTGTATCGAGATATTGTCACACTCTTAGTTAAGACCATTGTAAAAAAACAAAAAACTTAGTGTTTTATAGCATTTAAGCTAGCGGACTTTTGCTATTTTTCTTTTGTTGTACATTGATCCTTATTTATTTATTTTTGTACCGTTTGAGACTCAGCTCAGGTATTTTGATTTTTTTTGTTCCTTATCCGATTACTCGATTATTCGACCTAACTAATTCATTGATTAATCGACTACTAAAATAATCGATAGCTGCAGCCCTAATGTGATGTACTTTGCAAAGCACCCCCTCCCCCAAAAACGTGTGCGGGTGTCCATAAAAAATGAACGCAAAAATGATCATTAAAAACATATTTGAAATGACACATGTTGAATACAGTATTTTATTTCCCATAGGTTTAGAGAAATTGCATGACTAAAATAATCTCGATGAAACTTCCATTCACTCCTATCTACATACACAGCATAAATAATTTTACAGCTTTTACTGTACATTGCCATGAAAATGATTAAGATCAGTGACCAATTCAGCAAGCCACCGTATAGACACTAGCAAAGCATAGGCACGCTGCATTTGGGATGCCAGCGTGTGTTGAGGCACCATATCTGTCTGTACAATTGAGAATATGTACATAAGGAGACATCGTTTGTTTACACTTGATACATCAAAATATAAGGCTTCTTAATGGCATACTGGACTTTCAAGAACTGTCCCATCCCCAGCTGACCACAACCTGTCCACCAATCGCCCACACCCACATTTATTTCAAGACTGATGTTCTCTACCTGAGCACTATTTATGCCTATATGCTGTATATTTTATTCAAGCTTTAACAGGAATAAAACAAGTGGAGAGACAATAATGAAGGAAAGAACTTGTAAGATGATTGCCACTGTCAGTTTTAAATTCAGTTTTTGGAGTCACGCTTCCAGTCAAATACAGGTAGTCCCTGGGTAACAAACGAGTTTCCGTCTAAGTCGCCTAAGTCAGAATGAACCCTTGAACATTTCAAAATAACTATTCAAAAGTAGAAAAGTATTGTATTTTGTTTAATGATGGAGGATACAATGCCCTCTGGTGGCAGCGTTGGGTCTGGCTGGATTGTCGTTCAATAACGCTTCAATACAGGAGCACTCAGCCGTCTCACATGGACGAAGGATAGCTGCTCTCTGGTTTGGCCCACATAAGGCTGTAAGTTGTTTCAGCTAATATATGTTTGTGTATGCATTTGTAATTAAGTTTAGAGCTACAGTTCGTGGGGTTACATGTGAGCGATTAGAATATTGTAAATATGTTAGCATTCGTAGCATTTAAGCTAGCGGACTTTTGTGAGGAAAATTAGGCTAATTCAATCGACTAAATTTACATCACAATTATGGCTGTCAAAATTATCGCGTTAACGGGCGGGAATTAATTTTTAAAATTAATCACGTTAAAATATTTGACGCAATTAACGCACAAATGCCCCGCTCAAACAGATTTAAATGACAGCACAGTGAAATGTGTATTTGTGTTTTTCGGAGTTTTGGCGCCCTCTACTGGTGCTTGGGTGCAACTGATTTTATAGGTTTCAGCACCCATGAGCATTGTGTAAGTAAATATTGACATCAACAATGGCGGGCTACTAGTTTATTTTTTGATTGAAAATTTTACAAATTTTATTACTATAACTTGTACTAACATTTATCTTTTAAGAACTACAAGTCTTTCTATCCATGGATCGCTTTAACAGAATGTTAATAATGGTAATGCCATCTTGTTGATTTATTGTTTTAATAAAGAAATACAGTACTTATGTACCATATATTGAATGGATATATCCATCTTGTATCTTATCTTTCCATTCCAACAATAATTTACAGAAAAATATGGCATATTTTATAGATGGTTTGAATTGCGATTAATTACGATTAATTAATTCTTAAGCTGTAATTAACTCAATTAAAAATTTTAATCGTTTGACACCCCTAATAATAATCAGACTAGATGAACGTTTGAACACCAATAGTTTTTTTGTCTAGTGTTTTATTGTTAAAATGTGTGTCGTTTATATGTTAGCATTCGTAGCATTTAAGCTAGCGGACTTTTGTAAGGTAAATTAGGCTAATTCATAGACAGCTCCTGCAAATATTGCGCAGCGCCTTCCAATTGGGGGCGGACCCAGGTAGAGTCAAGTTGGCTTTCACTGCGATAAACTCAAACACTCGCTGCGTTCAAATGCCGGATTTAGGTGGGGAAAAAAGGATATATGTTTTACTGCATACAAGCAGGCAGGAGTGTCTCAAGAGTGATTTGGTCGAGGATTCAGGTTATTATTTTATTTTCCGCATCATGCATGCACTTTGAAACATTGTGAATACAATGAAATGAATGGAAAAAATTAGCCTAACTTTAGCTTCAAATATTTACGTAAAATGGATGATAACTGCCGGGTTTTTTGTTTTTAACCAAAGGTCTAGAGTGTTTTACGTTCATATCTATAGAAATTATGCCGTGTAAGCATTTATTTACAAGAATTTTCCACTTAAAAAGCTCGTTACGTGACAACAGCCATGTTGGATTACGCAATACCCTTACTTTTGCTTGAAATATTTACGTCAAATGAATGATAACTGCCAGTTTTTTTCTTTTGATCAAGAATTTACTGTTTACGATCATATCTAAAGAAATTCCGCAATTTGAGCATTTAATTACAAGAATTTTTGATTTAAAAAAAAAAGCTTTGTTTTGTGACGACCGCCATGTTGGATTACACAATAGTTTTGCTTTGCTTGAAATGGTTACATAAAATGAATGATAACTGTCCATATTTTTGCTTTTAACCAAGAATCTAGACTTTTACGTTCACATCTGTAAAAATTCTGCGATTTACGCGTTTATTTACTCTAATTTTCAACTTAAAAAGCGCCGTTTTTCATGACGGCCGCCATGTTGGATTACACAATACCATAACTTTTGCTTGAAATATTTCCGCAAAATGAACAATAACCGCCCGTTTTTTGTTTTTAACCAAGAGTGTAGAGTGTTTTACGTTCATATCTATAGAAATTATTCCGTGTAAGCATTTATTTACAAGAATTTTCCACTTAAAAAGCTCGTTTCGTGACAACAGCCATGTTGGATTACGCAATACCCTTACTTTTGCTTGAAATATTTACGTCAAATGAATGATAACTGCCAGTTTTTTTTTTTCTTTTGATCAAGAATCTACTGTTTACAATCATATCTATAGAAATTCCGCAATTTGAGCATTTAATTACAAGAATTTTTGATTTTAAAAAGCTCGTTTTGTGACGGCCGCCATGTTGGATTACACAATAGTTTTGCTTTGCTTGAAATGGTTACGTAAAATGAAAAATAACTGTCCATTTTTTTGCTTTTAACCAAGAATCTAGACTGTTTTACGTTCATATCTGTAAAAATTCCGCGATTTACGCGTTTATTTACTCTTAACTTTCAACTTAAAAAGCTCTTTGTTTTGTGACGGCTGCCTTGTTGGTTTTTGTATCTCCACACAATAGCGGAATTCAACGTTCCGGTAAATAAGTTGTGCTTGTATAAAGAAAAATGCCAATTTTGCTTTTCCTTAGTAAAATTAAGATAGTAATTCTGCATGCTTTCCTCAAGTTTCTGATTTGGAAATTGAGTGATTCACTAGCCGTGGAAAACTTGCACTAAATTAAAAAAACAAAATTAAGTTGCTATTTTGGGCAAAAACTTGTATGTTAAATATTGCTATTGAGGTGATTAGGTCATTAGGTGATTTTAAAATTTGAGAATTTTATAGCCATTTTAAGTTTTGTTATACTTGTATGAACAATAATCAGAATTTTGAGGGAACGACTTTGAATTTTTTCATGTCACTGCCCATGGAGGCTCATATATACCTAAGGGGTACCTCCCTGTTTTGGTTTTAGGTTGCTAGCGGCTTCAGTTTAGAAAATATTTTGAATTTTAAGGTTTTGAAAATAGGCGACCTATGGATCAGCCCTGAACCCCGTCAACTGATAGTGAAGTCTATGTGTTAGCATTCGTAGCATTTAAGCTAGCCGACTTTTGTGAGGCAAATTAGGCTAATTTAATCGACTAAATTTACATATTGATCAGACTAGATGGATGTTTGAACACTAATCATTTTGTGTCGAGTGTTTTATTGTTTGTTTGCAGTCTGTCAAGCTGAACAACGTCACTTTTAGCAAGGACCAAACAAGTCATGTTAATAAAGTTAAGTAAAAAATAAGATACTGTGAGGTACAATTAGGTACTGTTTGTGCAAAAAATATAAGACTGGAGACAAAATGGCGGACGAGACTCCGGCATTGTCGAGTACGTCGTAACCCGGGGACTACCTGTATCGTAAAGTATGATAATAATGCAACTAGAAACTGATTAAAGACCATTTTGTCTTTGGGGAAAAAAATGTGTAGGTTAGTTTTCATTCTAATTAACAGATAAATGCGTTCCGAATGTCGTGTCGGAAAAGAACGGTAAGACTAGAATATCAGTGCCAACTTAAACATCTAAACATAAAATTTTGAATCTAAATTCCAAATAGATTTGCTTTTCTCTTGTATGTAATGGTAATGTCTGCACTCAAATTAAAACATTTAAAATGTGCATTATAAAATGAACTTTTCCTAACAACCATTGTTTATCTCCAACATATATGGTCAGCTCTTTATAGATGTCGGACAGGATGGACAAGTTAAGAGGCAGCATCCGCAAACTCCGCTGCGACACGTTGGCCTTTTGAGCGCTAGTTTTTGCACCGTTTCCAAATCACTGGACCATGAGGAAGTTGCTCAGTTACTGACGCCGGTGTCAGCGTTGGAATTGGTGACAGGAATGCGTGGCATCTTCTTGGCTGGACTTGGGATGTGCTAGAAGAAAACATTTCAAATCAGTTCAATTCAGTGCCATTGTGGGTGATAAGACATCTGAGAGGGATGATAGGAAAGACTAGAGTATGAATGGGCAGTAGAGCTGTGACAATCAGAGCTGGGTAGTAACGCGTTACAAGAACTCCGTTACATTTACTTGAGTAACGTTTGAGAAAAATGTACTGTGATTTCCGAACTGTAAGGCACGCCTGACTATAAACTGCTACCCACCAAATTTGACACGAAAACGGCATTTGTTCATAAATAAGCCACACTGGACTATGAGCCGCAGCTGTCCTGACGGTATAATGGGATATTTACACCAAAAGATATGAACTGGTGACACTTTATTTCAGGGGTCCCCAAACTACGGCCCGCCTCCACATTTGGTCCGGCCCCCTGAACAATTTTTTTTTCCTTTTCTCAATAGTGTTATTTATTTCCTGGCTTTTTTCTGTGAAGAACCCAGAGAGGGTTATTTGGTTATTATCTATTTCATTAATAGTGTTATTATATTATATTATATTATATTTAGGGCTGTCAAACGATTAACATTTTTAATCGCGTTAATCGCAGCTTAAAAATTAATTAATTGTAATTATTCGCAATTCAAACCATCTATAAAATATGCCATATTTTTCTGTAAATTATTGTTGGAATGGAAAGATAAGACACAAGACGTATATATACATTCAACATACTGTACATAAGTATTGTATTTGTTTATTATAACAATAAATCAACAAGATGGCATTAACATTATTAACATTCTGTTAAAGCGATCCATGAAGAGAAAGACTTGTAGTTCTTAAAAGATAAATGTTAGTACAAGTTGTAGAAATTTTAAATTAAAATCCCTCTTAATGTTTTCGTTTTGCTAAAATTTGTAAAATTTTCAAACAAAAATTTAAACTAGTAGCTTGCCATTGTTGACGTCAATCATTAATTCTCATGGTGCTGAAACCCATAAAATCAGTCGCACCCAAATGCCAGCAGAGGGTGCCAAAACACAAGTAACAAATGGACATGACACTGTGCTATCATTTTAATCTGAGCGGGGCATGTGCGTTAAATACGTCAAATATTTTAACGTGATTAATTTTAAAAATTAATTACCGCCCGTTAACGCGGTAATTTTGACAGCCCTAATTTTTTTTTTTTTTTTTAATTTACTTTTGTCCCGTGAAGAATCCAGAAAAGGTTATTTGATTGTGGCTTTCTGAAAAACAATACATTTTTACATTTAGGCACTCCTGCAATTCTCACACTTTTTCTGTTACAAAATGACCCGGCCCCTCATCAGAGAAGGGAAAAGTTATGTGGCCCTCACAGGAAAAAGTTTGGGGACCCCGGCTTTATTTGATAGCGGCATCATAAGACTATCATAAGACCAAATCAACCACCATGAAGCTTTAAACCAATTGGTTGCAAAGCTTCATTGCTTCAAGAAGCTTCATTTGGCCATCACTGCTCCCTTGGGGGAGACTGTCAACCTCTGCTGCCACCTGCTGTCAACACGGTTGTCGTCCAACATGCCTCCTAGCATGCGTTGTTACAAATGTAAATAACAATCAAAATTCATGTTCCGGGCTAAGATAGATACAGTGCCCTCCATAATTATTGGCACCCCTGAAAAAGATGTTTTTTAGCTTCTAATATTTTTTTTATTCAAATAATATGGGACCTTCATGGAAAAAAAAGAGACAAATCCAACCTGTAATACAAGTGCATTCATTCAGTGGGGAAAAAAATCCCACATAAAGAAAAAAGTATTAGACAACAAATAATGTGTGTCACAATTATTAGCACCCCTGGTGTTAATACTTTGTACAACCCCCTTTTGCCAACAAAACAAGGTCTAGGGACTGAGATGGCCATGGGAGGAGCTTGATTTTGTGTCTGCTGAACCATTTCTGTGTAGATTTGGCCATATGTTTAGGGTCATTGTCTTGCTGAAAGACCCAGTGACGACCCATCTTCAGCTTTCGGACAGAGGGCAACAGATTTTTGTTGCCAAAAAGCTCAATCTTGGTCTCATCTGACCAAAGCACAGGGTCCCAGGCTTCAACTGGGACCCTGTGCTTTGGTCAAATGAGACCAAGATTAAGCTTTTTGGAACCAAACACTCTAAGTGGTTCTGGCGTGGAACGAAAGATGTGCATGCTGAAAAGCACCTCATACCCACTGTGAAGTATGGGGGTGGGTCAGTGATGCTGTTCCGCTTCCAAAGGCCCTGGGAACCTCTTTTGGGTGCATGGTAGAGCAGGGCGGTAAACCGAAAATTTACCGTCACTGAAATTCTTCACGATGACCGACGTAATTTTGACCATGTCGGTAAATTCGGTAATTTAATAAAACAAGAAAATATAGTCTTTTTATCCCGCTTTGACGCTGTGTTTTTTCGGCTATGTTCATTCCCCTTTAAGAAAGCAGACAGTGTGCTTACGTATGGAGTCACGTGGTTTTCAGGAAGCCAATCATCACAGAAGCCCGGTAGGCTAATGCTAGCAGCTAACGCTACAAGTAAACGGGATGGAGTCGGGCTTAAATTAGCTTCGCCAAACTTTCACCCGAAATAAAGTAAACTCTTGGCGGGTTCCAGACTGGCTTTCACCCGCTGTCCTCCCTGGTTCTCACGATATCAGGAGAGGATGCTTTCTTCTGGTAGCCAAGCCACAGGCTAACGCTAGCGGCTAACAACGGCTACAAATGAACGTGAAAAGAGTCGGACAGCGGCTCTAACCTTGTCGAAACGGCTGAAATTAATGAGTGGACTGGGCACAGCTATTTTTCTGTATGTGTTTGCTTTATTCTGCTATCATAAAACCTTAAATGTTTCATTGGCATCAGAGCAATACAGCTTTAATCTGGTTGTGTCTGTGTGGGGGTGCATGTATTAAAAAATGTTTCGGGAAAAAATAAATAAATAAATAAACTGAAACCTTGACATAAACACTTGTGTTGAATAATCATGTCACAGCAGCCATTACCAATAAGTTGTCTGAAGAGTACTGTTAAAGCTGCAAGTCATTTGTGTTAGAATGACATGTTTGCGTAGTCGTCATATTGATTTTTATAATGTTGTACATTTTTCAAGTCATACAAGCCATTATAAATGTTCACACTAGAATTCTTATTGTTTACAAGATTTTTTTTTAATACTTAATGTTTAGACTGCATGTGCAATTGTTAAATTGAAAGCTGGTTTAATAAATTTAACGAGAAATGGTTAATTTGTATTCCATGCATTGATTCAAATTTTCAAATTGTATAACAGTCTGCTTGGGCGAATTTATCGTCATTTATCGTTATCGAGGTAAATCTGCTCAATTTATCGCGATACGTACTTAAGGCCATATCGCCCAGCCCTAGTGCATGGCATCATGAATGCTTTGAAATAACAGGACATTTTAAATCAAAATCTGTTGCCTTCTGCCCGAAAGCTGAAGATGAGTCGTCACTGGGTCTTTCAGCAAGACGATGATCCTAAACATATGGCCAAATCTACACAGAAATGGTTCACCAGACACAAAATCAAGCTCCTCCCATGGCCATCTCAGTCCCCAGACCTTGTTTTGTTGGCAAAAGAGGTTGTACAAAGTATTAACACCAGGGGTGCTAATAAATGTGACACACATTATTTGATGTCAAATAATTATTTCTTTATGTGGGATTTTTTCCCCACTGAATAAATGCACTTGTATTGAAGGTTGGATTTTTCTCTTTTTTCCAATAAGGTCCCATATTATTTGAATTTTTTTTTTTAAATTATTAGAAGCTAAAAAAACACATCTTAACCAGGGGTGCCAATAATTATGGAGGGCACTGTAGCTAGATTAGATAAGGTAGATAGAATGCTTATCAATACAGTGATCAGTAAATCATTGTGGGATATTCTAAAAAACAACAACTGATAAACAGAAAAACAAGCTATCTTCATCCTTCTGCTGTAAGTTTTTCACTAGTAGACATCCAAATCTATCTGAACTGGGAGGGTGGCAGTGAATGAACTCCTCTTCTTCAAATGCACCCCTCCCACTTCAATGGTTGTCAGTGACAGTCAATGAGGTCATTTTGGGCCATTTCAGGGCAATACCTGTTAATTTTCAGTGATTTCCTGTTGATTTGGGGGCATTTTAGGGTCACTTCCAGTTGATTTTAGAGCATTTTATGGGTCATTTCCTGTTGATTTTGGGTTACAGATAGTCAAGTGACCCAGAAATGAATAGACAGTGACTCAAACTCAACAGGAAGTGACCTGTAAATGCCCTAAAAACAAACAGAAAGTGACCTGTAAATGCCACAAAAATCAGCAAAAATGACTGTGAATGCTCCGCGTTCAAATGAACGAATGTTTGTTCGCACTTCCCAGCCTTAATGGATTGGGTGTCAAGCGATGCAATGCAATGGCAGCCATAGAGTTAACCGACACACTATTATGGTGAAAGATTTGGCTCGCAACTTTTTGATTCCTTATATATTTTTTGAAATATTGACACCTTTTTAAAACGATGTTGCGATTCTTGGCACGAGAGTATCGATAATTTTTTGGGGTGCGAAGTGTCACGATATATCACCATTTCAATATTTTGTCACACCCCTACGTCTAACGTCCTAGCATGCACTGCACTGTGAATAACAATCAAACTTCATGTTCTGTGCTAATTATTTCTTCAGTTACTGTTCCAGTATTTTCATTAATTGCTAGTTATGCTATTTGGTAACACTTTATTTGACAGTGGCGCCATAAGACTGTCATTAGACAACTGTAATTATGACATGACACTGTCGTGAGCATTAATGAACACTTATAACAGATGTCATTAAGTGTTATCCGGAAAATTACGTCACTTTTGAATGGATGTAAAATATCCGAGCTGAACATCAATTCTCTCATCTAAAATTTCACAAAATTAACTCATTGTCTTCTATTGACGGTCATAGATGTCCAATCCGTTTGAAGCGGATGGCAGCAAATTCATTCATTCGCTGCCACCCACCCAGTTCAAATTGATTGGATGTCGACTAGTGATAAACTCATTCCAATTCACAGCAGAAGGATGAAAAGAGCTTAAATATTAACCCTTTAAGGTCTGGGCCTATTTTGTCTTATTTTGCATGCCTTTGAAGTTGCCTTTATATTTCAAAGAAAGAATTGTTTACGATGGCCTGGTTTGGTCCCTTTTTTTGTGACACCTTGAACTTCATGTCCAAACTGTTGTTTCCTTCACTGACCAATTATAAATCATCATTTTGGGCCCAAAAAGACCAAAAATTCCTAAATCGTTTTGTCAAAATTTTTAATATTGATGTCCAATTGACAACCAAACATGCGTAACGAACCGTTTTGAAACTTTGTAATATTTATTCAACATGTTAGGATGAACATTCAACCAAAAAAACTTAGAATAAATAGTCTTATATTTGACAATTCAACATAAACAACAGGTATAGCCATAGGCGTTTTTTGCCTTTATACATGCTCTAGTCAAAACAGGTTATATACAGCAGACCAAACAGTGAAGAACAGTGAAAAAATATACCATCTAACACAAAAAGTGTTTAGAGGCCATCTCTTTATGAGTTTAGGTATTGTGGCCCATCACCTGATGAAAACTATGTACACACAATCAAGCTTCTTGAACACACATTTATATACACAAATTGAGAAGACTGATTGTGGGGAAAAAAATATATATATATAACATTGGGAAAAAAAGTATTTTCAAAAATATTTACTGTAAATAAGTTACATTTTTTTCAGGCATGCCACTCCGAAAAGCAGTTTCGTCCTGGAATTAGACACAGGGCTACATCACACAGCCCACACTTCCATGGGGTGTCGGTCCTCTTTCCACCCTTCCATTTTCATTTCACTTTACTTTCATTGTCACTATAAATGTACATGAAAAAAAAGTCAGTATAAATGAAAATAATAAAGTATAAAATAAAAATATATACAGAAATAAATAATAATGGAAATCTATATGTATGACAATAGAAAGAATACCATAGCTGAATATGTGCTACATCCCTAATCTTCATATAGAAAGAAGACCACAAATTATACTTTGATCTGATATGCACATTTTATTATTATATACACAAACACACACTTATATTGCATCAAAATTAACTTTGTCTTGCAATATCAAAAGAAACTTTCAAAAGAAACTTTTTCAGCAGCATAAAAAAAAAAAAAAAAAAAAAAAAGTGGGTTGGCTTACCTCTGCTCGTCGATGGCGTCACCCACGTGTTCAAATCCGTCACTATCTTCACTCGAAGACTCTTCCGAAGAAGACGATGATGACGAATTTGGACCATCCTCTTCCTCACGTTGATCAAAAATCACAATTGCTTGCGCTAAATTTAGTTATCCCTTCATTCTCAAAGTCACACAAAGTCGCTCGCTCGCTCGATTCAAACGGCCGTCGGTCGCCACCTCGCTGCTCAGAACACTCCTCCCTCTCGTTCGGTGGAACCTCGCACGGCAGTTATATTTATTTAAAAAACCCATTTTGTGCTTCCACTGTGACTTCGAAAGGGTTCGTTTGATTTGTGTTTTTTTCATGGAGCTTCCGTTTTGAAAAAGGACAAGAAATGATGGAAATATAGACATAAACAAATGATCCATGCAGCGTTTTAATGTTTTTTTGAGAGGACAATAAAACTATAAAACTTAAATGACAATATCTCACGTTTTAGTTGGTCGATTGACTTCAAATAATGAGAGTAAACCGCAACTTCCGCACTTTAAAACGAGACCAACCAACGGCATGTGGGTGACGTAATTAAAACGCGAGGGCGCTTCAAAGACGACGTGCGCTGAGGACGCGCCGGCGCGTCCTTCGACTCTCAAGGGTTAAAAGAGCTATCCTATAGGGGGCGCCGTTTGTAAAGCAACACATGCTGAAAATTACGACAAAATTTTCTCACATTTAGCGCCACACAGTGTTTAAAATGTGGTGTAAAATTTTTAGAGCCACTTTTTTTTTTTTGCACATTTAAAACATTTAGCAACTTACATATTTATTTTTAAATAAGAAATTTTGGAACTAATTGTTTAAAGCCAGAACTAAATATTTAATTTAAATCTTAAACTTATGTCCTGCATCCTAAATGTTAAATCTGGAAACAGTTGGAACAAAATATTTAGCTTAATATGCTAATTCACATGACTGGAGACCGAAAGCAACAAAATAAAAGCTGGCGCACACAAAATACTCTTTAAATAGTTTCTCCTGAATGTGTATTTTAGCTATATATTGTTATAATCACAATGACTCATGTCAAAGAGCCGACTGACTGCCACCGTTGAGTAGGTTTTATTCATTTTTAATCAACGTAAACAGACAGTATAAGCTGCTCCAGCTTTTATTTTGTTACTTCTGGTCTCCAGTCACGTGAATTTGCATATTAAGCTAACTATTTGGTTCCAACAGTTCCCAGGTTTAACATTTAGGATATAGGATATAAATTTATTATTTAGATTAAATATTTAGCTCTGGATTTAAACAGTCAGGTTTAAAACTTTTTATTAAAAAATAAACATTTAAGTTAGGGCTGTCAAAATGATCGCGTTAACGGGCGGTAATTAATTTTTCAAATTAATCACGTTAAAATATTTGACGCAATTAACGCACATGCCCTCTCAAACAGATTAAAATGACAGTACAGTGTAATGTCCGTTTGTTACTTGTTTTTTGGTGTTTGGCGCCCTCTGCTGGCGCTTGGGTCCAACTGATTTTATGGGTTAGTACCATGAGTGAGCATGGTGTAATTATTGACATCAACAATGGCGAGCTACTAGTTTATTTTTTGATTGAAAATTTAACTAATTTTAATAAAACGAAAACATTAAGAGGGGTTTTAATATAAAATTTCTATAACTTGTACTAACATTTATCTTTTAAGAACTACAAGTCTTTCTATCCATGGATCGCTTTAAGAGAATGTTAATAATGTTAATGCCATCTTGTTGATTTATTGTTATAATAAACGAGGACAGTACTTATGTACCGTATGTTGTTGTTGTATATATCCATCTTTCCATTCCAACAATAATTTACAGAAAAATATGGCATATTTTATAGATGGTTTGAATTGCCATCTATAAAGCTGTAATTAACTCGATTAAAATTTTTAATCGTTTGACAGCCCTAATTTAAGTTGCTAAATTGCGTTGTAAATGTGCAAAAAAAAAAAAAAAAAGTGACTCAAAATTTCAACGTAAACAGTCTAAGCTGCTCCAGCTTTTATTTTGTTACTTCCGGTCTCCAATGACGTGAATTTGCATATAAAGCTAAATATTTAGTTCCAACCGGTTCCAGATTTAACATTTAGGATATAGGATATACATTTATGATTTAAATTAAATATTTAGTTCTGGATTTAAACAGTCAGGTCTAAAAGTTCTTATTAAAAAAAAAAAAAATTAAGTTGCTATATTTCGTTGTAAATAAATAAAATAAATAAATAAAAATAATCCTAGATGTTTTCAACCTGCAACAAATGTTCCGAAAATTATTCCTAGTCATGTATGACCGTGTTACGGAAGTCTCAGAATGTAAGCTGTACCTCAGTGCCAGTGCTGGAGCGAATACGTTCTGGTTCTGAGGGCAAGTCGCTGTCCAGAGGTCTCCTGGCATATTCCCTGCGGTGTTTCTCATCGACTCGTGTCAAGTACCAAGTACCTGGAAATAGGTCCTCCACACAGCCACGAGGGACGTAACTGGCTGGAAGGACACATTTTATTAGTGTTGCAAAAATGAATCGATTAACTCAAGTAATTTGATTAGAAAAAAAGTTTCAATTTAAATTTTGCTGCTTTGAGCATTCGTTTTATTAGAGTGGCGCTGTGATGGTTTGTTTTGAAAGTGTTTGCATTTGGTTTATTGATTCGGGTGGATACACTGCTGGCCAAAAAGTGTTGGCACCCCTGCAAATCTGTCAGATAATGCTCAATTTCTCCCAGAAAATGATTGTAATTACAAATGCTTTGGTAGTAATATCTTCATGTATTTTGCTTGACGAGATCCATACGAATACGCTTTTGCGCATAAGGTGAAAAATATTGAGTGTTTACATTTTATACAGTCAGCTTTTAAAAAGAGATTTCATTTAAACTCATACCTAGGTGATGGGTTTCTTCTCTGAGCTTCATGTTTTCTGAGAATACATCAGGTGAAACTTTCCTCCTCGACTCCAGCCTAACTTTGAGGTCACTCATGCTACTGATAAGTTTGTCAAGAGCAGAACCTGCAGGTAATCACAATATGTGTATTTCTACAATTTTATATCACAGCAAAAACCGTAAAATTAGGGTAAACTGAACCCACCAGGCGTGTGGTCCTGTGAGACCCTGAGAGAATAAAGAGTTGCAGCAAATCCAGATCCATAGGAGAAAACTCCAATCCTCTGACCTGCCAACTGTGATGATGTGTGCCTGTAACAGAATATAATGACACAACTGAAAAAAAAAAAAATTAAAAAAAAATAAAAACACACACCAAATTTCATGTTTTATTTGTAGGCCCGAGCCCAAAAACCCCCTGAAATTTTATGTTTTATTTGTGAGGAATCAGGAGAAGGAGGAAATGCGGAAACGCGATGCGTGGTTGTGTACTGTGTGATCACATTTGTGACGATGCCTGTGCATAATGATAACAAATAAAGCCTGTCTTTTGTAACGAATTCTCCCAGTTAAACAAGACTGTAAGATGCATATTCAATAAACATTTATATATTTTATAGGGCTGTCAAAATTATCACGTTAACGCGCAAAAATTAATTTTTTTAATTAATCACGTTAAAATATTTGACGCAATTAACGCACATGTCCCGCTCAGACAGTATTCTGCCTTTTGGTAAGTTTTACAGCAAGGTTTTTTGTGCTGTCTAACAGCGAACTCTTGTGGTCGCTTTGCGACATGGTTTATTGCTTTCTTGCCAGTTCAATATGGCTGCACGACGTCTCGGGCTGACGCCTACGTTGTAATGTTGTGCTTATATGATCCTTGGACAAGATTTGTCCGTAAGTATGGTTGTTGTAAGCGAAATGTTATATTTTTTGTATGAGACGCTTTTTTATGTTTAGTGAACCTGTATAGCGTGCTAAGCTAACGTTGTTGCTAATGCAATGCTTGTGTACTTTTTTTTGTAGTTTCACTACGGTCTAAAGAGGACAGTGGTTTGAGGCCATTTTATGAATAAATCAGATGAAAAAGGAAGAAGTCTGATTATTAAGGCGTCGTTCACTAGCTGTCTAGCTTTGGAAAAAGTAGACGCTTCGGAGTGAGGACAGCATAGACAGATTTAAATGACAGAGTAAAATGCCCACTACAGTCCTTATGTACCGTATGTTGAATGTATATATCCATCTTGTGTCTTATCTTTCCATTCCAACAAATTATTTTACAGAATATATATATATATAATTTACAGAAAAATATGGCATACTTTATAGATGGTTTGAATTGCGATTAATTGCGATTAATTAATTTTTAAGCTGTAATTAACTCGATTAAAAATTTTAATCGTTTGACAGCCCTAATATTTTATATTTGTGTGTGTTCTATCAGGCGGATAGTGGATTTGACATTTTAATCTCTTCGATCTGGCAGAAAAAAATTCAAGTTTTCTGAATGTTTAAATAGTCTGCGTGATTTTATGATCATTATAAATGCATTTACACAACAGAATAACGCTGGAAAAGTTTGTTAAATATATCATATGAGAGCAAACTGCCACATTCGTTTACATTCAGCAAAGCCGACACAGGTTTCTGTATAGCATCTTCAACAATCAATTTGAAGCCTTTCCATACCCCACTCCAACCTTTGCGATGTTTGCCTTTTCAATTCCCCAGTCTTTAGTTTGTTTTTCACTTCTTGCTGCCACATATCGATAAGGAAATACCAGTATGCGTACTCCCGGAGGGCGCCAGGGCGGGAGGGTAAGATTAAAAAGAGTGCGCATGCATGCACAGCGCCATTGTGTTTTATGCAAATTATTTTTTTATATAACAAGTAGTCCATAGTTTAACATCCATACATCGTTTTAGTATAAATATATATATCTTTTTTTTTTCAGGGCTGTCAAATTTATCGCTTTAACTGGTGGTAATTAATTTTTTAAATAATCACGTTAAAATATTTAACGGAATTAACGCATGCGCGGTACAACCCATTCACGCATTTCCGCAAACAGCCTACAATGGCGCCGTTTTACTAATATACAGTGCTCAGAGGCAGCATCAAGTGAGTGGAGTAGATACAAGCATTCAGTGGAGCCATGCTTTTAATTGACTTCTCTCTCACAATAATTATAGATAATGTAGGAAGCGACGTGGGGAAGAATGACAGGAGTTGATCTTTTTCTTAACACCATGTTTTGCACACAACGCAGAGAAGATATAGAATTTGCGGCCACCACACACAGTCGTGGTTGCACCACTCCCCATCATGCATTTGGGCAGAACAGTTAAATCGCTATAGTATCATTTACTGAAAGCTCAACAAATACACTAGATGGCGATATTTAGTGACAATATACAAACTCACATCTATCCTTTAAGAATTACAAGTCTTTCTATCCGTGGATCCCTTTCACAGAAAGAATGTTAATAATGTTAATGCCATCTTGTGGATTTATTGTTATAATAAACAAATTCAGTACTTATGTAAAGTATGTTGAATGTCCGTCTTGTCTTATCTTTCCATTCAAACAATAATTTACAGAAAAATATGGCATATTTTAGAGATGTTTTAAATTGCGATTAATTACGATTAATTAATTTTTAAGCTGTGCTTAACTCGATTAAAAATTTTAATCGTTTGACAGTCCTAATTCTTTTTTAAAGTTAGCAAATGAGAAGTCCAGCCCGACCCGAACGTCAATAATTGACATTTTGGGTTCAGGCTGAAGATCTAAGCTCTAATTAGATTAGTCAAGTAATCGTAAAAACAGGCTGCTCACTAATTGGGAGAAAATATATTTGATTTCAACTAGAGCTGAAACGAGTACTCGAGCAACTCGAGTAACTCGATTTTAAAAACTTATTCGAGTAATTTTATTCATCTCGAGTAATCGTTTATTTTGACAGCTCTAAGCATCACGTTTTGCTCGGACTACTTTTAATGCGGGACAACGCGCTGCGCTGTCACGTGTGGAGAGGAAGATGGGAAAAAAAAAAAAACTTACTGCAGCCGACAGCCGCCACAAACGACGCCGACGTTGCTAAATACTAGCCCGCATGATGCTACGTTGGTACAGGTAGCGTCTGATAAGTCTCATAGAGATCACATGTATGTTGAACTAGATGCGCAATGACAGACTCTGCCGCGTCTGGGCAGCGTTAGTAAACAGCCGCCATCTTAAAGCAGTAGAGCGCTAAGTGCTAATAAAGAGCGCTAAGCGCTAATAAATAAGATTAACGTTACTGTCGCTACTAGCTCACGTAACGTTAGCCCTGCGGAGGGCTAGGTTTCAATGAATTATGACCACTGTCGATGCGTGGCTAACGTGTCTTACATACAGGCTTTAAAATAACATAGCATTGTGGAGTGATGAGGCTGTAAAATAAAAACTTAATCATGCTAACTATCAATTTTAGCTCAGTAGTCATTGCTGGATAAAACACCAAGTAGCACTGGTCCCTAATGTGCTCCAATACAGCCTGTAGCATACATTTATTTTGAACACTGCAAAAACTCAAAATCCTATCAGGACTTACAGTTTAGACTAACTTAAAACTTGTCTAGAACTTAAAAATGGCTTGACACAAAGAGAAATTCAATTGAAACACGTGGGAAAAACACCTAACTTTTAAGTGACGTGTGTAATCAAACGTAATGGCATTTCTAGGTAAGACATAAGATATTATTAAAATGAATCTCAAGTTTTTTGTGTGAAAGCAGTGAATTTGTTGTTTTCTAGTCACATCTGAGATGCAATTGTTGGTCGTTTTCAACAATGTGCATCCAAAACTAAAGACATTCATTCTTAAAAATGGTTCAATATTGAACTAAATGTCTTGTTTTCTCATGTATATTTATAATTGCTCTTTACCGAAAAAAATATTTTATCCAATTACTCGATGGAAATTTTTAGTAGAATACTCGATTACTAAAATATTCGATAGCTGCAGCCCTAGTAAGGTTATCTAATACATACTGCGCAATGACAGATGCCAAGCAGCCGTAGACAGAGGGTGTATACATGTTGCCATTCTGGTTGGATATGAGCAAGGACAGCTTGGTTTTTCTCTCAAACAAGTCGGCACTGGCTTTCATGAAGGCCTTCTCAACATCTCGGTCAAAGTAGGTTTCCTCTGGCTTGACGTCTCTGCCGGAAGATGTAAACGTTGTAAGAGGTTCTATGCTGTCAGTCTGTTTGTGCAGTCTGTTTACCTGAAAGCTTCGAGGCCACTAAAGGGCCCCGTTTCAGTGTTTGGGCAGGGGTGGTTCAGGAAGTCATTCAGCATCAATCTGGCTAGAGACTTTTGCACCAGCTTGCAATATGGCGAGTGGAAGACGAGAAAGCCAAAGTCCTCCAAAGAAAAGCGCTTCTCTGAATCTTCTGTAACAGAGAAAGGAAAGGCTTTATAAATAACTTTTCTCAATTCTTTGGTTGACGTAGAGCCAGGGGGTATACTGAAAATTTACCGTTACCGAAAATCTTCACGATGACAGACGTAATTTTGACCGTGTCGGTGAATTCGGTAATTTAATAAAACAAGAAAATATAGTCTTTTCATCCCGCTTTGACCTTGTGTTGTTCGGCTATGTTTATTCCCCTTTAAGAAAGCAGTCAGTGTGCTTACGTATGAAGCCACGTGGTTACCAGGAAGTCAAACAAAAAGAAGCCCGGTAGGCTAATCCTGGCGGCTAACAAGCAAACGTGATGGAGTGTGGCTTAAGGGAGCTTCACCAAACTTTCACCCAACATTAAGTAGACTCTTGGTGGCATACAGACGGGCTTTCACCCGCTGTCCTCCCTGGTTCTCACAATTTCAGGAGAGGGTGCTTTCAGTGCTTTCTACTGGTAGCCAAGCAACAGACTAACGCTAGCGGTTAACGCTAAAAATGAACGTGATGAGTCGGATAGCGGCTCTAACCTTGTCGAAACGGCTGAACTTAGTGAGTGGATTGGGCACGACTGTATCTAGCAATTAGGATTAAGCCTGAAAGATATATCATTTAAAAATCGCCATCGCAATGTGTGCGTGCGCAATAGTCCCATCGCAAGGACGTGCGATATTTTTTATTTTTTTTAATCCACATACGCCCTGCTTTCTGCTCTGCGCAGAGCCTCACACCCTCCCTCTCCCAGCTCTTTGAACCTCTCAGTCACTGCAGCACTTGCTTATTAAAGTTAACGATGCTGGTATCTTTGATCTTGCCAAAGAAGCGGACATCACAGTGCAGCAGCTGTCAATCTTTGTTTAACTTGTTAAACAGTTTCTGCAAGGAAGCCGCTTTGGAATGAATGTGTGTGTGTGGAGACGTCTGAGACATATAAATTAATTGCCAGAAGTGATCATGAGGAGTTTGTCATTTCTACATGTCCACCAAGAGTCACAGCTAAGGTAGATAAACAGAAGTATTTAATTCAGCCAAGCATTTTCTACTACAGTACTTTATTCTTGTTCAAAAATGATTTGGTTGGACACTTATTTCAGTTTCAGTTGTTTCAACACTAAACACTTGTGTTAAGTAATTATGTCACAGCAGCCATTAACAATAAGTTGTCTGTTTGAAGTGTACTGTTCAAGCTGTAAGTCATTTGTATTAATTGAAATGTTTGCACAGTCGTGGTATGGATTTTTATAATGTACATTGTCCAAGTCATACAAGCTGTGCTAAATGTTCATACTTGAATTCTTTTTGTTTACAAAAAAGTTTTATATACCGTATTCACCCAATATAAGACGGCGCTGATTATAAGACGACCCCTTCTTTTTCAAGACTCAAGTTTGAAAAAAAAAAAGACTTTTTGAACACCAAATTAATTTTTATACAGAAAATAATTATAGTGCAGCCGAAACAAATGATTATAACAATATATTTGAAAGAAAAAGCATGGAAAGCAACGATTATCGATTAACTCGAGTATTCGATTAGAAAAAAATATTCGAATTAAATTTTGTTGCTTCGAGTATTCGTTTAATTACAGTGGCATTGTAATGGTTTATTTTGAAAGCATTTAGTTTTATTGATTAGGGTTGGTATACTTCCCTGTGGTATGTCTCTTTTCACATGGTTGAATCCAACTGCTCCCTGTTAAGACCAACGTAAGCTAAGTTTTTGTCTGAGCTAATGTTTTTTAATGCATTCATAATTTAGTTTATAGGTATATTTAGCCGTTTTAGTGGGAATATTTGTCTGAACCACTTGTTAAGGGTATTGTAAAAAAAAAAAAAAAAAAGCATTGAATAGCACTTAAGCTAGCGGACTTTTTCTATGTAAGTTAGCCAATTGTTCTTTTGTTGTACATAGATCCTCATTAAAAAAAAAAAAAAAATTATACCGTTTGAAGCTCAGGTCATGTATTTTTAATTTTTCTTGTTCCTTATCCGATTACTCGATTATTCAAACTAACTAGTCCATTGATTAATCGACTACTAAAATATTCGATAGCTGCAGCCCTACATCAAAGTGAAGTCTAACTGTAACAGTAGTCTTGAAACAAATCTGAATAAGGAAAAACATTGCAATAAAATAATGCAAACTGGTTAAACTTGAGAGTAGCTGAGATCTGTCATGACAGAAATCGCTTCAATGATATCTGGCGCCATCTAGCATCGTGAATGGGTATAATGTATAGACCGCGAATATAAAACGACCCCCTCTTTTTTCAATGCAAAAAACACCGTCTTATATTTGTGCCAATACAGTACTTTCTTCACATAATATTACCATTTTAATCTCGTAATATTCCAATGTATGACTTGACTCTCGAATTCGACTTTCTCACTTTCTTTCTCATCGGATTAAAGGATCATTTCATTATGATCACTGAACTTGGGTAAACTTAGCACAGCAAGCTATGTAAATCCGACAACGAGTAATGTCCTAAGCCCTCTCAATCAATTAGCTAGTCATTAGCCGAGCCAACAAGTATACAGAGCAACAAACAGAGGTGTTGCACTTAAACTTCCACTACAATAACAGTTGAGTATGATCAAGTCAGAAAATAAGGGGAAAACCTCATCAAGTGTGAAAAAAATAATTAACTTGAACCAACCTCTTTGCCACTGAGCATGTATCTTATTCCGGTACACAGAGTAGCAGCGGTCCAAGGCACTCAGGTAGCACTCAATAGACAGCTTGCCATCCACCACTGGATACTCTGACATGAGGTTAGGTTTGTAGAAGTCATACGCATGCTGCATGTGGGTTCCACGCAGGCCTGTGAAAGACAAGGCACTTCCTCATTAGCATAGCCTGAAATGTTCATTTCTAGGCGCAACAGTTTAACCTTCTCCAACTTAAAACATTCATGTAGTGCTGCAACGATGAATCGATTAACTCAAGTATTCGATTAGAAAAAAAATATTCGAATTAAATCTTGCTGCTTCGAGTATTCGTTTAGTTAAAGTGGCATTGTAATTAGGGTTGTTCCGATCATGTTTTTTTGCTCCCTATCCGATCCCGATCGTTTTAGTTTGAGTATCTGCCGATCCTGATATTTCCTGATCCGATTGCTTTTTTTTTTTTGCTCCCGATTCAATTCCAATTATTCCCGATAATTTTTCCCGATCATATACATTTTGGCAATGCATTAAGAAAAAAATGAATAAAACTCGGACGAATATATACATTCAACATACAGTACATAAGTACTGTATTTGTTTATTATGACAATAAATCCTCAAGATGGCATTTACATTATTAACATTTTTTCTGTGAGCGGGATCCACGGATAGAAAGACTTGTGACTTTGTATATTGTGACTAAATATTGCCATCTAGTGTATTTGTTGAGCTTTTTTAAAAAATTAATTACTGCCGTTATCGGGATAAATTTGATAGCCCTACATTAAGCCTAAACTTAAGACTCTGGATGAGTGTAACATATTATGTTTGTAACGTTAAATACAATTAGAAAACAATCTAATTTAAAAATATATATATATATATAATATAATATATATATATATATATATTAAAAAAAGGCATGGCCGATATTTTTTCCCCCCGATTCCGATACTTTGAAAATGACGTGATCGGACATTATTAACATTCTTTCTGTGAGAGGGATCCACGGATAGAAAGACTTGTGACTTTGTATATTGTGACTAAATATTGCCATCTAGTGTATTTGTTGAGCTTTCAGTAAATGATACTGAAGGCCATGCCCAAATGCATGATGGGAAGTGGAACCATGACTGTGCGTAGTGCTACCTATTGATATATCTTCTCTGCGTTGGGAAATAACATAAGGTGTTAAGAAAAAGATCAATTGCTACCTTGCTTCCCCACATTGCTTGTAAGGCTTTAGCCAACTAAAAAAAGGCTCCAAAGGCTGCCAAATTTCACTCAACTCATTTTACGCTGCCTTTTATCTCTCTATATGGGTGAAACGGCGCCATTACAGATTGAGCGCGACAATGCGTGAGTGGGTCGTGCAGCGCATGCATTAATTGTGTTAAATATTTTAACGTGATACATTTTTTAAAAATTAATTACTGCCGTTATTGGGATAAATTTGATAACCCTACCTTAAACCTAAACTAAAGACTCTGGGTGAGTGTAACATATTATGTCTGTTACGTTAAATACAATTAGAAAACGATTTAATTAAAAAATATACATCTATTAAAAAAGGCATGGCCGATATTTTTTTCCCGATTCAGATACTTTGAAAATGACGTGATCAGACCCGATTGATCGGCATCTCTAATACTGACATTAATATCCGAGGTGGAAACGTAACAGAAAGCATTCACGACTGTCAATGCTACCGCTAGACACTGCAATGTGTAAGTGATTGAACCAAACTACTGTAACAAAAAATAGATACAGTGAATTATTCTGACCAGCAGGTGGGAGCAATGGCCCGCAAATGGTCAACTGATTTCCCATACTAGAAACTGTAAAGCCAGAACAGTACATCTTATTGGTCCTATTATAAATATTATTGGATTTATCGGGATGACGTCATAAGTCCTATTATCGGACCAATATTTATCGAGCACCAGTAGTGATCGCCAACATCTGAAATGTTGCCCTTTGCTACTTTAATTCATGGTCATGAAAATAAATGAATTCACAATTTTTCTGACCTCGTTCAAAGGCCAAAGGAGCGTTGGGCCCAATGAGCATTGCCACGGCACCAGCACCGCCCGTAGGTCTGGCACTTCCTGAGGCGTAAACAGCAATGTCTCCAGCTACAACCAAAGCATAGCGCCCTAAAGACGAAGGACAAGAACAAACAAGTAAAATAAATTTTCTTTTAAATCCCAACATAACAGAAGCACTGTATTCACCTACCATCCCATGAGCTGGACTCAACCCAGTTCACAGCATTGAAGAGTGCCGCCGTGCCACCATAACAGGCGTTCGTAGTGTCGATGCCCTCTACGTCGGTATTGCCAGAGTCCTCAAAGAGTTGCATGAGGACCGTTTTCACAGACTTGGACTTATCAATAATGCTCTCAGTGCCAACTTCCAAACGCCCTATCGAATCATAGGAGAGGCCGTTCTTCTCCATCAGCCGTTGGACCACTGTCAGGCAAAGGGAGTTGATATCCTCACAGTCTGAGCAGAACCCCATGCAGGCTTGACCCAAGCCTATTGTGTATTTGCCAGCTGCAACTCCATCAAACTGTTCTAGTTCAGCTTGGTCCACATACTGGGATGGAAAGTACAGTTCCATGGCAATGATACCCACATCTTTGGGCCATGGCCCCAGGCAGTTGGTAGAGGCAGAACCAGGCATTCTGTAGAGGTTGAGAATGTTTTATATCAACACTCATGGCTTTGTGCAGTATAATGAAAATAATATGGTTCTTACTTATCATATCTTTAAATATTTGCAATAGTTAAGACCATGTGTTCGTACGAGTTGTCCTAAGGTTACGAGACAAGCTAAGATATAGAATTCGTACTATACAGTCCCTGACAAAAGTCTTGTCGCGTATTCATTTTGTAGAAACAATTGCTAATAACCTGACTTTTAATTATTCAATTGGTTTCAGAAATGGCTCATATGAAAGATAAGACCTTCCTAATATTATGTTGAATGTACAAAATCATATTTGATTCACTGAAAAAAGATTTATCATTTAATGAAGACATAAAGGTCAAATTTTGGCAAGACAAAAGTTTTGTCGTCTACAGAAAGTAGTGTAAAAATTGAACAAAAAATGTACTTCAAATACAAAAATATGTTACATAACATAAGCGAATTAAGTAGTGGTGCTGTGAGAGCTAAAATTCAATATTTTGTATTACTTCCATTGGCATCGGCAAGGATTCATACAATTTGTTGATGAAGTCAGCAGGAACATCAAAGAAAGCAGTCTTGCCTGCCTCCCAGAGTTCATCAACATTCTTGGGTTTCGTCTTCCATGCTTCCTCTTTCATCCTACCTCAGACATGCTCAATGATGTTCATGTCAGGTGACTGGGCCGGCCAGTCCTGGAGGATCTTGATCTTCTTTGCCTTGAGGAACTTCGACGTAGAGATTAAGCATGCGATGGAGCACCATCCTGCTGCAGAATTTGTACCTTTTTATGGTTAGGAATAGGCCTGAACGATATATCGTTTAAACATCGCCATCGCGATGTGCGCATGCGCAATAGTCCCATCGCAAGGACGTGCGATAGTTTTTTCATTTCACTTTTTTTAATCCACTAACGTTTGTTTTGAGGAAGGAGCGGGAAGGAGAGCGCACAGCCTGTCATTCCCTTCAGCTCGCAGTCATCGGCTCCTCCCCCTCCCCTGCTACAGCGGAGTGGAGGGAGGAGGGGCCGAACAGCAGAGCGGAGGGAGGAGGGGCCGTTTTCAAAGTGAAAGCAAGCAACACGTTGAATAGGGAAGACTGTCTCCAAAAGGAGTTTTGGAAGTATTTTGGCTATCGACAAGAATATAAGGAACAAAAAACAGCCCTGTTGAGAGTGCCTCGCCGTGGTTGCCTCAACAAGAAGTAATTCGTCGAACATGTGGGACCATTTAAAACGCAGGTATCTATGCATTCCTGCTACGAGCCTCCCATCAGAGGCTTTTTAGTCCAGGTGGGAACATTGTTACGTGCCAACGTTCTTGTCTCAAGCCTGCAATGGTGGATAAACTAGTAGTCTTGGCCAAAAACCTATGAGAACCAGTTGAGAATTGCTGAGCAAGGAAGGTGGACGATATGCAGACAAATACATAACACAGCTGCAGGAATGTCTTTTCTTTTTATTCATGTGACAGCTATCAGGAAGGCAGGAAATTTGGGAGTTAAAATGGTTCTGTTATTCATCAGTTATTTGCAGTTATTCAGTTCAATTATTTACAAGTTCAATTGAGTTTGTTTCTTTTATATTTAAATTAATTGTAAATCATATTTTTCAAATAACTATAGTACAGCTGCACATAAAGTTTTGATACTTAATATTTTTGTTTAAATATTTTAAAAACTTTGTTGCAGTTTTACAGTTTTATATTGTTATATTTTGTGCAAACAACTCAGGGGATTAATGCACTTGCACTTTTATTTGATAGATTTAATATTTAAGTTCAAATATGTTGACAACTTTATTGTTGTTTTACTAAGGTTTTTATTTATTGTTATAGTTTGTGAACAACTCTTATTTGTCATATTTAATATTTTTGTTCAAATATGTTTACAACTTTGTTGTTATTTTACAGAAGTTTTTATTTATTGTTATATTTTGTCAAAAACTTGGGGGACGAATGCACCTGCTCTTTTATTTGTCATGTAATATATTTGCTGCTGTTGAAGTGTCAAATATTGTGTTCAATAAATTATCTATTTTGAGCAGACATGGCTTCCTGGATCCCTTCATACAGCAATCTTAATCATTCACTAATGAAACGGTATTATATGAATACACTGTGGTCACGGTGTGTCATGCAAAGTATTTCCAAACAGCTATTCAAGTCATCTAGTGAACATTTCTTAAAAAAAAAAAAAAAAAAATATATATATATATATATATATATATATATTTTTTTTTTTTTTTTTAAATTTTATTACTATCGCAATATAATATCGCAATATATTGCACACCTCAAAAAAATCGCAACAATAGTTTTTTCCAATATCGTTCAGGCCTAGTTAGGAATGTAAGAGGCAGCTAAGATTTGTTGATATTTCAGGCTATTTATCTCTCAGGGTGCAGACTTAAAAAAAAAACGTGTGGTATTTGCCAAGGCCCACAGCCTATCAAAAGGATGGATGCTGGCAAAGTGGCAAAAGGTGGATTTTTCAGATGAATCTTACATTGAATTACACCACAGTCGCCGTAAATATTGCAGAAGACCTACTGGACCCCGCATGGATCAGAGATTCACTCAGAAAACAGTGAAGTTTGGTGGTGGCAAAATCATGGTCTGGGGTTACATCCAGTATGGGGGTGTGCGAGAGATCAACAGATATTTATGGGGTCAGATTAGTCTCATAAGTACTCGTACACACATTGTGGGATTCATAAACACATAGCATGCGAAACACACACACATTGTGGGATTCGTACACACATTGTGGGATTCGTAAACACATAGCACGCGAAACACACACACATCGTGGGATTCGTACACACATAGCACGCGAACCACACACATTGTGGGATTCGTAAACACATAGCACGCGAAACACACACACATTGTGGGATTCGTAAACACATAGCACGCGAAACACAAACACATTCACCAAATGTGTGTGTGAATTGTTTTACGCGCATTTGTAACGTGCTTCCAATTACAAATTACCACTTACGAATACAAATTCCCACTTACGAATGTGTGGATCGTTTTGATACCCGTCATGCGCAACTGAGAAGAACACATGCATTTTTTTAACTGGAGCCCGTCTTCAGCCAATCAGACGTCTTCTTCTTAAACAGCCAATCACAAGGGCTGGGCTGTTTCGTTACGTCACTGCTGTGCGCCTTCAAGTCCGGCTGGAGATTCCTTTTAGACTACAACGCAGTTCATGCGGTTGTCGTGCGGGTAAGTAAATTTCTAAAGTATTTTCTTTTTATAGTGCCTTTTGACCACTAACCTATGTAAGCAATTACATATACACGAAATACTTAATTGGAATATTGTTGATATTGCAAGACGAAAGCGTAACGAAGTTAACGTCTCATGATAAGGAGTAAACACTAGCTTCCTTGCTTCTATTGTTGTCGTTGGAAGGGAGTAATATTTCTAAAGTATATTCATTGTATAGTGCGTTTTGTCCGCTAACCTCTGTAAGCAAATACATATACACGAAAGACTGAATTGGAATATTGATGATATTGCAAGACAAAAGCGTAATGAAGTTAACGTCTAAGCAGTAAACATGTTGGTCGCCAAAGTTTTAATGGCGATTCGGTTATTGTTCAAGAGAGATTTTTTTACATTATAGCCGGTTAACAGCGTACGGAAGTTAGCATTGTATGATATAAGCATTAAACATTTGGGTCACCTGGGTTTTAATGGAGTTTCGTGCTTGAAATCATACAGAAATTAACCATATGGCTAGTGACCCAATTAAGCCATTATATTTTGAGAAGGAGAAGGCTAAGTCCTATATATATTAAAATTTTTCAAAAAAGCTTAACTGCTAATCATTGTTTTCGGGAGTGTATGTATAAAGTATTTGGAAGTCATTTTTCAAATTTGTCTTTCTGTGCATGTGCTTTACAGTTGGTGTACAACATGGAGAAGAGGTTCCAGGAGATTTTCAATTTTATGTCTAGGGGTGAATTCCCTAATTTATAGTGAATCTCAGAAATGTGCTTTAAGAAGATATATGCAGAAGCTCAAACTGAAGGGTGAGTAGGCAAAGTATTTGTGATGTTGCTGTTATTTATAATATATATATATGTGTGTGTGTGTGTGTATACAGCTATATAATTGTTATTTGTGTGTATTTGTGTTTATATGTGATCCAGTCCCAAACAGAAGCACGATCACTGTTTAATGAAGTACACTCGGCTTCAATTGGTGCACACACAGGCACTGTTAAAACCAGATCCTCAATGTACTCCAGAAATTATTGGGATGGCATGACGGTGGACATTGACTGGTGGGTATGTGATGGTTTATTTCTGCATTTTGTCACTAACTAATTTTGGTGAGCTATTTCAGATCTTATTAACCTGACCCGTTTCTCATGACGATTTGTTTTAAGGTCTCTGAATGCGACGGATGTCAGAGGACTGGTAACTCTTTGGCTGTGTGTGACACAGCCATTACAAAGCATTAAGGTATATTTTCATACTGACCGTGTGTAATCAAAGAAATGTATTTCTGGTTTTTATTACATGCGTGAAAAATTGGAAACAGCTTTGTCTAATGTCACGCATGTATTTAATATTTGGACATGCGTGAAAATTAGGTTTTTATGTGTTCCCTTCATATCAAGGTGGGAGCCATCTACCCAGATTAAGTTAAAAACTTCAAAGATAAAACATGGTGCTCTTCAGATTTTGTAGGAATAGCTGTAAGAGATATGTTCAATATTGGATTTGCCTTTCACAGGTGTCTGCTGTTTGGGAGTTGGTTGGGATAGACCTGACTGGGCCTCTCCCAAAAACCAAGGATGGCTTTCAGTACATTCTTACTGCCACCGATTATTTTTCCAAGTGTGTTGAGGCCTTTCCTTTAAAAAACAAAACAGCATCAGAAGTGGCATAACGTATCTGCTCAATTGTTTATAGACACAGATGCCCCCAAAGAATCCTGTCCGACCAAGGAAGAGAATTTGTCAATTAGGTATCTGAATGCATTAAATTATTTTCACAGTGGGATTTTGGCATTGTTGTTTTCCCCCTTTTTTATTTTTTATTTTTTTAATTGGATTTATTTACAATGTATCAATTTTTCAGCTCAACGATAACCTTTGTGCCTCCTGTGCATTGAAAGGAGTGTTACAGCTGCATATCATCCTAAGACGAATGGGCTGGATGAGAGGACAAATAGCAAACATAAAACGGCAAGTTGTTGTTGGTGTTCTAAAATGTATATCTAATTGTACCCTTCTACTTCGTACAGCTCTTACAAAATTGGTGAACGACCGACAGGATTTGTTTGGTGGTTTGGCCTATTCAGTAGATAATTTTGACCGGATGGTCATCTGGTCAAGTGCCGTAATTAATAACTTTTTTGATTTAACAATGTTGTGTTTTCAGTTAAATTACTGTGGGCTGCAGAGGATCAAGGCAAGGTGGAGGCTGTCGTTGGACCGTATAAATTATATGACACATCTTTTCATACGCTAAAAGGCAACGGCTGGCTGTCTGATGAAGTCAGTGGGAGCAATAAGTGTTTAGCAAATAACAAAGATTCTTGCCTTTTGCCAATTTTTTTATTTTGCTATGCAAGTATTTGATGCATACATGCATATCCTCATTGAAAGGCAGCAGCCAAGTGCTGGATATAGTTTTTCTCAATGCATTTATTTTTTGCCGGAGTATAGTTGTAATGTTGTTACCCCTTTTTTTAACAGGAGCCCATTCACCAACTCTCTGCTGTGGTAGCTGGGAGTCTGCTTTTGGGAAAATTTCAGCCTGTTAGAAAGGTAATCCATTTCATGCCAATATTTAGCTATATTATTTTAACGCCAGTAACCCAAAATAACAATAATTTGGTATTGTATGTTCTTCAGAGGAAATTCCCTGTTGAAAAAAAAAGTGTATTTGTCCTGTCCTGTCCTGTATGCGCTCATTGGATTTTAGTGGTTAGTGGGTTTCTTATATTTTCTTAAGACCTACCGATTCTGGAATGTATTATATATAGCTATTAATTTAGCTGATGCCATACAGAAGTTAAATTTCATTAAGTTAACTACATAAATCTGTCATTGTGCAGAATTACACAAAGGAACTAACCTTTTATAGATTGTCCACATTTCTAAGAGAACACTGGTGATCAACGATCCCTTGAGTAACGAGGACAAATATGAGCAAAATCTTGCGGAATTGGAGGTAACCGCTTCAGAAAGTTTAAATTCCTAGTATTATGTTAATATGGAAGTTAATAGTTCAATGTTCATCTTCATTGTTTTGCTTATAAAACAATAATTAGGAACTTCTTGAGGTTGGCGGGCCGTGAGTTCCAAATAGAAACTTGGACTACCAAAACTGTGGCCCATAACAAGCAGCAGAACAACAGTAGCTGTGGGGTTTTCACATTAAAGGTAATGATTTTAAGATTTCGGAGTCTCTGCAGTAAAACTTTGCTGCTGTTGTTGTTTAGCACTGATATGTAACAGAATGCCTAAAATGCCATTTCAGTTTGCGGAAGAGTATATGGCCAATGGAGATCTCAGGCACAACCAGACCCACCTTCCCGAAGTTCTGAAGGCTCGAGGAGATCTAGCCTGTGCCCTCCTACAGGCTGGGAGTCTGAGATGTCTATTTAAATTAAAAAAATGTCTCAAAACTTACTTGGTCTCCTCACCTCACATAATTGAACTCCTGATTGCTCTCAATGTCACTATTTACTTTCAAAGGCATCCAAAGAACAGATCTGAGGATTTGCTGCTGCGCTTTATCCTCTCTTGCCATCATTGATCACTTATTAGGTTTGTCGCAATAAAAAAAAGTGTTTAAAAAGGTAGTAAAATTCATGTGGCAGGTCTTAACCCCTTAATGCCTGCAATATGGAGCAATTGTCAGAGAATCACAAAATGTGAAAAATAAGGTCTTAAACCTTTTTTTTTTCCAAATTTGTAAAGAAAAATGTGTAATAAGCGCTCTAATATCTATTTTCCTTGTTAAATCCTGTTTTTCTCATGGAACATGCAGATGCATGAGTTGACTTGCATCCATTTTTTTTTTTTTTTTTTTTTTTTTTGAGGAAAGAGTTCTAAATCCTAAGTGTATCAAATGTGATTCATTTGGCAAGAAAGCTCTGTTGCTCCAAGTCTTTCAAAAAATATATTTTTTTATATCCGTAATAGACTACCATCCTTTAAATACTGTCACTGTAGGTAGCATTTTTAACAGGCTTATAATGTCTATTTTTTTCCTTTTAAAATGGTCTTAAATTGGTTTAAGCATAGACATCACAATCATACATTAAGAAGTCTGAATTTTCCCAAGTATGACTTTCAAATAGGCTTGAAATGGAGAAAGTAATCTTAAAAAGACTTATTTAGCGGAAAAAAAGCCTGTTAAAAATGTGCCACATATAGTACAGTATTAGACATCTAATCTTGCTCTCATCATCCCTCTGCTGAGCGGTTCAATGAGTTTTTCACCAGTTGACATCCAATACATTTGAAGTGCATGGGAGGTCCTCCCACTCAAAATGGATGGGACGTCTTCAGCTGTCAATGACAGAGAAAGGCAAAACCGTTAAACGTATGCTACACGTACGCTACATTTGTTCGACGGGACACCTTGCATCGATAGTCCCCGCGGTCGAGTTGAGCTGTCAAAAACGGGGCTCCTACTTTTACAAAAGCTCCCCATTTGTCACTTGTCACTCAGTACACCGGACTTGAAGGCGCACAGCAGTGACGTAACGAAACAGCCCAGCCCTTGTGATTGGCTGTTTAAGAAGAAGACGTCTGATTGGCTGAAGACGGGCTCCAGTTAAAAAAATGCATGTGTTCTTCTCAGTTGCGCATGACGGGTATCAAAACGATCCACACATTCGTAAGTGGGAATTTGTATTCGTAAGTGGGAATTTGTAATTGGAAGCACGTTGCAAATGCGCGTAAAACAATTCACACACACATTTGGTGAATGTGTTTGTGTTTCGCGTGCTATGTGTTTACGAATCCCACGATGTGTGTGTGTTTCGCGTGCTATGTGTTTACGAATCCCACAATGTGTGTGGTTCGCGTGCTATGTGTGTACGAATCCCACAATTGCGTGTGGTTCGCATGCTATGTGTGTACGAATCCCACAATGTGTGTGTGTTTCGCGTGCTATGTGTTTACGAATCCCACAATGTATGTACGAGTACTTATGAGACTAATCTGACCCCATAGATATTAGCTGCGTCTTACATTCCTAACTAGAGCTGGGAATCTTTGGGCACCTAATGATTCGATTACGATTCAGAGGCTCCAATTCGATTATAAAACGATTATTGAGGCACCCCCCCCTCCTTTTTTTTTCTCTTTTTTTAAAAAAATGTTTTGTACATTAGTTCCAAAATTGTTCAAAAATACTCTCAGGCTAAACCACACTATTTCAGTATCAAGTTGACATATAGCAGTAAACAAATATACAAAAATAACATTAAATAAAAAACTCCAGTCCCCATTCTGTATCAGCAGTTTTAAACTACATTCAATTAATTTAATGTTGTGAATCAACCATTAAATTTGTTAAAATTGCTCCCGTTATTCCATAATTTCCCTTTTGTCTACTTTCGACATGTGAAAGTTTTAAAACTATTGTAAAGATAGATTCAATTCAATATTTTACCGATTTAGGAGTATTTTAGATAAAAAGTTAATTAGGTTTGCTTGGAAGGTTCGCTACAACAGCCTTGGAGGGAAGTGTACTGCTTTAAGATGGCGGCCGTTTATAACCCCCGCATCTAGCTTTTTGTAGATGTGCTGCTAACACTACCAAATGAATAATGCATCTAGTCCTATATAAATGATATCCACCATAACATTATATGGATGTACAGCTTTTCGGCAGCAGTCAGGTATGTTGTTGTGTTTTTTTATCTCGTTGCATGATTTGAGCTAGAGCCGTGAGTTGAGAATTGGCATTACCCGAGGGGCCGGGTAATGGGAAGCATGATGTTTAGCTACTCTCGCTCCGTTCCGTCCCGAAGACCGCGCGGCGCGCTGAGTGTTGTGTACTTCCGCTTTACTTCGCATATTTCAATAATCGGAATTTGGATGTTTGTGAATCGTTCTCGAATCTTCCACGGCCGAATCGCGAATAATCTAAGAATCGGAAATTTTGCACACCTCTATTCCTAAACATAAAAAAGGTACAAATTCTGCAGCAGGATGGTGCTCCATCGCATACTTCAATCTCTACCTCAAAGTTCCTCAGGGCCAACAAGATCAAGATCCTCCAGGACTGGCCAGCCCAGTCACCAGACATGAACATCATTGAGCATGTCTGGGGTAGGATGAAAGAGGAAGCATGGAAGACGAAACCCAAGAATGCTGATGAACTCTGGGAGGCATGCAAAGCTGCTTTCTTTGATGTTCCTGATGACTTGATCAATAAATTGTACGAATCCTTGCCGAAGCCAATGGAAGTAGGAGTGGGAACCTCTTGGTACCAAAGCTCACAATGACGATGATCTGACGATGTGGCGATACAACGATTATCGATATATTGGTAAGGAAATCATTCTAAGATAGTCTACAAACAACTAATAAACAGAAAAAACAAGCTTCTGTTGTGAATTGGAATGAGTTTATCACAAGTAGACGTCAAGTCCATTTGAAGTGGGAGGGATGGCAGCCGTGACATTGATTAATCAAAATGGTGAAGGGATGTGTGGTGGTTGGTTGCAGTAACAGAGAAGATAAACGGTCATTTTAGTAGTTGCTGTGTGCCCGTTGTTAAAAGGGCAAATCTCGAAAGCAGCGCGGTTTGTTTATCTCGGTCCATGATGCGTTTGTGTCGACAGCAGTTTAACAGCGGCGAAAACATCAATATGATACCAACACGATCGCAGACATCAGACGGAGACTATGAAGCTCGTCGCCACGGTCGCGCACTAAGAAGGTGAGCGCAACAACAGGTGTTGTGCCGAAAAAAAGCCGCCCTGCGTGAAATGTCCCCGACTTTCTTGTACCGTGAATATGTATTTTACTCTGCCTGAACTAATAAATGTCATAGCTGTGTGATTGTCATTGGGATATGCTCGTGAAAACCTGTAGACTAATACATTTCTGTTCAAAGATGGTTATGTGGCCCAGTTCAAGATTTGTTGCTAAAATACATAACATTACTAATATTTTGTGTAATTTAATTATTTAAAACTGATCTTACAGTCGTAAATCCATTACTGCAATGCGTCCATGAAAACATTTGATGTTTTCACGTCAATAAAGCGTTATAAATAAGCGCTCCCGGAAGGGGGAACATTTGACGCGGGGCAGCTATTTTTCGGCACACACCGGCCCGTTGTCGATCAAATTTCATTTTAAAATCGTGACAACGGTGACGCTCAGCTGACCAAATGTCGGTTTATATTCGGGCCGGTGCAGATTTTGGGTACCCGACTCCTCATCGTGACATAAACTGGAGTATGATTGGAAATTTTGTGGTTTGGGCATCAAATATGGATCTGGCGACTGGATCGACCGAAGCTTTTCCAAATAACGGCTTTTATGCAACTCATCCAATGAGTTAAAAGCGTCTGAAAGCACCAGGGCTTCCATAATTTGCAAGTGAATCCACCTTTACAAACTACGATCATTGACAATTCGACACACAATGACGGACAATATGGTGGCACAATACAGCGATCACGTGATTGTGTGACGTTGGTGATTGGGGTCTATAGGCAGCGACTCAAACTCAACAGGAAATGACCTGTAAATACCCTAAAATGAACAGCAAGTGACCTGTAAATGCCCTGAAAATCGGACAGATTGACTGAATGCTCTGGTTTTGAATGAATGAATGTTCACAATCTAAATGGATTGGGCATCGAGCATCATCAATAGAGCCTTAGAGTTAATTGAGGCACTATTATGGTGGAAGATTTTGGTAGCAACTTGTTGGTTCCTTTTTTTTTTTTTTATTGTTTTTTAAGACATTGACATCTTTTTAAAACACTATCGCGATTCCTGGTAGCAGCATATCGATAACCTTTTGGGATACGAAGTATCACGATATATCACCATTTCGATATTTTGTTACATCCCTACATGAAAATCATACAAAATATTAAATTTGGATCTCACAGCACCACTATTTAATTCGCTTATGTTATATAACATATTTTTGTATTTGAAGTAGGGCTGCAGCTATTGAATATTTTAGTAGTCGATTAATTGATGGACCAGTTAGTTTGAATAATCGAGTAATCGGATAAGGAACATGAAAAATTAAAATACCTGAGGTGGGCCTCAAACGTTAAAATTATTTATTTTTTTTTGACGAGAATCTGTGTACAACAAGAGAACAATTGGCCAACTTAAATATAAAAGTCCGCTAGATTAAATACTATCAAATGCTAAAGTTTTTTTTTTTTTTTTTTTACAATGCTCTTAAATGTTTCAGACACATATACCCACAAAAACTTCTAAATATACCGATAGACTAAATTATGTATTAGCTCAAAGAAAAACTTAGCTTATGTTGGTCTTAAAAGGGAGCAGTTGGATTCAGCTATGTGAAAAGAGGCAGACCAGGCAGTGTATCCGCCCTAATCAATAAAACTAAATGCAAACACTTTCAAAATAAACCATTACATCGCCACTTTAAATAGCAACAAAATTTAATTCGAATATTTTTTTTCCTAATCAAATACTCAAGTTAATCGATGAATCGTTGCAGCACTAATTTGAAGTACATTTTTTGTTCAATTTTCACACTACTTTCTGTCGGCGACAAAACTTTTGTCTTGCCAAAATTGGACCTTTATGTCTTCATTATGATGAATCTTTTTCAGTAAAACAAATATATATTTTTGTAAATTCAACATCATTTGGGAGGGTCTTAGCTTTCATATGAATCATTTCTGAAACCAATTGAATAATTATAAGTCAGGTTATTATCAATTGTTTGTACAAAATGGATAAGCGATAAGAAATCGTACTATACATAAGTAATTAACATTATTGACGAGTACCCGAACAAAAACTGAACAGGATAACCAAATGTACTGTGTCGTGTAAATAAATAATAATGCTATGTCAGTGACTTATCCAATTTTATCAACAGTTATTGAAAACGAATGATAAAGGCTACACAACGTCAGACTTTAGTTGACTGACCACACACAAAATGTTCAGAAAACTAGGTGAAAGGCCGACAGAATTTGCCGAAAGTTAAGCTAGGTCATCACGGCAGTGCCTACATCTGTAACTCGATCATAATTCGTTTTTAAAGTAGTGTGACGGTAAAGCACATTTAAAGTTACCACATGCCAAATTTGACCATGGAGTAAATTGTCATTTTAATTTGGGAAAAACACCTATTTAATGATTTTAATCTCCCGAAAGAAGTCGTCAAATGGTTAAATTTTCCAACCGGACGAAATAGCTTGACGGACATGCTGTCCAGTTAGCTCACGTCGGTCTTGTGACATCTTGGAAAACAACTTACATTTCAATTTATCATCATAATTTCCCAATTGAATACTAGTCACATGGTGTAAAATAAGTACATAAATAAAGCAGACACACAATCGAAGACCTAGTATCATAAACAAGAATCCAACTAATCGAATTTTTTCGTCACGTTAGATAGTTTCTTACCTGTTTGAGTGAAACGCCAGGAGTTGGATTTTGTTTGGACTCGTATCAAAACTAGCACCTTTAGAGTTAGAGCAGCCCGGGCAGAAGCGTATTTATGTACGGGGATGACATGGAAGCGTAACCTATGTCTACACATAGAGAATGTTCGACCAATCGGATGACAGGATACAATTGTCATGTGCAGTGCTACCAAGCGCGCACACTTCCTGGCCAATCAGAAATCGAGATAGGCGACCATGCGTCAGAGCCGTAAGAGTTGTCCAATAGGATGACGTGCACGATGTCTGGTGAGAGCGAACAACCAATCAGATGCTCAGCGTAATTCCTGGCGCGGTAAGAAGATCTAATGTTTCAAGTCCGATGTTCGTGTGTAATTGCCCTAAGGAACTTTAATGAATACTATGACTCTTAAAGCCCATTAAAAGCGACTTTCTCAATGTACAAATGTATATTAATACTTCAAGGAGGAGAAATATGACACTTAAATCAACAGTTTAATTCTTTTATACTAAAAAAAATCCATCAATAATTAGCTGGGGTTCAATTTTGGACCCTGTGAAGTCTGAAGACTATAAAAATACAACTAAAAAGAAATGTAGCCATTCTTCCAGAGGCTAGCAAGGGTCCCCGGGGGTCCCAGGCAACATGGGGCCCTTCGAGCGTGTGCAAGTAAGGGTGACAGTTTGACTTGGAGCAATAGAAGAAAGACTAAAAACACAAACCTTTGTGTGAAATCAGTAGTCAGATTGACCCTACGACCCATCAAATTCAAATCATTCCGTAAAAAAACACTGATTGGTGGACTACCGACCGAAATGATTATTAAATTTGCTAATAAAATTGTTTAGGATTATTTTAAATGCATATATGTTATATTTTTCTTATACGACGAGGAATACGAAAGACCCATTAATAGACTTTCTTGGGAAAAATCACCTTATGTTTAAGTAAACACATGAATAATGAGGTGGCCTGTGAAAATAAGTGTAAAGCAACTCGGCAAGGACTTTCAGGATAGTACTTGGTGAGTCGCTCTTTAAAAAATTATGTGGTATTAATAGCTGATTGGACTTTCTTAAACATGTACAATCTATGGTACATGCTGATTGGGATTGATAACAGAATCGTTAGATAATCTGCTAATTGATTCCATGGTATTGAAACACTCCCTACACTTGTCGCTGCGACAGTGCAGTAAAGCTGCGTGTGCTAAATCTGTTGGCCCTCTGGGGGCCCCTGCTGGCTGGGGGCCCTAAGCAATTGCCTGGTTTGCCTAATGGGACGTGACGCCTCTGCATTCTTCAGAGACAATCTCCTTGCCATTAAACTTGCTGGGAGGGCGCAAGTCACCTAAGTGTTTTCCTTCATATATATATGTCGTAAAACACTCAGGTGACTTGAAGTTCCGCTCCGAGACCTCCAATTTGACCAACTTTCAAAATTGTCCGATACGCATGTGTGATATATTATTGGAAAGCTTAAAATCTCTATTTTCTGGGGGAAGAAAATTTTTGAATAGGAGGGCGTTTTCAAAAAAAAAAAAAAAAATTTTAAACAGCGAAACCTTATCTGGAGGTGAGAACATGAAAGAGTAGAATTAAAGACGCCATGACTTTAACGAGGTATTATCACGTACTTACCTTGTTTCGATCCAAAAACTCCATGTAGCATGTATCACGATTTTTGGGGGATTTTATGGGTGAAACATGGTAATATAACAAGAGTCACGATGCAGAAATCGCAGATATCAAAGAGTGGTCGAGATTTTCTTTTTCATATATTTACCCTTTTAAATGTTAATTTTCAATTTTTCTTTGTTTGGATCGATTATTTATCATCTAAAATATCGGGGAAAATGCGACAGTAACAAAAAAAAATACAATTAAGCGGTAGTATGAGGTAGATATCAGTTATAACACCATTTACCATTTACTTATTTACATATACTATTTTTTTCATTGTGACGTAATTTAAAAGTTTAAAATATCCGAGTGAATAATTTTAGAAAATATTAGACATCAATTAATGATTCTCAGCTAAAAACGAGACATTTCAAATAATAAATTACTTAGCTTCTTTTTATGGCTGGGTTGAAACAAAAGCAGTTGCACGGTATCTGTAAACGGGGGTCTTCAGGGTAAAACGGACAAATTAGAAATAGTTCGGGGGTTTAATGCGCCATGAAACTGCTATGGCAGGATATAGACATATTGTTCTATCAAACACAACAGTTCTTTTGGCTTAAAATACAGCAGTTTATTTTAAAGAGGGGTGTAAGAGCAGAAACTGCTTTTTCAGCCTTGTCCGTGTTTTCCGAAATATTCTAAACAAAATTAAAATAAATTAAGTTCTTTAGATGAGCCTTACCCCACAGGCTCAGCTCAACATTGTTACCATCAGAAAAAAAATCACTGAATTATTTTCCATAAAAAGCAAATGTGTATGACTCGTATTATGTTTACACTATCCACACACTTTCTTTCTCAACACAGACAGTTGCTATAGAGAATAAGACACATCTTACCACTGCTAGACACACTAAACATGCTGGAGTTGGTGGGAAGCAACAGTGTTTACTAACCTTTAATTTTGTATAAATGCAAAATCATATTGGAGGTATTGCCTTCTCGGCAGTCACCCTCCGCAAACACGTTTTACATGTCGGTTGGCCCTCTTCCTCTAAGCCGCTGCCGTCTGTAACTTTTCTGTAGCCGAAGTATTCCCATACCAGCGATTTCGTATTCTTCGATGGGGGGGAAGTTCAGGAGTTTCACCTCCTCCAGCCATTGTGTAGCACAGATGACTGACACGGAGCAACAAACCGGTGGGGGAGGGTTGAGCCTTGCAGCTGCAAAAATAAATATTCCATAGGGAAAAAAATTACACTGAACTACAAACTGCAGGGTTCAAAAGATAGGGAAAAAGTAGCGGTTTATTGTCCGAAAATAACAGTATAAGTTTTTCGAATGTCGTAAGAATCATTAACTATGTAAAGCAATGTAAAGCCCAGACCAAGAGTGGAACAATAACAACAGTTTATTTATTTTTAAAACAGTAAATTATTTAACATGAACTCTTCTTATTGGCATTTACAATGGCAAAAGATATCTCAATCATCTTAAATGAGAGGGCTGGAAATTTATACTTACATGGACAAACATTTTTGCTTCAAAGAATAAGTAACATCAACAATTTCATAGACATAGCATAAATACTAAATGTTCATAAAAAAGCAGCATTTAATTTTCTCATATTATGTGAACATAAAAAATTCGAATAATTTTATTTACTCAACTACATGAACCCGTAATCGGTCATTTTGAACAGAGGAAATGTTGAGAAGACGTGAACATTGAAATAAACTACATACTTACATTGTCTTGAATTGGAGTGAATCTATTTGAACGACAAACATGAATACTTTAAATTCATTCAAAGCAATTTCAGGAAGACTTTCCGAACATAAGTAGTTTGGTGAACATTGGTAGGAAAAATGGAAAAAGGTTTCTCCATTATGTCGTTGAAGTGCAAACATTTTAGCTATTAGCTACAACTTTGGGTGTTTTTTCCCAAAGAGAAAGCAGCTGTCTGCCTGTGTGGGCATATAACTCCTGGAAAAGGGAAAAAAAGACATTAGAGTATTGCAAATGGTTTTCAAGTAAATTGCAGAAATAAAACATGAACCTTCTACTTCTAAAGGTAACTCACCTGTCCGTCTCTGCTGATTTGGACTTTCTTGTTTTCGTTAAGTGGGTTAATGATGTGATGGGTGCAATGGAAAGGTAAGCTTTCCTTGCAGAGCCACTCCACACCAAAAACGCCCCCTAATTGCCCGAACCCCCAATCGTAGCAACTGTTGTGACTGACTGTCGATGACATACGGCCGTATCCCTGGAAAACCAAAAACAATTTTGCTGCTTGAATTTTAAAGAAGGCTTGAAATGTTGGTTGCATGTTGTTGTAGGACCAAAATGTGTCCCACAGAACACCTTCCAATTGACCTCTCGCAAAAGCTCTGCCTCCCCTCAGTTACTTTTGTGAAGCCGACAAGCTTTGTGACTGCAGACATACAGTGCCCTCCATAATTATTGGCACTAGGGTTGTTCCGATTATGTTTTTTTGCTCCCGATCCGATCCCAATCGTTTTAGTTTGAGTATCTGCCGATCCCGATATTTCCCGATCCGATTGCTTTTTTTTTTGCTCCCGATTCAATTCCAATCATTCCCAATAATTTTTCCTGATCATATACATTTTGGCAATGCATTAAGAAAAAAATGAATAAAACTCGGACGAATATATACATTCAACATACAGTACATAAGTACTGTACTTGTTTATTATGACAATAAATCCTAAAGATGGCATTTACATTATTAACATTCTTTCTGTGAGAGGGATCCACGGATAGAAAGACTTGTGACTTTGTATATTGTGACTAAATATTGCCATCTATTGTATTTGTTGAGCTTTCAGTAAATGATCCTGTAGTCGTGCCCAAATGCATGATGGGAAGAGGAACTATGACTGTACGTAGTGCTACCAATTGATATATCTTCTCTGCGTTGGGAAATAACTTAAGGTGTTAAGATAAAGATCAATTGCTACCTTGCTTCCCCACATTACTTCTCATGATATTTCTAATCGTAGGGAGAGGGATTGTAAGGTTTTAGCCTATTAAAAAAAGGCTCCAAAGGCTGCCAAAATTCACTCTACTCATTTTACGCTGCTTTTTATCTCTCTCTATAGGTAAAGTGGCGCCATTACAGATTGAGCGCGACAATGCGTAGGTGGGTCGTGCAGCGCATGCATTAATTACGTTAAATATTTTAACGTGATACATTTTTTTAAAAAATTAATTACTGCCGTTATTAGGATAAATTTGATAAACCTACCTTAAGCCTAAACTAAAAACTCTGGAAGAGTGAAACATATTATGTCTGTAACGTTAAATACAATTAGAAAACGATTTAATTTAAAAAAAAAAAAAAAAAAACATTTAAAAAAGGCATGGCCGATATTTTTTTGCCGATTCCGATACTTTGAAAATGATGTGATCGGACCCGATCGATCGACATCTCTAATTGGCACCCCTGAAAAAGATGTGTTATTGTGTGAGAAAGCACACGGTCCCAGGCTTTAACTGCGACCGTGTGTATTTTTGTGTGAGACCAAGATTGAGCTTTTTGGCAACAAACACTCTAAGTGAGTCTGGCGTGCCACGAAAGATGCGCATGCTGAAAAGCACCTCATACCCACTGTGAAGTATGAGGGTGGGTCAGTGATGCTGTGGGGCTGTTTCACTTCCAAAGGCCCTGGGAACCTTGTTAGGGTGCAAAATCTGTTGCCCTCTGCCCGAAAGCTGAAGATGGGTCGTCACTGGGTCTATCAGCAAGACAATGACCCTAACTATATGGCCCAAATCTACACAGAAATGGTTCACCAGACACAAAATCAAGCTCCTCCCATGGCCATCTCAGTCCCCAGACCTTGTTTTGTTGGCAAAAGGGGGTTGTACAAAGTATTAACACCAGGGGTGCTAATAATTGTGACACACATTATTTGATGTCAAATACTTTTTTCTTTATGTGGGATTTTTTTCCCCACTGAATGAATGCACTTGTATTACAGGTTGGATTTGTCTCTTTTTTTCCATGAAGGTCCCATATTATTTGAATAAAAAAAATATTAGAAGCTAAAAAACATCTTTTTCAGGGGTGCCAATAATTATGGATTAATTAACTCATTTGCTCCCAAAAACGTAGAAATACGTTCTATTTTTAATTGTTTCAGTGTCCCAAAAACGTATTTATGCGTCTTTTACGTTTTTTTTTTCACAAGAGACATTTCTAGGTTCTGATGCAACGTCACTCCAAAGCACAACGCTCAAAATCCATTTTAAGGCAATAAAACTGGCCACGGGAGGGCAGTAGCGCATGAAATGAATGAAGAGAAATAGTCAGGAAATCGAAGTTGGAAGAAGTAAGGAGTATGGGTGTAACAGTACACAAAAATCTCGGTTCGGTACTGTGAGAGAATTTTACTCATGCTTAAAACACAACCATTATACTTGATATTTTGTATGCTTTTGATGACTTGCATGAGAACATTGAGCATCATTGTTACATTAATCTGTTGAGTGTAGCCTTGACTGTATCACAGTATGCCCAAATATGGACTGTCATTTTCCTGTTGTTTTCCAATATGCCCTGAATGAATACAATGTGGCAATTGTGGCTTATCAAACTTCATCCTGGCCACAGCTAGTGATTCAAGGTTATAGCTTAAGGTGGTTTTCCCCTATGAGAGATGTTTTTAAATGTTTTCGGTTTCGTTTTGTCAACCCATAAATAGAGGCATACCCTGTATTTCTCTTTTGTCCACATGCGGAGAGGCGCTTTGTGCGTTACTCCGCGTCTGTACCCGAGAGCTCTTGTACATAAAGAAAATCAATCCATGGCTGGGGTCGTATTTATTTCTCTGATCTAGCTATCGAGGTAACACTTGTCTTGGAGTTCAACCTTGAGCTTCCCTGACAGGTACGTACCTCGGTTTTGAGGTCACAGTTCAGTTCATTTTCGGTACAATAAGAAAACAAAATGCAAAATATAAATGTGCTAGTTGTTTATGACACACCTTTCAACAATAGGAACATTAGCCTATACAAAGCTAGAATTCTGCTCAAAAAGTAGCGGGTCAGCTTTCTTTCTGAAAGAAAGAAGAAAAACGAAGTCCTGTGCTAAAGAGAAAAGCAATCCCAATGACAGAGATTTTAACATGTATTTTACAAATGAAATGCCTCATTGAGTCATTTTTTTTTCTTATGAATGGTTTTCAAAAGCTTTATTGGTGGATTTTCTCGAGTTAAAGCTCCACACAGAAATTAATAAATTTAATTGTGTAAGCAGGATCTGTGTATTATTCTTATTATTTAATTACAGGTGTTTTAACTCATTTCAATTTATTTTATTTAAATGGGCTATTATTTATTTTATTATGAGTTTATATTTTACAAATGTGATGTAGTATTCATTTATATAGTATATTTTATGTTGTATATCTTTACTTCCTATGTGAATATGAGTTCCTACTTGTTTTGTTGTGGTAAGACGGTTTTGTATTGAACACGGGGCTGTGTTGGTTATTATTATAGCAGAGAAGACAGCAGTAAATCAACAACGACAAGTCAACTGTGCCCTGATCTACCACTCAAGAGATCTGATGGACTCAAAAAGTGGGTTACGATTGCATATTAGTTGGAAAATCGACCGGATCCACCGTATTTTTACACGAGTGACTTCTGATCTGCCCGATCCTAGCTAGTAGTATTGACGCAGGAGGGTTGCGTCTCGCGTCAAATTGTCAACTCTGCCGTTCTTTTCGCGTGTGTCGTGTTGAGCCGCTTCTGGGACGTGTCTAACACGCGGCCGCACTGTGACTGCTGTGCATTGGCTGATTGACTTTAACGCCCGCGTTTCACTGCGTTTTCGCGGCGGCCACGTTGACGTTTCTGGGTTATACTGTCCTATTGTGTTGGTCCTCATTTTAGTCGAGAAGACAAGAGTAAATATAATCTACACCAAGAAACCCGATCGACTCACAGCTTTGAAAAGTAAGGGTTACATTACGTCAGAAACTCGTTCGGTACGCCTCCGTTCCGAACTGAGCACCACGTACCGAAACGGTTCAATACAAATACTTGTACCGTTACACCCTTAGTAAGAAGCGTGAGAAAAATGTGGAGAACGATGTAAAACACAAGGCACATGCCCCACACAAGTTCCCTAGGTGAATTCTTTTATGAGGTAGTGGTCACTACAAAAGAAAGATTTAAAAAATTATCTTGATGAGACAGGCAACGATGAGGGAAAAATTTACCCCGTCTGCCGATACAGCCGCGGCCACAACAGCGTCATCTCTCAGTTCAATAGTTTAGTTATGTGCAACTATCGATTATTTTAGTAGTCGATTAATCGATGAAGTAGTTATTCGAATGATCGAGTAATCGGATAAGGAACACGAAAAATTAAAATACCTGAGTTGAGCTTCAAACGATATAAAAAAATTAATGAGGATCTATGTACAACAAAAGAACAATTGAATAACTTACACAGCAAAAGCTAGCTTAAATGCTATAAAATGTTAACGTTTTTTTTAACAATGCTCTTAACAAATGGTTCGGACTCATATTCCAACAAAAAAAACGGCTAAATATACCTACAAACTAAATTACGAATGCATTAAAAAGCATTAGCCCAAACAAAAACTTAGCTTACATTGGTCTTAACAGGGAGCAGTTGGATTCAGCCATGTGAAATGAGGCAGACCAGAGGGCAGTGTATTCACCCTAATCAATAAAACTAAATGTAAACACTTTCAAAATAAACCATTAAAACGCCACTTTAATTAAACGAATACTCGAAGCAACAAAATTTAATTTGAATATTTTTTTATAATCGAATACTCGAGTTAATCGATTAATCGTTGCAGCACTAGTTATGTGTAAATAAATTGTTACTTTGCTATCAAAAGCTCTATTTGTCTTGTTGTTTATGTTATTTTGTAGAAGGAAAACATTCAGATGTTTGGGATGTCACAAAAGCAAAAAATTGCTGTGTTAAAGTCAAAGTTATGTTTGAAATTATGCTTTTACAAAAAGCTCAATTTCTCCGTTTTTTCATTACAAGTTGGAAAATCGCTTAAACTATTTTCTAATGCTGATTTCTAACGAATGGAAAAAGATGAACTAACTTTTTTTTCCTGCTGAAAGAAGAGAGTCTAATCTTTCTTTTGGTGGGTTCCATGTTTATATAGCAATAGAACAGAACTATCTGTGGGCCTTGCAAAATCAGTCAAAATCCAGTAAAACGGCTGGGAGCGAAGGGCCTTGCTCCGAAGAAAATGGCTGGGAGTGAATGAGTTAACAACGGTTTCCAGGACTTACAGTTGTGGTCAAAAGTTTATATACACTTGTGAAGAACATAATGTCATGACTCTCTTGAGTTTCCAGTTATTTCTACAACTCTGATTTTTCTCTGATAGAGTGATTGGAACAGATACTTCTTTGTCACAAAAAACATTCATGAAGTTTGGTTCTTTGGGTGAACAGAAAAAAGTGATCAAATCTGCTGGGTCAAAAATATACATATACAGCAGCGCTAATATTTGGTAACATGTCCCTTGGCCATTTTCATTTCAATTAGGCGCTTTTGGTAGCCATCCACAAGCTTCTGGCAAGCTTCTGGTTGAATCTTTGACCACTCCTCTTGACAGAATTGGTGCAGTTCAGTTAAATTTGATGGCTTTCTGACATGGACTTGTTTCTTCAGGAATTTCTCAATGGGGTTTAAGTCAGGACTTTGAGAAGGCCATTGGAAAACCTTAATTCTAGCCTGATTTAGCCGTTCCATTACCACTTTTGATGTGTGTTTGGGGTCATTGTCCTGTTGGAACACCCAACTGCGCCCAAGACCCAATCTTCGGGCTGATGACTTTAGGTTATCTTGAAGAATTTGAAGGTAATCCTCCTTCTTCACTATCTCATTTACTCTTTGTAAAGCACCAGTTCCATTGGCAGCAAAACAGCCCCACAGCATAATACTACCACCACCGTGCTTGACGGTCGGCATGGTGTACTTGGGGTTAAAGGCCTCACCTTTTCTCCTCCAAACATATTGCTGGGCATTGTGGCCAAACAGCTCGATTTTTGTTTCATCTGACCACAGAACTTTCCTCCAGAAGGTCTTATCTTTGTCCATGTGATCAGCAGCAAACTTCAGTCGAGCCTTAAGGTGCCGCTTTTGGAGCAAGGGCTTCCTTCTTGCACGGCAGCCTCTCAGTCCGTGGAGATGCAAAACACGCTTGACTGTGGACACTGACATCTTTGTTCCAGCAGCTTCTAATTCTTGGCAGCTCTGCTTTTTGGTGATTCTCGGTTGAATCTCCACCCTCCTGACCAATTTTCTCTAAGCAGCAGGTGATAGCTTGGGTTTTCTTCCTGATCGTGGCAGTGACAAAACAGTGCCATGCACTTTATACTTTCAAACAATTGTTTGCACTGTTGCTCTTGGGACCTGTAGCTGCATTGAAATGGCTCCAAGTGACTTTCCTGACTTGTTCAAGTCAATGATTGTTCAAGTCAATAATCACTAACAAGAAATTACTAATTCGTGTTGCTGTATGTATATTTTTGACCCAGCAGATTTGATCACTTTTTCTGTTAACTCATAATAAAGTCATAAAAGAACCAAACTTCATGAATGTTTTTTGTGGCAAAGAAGTATCTGTTCCAATCACTCTATCGGAGAAAAATCAGAGTTGTAGAAATAACTGGAAACTCAAGACAGCCATGACATTATGTTCTTCACAAGTGTATGTAAACTTTTGACCACAACTGTATATGATTGGAGGATGGCCGTTCAGGAGGCAGTTTGCAACAGGTCAATTGTTTATTGCGTATGTTGAAAAATGTAAAATGATGTACCTGGAAGTGTCCAGAGCCTTGAACAGAAAAGATGAGGATCACTTCATTCTCCTGGAAAGCCTTGGTCAGTTTTTTCTCATTACCTGGACTGGTAGACCATATGCCTTTCTCCTTCGAAATTTCAATGTTCCTCTTGTTGCTGCTTTTCATGACGAAGTAACGAACTGATGAAAAGCCCTGCTGGGGTAACAGGTCTTTTGTGCAATGCTGGGAAAATAATCAGAAAATTTTGAAATATTAATCTGCCTTCACAATGATTTGCCAAGTTGCAGCAAAACTGCAATAACTTTTAAAATGTTTTTCAGCAGATTTTAGGATTACCTTTCCTGAGAATAAAGAGAGTGGGCTTCCAGATGGGGTTTCCATGCTTAAAGATGAGGCGGAACTGCCATAGGGGTGCCCTTGCGCAGTGAGATGTTTTTTGCCAAGTGTTGGCTTGTTGCTGCTTTGTGGTTTTTTGGGATGCAGGCCTGGGAATGCTGGTTTCCTGAAGTATAAGGAGGAAAACAGTGATAAAATAATAATATTGCTCAACAAATGCCTGCTTGAGAGAATCAAATCTTGAATACATCAGTTTAGAACCAGGAATTGGCTAAATTTGATTGCGTTTCCAATCAAAAATTACACAGATAGCACAGTTCAACAAGGGAACACTCCCACGTCGACTTTTGAAAAAGTTTAAAATTCAGAGAATCTTCAAGTTACGAAAAGGTTAATGCACTGGAAAATGCAGATTACCTGTCATTCGTTCCGTTCCAGGAAAGCTTTCGACTGTTTTCAGAGTGTTGGAAAGGAAAGGGACGCTGGCCTATCCCTGAGGGCTGCTTCAAGCCTGCTGCATGCTCCTCTGTTGTAAGCACCTGCAAGACAGGATTTTAAATTAATGGTATATAAACTGGATGTATGAACTATGATTTATAAATAATAAAAGCTAATATTGCTGAATTATGATTGAAAGGGGGAAATACATGGTAGTATATTTTTTTAAAAAATCATACAAAGTATGTTTTACATGTGTACAGAATGTCTGTTTTTTCAGGTTAGATTTTAAGGCTAACTCATCTGAAATTCCACACAGCCTCATGATGTAAGGTGACAATAATTTTACGTTTTTTCCTCACCAATTTTCAGAAAGAACACAAAAATGTATTTTTATTATTTTAATAGACTTACGGAAACAAGGGTTTGAAGAGTCATCTCATCTTGTTTGGACCATGGTTTGTAAGGGGAACAGATTCTACTGATGAAGAGATTATGCCACTTGCTTCTTAGGTCAAACATCAATTCTGCTGACTGACAATATGTTACAAAATGATTAAAAAGCCTGCAATTACTGAGTGAAAAATTTGTATTTTTTTTCCTGATACAGTGAGAAGCAGAAGTATTTGCACCCCTTGTAATTTTGCAAGTTCACCTACCGGTACTTAGAAAATAGGTAGAAGTCTGACATTTCAATCATAGATGCATTTCCACTTATAGCAGGGGTCCCCAAACTTTTTCCTGTGAGGGCCACATAACTTTTCCCTTCTCTGATGAGGGGCCGGGGTCAGTTTGGAACAGAAAAAGTGTGACAATTGCAGGAGTGCCTAAATGTAAAAATTTATTGTTTTTCAGAAAGCCACAATCAAATAACCCTTTCTGGATTCTTCACTGAACAAAAGTAAATAAAATAAAGATAGAATATAATATAAAAATTAGGGCTGTCAAAATCATCACATTAACGGGCGGTAATTAATTTTTGTAGTTAATCAAGTTAAAATATTTGACGCAATTAACGCACAAATGCCCAAACAGATTAAAATGACAGCACAGTGAAATGTGTACTTGTTGTGTTTTTTGGAGTTTTGTCGACCTCTGCTGACGCTTGGGTGCGACTGATTTTATAGGCTTCAGCACCCATGAACATTGTGTAAGTAATTATTGACATCAACAATGGCGGGCTACTAGTTTATTTTTTGATTGAAAATTTTACAAATTTTATTAAAACAAAAACAAGAAGAGGGGTTTTAATATAAAATTTCTATAACTTGTACTAACATTTATCTTTTAAGAAGTACAAGTCTTTCTATCCATGGATCGCTTTAACAGAATGTTAATAATGGTAATGCCACCTTGTTGATTTATTGTTATAATAAAGAAATACAGTACTTATGTACCGTATGTTGAATGTATACATCCATCTTGTGTCTTATCTTTCCATTCCAACAATAATTTACAGAAAAATATGGCATATTTTATAGATGGTTTGAATTGCGATTAATTACAATTAATTAATTTTTAAGCTGTAATCAACTCGAACAAAAATTTTAATCGTTTGACACCCCTCATAATAATAATAACACGATTAATTAAATAGATAATAACCAAATAACCCTTTCAGAGTTCTTCCCAGAAAAAGGCCAGGAAATAAATAACACTATTGAGAAAAAAAATTTTTTTTAAATCAAAATGCTCTCTGGTATTGTTCAGGGGGCCGGACCAAATGTGGAGGGCCGCGGGCAGTAGTTTGGGGACCCCTGACTTATAGAGACAATCTAAAATTAAAAAAACCCCGAACTCAGATTGTGTGATTTTTGAGTAATTTTATTTGCAATTTACTGGGGTTCATAAGTATTTGTACTCCTGAGAAAATCAGTGGTAGGATTTAGTGCAGAAGCCTTTGTTTGCAATAACAGGGGTCAGCCGCTTTTTGTAGTTCTTCACCAGGTGTTCACATATGGAAACAGAGATTTTTGGCCCACTTCACCACACAAAACTTCCATAAATTTGTCAATCTGTCTGTTTCAGATCCATCCAAAGATTTTCTATTGGATTGAGGTCTGGAGACTGGATAGGCCACTCCAGAACCATGATATGCTTTTTATGCATCCATTCCTTGGTGAGCGTGGCTGTGTGCTTCTGATCATTGTCATGTTGGAAGGTCCAGCCACGACTCATCCTCATGTCTCTGACTGAGGGAAGGCGGTTGTGGCTCAAAATCTGACGATACATTTCACCATTCATCCTCTGCTTTATATAGTACAGTTGTCCTGTCTCCTTTGCCGAAAAGCAGGCCCAAAGCATGAGGTTTCCACCCCCGTACTTCACAGTGGGGATGGTGTTCTTGGGATTGTACTCATCCTTCTTTTTCCTCCACAGACGACGAGTAAAGTTTGCACCAAAAAGTTCTGCTTTGGTCTCATCTGACCACATGACTGTCTCCCATGACCCTTCTCCATCATTCAGATGGTCCTTGGCAAACTTCAGACGGGCCTTTACATGTACTGGCTTTAACAGGGGAACCTTCTGAGCAATGCATGATTTTAAACCACTGCACTGTAGTGTTCTACTGTGTGCATTCAGCTCTCTTCAGGTCATTGACCAACTCCTCCCGTGTAATTCTAGGCTGAGCCCTCACTTTTCTCATCATGAGTGATGCCCCACGAAGAGGGATTTTACATGGAGCCCCAGTTCGAGGTAGATTATCTGTCATGTTTAGCCTTTTCCATTTTCTAACAATTGCGGCAACTGTTGATTTATTCTCACAGCGGCTGCTTTCCAATTGTCCCATAGCCTTTTCAAGCTTTGTGGAGCCCAACAATTTTTCTCTGGTGTCTTTCAAAAGCTCTCTGGTCTTGTCCATGGTAGCTGTTGACTGACTGCGGTGCACAGGTGACAATATTGAGCTAAAACAGATGGTGGGTGGGGTAAAGGTGGATATTTTTAAGGTAGACTGGCAACTCTTTGAGCGTCATAATTATTGCTGATTCTCAAGGGTACGAAAACCTATGAACCCCAGTAAATTACAAATAAATTATTTTTTAAAAATCCTACTGTGTGATTTCCCTATTTTTTGTAGATTATGTCTCTATAAGTAGAAATGCATTTATGATTGAAATTTCAGATCTATACCTATTTTATAAGAGTGTGAACTAGCAAAATCACAAGGTGTGTAAATACTTCTGCTCCTCACCGTATGTTCATTACAACAAATATTGAAATATTGTAGATGGCAATATTTCCATACCTCACTGCTCGTCTGGAAGACGAGCCAATCGTCAATTCTCATCTCAGCAGAGTCTTCAGTGTCACTGTCACTCATGTCATCCATTAGACTGTCTGAAGGACATAACATATTGGCAAAGAGGCAGAATTTTCAGAATTAAATTGAATAAATTAGGTGGAAAAAACAACTACGAACACGCAGCACTTCAACAAAAAAGTGTGACCCCAGGTATGTACTTCAACTGTTGGCTAATCATCTCACAGGCAAATGACCTGGTAGCTAGCAACACAAATCAATTTGGTCTCCGCGGAAGCAATTGCCAGAATCTGGTTTAGCCAGCTAGTCTTAGCCCTACTTAAAGCTCTGTCTTATGATGGCCGCCATGTTGGGTTTTGTATCCATACACAATAGCGTAACTTTATATTCAAATAATCAGGTAATTTTCCAACAATTGCCAGTTTTTCGGCAAAAAATGAGTAATCTAGACATTTCTGCATCCATACAAAAAAAATGGCTTTTACGGGTTTTATTTTATGTAACATTTCAATCTAAAAACAACAAGGCCCAGATAGCCGGCAAGACGTGCTGTGGCAATAGTGACATCAGAATTCCACCTCAATAAGTTGTGATTGTATATAGAAAAATGCTAAATTTGCTTTTGTTGAGTAAAATTAAGATGATTCTGCATGCTTTCTTTAAGTATTTTCTCATGTGAAAATATGGTGATTTATTAGCTGTTTAAATCTTATGTCAAAATTGCCCTAAATAAAAAAAATTTAAAAAACAGCCGCTATTTCGGGCAAAAATATACAGTTGTGGTCAAAAGTTTACATGCACTTGTGGAGAACATAATGTCATGGCTCTCTTGAGTTTCCAGTTATTTCTACAACTCTGATTTTTCTCCGATAGAGTGATTGGAACAGATACTTCTTTGTCACAAAAAACATTCATGAAGTTTGGTTCTTTTATGACTTTATTACGGGTTAACAGAAAAAGTGATCAAATCTACTGGGTCAAAAAATATACATACATGGATCTGAAAAAGCGAATCATTGACTTGAACAAGTCAGGAAAGTCACTTGGAGCCATTTCAAAGCAGCTGCAGGTCCCAAGAGCAACAGTGCAAACAATTGTTTGTAAGTATAAAGTGCATGGCACTGTTTTGTCACTGCCACGATCAGGAAGAAAACGCAAGCTATCAACTGCTGCTGAGAGAAAATTGGTCAGGAGGGTGAAGATTCAACCGAGAATCACCAAAAAGCAGATCTGCCAAGAATTAGAAGCTGCTGGAACACAGGTGTCAGTGTCCACAGTCAAGCGTGTTTTGCATCTCCATGGACTGAGAGGCTGCCGTGCCAGAAGGAAGCCCTTGCTCCAAAAGCGGCACCTTAAGGCTCGACTGAAGTTTGCTGCTGATCACATGGACAAAGATAAGACCTTCTGGGGGAAAGTTCTGTGGTCAGACGAAACAAAAATCGAGCTGTTTGGCCACAATGCCCAGCAATATGTTTGGTGGAGAAAAGGTGAGGCCTTTAACCCCAAGTACACCATGCCTACCGTCAAGCACGGTGGTGGGATTATTATGCTGTGGGGCTGTTTTGCCCGCAATGGAACTGGTGCTTTACAGAGAGTAAATGGGATAGTGAAGAAGGAGGATTACCTTCAAATTCTTCAAGATAACCTAACGTCATCAGCCCGAAGATTGGGTCTTGGGCGCAGTTGGGTGTTCCAACAGGACAATGACCCCAAACACACATCAAAAGTGGTAATGGAATGGCTAAATCAGGCTAGAATTAAGGTTTTCCAATGGCCTTCCCAAAGTCCCATTGAGAACTTGTGGACAATGCTGAAGAAACAAGTCCATGTCAGAAAGCCATCAAATTTAACTGAACTGCACTAATTCTGTCAAGAGGAGTGGTCAAAGATTCAACCAGAAGCTTGCCAGAAGCTTGTGGATGGCTACCAAAAGCGCCTAATTGAAGTGAAAATGGCCAAGGGACATGTTACCAAATATTAGCGCTGCTGTATGTATATTTTTGACCCAGCATATTTGATCACTTTTTTCTGTTCACCCATAATAAAGTCATAAAAGAACCAAACTTCATGAATGTTTTTTGTGACAAAGAAGTATCTGTTCCAATCACTCTATCAGAGAAAAATCAGAGTTGTAGAAATAACTGGAAACTCAAGAGAGCCATGACATTATGTTCTTCACAAGTGTGTGTAAACTTTTGGCCACAACTGTACGCTACAAATTCCTTTTAATCCTGAAAGTATAAGTGATTATCTCTGCATTTGGTGATTTTTGTGCATCTAGCATAAGATATTAGAATTGTATAGCCATTTTAAGTACTGTTATACTTGTATAGAAAATAATTAATCAAGATTTTATTTGGGAATGTCTTTGAATTTTTTGATGCCGCTGCTTATGGAGACTCATACTATACGCATAAGGAAGGTGCCCGTTTTGGTTTTAGGTCGCTAGCAGCTTTGGTTTTGAAAATATTTGAATTTTATGTTTTTTGAAAACAGAGCGGCTCCGCGCCCTGTCAAGTGATCGTCTATGGCTGCCGCTAAATTAAATACAAGGAGAGCACATGCAAGCTGTGTTTCTAAATGGACTGTAGGTCCTCATGTAGTTACGTCGTGTAAGCTAGACTAACAGTACCTTGTTGAACAGTACTTTTAGTCACGTCAGAACCAAGATTTCTGGAACCACCTGCAAACATGACTACAGTGATAGCTGTCACCAAAGTACAACAGCGAACACTGGCAATCCTGTGGCCTCTGCTCATCTCATCATAAACCACCCAGTCTGCAGGAAGGGCCTGTGGTAATTTAGATTTTCCATCCTGGATAGGATTCAAAATAAGGCATTTCAAAATGTACTTACAGTAACTTGAAGTGCCAATTGCCATCCCCATGCACTGAAAAATAATCGTTCCAAATTAATGAGTTTATCTCCTTACCTCACTATTCAGTGTGGAAGTAGGGTGAAAATTAACTTTCTTCTCCTTATTACTAGAGGGCAAGTTATTCTCGGGGTTGATATGAAGAAGATTCGGGTACATGCCAGCAACCAAGGCTGCTTTTACCACTGGCCATTTTTCTGAATTGACGTTCACATCTCGTATATCACTCTCCCCGTGGGCTCTCACGAAGCCTGGAACATAAACAGGAATTAAAGGAGAATTTATTCAACTTAAATAGATTGAAATATTTCAGTATTTCTATTAAAAATGGTGAAAATCATGGGAACATTTACACATTTATGCAGATATTTTTCTTCACATGGCGCACCAGAAATTTCACTATATTACTGATAAATATTTTAACCCTTTTTTGGGCAAGTGACTATTTTTGGTAATTAAAAAAAAAGCAACCATATAAAGGCCTGGCATCTAATCACATTTAGGAGTCATGCAGGCCATAACATGATCAAAAATGTGATGTTACATAACGTATGTGGAAGCAGGGTTTCAACTATTATTAGTAATTACTGTATTTTTTTGAATTTATACATTCATAAAATGTTGGTAAAACAAAAAAATATTTAAAAATTAGAGATGTCCCCAATCTGATCACGTGATCGGAAATTGGGCCATTTTTCAGAGGATTGGAATCGGGTGAAAAAGATCACGTTTATAATTTAAAAATATATACTGTATTTTTTTATTTTCAAGGGCTAAAAAGTAAAAAAAAAAAAAATTTGGGCTGCAGCTATCCATGGTAGTCGATTAATCGATGAACTAGTAAGTTCGAATAATTGAGTAATCGGATAAGGAACATAAAAAATTAGAATACCTGAGCTGAGCCTGAAACTGTACAAAAAATAAGTAAATAAAAAAATAAATGAGGATTTCAGTACTGTACAACAAATTAACAGTTGGCTAACTTACGTAGCAAAAGTCCGCTAACTTAAATGCTATAAAATATGATTTTTTTTTTTCAATGCTCTTGACAAGTGGTTCAAACATATATTCCCACTAAAAACAGCTAAATATACCTCAACTAAATTAGGAATGCATTAAAAAAACATTAGCTCAAACAAAAACTTAGCATATGTTGGTCTTAACAGGGAGCAGCTGGATTCAGCCATGTGAAATGAGTTACCGCATTTTTCGGACAGTCGCACCAGCCATTAAATGCCCAACGAAGAGGAAAAAAACATAAGTCGCACCGGAGTATAAATCGCATTTTGGGGAAAATTTACTTGATAAAATCCAACAAATAGAACAGATATGTCATCTTGAAAGGCAATTTAAAATAAAAATACAATGGAAAACAACTTGCTGAATAAGTGTACAGTATGATAATGTTACATGATGCATGAACATCGTGGCCGGTATGTTAACGTAACATAGCTATTAAGAGTTATTCAGGTAACGATAGCATAAAGAACATGCTAACAAGTTTACCAAACCATTAGTGTCACTCCAAAACACCAAGATAACATGTGAAATGATTTCACACATAAGTCGCTCCAGGGTACAAGTCGCACCCCAAACCAAACTATGAAAAAAACTGACTTATAGTCCGAAAAATACGTTATATTATTTTCACAGTTGCCACTAGAGGGAAGTGTATCCACCCAAATCAATAAAGTAAATGCAAACACAAAATCAACCATTACAACTCCACTTTAATTTAATGAATACTCGAAGCAGCAAAATTTAATTTGAATGTTTTTTCTAATCGAGTTACTCGAGTTAATCGATTAATCGTTGCAGCACTAAAAATAATACACAAATACAGTACTTCACCATGTTTGGAACTTTAGTTCAAACTTTAATAAATTTTCTTTTTTTTTTTTTATCCAAAATCTATTCGGTATCGGCAGATTCTCAAAATCAGGTGACTCAGACTCAGCCTGGGTGCAAAAAATATGCGATCGAGATACCTCTAATTAAAATAAATAACAGCAACAACAGAAACACACTCTGGTTATGGCCCCAATAATTTTATCAGCAAGATAAATGCAAAATAAATGCAATTCATTAGAACAAACCAGTCGCACGAAGCCGTCCCAGCAGCTGTGTTCTCATGCCAAGAATCATTTCCATGGTGGCATTGGACAAAAAGTTCTTTTCACAGAAGGACCTCTCGCGGCCCTCAGTGCAGGCTTTCTGCCATTCCTAATAAATAAACAAACGTCAGTTTCAAATAGAGGCTTGGGCGGGCACTGACCCGACAAAATTACCTGGAAAACTCTCAACAAGGCCATATGGTCACTGAAGGAATTGGCTGAGAAATGTTTCCGACATTGAAAGGCAGCTTTCTTTTGAAAGCCCAGAGCAGGAAGAACAAATGGGTCTCGATAACCGAGTGTACAAGCAATTGTCAAAATCGGGTCCAGACACTTCAGCACCACGGCACACAACACCATCTTTCCCAGATGGGGCTCCACAGGTAGATCAGCCAGATGGAAGCCAAGATCAGTCAGATCTTCATTCTGGTTCATAGCCTCTATAGTCTAATTAAAACACATGTAGTTGAAACAATACATTTCTAAAGAAATCAGTTTAATAATTTTGCATTTCTTACCTTAAGAATCTCCACAGCACTCTTTACAGCGTGTGCGGTAGGAGGTTGTGGAGCTTTGGACAAGAATTCGGCGACTGGAGAGGAAGTAAGCAATTTGGTCTGCAGACATAATTCCTAACACACAAAACATAACACATTCAGAAACAATAAGTTGTGGTTCAACTGCCAAAAACAAAAATACTAAAGCTTCACCAAACGATTGGTTGGCGAAATGATAAGGGGATTGGTAGGGGGTTGATCACAAAAATAGGACTGCAGGGTTTCCCCTACACATAAAAGAATGTGGCGCACCACCACGTCTTGCAAATTAGATGTTTTTTTTTTTTTTTTAGTAGGGTGCACGATATCCATTTTTTGAAACCGATACAGATATCAATAACTTCCTGCTCCTCAAAGCTGATACTGATATCCGATAATAAATATATAATTTTTCAAATGTATAACCTGAGTTTTTGAACACCTGGAGGTTTAAAAAAAAAAATAGTGGTGGATTCAACATAGATTTGCCTTTGATCGCATCAGATTTTTCATGATGACATGAAAAAAAAAACAGTGAGTTTCACTTCTGCACTGCCCGACAGCCAGCTAAGAATGAATGCACTTCCATAAACCACAAGGCTTGGTCTTTTCTTGTTTTTATGGGAAGACTCTCGTCTTAATATTGTGAAACTACAACAGAAAAATTTGCCTATTCAATACTCAATATATACAACAAACTGCACAATCCACTTATATACACAACTATTATATGTATAGCATAGCACACTAGCTTGAGCTACTAAAGCATTGACTGGCTTCTACAACACAACTTATGAAGTTCTGTACATATGATCCTTCACCACAGAAGTAAGTAGTAAGTAATGTTCTTTAATCTTATAATTAGCTTTTTGCAAAGCAAAATACTGTTGCATTTGAATTTTGGGGAACGGAAAATGTTAATTTTGGAGATTTTTTCGAGGAATACTGTATTTTTTTTTTTATTTATTTTGTATGAAAGGCAACTACAATACTATAAGGTCATTAAGCACAACCAGAATTTATACATAGGGTGCACTGGAGTATAAGGATTTTAAGTATGCCTTTTAGACCGAAAAATACGGTACTGCATGTGCAGTTTAATTTTTTTTTTAAAAAGTCTTGGTTTATAAGAAATGTTCAATGTTTTACAATATAAAACCAGATTGATGGGAATTTTAAAAGTCAAATTTTTTTTAGGGGAAATAATCTGGAACAGCAAAAATTGAGATTGCTAGGTGGGCCTTAAAAATAAATAAAACAGTGATCTGGCAGAAAATTGTGATCTGTGCACCCCTAAACAGAACTATTTATTGATATCAAAAGTGAAAATGGAACTACCTGTAAAGGCATTCGTAGCAGCTGTGGAACCTGGAATTCTTGCAAACTGTTGAACCTGAGTTGACTGAAGAGGTGAAAGCAAATCCCAGGTTGGCAGCGCCCTGCTCTGTGGACAAATACTTAACTTTCAGTTCTTTTTGTGAGACATTGATCATCGCAACTAAGCAAATTGCCAATCATCATCTGTCATGAGCTTACAGCAGTGCCACAATAATGTCATCATATGACATGCTCCCCAAAAATGCAGTAAAAAAACCAAGACACTATTCAACTTCTATGAAAATCTGCAGCACATACTGTATTTTTTTGGACTATAAGTCACACTTTTTTTTTTCATAGTTTGGACAGATAATTTTCTCCAAAGTATTTTGCCGATTATTTTTATACCTGTCTGTCCGCACTACATTTAAGGTACGTTTAAGGTGCGTTTAAGCACCTTAAACACTATATTTGACATTGGTGTCATAAGAATATCATTACACAATCATAATTATAAAATGACATTGTTATGAGCATTAATGAATGCTTATAACATATGTCATTTAGTGTTATCCGGCAAATTATCTCACTTTTAAATGGAGGTAAAAGATCCAAGCTGGACATAAACGGAGTTAGTGACATAACTTGCCGCATTACACTTAATGACATAAACATTCATGAATGCCTACGATAGTGTCATGTCATAATTATGACGGTCTTCTGACAGTCTTATGATGCCGCTGACAAATAAAGTGTTATTTACTAGCCCAAATAAATCAACAAATAAGACGCACTGGACTATAATCCGCAGGATTCAAAATTAGGGGAAAAGGTAGCGGCTTATTAGAGGCCTGCGAAATTTCCGATTCTTAGATTATTCGCGATTCGGCCGTGGAAGATTCGAGAACGACTCACAAACATCCAAATTCCGATTATTGAATTATACCAGGTAAAAGGGAAGTAAAACACAGTCAGCGCGGTCTTTGGGACGCAATGAGGAACGGACCGAGAGTAAATGTCATGTTCAACTCATGCCACCAGATAAAAAAAAAAACAATCATACCTGACTGCGGCCGACAGCTGCTACAAAACAACGCCCAGTTGCTAGTTGCTACAAACATACCGCTACAGTAGATATCATATATATGTAGAACTAGATGCAAAATGACAGACGACGCCGGTGTTAGAACATGTGTTATTGCACCGAGATGCAAAATGACAGACTTTCCGGCGTTAGTAAACAGCCGCCATCTTAAAGCAGTACTAAAGCAGTGACTTCTCTAGAAGGCTCTGTTGTAGCGAACCTAATTAACTTTTGATCTAAAATATTCCTAAATCGGCAGAATCTTGTCTTGAATCTATCTTTAAATGATGAAATAGTTTTAAAACTGACAAAAGTGACAGAAGGGAAATTATGGAATAACGGGAGCAATTTTAACAAATGTAACAGTTGATTCACAACATTAAATCAATTGAATGTAGTTTAAAGCTGCTGATACAATTTGGGGACTGGAGTATTTTATTCACTGTTATTTTTGTATATTTGTTTACTGTTATATGCTAACTTGATACTGAAATAGTGGTTTGGTTTAGCCTGAGAGGATTTTTGAACAATTTTGGAACTAATGTACAAAACATTAAAAAAAAAAAAAGGAAAAAAAAAAGGAGGGGGGTGCATCAATAATCGTATCGGACACTCAGAATCGTAATCGTAATCGAATCGTTAGGTGCCAAAGATTCCCAGCTCTACGGCTTATAGTCCGAAAATTACGGTAATTAGGATCTTATTTCATTATTAAGCCTTTTCTGTCACTGGATGGATTTGTGTCTGAATTTTCCTTGATCAAATGACAAGCACATTATTGTTTTTACCTTCCTCTTCTTTGAAGAGCACTGGCTTTTGAAATCCAGACTGCTTTTAACATTGAGATGCGACTGATGGTATCAAAGGATTTCTACACAGAAAGAAGAAACATTTGTTTACAGATGTGCTATTTTGCCTATTGATAAGCTCTATGGAAATCTTTCGTACCTCTTTGACCTTTCCCGAATCAATCACAAAAACAACATCGTTGATTGTGATACTTGTCTCAGCAATGTTAGTTGAAAGGATCTGAGGAGGGGCGGGTTTTAGAGGAAAAAACAAAACATGTAATGTGGTAGACTTGAATGTATTTCACATACTGTATATATCACATGTAATGTCTTAACAATAACAGATATAAAACACAGTACAGTTAATATAATGCTTGTTTTCCGGAAAAGTAGTTTACACCGTAGTATGTAGGAATTTTGTTTTTAAACCGGTGTGCCGTTGCACACTAATGTGCCGAGAGAGATCGTCAGGTGACAAGAAGTTATCCAATGTTGCAATTTTTTTTTTTTTTTTTTTAACGTCGTCGGGCAGAGTTGCAGTCGGAAGGAAGGAGTCGGTAGAAAGTTCTCGGTCGTGTGCAGTAGAGCGAGGTATTGCTCGTGTCGCATTCAAGAACTGCTCGGATTTGTAGCCATCAGCCACCTTGCTGTCCGCGACAATTTGGACCCCAGCACGTCTAACGTACATCATTTGATTAAACTAGTCAAGTGTCGATATACACGAAAGTGTCCTTTCCATTTTATCCTGGAGGGAATAGTATTTCTTCTCGTATTTACTGTTTGACCGTTTAACTAGTCAAGTGTCGATATACACAAAAGTGTCCTTTCCATTTTATCCTGGAGGGAATAGTATTTCTTCTCGTATTTACTGTTTGACCGTTTGATCAACCAGGTGATAGGCAAGACATCTACAAGCCCATGTCTGCACCACCAAATCCCGAAATCAGCTCTTCCGGACAGTCCAGAACAAATGGCGGGACATCTTGTCTTGCCACAAGGAACATCTGATACGGAGAAGAAGTGAACACTCAGCACTCACGTGGCGCTGAGGATGGCAAAATCCTCAATTCTCGTTGCCCTGACAACAATAACACCCGAAATTTTCCCGCCCAACTCACTAGAGGAGTTCCCAAAAAATCTATTATAACATGCATCGCGATTCGACACGCGACGATTCGATTAAGATTCATAAAGGTTCAAAAACGATGTTTTTCCCTCATAACTTTATGGCAGCCGCTCGTAGCAGAACGAAATTCAAGACACGACTGCCGTTGGGCACCGTTAGCAGGCGCACGCACGTTATGATGGATGCTGCTGGTTACTGAGAGAGAGACTTCTTTTTAAAAGACTGGAAAATAAATTTGAGAGAGGCAGGTATAGAAGCGCAACCCGGTGGTCACGCTTTTGTGCGCAAGTTATTTTTTTAGAGTAAGCGGGGAAGAGGGACAGTTCGTTGCGCCTTGTCATTTATTTAGATGTCCAGCAGTAGTTTTAAGGCATTTCAATTGAAAAATGTCCTGAGTGTATTGCTAAGACCTGTGTGCATCTAAAAGAGGTGAGTACACGAGCCCTCTAGTACTGTTCAGCCTTTGTTGATGTTTTTGAGATGTTAATAGCGCTAAGATAATTAGCTAATTTGCTAACGTGTATTTCATATGCAGAACGTGTAAAACCACAATTAAGTACAGCAGTAACACTATAAACATGCAAAATAGTACAGAATTCTGTGAAAACAAAGTATATTGGTTAAAAGAAGTCTTATTTCTAAAGACACTTTGTTTCCAGAAAATGTGGAATTCATTTCACCTGTGTAAATATTATTGTATTGTTGAGAGAAATAAGTACTCCCTTTAAAACGGTTAATGTTTTTGCACTTTCTTGAAATAAATAAATAAATAAATAAAAAAGCAGCTTAAGGACAGCTTTTTGTTGTATGGGCATGTTTCCATCATTCCTGTTGAATCATTAGGATATTTTAAATAAATAATGGACATAAATTTGTTTGGCTACTGTATTAAGTAGTAATGTACAATGGATCGATAATCGTGATAATCACGATAACCGTGATAATCGTCAATACTAGAGGTGTGCAAAATTTCTGATTCTTAGATTATACGCGATTCGGCCGTGGAAGATTCGAGAACGATTCACAAACATCCAAATTCCGATTATTGAAATATGCGAAGTAAAGCGGAAGTACACAACACTCAGCGCACCGCGCGGTCTTCGGGACGGAACGGAGCGAGAGTAGCTAAACATCATGCTTCTCATTACCCGGCCCCTCGGGTAATGCCAATGCTCAACTCACGGCTCTAGCTCAACTCATGCAACGAGATAAAAAACACAACAACATACCTGACTGCTGCCGAAAAGCTGCTACAAAGTACATCCATATAATGTTACGGTGGATATCATTTATATAGGACTAGATGCATTATAGATTTGGTAGTGTTAGCAGCACATCTACAAAAAGCTAGATGCGGGCGTTAGTAAACGGCCGCCATCTTAAAGCAGTACACTTCCCTGCAAGGCTGTTGTAGCGAACCTTCCAAGCAAACCTAATTAACTTTTTATCTAAAATACTCCTAAATCGGTAAAATATTGACTTGAATCTATCTTTAAAATAGTTTTAAAACTTTCACATGTCGAAAGTAGACAAAAGGGAAATTATGGACTAACGGGAGCAATTTTAACAACTTTAACGGTTGATTCACAACATTAAATTAATTGAATGTAGTTTAAAGCTGCTGATACAGAATGGGGACTGGAGTTTTTTATTTAATGTTATTTTTGTATATTTGTTTACTGCTATATGTTAACTTGATACTGAAATAGTAGTGTGGTTTAGCCTGAGAGTATTTTTGAACAATTTTGGAACTAATGTACAAAACATAAAAAAAAAAAAAAGAAAAAAAAAAGAAAAATGAAAAAAAAAATTAGGGGGGTGCATCAATAATCGTTTTATAATCGAATCGGAGCCTCTGAATCGTAATCGTAATCGAATCGTTAGGTGACCAAAGATTCCCAGCTCTAGTCAATACCGCGATCATCGTTTAATAATCGGATCGTAGCACCCTGAATCGTAATCGAATCGAATCGTGGGGTACCTAAGATGGCACACCCCTACAACCCACAACAGAGAATAATCCTAAACAACGGCCAAACACACCCTTCTTCCGGACCACAGCCCGCCTCACCAGAGCCTGTAAAAGATTGAATGTTTAAGTAATCGTTGTCATTTTTCTTGGGAATCTTTTGTTGACTTGTGTTATGGTGACCCTGGATCCAGTTTGCCTCCTCCACCTGGATCTTTCTGTGCTGTATGATTGCTGCCAACTTGGAATAAATTGTCAACTTGTGTTTCGAAGCCTTTTTCCAGCTTTTAAAATGGAGTCAGTACAAGGGGTTAAGACTAAGATCAGTGGACTCCAAACTATTCCACATAGGGTCGCAGTGGGTGCAGGATTTCACTCCAACAAAACAACACCACAACTTTTCACCAATCTGTTTTATAAGTGTAATCAGTTGATTGCAGTCAGGTGCTGCCTGTTTTAGTAGAAACCTCATTGGTTAAAAAGTCTGTGCTTGATCGGTATGAACAAAAACCAGGACCCCCAGCGGCCCTCGGGAACCGGTTTGGAGACCCCTGACTAAGATGAACGCGTGGAGTTTGGCCTTTTGGCAGGGTTGTCTGAGTTCCGCCGGCCCGGGTCATTGGAATTGCCCTAGCATGGCTGCGGCGGTTCAGCTAGCGTGATTCCGGCAATCTGGCTACAAGGTCAGATTCCTTCAATCCATTTGTGACGACCACCAATCCTCCCCGTTTTTTATTCCAACACATTTTCGAGAACAGCAAGGTGGCTGTTAGCTAGAAATCCAAGGAGTTTTTGAACACTATCCAACAGCGGCATGGTTCCAAGCAAGCTTAAACGTCATCTCCAAACGAAACTCCCATCGCTTCAAAACAAGTCGATGGACTTTTGAGTTCGCCTTTGTGAAAAAACAAAAACTACAAAAGTAAATGGGAAAATCCTCAAAGCGTTATTGCCGAACTTGTTGCTAAATCCAAAGAGAGACATTAATACTACCTCCCTGCAAAGCCATTGTACGCGAGATGCCTAGATGCGGTTAAAGACATTGCTAAAATCCCCCCCGTCTGCTCATTCTGAGCTTTTCAAGTCTAACTGGTATAAAAATAAAAACCGAGAATGACAGCTGTTGAAGAAAATTCCTGCCGGGATATCGGGTTTGTGTTCATCTAAACAGGCTCAAGTTTCACACTGAGTAAGTAAAAATGCTGAGAAACTATTTTATAATTAAATATCCAGTACAGAAAGTCATTTTGGAACAATTTTGGTTTGTAGTGTGCCGCGAGGGTGCCGTGACTCAGAAAAGGTTGAAAAACACTGTTCTAAACTGATAGTTTATCCAAAAAAAAATGTATCTTTGGTTTTCAATTCACGCCAGTGACACCCTGGTGGTGTGCTATGAGACTTACCCCTTTTAAAATGGATGCCTTGGCTCAATAAAGGTTGACAAACAAGCAGTAGGAAATTGATGGATAGGTTTTTAGTTAGCTTGAGAAATTGTTTTTTTCATCTTATGACCCAGTCTAAAAAGGACTTCATTTTTGAGCAAAAAAAGAAACAAAAAAAAGACTTCTTCACTTACAATCTTTCTAACATTCAGTGGCGATGTCTTCATGGCCTTTTTCTGTTCATAGCTAGGCATGTCCGAGTGAAGTGTGAACACCTGGTACCTGTGCAAAAATAAACATTTGGTTAAAATGTTGACTAAAAAGTCTAATTAGATTTTTTTTAAAAAAATAAAATCAAACTTAATATTAGAGCAAAGGGACTGTTTTTTGACCAATCACATTTTAAACCTTTATAAGGCACTCCTTTAATTCATTGACTGCAATCCAATACATTTTAACAAAGATGGGCTGGCAGCGAATGATCACTGAATATGGATATCACATTTTGGATCATGTACGCCACACCTATATACCAAATGTTAATAAAGCAGTGTGGTCTACATGATCCTAAATGTCCACGTTTGTGGACGCCACTTTTATAGAGTTAGGTTTTTCTTTATAATATTATATATTTTTTAAATATACTTTATAAAATGTTGATTACCAGAAATAGTCACCCTAACTAGAAAATAACCTTTGCTATGTGTGGAAGTCATTTAATGTTGTGAATCAACCGTTAAGAGTTGTTAAAATTGCTTCCGTTATTGCATTAATTCCCTTCTGTCTACTTTCGACATGTGTAAGTTTTAAAACTGTTTCATTATTTAAAGATAGAAATAAGTTAAGTTTTGAAGATTTAGGAGCATTTTAAATAAAAAGTTACTTAGGCTCGCTAGTAAGGTTCTCTACAACAAAGCCTTCCTGAGAAGTCTACTGCTTTAAGATGAAGGCTGTTTACTAACGCATCTAGTTCTTTATTATACATGTTGCTAATGCCGCCGTGTCTGTCATTTCCATCTAGTTCTGTATATATTTGATATCTACCGAAACATCATGTGGGTGTAGTTTGTAGGCTATCGGCTACAGTCAGGTATTATTGGAGCCACCTAGCATAGTAGCATCGCATTTGCAACGGCGTCGCACACCCTTGCAACCTCACAACTCCTGCTCTGCTATTTCGTCTCCATGAGTCCGTCTTTTTCACTTTTCTCACGTCAGTAAATCAACATCGTAATGCATAGTAACGCACGCATTTCCCGCCTCAGTAACGGCAACAGCGTTGCCAAGATGAGAAAAGTAATTAATTAGATTACGTACTTACTACTGAAGAAAATAACACCGTTAGTAACGCCGTTATATTCTAACGCTGTTATTAACAACACTGTTTGCCACCCCACCTACAAAAGTCAAACTCCGCCTATGGCGAGGCCCCCTTGCTGAGTATTGTTTAGAGAGAAAAAGAACAGCAAAAACTGTTCTACTGGAATGCACACACTATAGAACAGCCAAGCAACCGATTGTCCAATTATCTTTTACATTTATTATCTATTACTTTTTGCTGTTCCTAACCTATTTTTTACCTTTCGGAACAGGCAGAAAATCTTGTATCACTGTAGAGGATACGGTCCTTGAGTGACATAATCTCATCATATCCAGGAAGGAAAATCAACACTGCACCTGAAACAAAAAAGTATGATCAAATCTAAACAAATTTAAGCACAGTTAATGTTTCCCAAATTTAGTAGCTAATCATAAAGATTTTTACGTACAGGACTGGCATCATAACTTGCTGGAATAGTCAATGTTCTGTGCAGTTTTGTAGTTTTACTTAATACTATGACTTACAAGGGAGTACGGTTAAATTTTTCTTAAATGTTTCGACAAACAGGCAATATGTATGTTTTTTGTGCAGTTATGTGCAGCTAAATTTGAGAGAACAAACTTGTTTCTTCCACGTGAAGCATTTCAAAACTTAGAATTGCCTTTCAACTGATTTTTAAAAATATTATAACGTATTGGCCCGAATATAAGACTGTGTTTTTTGCATTGAAATAAGACTGAAAAAGGGGGGGTCGTCTTACAGTGGGGCAAATAAGTATTTACTCAAACACGAATTGTGCAAGTTCTCCTACTTGAAAATATTAGAGAGGCCTGTAATTGTCAACATGGGTAAACCTCAACCATGAGAGACAGAATGTGGAGGAAAAAAAAACAGAAAATCACATTGTTTGATTTTAAAAAAAAATATTTCCAAATTAGAGAGGAAAATAAGTATTTGGTCACCTACAAACAAGCAAGATTTCTGGCTGTCAAAGAGGTCTAACTTCTTCTAACGAGGTCTAACGAGGCTCCACTTGTTACCTGTATTAATGTCACCTGTTTTAACTCATTATCGGTATAAAAGACACCTGTCCACAATCTCTGTCAGTCACACTCCAAACTCCACTATGGCCAAGACCAAAGAGCTGTCGAAGGACACCAGAGACAAGATTGTAGACTTGCACCAGGCTGGGAAGACCGAATCTGCAATAGGTAAAACGCTGTGTGTGAAGAAATCAACTGTGGGAGCAATTCTTATAAAATGGAAGACATACAAGACCACTGATAATCTCCCTCGATCTGGGGCTCCATGCAAGATCTCACCCCGTGGCGTCAAAATGATAACAAGAACGCTAAGCAAAAATCCCAGAACCACACGGAGGGGACCTAGTGAATGACCTACAGAGAGCTGGGACCACAGTAACAAAGGCTACTATCAGTAACACAATGCACCGCCAGGGACTCAAATCCTGCACTGCCAGATGTGTCCCCCTGCTGAAGAAAGTACAAGTCGAGGCCCATCTGCGGTTTGCTAGAGAGCATTAGGATGATCCAGAAGAGGACTGGGAGAATGTGTTATGTTCAGATGAAACCAAAATATAACTTTTTGGTAGAAACACAGGTTCTCATGTTTGGAGGAAAAAGAATACTGAATTGCATCCGAAGAACACCATACCCACCGTGAAGCATGGGGATGCAAACATGTTTTGGGGCTGTTTTTCTGCAAAGGGACCAGGACGAATGATTTGTGTAAAGGAAAGAATGAATGGGTCCATGTATCGAGAGATTTTGAGTGAAAATCTCCTTCCATCAGCAAGGGCATTGAAGATGAGACGTGGCTGGGTCTTTCAGCATGACAATGATCCCAAATACACAGCCAGAGCAACAAAGGAGTGGCTTCGTAAGAAGCATTTCAAGGTCCTGGAGTGGCCAGTCTCAAGATCTCAACCCCATAGAAAATCTGTGGAGGGAGTTGAAAGTCCGTGTTGCCCAACGACAGCCCCAAAACAACACTGCTCTAGAGAAGCTCTGCATGGAGGAATGGGCCAAAATACCAGCAACAGTGTGTGAAAGGCTTGTGAAGAGTTACTGAAAACGTTTGGCCTCTTGTTATTGCCTACAAAGAATACATAACGAAGTACTGAGATGAACTTTTGGTATTGACCAAATACTTATTTTCCACCATGATTTGCAAATAAATTCTTTAAAAATCAAACAACGTGATTTTCTGGGTTTTTTTCCACATTCTGTCTCTCATGGTTGAGGTTTACCCATGTTGACAATTACAGGCCTCTAATATTTTCAAGTGGGAGAACTTGCACAATTAGTGGTTGACTAAATACTTATTTGCCCCACTGTATGTGCAGCTCAATTTGAGAGAACTTGTTTCTTGTACGTGAAGCATTTCAAAACAGAATTGCCTTTCAACTGATTTTAAAAAATATTATACCGTATTGGCCAGAATATAAGACGGTGTTTTTTACATTGAAATAAGACTGAAAATGTGGGGGTCGTCTTATATTCGCGGTCTAGTCATTATACCCATTCACGACGCTAGATGGCGCCAGATATCATTGAAGCAATGTTCTGTCATGACAGATCTCAGCTACTCTAAAGTTTAACCAGTTTGCATTATTTTATTGCAATGTTTTTCCTTATTCAGATTTGTTCCAAGACTAGTTAGTTAGACCTCACTTTGATGGTTAATGCAGTTATTGCAATTTTGTTGTTTTATCACAATCAAATGTTTTTTTTACAGTTCAAAAACCAGAAGCCATTCATTTACAAATGTGATTGCACTTTAGTTTACATATTTAAATGCTTCAGTTATTAAGATTTGAATGAGACAAAATATCAAATATATTGTTATAATCATTTGTTTCAGATGCACTGTAATTATTTTCTGTATAACAATTAATTTGATGTTCAAAAACTCCTTTTTCAAACTTGAGTCTTGAAAAAGAGGGGGTCGTCTTATAATCAGGGCCATCTTATTTTCGGACCAGTACGGTAATAGCCAGTAAAGGGACTGTGATGAGACACACCATCGGTTGTGGTTGAGCAGATCTTGTGTAGCAGGTCCATGATGAGATTTAGGTCCACAAACTCATCATTAAAGTTGTGGTGGTACAGTTTGAGCAGGTCCTGGTCTTTGGTGCTCTGTTCAGCAGTGGCACACATAGTCGACTGTTTCTGGTCTTCCGCAATTTTTAAGGCACTGCACAAAAGAAGACAAAGAAACTTTTCCAAACACTTTTTAAAGCCACACAAAAATGTTATTATGTGCAATAAGCAGTCCAGAAAAGTAATTTTCACCCCAATATAAATTTATGACCAAAATGCAACTTTGAAGATACGACTGTGGATGCATATTTTCAAGACAACATACTTACATTGAATTCTGAAGAAGCTCAACAGCATCAAACTGTTCAAAGTTTTTTGCAAAGTCCAAAGCAGTCCTTTAAATAAATGAAATCCGTTTCATGGGACAGTTTTAGAATAATGCAATTTGACGACGGTACAGAAGACACTTGGGCTGGCAACAGTTCAACAATAAAGCAATACTGTATATCCTACCATCCATTGAGAGCCTTCAGGTTGACATCTGCCCCGAGGTTAAGCAACTGCTCTATCTGAGGGAGTAGCCCTCGACTTGCTGCCACCATCAAAGGAGTGACCATTCTCTCACTGTGCATGTAGTTAACTAGGTAAAACAAAACAAATGTTAGGAAATACCTGCTCATATTCCGGGCTACCCCACACATACTCCACATACTGTGCAGTTAACACTGCCGACTAAAATGGTTTCTTTTATAAATATTCATACAGGACCCCATTGTCATACCCATAGACTTCATAACATATTGTAGGGCTGCAGCTATCGATTATTTTAGTAGTCGATTAATCGTAAAAAAAAAGATCTATGTACAACAAAAGAACAATTGGCTAACTTACATAAAAGTCCACTCGCTTAAATGCGATAAAATGCTAACTTTTTTTTCTCTTTTTTTTTAACGCTCTTAACAAATGGTTCAGCCACAAAAATATATGTTAAATATTGCTATTGATCCTGAAAATATACATTGCCTTGCAAAAGTATTCGGCCCCCTTGAATCTTGCAACCTTTCGCCACATTTCAGGCTTCAAACATAAAGATATGAAATTTAATTTTTTTGTCAAGAATCAACAACAAGTGGGACACAATCGTGAAGTGGAACAACATTTATTGGATGATTTAAACTTTTTTAACAAATAAAAAACTGAAAAGTGGGGCGTGCAATATCATTCGACCACTTTACTTTCAGTGCAGCAAACTCACTCCAGAAGTTCAGTGAGGATCTCTGAATGATCCAATGTTGTCCTAAATGACCGATGATGATAAATAGAATCCACCTGTGTGTAATCAAGTCTCCGTATAAATGCACCTGCTCTGTGATAGTCTCAGGGTTGTGTTTAAAGTGCAGAGAGCATTATGAAAACCAAGGAACACACCAGGCAGGTCCGAGATACTGTTGTGGAGAAGCTTAAAGCCGGATTTGGATACAAAAAGATTTCCCAAGCTTTAAACATCTCAAGGAGCACTGTGCAAGCCATCATACTGAAATGAAAGGAGCATCAGACCACTGCAAATCTACCAAGACCTGGCCGTCCTTCCAAACTTTCTTCTCAAACAAGGAGAAAACTGATCAGAGACGCAGCCAAGAGGCCCATGATCATTCTGGATGAACTGCAGAGATCTACAGCTGAGGTGGGAGAGTCTGTCCATAGGACAACAATCAGTCGTACACTGCACAAATCTGGCCTTTATGGAAGAGTGGCAAGAAGAAAGCCATTTCTCAAAGATATCCATCAAAAGTCTCGTTTAAAGTTTGCCACAAGCCACCTGGGAGACACACCAAACATGTGGAAGAAGGTGCTCTGGTCAGATGAAACCAAAATTGAACTTTTTGGCCACAATGCAAAACGATATGTTTGGCGTAAAAGCAACACAGCTCATCACCCTGAACACACCATCCCCACTGTCAAACATGGTGGTGGCAGCATCATGGTTTGGGCCTGCTTTTCTTCAGCAGGGACAGGGAAGATGGTTAAAATTGACGGGAAGATGGATGCAGCCAAATACAGGAACATTCTGGAAGAAAACCTGTTGGTATCTGCACAAGACCTGAGACTGGGACGGAGATTTATCTTCCAACAGGACAATGATCCAAAACATAAAGCCAAATCTACAATGGAATGGTTCAAAAATAAACGTATCCAGGTGTTAGAATGGCCAAGTCAAAGTCCAGACCTGAATCCAATCGAGAATCTGTGGAAAGAGCTGAAGACTGCTGTTCACAAACACTCTCCATCCAACCTCACTGAGCTCGAGCTGTTTTGCAAGGAAGAATGGGCAAGAATGTCAGTCTCTCGATGTGCAAAACTGATAGAAACATACCACAAGCGACTTGCAAACTGTAATTGGAGCAAAAGGTGGCGCTACAAAGCATTAACGCAAGGGGGCCGTATAATATTGCACACCCCACTTTTCAGTTTTTTATTTGTTAAAAAAGTTTAAATTATCCAATAAATTTTGTTCCACTTCACGACTGTGTCCCACTTGTTGTTGATTCTTGACAAAAAATTAAAATTTTATATCTTTATGTTTGAAGCCTGAAATGTGGCGAAAGGTTGCAAGGTTCAAGGGGGCCAAATACTTTTGCAAGGCACTGTAGGTGATTATCTCTGCATTTCGTGATTTTTGCGCATCTAGTGTAAAATCTGACAATTTTACAGCCATTTTAAGTTTTGTTATACTTGCACAAAAAAATAATAGGGATTTTTTTTTAGGGAACGACTTTGATTTTTTTGCTGCCACTGCTTATTGAGACTCATATATGCTTAAGGTAGGTGCCTGTTTTGGTTTAAGGTCGGTAGCAGCTTTGATTTTGAATATATTTGAAATTTAATTTTTTTTTCTTTAAAATAAGGCCCCTATGAATCGGCCCCACGCCCCGTGTCCCGTAAATATATTATGAAGTCGACGGTCATACCATTAACATTTTCATAGAGAATGAGGTTGAAGAGCTGGACAATATATCCTTGGTCTTCACTGATGAAAATGTTAGCAATGCAGCTGTCCATCTCTTTCTGGAGCCATGGTTCCATCTGCTCTGAGCTTTCTAAATTCTGTGACAGAAGAAAAACAATGACTGTTAACAAGGGGACTAGCTGCATTGACTAAGGGTGGAGGTGTCTATTTTTGTACATAAACTGTAAAGTAAAGAATGCTTGAACAATAAAAACACTAATTCACAAGTTTGCTGTTTTTTTTCTGTTTATTTTGCACTTTAATAAGAGCTGCTTTGTTGTTTTAGCCAGAGAACAAAGTTTAACTTGCTGTGCTTAAAAAACAAGCCTTTGTGTTTTTCCTGTTATACCGAACCTGCACCGTACCATCACCCCCATACCAAGGTACGTAATAAACTGTGACTTGTGTGTACCGTTACACCCCTAATTATTAGATAACTTTTGAGCTTCAAGTGTAATAAATAACCTAAATGTGAGAGTTGAATGATTCTTTCAATGTATTGATGAATCAATTAGTGCAAAATACTAATTTGAATTAAGAGATAAATTAATTTAGGTTATTGAGAGCAGTATTGTTTTCCTCAACGATGATGATAAAGAAAATATTTCGTCAACGAACATTTTTTTCATGATGATGACGTCACTATGACGCGCTGAAAATGTGTCTTGGGAGACCAAAACATAACCAAATGGATGCCAATTGTCATCTGACCACACCGGAACGAGATCAAAATTTGCGTTAATTTCTGTCATAAATTCACAATGTGTGATATTTTTTTATTGTCTGTGTACGTAGTTATAACGTTAGTAGTTAGACTTACTCACGGCCGGTGAGTAAGTCTGTGCCCATTCCAGGCTCACTTTGTGAAACATATGTGTCAGGGTCCGCTTGCTAAAATTTGCTTTCTTATCTTGGCTAGATACGACATGTTGCTTTTAGCCTTTAAAGGTCTGTGTTAAGTATCATCACACACCAAACTAACTTGTAGTGTTAGCGTTCGCATTAGCATTTAGCACAGTGACTCTGTCTTCTTAAACTCTTGGAAAACATTTGACACACATTTTGTGGCGTCCAAGTGAGTTTCATTAATTGCAAATAATGTGATGTTTTCCTGCTTAGTGTGGATTATTATCATGAAAATGGTAATGTCCTTGTAGACTCTACAGTTATGTGCTCGTCTGTCATGTTAATTCGAAATTGTTGGAACCCTTTTATTTATTTATTCATGGCCTAAAACTTTTGAAGTTGATAGACGAAAACATTTTGAGAATTGTCAACTAAAACTAGACCAAATTTGAGTTTTCGTTGACTAAAACTCGACGAAAACATTATGAAATGACTAAAATATGACTAAGACAAATAAGTATTTTCGTCCAAAAGACTGAGACGGAAATGGCTGCCAAAAACAACACTGATTGAGAGTTAAAAAACCCAGTTTAACGTATTGGCCCGTATATAAGACGGTGTTTTTGCATTGAAATAAGACAAAAAAAGAGGGGGTCGTCTTATATTCGCAGTCCAGACATTATACCCATTCATAACGCTAGATGCCGCCAAATATCATTGAAGCGATGTTCTGTTATGACAGATCTCAGCTACTCTCCCCATTCACGACGCTAGATGGCGCCAGATATCATTGAAGCGATGTTCTGTCATGACAGGTCTCAGGTTTAACCAGTTTGCATTATTTTATTGCAGTGTTTTTCCTTTTTCAGATTTGTTTCAAGACTACAGTTAGTTAGACTTCACTTTGATGGTTAATGCAGTTATTGCAATTTTGTTGTTTTATCACAATGGATTGGTTTATCTACATTTCAAAAACCAGAAGCCATTCATTCACGAATGTGATTGCACTTTAGTATACATTAGGGCTGTCAAACGATTAAAATTTTTAATCGAGTTAATCACATCTTAAAAATTAATTAATCGTAATTAATTGCAATTCAAACTATCTATAAAATATGCTATATTTTTCTGTAAATGATTGTTGGAATGGAAAGATAAGACACATGACGGATATATACATTCAACATACTGTACATAAGTACTGTATTTGTTTATTATAACACTAAATCAACAAGATGGCATTAACATTAACATTCTGTTTAAGCGATCCATGGATAGAAAGACTTGTAGTTCTTAAAAGATAAATGTTTGTACAAGTTATAGAAATTTTATATTAAAACCCCTCTTAATGTTTTCGTTTTAATAACATTTGTAAAATTTTCAATCAAAAAATAAACTAGTAGCTCGCCATTGTTGATGTCAATAATTACACAATTCTCATGGTGCTGAAACCCATAAAATTAGTCGCACCCAAGCGCCAGCAGAAGGCGACAAAACATAGAAAACACAAGTAACAAGTGGACATCACACTGTGCTGTCATTTTAATCTGTTTGAGCAGGGCATGTGCGTTAATTGCGTCAAATATTTTAACGTGATTAATTTAAAAAATTAATTACCGCCCGTTAACGCGATAATTTTGACAGCCCTAGTTTACATATTTAGATGTTCTGATATTAAGATTTGAATGAGGCAAAATAACATGCTTTTTCTCTCAAATATATTGTTATAATAATTTGTTTCATATGTACTGTAATTATTTTCTGTATAAAAATTAATTTGGTGTTCAAAAAGTCTTTTTTTCAAACTTGAGTCTTGAAAAAGAGTCTTATAATCAGGACCGTCTTATATTCGGGCCAATACGGTATTAATCTTCCACATTAAAAATAATTGCGCACCATCTTCTGATCCTGAATTAACAGCATTCACAGTCATATAACATGAAGTACCGTAATGGGATTTTTGAATATAGTACTGCAGGAGCAATTTACCAGTGTTTTGTTGGACTCCCCGATCGCGGCACAATCACTGCTCCTGACAAGGTCAGAGGACGCCAGCTGTGCATTGTGTACCTCTTCAGCACCAGTTTTCTCCACGGTTTTGCACTGATTCGTCAAAAGGTTTGGCGTTTCCTCCTCTGAATTGAAATTTACAGTTGGTTATCAGGACGACGTCAATGCATAAAATAACTATCGGCAAATACTCATACTTCTCTGGGATTTGTCATTGTGTTTCCCCGAGTTCTTTCGATTGAAACCTGTAAACCTAAGAATGTCTTCCAGAAACTGTTGCTTGACTTCAAACTGTCTTCCTTTGACTACAAAAAGAAAGCATGTAGAAAATTCATATTAATTGTTAAAGCAATTTACTAACATATATTCAAAAATAATAAAATGGACACCAGCAATATTTATGTCTAGGCAGACTCTTGTATTGTGTTGAAATGTGTTCAATAGAATAGTCAAAGTTATTTCATCTTAAGTATGAGTCAACAAATACATAGATGAAAGAAATCAAACATGAGACTAGGGCTGTAGCTATCGACTATTTTAATAGTCGATTAATCGATAAACTAGTTAGTTAGAATAATCGAGTAATCGGATAAGGAACATGAAAAATTAAAATACCTAGGATGAGCCTCAAACAGTATAAAAAAACAAATAAATGAGGATCTACCTACAACAAAATGAATAATTGGCTAACTTACATAGCAAAAGTCCGCTACCTTAAATGCTATAATATACAAATGGTTCAGACACATACCCCCCCCCCCCCAAAATAAACCTATAAACTAAATTAGGAATGCATTCAAAAAAAAAAAAAACATTTAAAAAAAAAAACATTAGCTCAAACAAAAATTGGACTTATGTTGGTCTTAACATGGAGCAGCTGGATTCAGCAATGAGAAATGAGGCAGACTAGAGGGCAGTGTATTCACCCAAATCAATAAAACTCAAAGCAGCAAAACTTAATTTGAATCTTTTTTGCTATAAAATGCTAACCTTTTTTTTAATGCTCTTAACAAATGATTCAGACTCATATTCCCACTAAAAACGACTAAATATACCTAAAAACTAAATCACGAATGCATTAAAAAAAACATTAGCGCAAACAAAAACTTTGCTTACGTTGGTCTTAACAGGGAACAGTTGGATTCAGCCATGTAAAATGGACAGACTAGAGGAAAGTGTATCCACCCTAATCAATAAAACTAAATGTAAACACTTTCAAAATAAACCATTACAACACCACTTTAATTAAAAGAATACTCGAAGCAACAAAATTTATTACGAATATTTTTTCTTATAGAATACTCGAGTTAATTGATTAATCGTTGCAGCACTACATGAGACTGGAGCTGAAAAGCAACAACTGCTTCAGATGTTGACTTACGGTGGATAACAGGACAGGACCAAGCGGCAAAGTACTTGAGGAACAAGTCAACGTCAAGGGACGCACTGGAGAGTATCAGTTTTATCGTTGGTATTTCCTGAAGTACATCAAGCATCTTTGTGAGCAGAAAGTCAGTAAGACCATCTCGCTCATGCACCTCATCCTTAGAAAACACAATAAACCACGTTAGCATAGTAGATTTCATGAGGAAACTACCCTAATTTTCAGACTATAAGCCGCTACTTTTTTCCCTCATTTTGAATCCTGCATCTTATAGTCCAGTTGGGCTTATTTGATGATTTATTTGGGTTACACGACACTATCATCATTACTGAATTATTATGACAGATGTCAAAATGTGTCATGTTGCATATTATGTCACTAACTCTATTTATGTCCAGCTCAGATCTTTTACGTCCATTCAAAAGTGAGATAATTTGCTGGATCACACTAACTGACATCTATTATAAGCATTCATTAATGCCTATGACAGTGTCATGTAATAATTATGACAGTATTATGGCACCACTATCCAAGAAAATGTTACCAAATACCATAACTAGCAATTAATGAAACAACTGGAAGAGTAACTGAAGAAATAATTCGCACAGAACATGAATTTTGATTGTTTTTACATCTGTAGCGCCGCAATGCATGCTCGGAGGAATGTTGGATGACAATAGTGTTGACAGCAGGTGGCAGCAGAGGTTGACTGTCTCCCCCAAGGGAGCAGTGATGGCCAAATGAAGATTTTTATAACAATAAGGATTTGCACCAAATTGAACGCTTAATGGTGGTTCATTTGGTTTCATGACAGTCTTATGATGCCATTGTCAAATGAAGTGTTTCCAATTAATATCTTTTGGTGTAAATATCCCATAATACAATAAGGACAACTGCAGCTTATTTTCCAGTGCGGCTTATCTATGAACAAACGTCGTTTTCATGTCAAATTTGGTGGCTGGCGGCTTATAGCCAGGTGCGCTTTATAGTCCAGAAATTACGGTACTAACAGTATAAACAAAAAACCCATTTACAATAAGTGATACAGTCCTCACCCATATTTTCAGACTAGGTATTTATTACTCACCACAATGACATGTGTGACAGTTGTCAGACTGACATCTCCAGACATCAATGTCCGCAGTAGGACGCCGGTGGTACAGAAGGTTAGCAGAGTGTTTGGAGAAACCCTACAGATTTAAAGTCAAGAATCATTTGAATAATCTGTCAAAGATTACAATAATGAATCTAAATAAAAATTAATCGAAATGGTGATATGCCATGATACTTGGGATCCCAAAAGGTTATTAATGTGCTCATGCTAAGAATCGAGATACAGTGGTATGAAAAAGTATCTGAACCAATTGGAATTTCTCAACGACCCCTTGAGTGGCAGAAAGGCACCTTCAAATAAAATGTATCATTATTATTATTAGGGTTGTTCCGATCATGTTTTTTTGCTCCCGATCCGATGGTTTTAGTTTGAGTATCTGCCGATCCCGATATTTCCCGATCCGATTGCTTTTTTTGCTCCCGATTCAATTCCAATCATGTCCGATAATTTTTCCCGATCATATACATTTTGGCAATGCATTAAGAAAAAAATGAATACAACTCAGACGAATATATACATTCAACATACAGTACATAAGTACTCCATTTGTTTATTATGACAATAAGTCCTCAAGATGGCATTTACATTATTAACATTCTTTCTGTGAGAGGGATCCACGGATAGAAAGACTTGTGACTTTGTATACTGTGACTAAATATTGCCATCTAGTGTATTTGTTGAGCTTTCAGTAAATGATACTGAAGCCATTCAAACCAAATGCATGATGGGAAGTGTAACCAGGACTGTGTGTAGTGCTACCAATTGGTATATCTTCTCTGCGTTGGGAAATAACACAAGGTGTTAAAAAAAATGATCAATTGCTACCTTGCTTCCCCACATTGCTTCCCATGATATTTCTAATCGTAGGGAGAGGGAATGTAAGGCTTGAGCCAATTAAAAAAAGGCTCCAAAGGCTGCCAAAATTCACTCTACTCATTTTACACTGCCTTTTATCTCTCTATATGGGTAAAACGGCGCCATTACAGATTGAGCGCGACAATGTGTGAGTGGGTCGTGCAACGTATGCATTAATTGCGTTAAATATTTAGCGTGATACATTTAAAAAAAAATTAATTACCGCCGTTATCGGGATAAATTTGATAACCCTACCTTAAGCCTAAACTAAAGACTCTGGATGAGTGTAACATATTATGTCTGTAACGTTAAATACAATTAGAAAACAATTTAATTAAAAAATATATATATATATATATATATATATATATATATTTAAAAAAGGTATGGCCGATATTTTTTTGCCGATTCCGATACTTTGAAAATGACATGATCGGACCCGATCACTGGAAATGACCCAAAAAATGCCCCAAAATCAACATGAAGTGACTGAAAATCAGCAGATACTGACCTGAAATGCGCCCAAAATGTCTAAGAACACTCGCAGATATATTAAAAATGTGTAAATTTCCATTGGGAACGAACACACACAGACACACGAGGACTCAAGGATGAATGTTTTACCTGCTCTCAAGTCTAATGTGATAGCCAACCGTCTTGCCAATCGTCTCTCCTCTCTCTGCTGCCACTCTCTCAGCAACAGTGATGGCCGCCAAGCGTCTTGGCTGAGTACAAAAAATTTGGCAGCACTGCCCTTTTTTGCTACAGTCATCCAGTATAAACTGTGGAATCTGACCAAACGTACAGTATACACAACAAATAAATGACAATATCAGTTTACATAAATATAAATGTCACTGTAAGATAGTAAGTATAAATACAGTGAATTCTGGAATTATTCACGGCGCTTCACTTTACAATTGAAAAATGCTCAACTCAGTGGAAGTTTAAAGAGTGACATTGTAAGAATGTTCTTACCTGGGTAGTTTTTCCAGATCCAGTCTCTCCTATGACAAGTACCACCCTGTTCTCTCTAATTAGTCTGACAATCTCTTGTTCGTGTTCATACACAGGCAACGAGCATCGAAAACGGTCCAACTCCGATGCCCTTCTTTTCAAGGGTACCGCAGACACACCGCAGTTCAAGCGTCCACTTGGCCTGTTCACGTCAAAGCTGTTGTCTGTTGGAACCAGTGTTGTTTTCATTAAGTAAAAGGAAACATTTCGTTGACTAACATAATTTTTTTTTCATGACGATGACAAGCTAAAAACGGGTCTTGGATGTAACATAACGAGACAAATGCCAGTTTTCACCTGACGTACTGAGATGAAAATGCAACATGGTTTCTGCCATATGTTCACAAAGTGTGACATTTTCTTATTGTATGTGTATATGACTTCATATTGTTTTTAAGACTAAAACCTTTGAATTTTTACAGATGAAAACATTTTTAAGTACTGTATTTGTCGACTAAACGAAAACATTTTGAGTATTTGTCAACGAAAACTAGAAGAGGAATAAGACATTTTGAAATGACTAAAATATGACTAACTCTAAGTTCATACCGCAGGTCTTAATGCACAAATCCGATTTTTCGTGTTTCTCCAACTCGCGTCAGGCATTAAGTTGACAGTCTGAACGGGATAGGTCTCATAAAAGAGGACTGATGTGGCTCAGATCCTACCTTGCCAGAGATACATGGAAGCAGAAACTTCAAAGCGCTGCGTGCGTCAATCATCGTTTAGCTTGTTAAACTAAAGATGTCCCGATCGGCCCGGGTCCGATCACGTCATTTTCAAAGTCTCGGAATCGGCAAAAAAATATCGGACATGCCTTTTTTAATTTTTTTTTTTTTTTTAATTGAATCGTTTTCTAATTGTATTTAACGTTACATACAAAATGTCTTACACTCATCCAGAGTCTTTAGTTTTGGCTTAAAGTAGGGCTATTAAATTTATTGCGTTAACGGCGGTAATATTTAACGCAATTAACGCATGCGCTGCACGACCCACTCACGCATTGTCGCGTTCAATCTATAACAGCGCCGTTTTACCTATAGAGCTAACAGGCAGCGTAAAATGAGTAGGGTGAATTTTGACAGTCTTTGGAGCCTTCTTTTTTTAATTGGCTAAAGCCTTGAAATCCCTCTCTCATCAATTAGAAATATCATGGGAAGCAATGTGGGGAAGAAAGGTAGTAGTTGATCTTTTTCTTAACACCCTATGGTATTTCCCAACGCAGAGAAGATATATCAATTGGTGCCACTACGCACAGTCATGGTTGCACTTCCCATCATGCATTTGGGCAGAACAGTTAAATGGCTACAGTATCATTTACTGAAAGCTCAACAAATACACTAGATGGCAATATCTAGTCACAATATACAAAGTCACATTTATCCTTTAAGAATTACAAGTCTTTCTATCCGTGGATCCCTCTCTCAGAAAGAATGTTAATAATGTAAATGCCATCTTGAGGATTTATTGTCACAATAAACAAATACAGTACTTATGTACTGTATGTTAAATATATATATTCGTCCGAGTTTTATTCATTTTTTTCCTTATGCATTGCCAAAACGTATATGATCGGGAAATGATTTTAATTGAATCGGGAGCAAAAAAAAAAAAAGCAATCGGATCGGGAAGTAACGGGATCGGCAGATACTCAAACTAAAACGATCGGGATCGGATTGGGAGCAAAATAAAATTATCGGAACAACCCTATGTTAAACAGTGGCTGTGGCAACTCATTGTGTCTAAGTAAGCAGCTTGAGTGGACTCACGCAATGAAGCATGTAATAAAGACAAGCATTTTTCTACTTTATTCTTGTTTAAAAATAAGTCAGTGGGACAGTCACATGTTTACATCATGATTTTTACATTTGAAGTGCTTAAAAACTGCTCTTGCACCCCTCTTTAAAATAAACTGCTGTATTTTATGCCAAACCAACTGTTGTGTTTGATAGAACAATATGTCTATATGCTGCCATAGCAGATTCATGGCGCATTAAGCCCCCGACCATTTTTAATTTGTCCATTTTACCCTGGAAAGCCCCGTTTACAGACGTCGCGCAGCCGCTTTTGTTTCAACCCAGCCATAAAAAGAAGGTACGTTATTTATTATTCAAAATGTCTGTCATTTTTAGCTTAGAATGATTAATTGAGGTCTAATATTTCGCTTAAAAAAAATAAAAACGACTTTAAAAAATTATTCACTCGCATATTTTAAACTTTTTAACAAATTACGTCCAGTGTTTCCCACAGGATTTTAGGAGACTGTGGTGGGAGGGTCTCTGACCATAGGATTTTTTGAAACTGTGGTGGTGGGCTGCATCAGAGTTGGACAGCCACACCATGTCGTGCCACGGCGATTTTTTTTTTTTTTTTTCATTATTTTTTTCCCCCCAAGAAGAACCATAACAAAGATATATTTGAAATATTTCATTAACTAGGCTAATGTTATAGCTCTCAGCTACGGTACATGTATGTAAAATGCGTTGCTGATTACAGCTACGTTACCCTATGTAATAATGCGACTTTTTTTCTCGTAGCAATAGTACGACTTACATCTCGTAGTGACTCAGGGTTGGCAACCCAAACTGTTGAAAGAGCCATATTTGACCCCCCCCCCCCCCAAAAAAAACTGATACAGTATGTCTGGAGCAGCAAAAAATTAAAAGCCTTGTACAAGCCTTATAATTATCAATACTAGCTATATTAGCCTACTATAAAAATGACTAAGTTGGCTAGAAATACATAATTAGCCTTCATGATTAAATGTTTATTTTCCCTGCAGTGGATCCTATAGTGCACCACGTGACTACTCTGTTGTACGATGACACCACAAGTTTAACTTCATTACAATATTAATGAATTGAAAGAATGTATCATGTTTGTCCTCCTAGAAATCCTATTAAAACAAAAAATATATTTTCCTCCCCCATCTTTTTCCATTAAAAAAAAAAAAAAAAAAAAAAGCTCCGAAGCAGCACTAAAGAGCCGCATGCGGCCCAAGAGCCGTGGGTTTCAGACCGCCGTCGTAGCCCTCCTTTTTCCTTTTTATTTGACCCTCATAAGTACTACATTACCAGAACAATAACAGTCCTTCTGTCAACTGACCCATTTACAGGACTGGGGGAATTCTAATGGCCGTGTAAAGAGTTTTTCTTGTTTCGGTGAGAAGGTGAATAGTTTTTTCCCCGTTGTTCGTGAACTAAATTTCCACACAAACGCACATCGAGGTACCATTAACTTAGCAAGGAGAGGTATGAGAGTCATTTTTTGAGTGTCCCAGAGCTCGCGAAATTGGGGGGGGGGGCGCATTTATCCAACTCCTGTCTGAAGTTGGTGCGTCGGTGTTGTGCCGAAAAATAGCCACTCCACGCGAAATGTCCCCCCGACGGGAGCGCCCACACGTCACTCGTACAAACAGCCTTTTCTTACCAATCGATGGACACGGAAACGACGTTCTTGTACCGTGAATATGTATCATTTTACTCTGCTTGAACTAATAAATACTTTACTGTGACCAACGCTCTGAAAATAGAGCAAGGCTTTATTTTGGGCCCCGCCTCTCCGCGCAAGTTCAATCAAAGTTTGCTTTCCGTCCAAGACGGCCGTCCACCGCTCACTTTCGCCGAAAAGTCCGATCCAAAGTATTGTAATGCCCCGGATATGGGGAAGAAGGAGAGAAGTCTGTATTTGCTTACCCACTTGATTGTGGTAACAATAATAAAGAAAAACAATAACAAAATAACAGCGGGCTGCTAAGACATGCGACCGCTATCTCTCGCTATCTCGCTCGTTCTCCCATTCTTCCTACTCGTTCCCCTTGCGTCTCTTAAATAAATAGATAAATAAAATACTGCTCTAAAATGCTGCTCTCGCTCGCGCGGGTAGTAGAGTGGAGTGGGCTCAAGCTGTGTAATCGGCTGACTGACGCATCTGATTAGTTTTGTTTTTTTTTCTCCTCCCGGCGTTCAGGGGGTGGGGGGGGCCCAAACGAGACTGTGGCGGGCCGCCACAGTCTCATTCATTGGTGGGAAACACTGACGTCACAATGAAAAAAATGGTGTCTGTAAATAAGTCACGGATATCTACCTCATAACTATCGCTTAATTGTATTTTTTTTGTTAATGTCGCATTTTGCCTGATATGTTAGATGATAAATAATTGATCCAAACAAAGAAAAATCGGAAAAAAAAAAACATTGAAAAGTTTGTAATTTGTGCCAGATCCTACCGGAACAAGATCCGGCACCTCTTGATTTTGGCCTCCCTGTGTTCCGGGACTTATTTGGGCAGATCAGGTACATCTCGTGTACAGAAAATAATAATAATATAAAAACATTTTTTGAAAATGTATAAAATAAAATTATATTATGAATTTCATCTACAGAACAAATTTCAAGAATGGTGTACCGCACGAACGCTATTTTTTACTGGTGCACGATAATTATTGGTCCGATAATAGGAATTATGACGTCATCCCGATAAATCCAATAACATTATTAATAGGACCGATAATATGTACTGTGCTGGCTTTACAGTTTACAGTACACAGTATGGGAAATCAGTTGACCATTTGTGGGGCACTGATGCCACCTGCTGGTCAGAATAATTCACTGCATCTATTTTTTTGTTACAGTAGTTTGGTTCATTCACTTACACATTGCGGTGTCTAGCGGTAGCATTGACAATCGTGAGTGCTTTCTGTTACGTTTCCGCCTCGGAAATATATGTCTGTGAGTATTTTATGTTTACTATAACGTATGGATGTGCAATATATGTTTACTTCTGTGGTGAAGGGTCATATGTACAGAACTTCATAAATTGTCGTGTTATAGAAGCCAGCCAATACTTTAGTAACTCAAGCTAGTGTGCTATGCTATGCATATAATAGTTGTGTATATAAGTGTATTGTGCAGTTTGTTGTAAATTGAGTATTGCATATGTATTTTTCTGTTGTACTTTCACAATATTAAGACGAGTGTCTTCCCATAAAAGCAAGAAAAGACCAAGCCTTGTGGTTTATGGAAGTGCATTCATTCTTAGCTGGCTGTCGGGCAGTGTAGAAGTGAAACGCACTGTTTTGTCCATGTCATTATGAAAAATCTATTGAGATCAAAGGCAAATCTATGTTGAATCCACCACAATTTTTTTTTTTTTTTTAAAACCTCCAGGTGTTCAAAAACTCAGGTTATATATATATATATATTTTTTTTTAATCGGTTATCGATATCGGTATCGGCTTTGAGGAGCAAGAAGTTATCGATATCGGTTTCAAAAAATAGATATCGTACACCCCTACAATTTTTAGACCGTAAAACTGCGTGACGTCACCATTGTAAACTGGTAAGGGGGCAACATAAAAGCGAGCTCGCATACAACCCATGTTAATACTGAATTGAGGCTTGTAAGTTCCACAGCATGACAAGTGGGCATTTGCGTGTTGTTTTCAGCACCATTTTATGCGTATGTTCCGGGACCTGTGCCCATCTTGTCATCCCTGCGCTGTCATATGTACATTGCGTTCCGGCACCTTATGATTTACAAATTAAGCACTGTTTACAGGCATACCATTTTAAGCATGAACCCACCAAGTTGAGTAGCCAGAGTCAGCTTGCTTTTGCTGCTGGCTCTAAGTTCTTCACGCTCTTTCCTGGTGATCGGAAACGTCTTCAGAAGTCTCCGGATGTCATGGAGAGAGGTTTGAGAGAGTGCAAGGCACATGGTGGACCGACGGCTATCAAGGACACTCTTTTTCCTGATGGTGAGGAATCGGTTTGCGTTTTTCCTGAAAAAGAAAACAATTTTGTTTATCTTAATTTTTATGGTTCTTTAATGTTAATACACAGTATATTTAGAAGGTCTTATATTTTTTTAATGCTAAAAATAGTTTACTGTTTTGAATTGATTCAATGTTCAAATGTTAAAACCAGGCATGCAAACTGGTTAGGGGTGAAAAAGGTGACAAAGTAACATGGACACACGGCATGCGCGGAAAAATGCATTTCATAGTGCAATCAGAGACATCTCGAATTAAACACAGTACATAATAATTTAACATATACAAGTCTAAATCTCTCATCCTGAAATCAGAACATATTGAGAGACTGACATTCTTGCCCATTCTTCCTTGCAAAACAGCTTGAGCTCAGTGAGGTTGGATGGAGAGTGTTTGTGAACAGCAGTCTTCAGCTCTTTCCACAGATTCTCGATTGGATTCAGGTCTGGACTTTGACTTGGCCATTCTAACACCTGGATACGTTTATTTTTGAACCATTCCATTGTAGATTTGGCTTTATGTTTTGGATCATTGTCCTGTTGGAAGATAAATCTCCGTCCCAGTCTCAGGTCTTGTGCAGATACCAACAGGTTTTCTTCCAGAATGTTCCTGTATTTGGCTGCATCCATCTTCCCGTCAATTTTAACCATCTTCCCTGTCCCTGCTGAAGAAAAGCAGGCCCGAACCATGATGCTGCCACCACCATGTTTGACAGTGGGGATGGTGTGTTCAGGGTGATGAGCTGTGTTGCTTTTACGCCAAACATATCGTTTTGCATTGTGGCCAAAAAGTTCAATTTTGGTTTCATCTGACCAGAGCACCTTCTTCCACATGTTTGGTGTGTCTCCCAGGTGGCTTGTGGCAAACTTTAAACGAGACTTTTTATGGATATCTTTGAGAAATGGCTTTCTTCTTGCCACTCTTCCATAAAGGCTAGATATGTGCAGTGTACGACTGATTGTTGTCCTACGGACAGACTCTCCCACCTCAGCTGTAGATCTCTGCAGTTCATCCAGAGTGATCATGGGCCTCTTGGCTGCATCTCTGATCAGTTTTCTCCTTGTTTGAGAAGAAAGTTTGGAAGGACGGCCGGGTCTTGGTAGATTTGCAGTGGTCTGATGCTCCTTCCATTTCAATATGATGGCTTGCACAGTGCTCCTTGAGATGTTTAAAGCTTGGGAAATCTTTTTGTATCCAAATCCGGCTTTAAACTTCTCCACAACAGTATCTCGGACCTGCCTGGTGTGTTCCTTGGTTTTCATAATGCTCTCTGCACTTTAAACAGAACTCTGAGACCATCACAGAGCAGGTGCATTTATACGGAGACTTGATTACACACAGGTGGATTCTATTTATCATCATCGGTCATTTAGGACAACATTGGATCACTCAGAGATCCTCACTGAACTTCTGGAGTGAGTTTGCTGCACTGAAAGTAAAGGGGCCGAATAATATTGCACGCCCCACTTTTCAGTTTTTTATTTGTTAAAAAAAGTTTAAATTATCCAATAAATGTTGTTCCACTTCACGATTGTGTCCCACTTGTTGTTGATTCTTGACAAAAAAAATTAAATTTCATATCTTTATGTTTGAAGCCTGAAATGTGGCGAAAGGTTGCAAGATTCAAGGGGGCCAAATACTTTTGCAAGGCACTGTATATTATATACACAAACAAGATGTACCACTAGCAGTCCAATCAATGGATTTCTATGACGAAATTTGAATCTATCCCTTAATATTATATCTAGAGTACACAGGAATATTGGTGTGTTAAGCAGGGGCACAGGGTTAATTCGGCCAGAATGCGGTCGTTATTAAATTATTATTTCTGTGCGGCCCGGTAGCAAATGCGCACCAGAACCGGTCCGCGGCCCGGCAGATGGGGACCCCTGGACTAGAGTGTAGTTTTGAGCATGGACTACGGTTTTGAAGTTAACGGTTTCACTCGCTTGTTAACAGATCCCCCCCCCCTCCCCCATTTTTTTCTCCTCGGATCTACGTGATTCAGAAGAATGACCCATTTTGATTTCAAAACGGCGGAATTTCGCCGAAAGGTGGCAAGTTTGCATGCCTGTAAAACATTGAGAACTGACAGAGAATGAGATTGTATCAGTTAAACGGTGTTTAGGAATATTATTTTTTATCAAGCAGAGCAGAGGCTTTGTGATTAGTAGCTTTTGAGTGTATGACCTTATGGGAAATCTTGTGAAAATGGCTCGTACATTATCTGAATGGTACATGGTGTTAGCAGTTTCAGTACAACTGCTGTAGTTCGGATGAATCATACTTACCCTTTGCTTTTAGAAATGTAACCCAAAGCCTGTGCCATTAGATGAATGTAGGCCCTTTCCTCAGAAGTAAGCGAAGAGGGAAATTCCATTTCTGATCATTCAGGGAAGATAATGTGATAATTGTGATTATTCAGAGGACTTTGACTATCATTTCTTGCTACTCATATTTGTACATATCAGTGGTGCACGATGCATATCACTAAAACAATAGTTATAGCTTATATCATGATAGCCCCCCCCCCCATATTGCACAGCACTAGTATACAGTATATGTATTGACTTGCTGATGTAGCAATATAAAAACATCACCTACCATTTTGGTCACCGTAACGAAACCGCTCCAAAGAGAGGTTAATTGCAATTTTGACTTCTTCACCGATGTGAATGTCTTTGAAGCGGCCGACAGTGGACTTTTTTGTTTTCCGGCTCTTCGCTCCTTTTTGCGACATTTTAGGCAAATTTGACAGGTCGCACAGCACTGCAACATAACATACCAGAAAACAATGAATAATCTCCACATTGTGTGCACTACCACTTGAAATTCATTGCAAGACAATGCCAGAGGTGGGTAGTAAAACAGTTAAACAGTTGCTGTGGCATCTCAGTGCGACTAAGCAGCTTGCCCGGATTTCAGTAGACTCACTCAATGAAGCATTTAATAAAGCCAAGCATTTTTCTGCTTTATTCTTGTTTGAAATTATCTGGTGGGACAGTAACATGTTTAAAACTAATCATGATTATTACATTTGAAGTGCTTATAAACCTTTTTTTTTTTTTTTTAATTTCTTAAAGTTTTTTTTAAATTATACTTTCAGGAAAAAAAATAAAAACATGTCTCACACACACACATACATATATATATATATACACACACACACACACACACACACACATATATATGTGTGTGTGTCTTTTCTACGCTAAATCTGAATAAATGCATTGAACACACACACACACACACACACAAAAATTAAATGGGGGGGCGCTACTTTGTTGTTTTTCACTTACCGCAGCGGGTTCTGGTCCCTATTAACCGCGAAAAACGAGGATCACTGTATTCAATATTCAAACTAGGAACTATTTTCTCCACTAAAGGGTTCTCATGCTCTTTGGATGAATAATGCTACATTTCTGTCTTATTTTCCCTCCTCTTGCTGGAATTCAATTTTTGTTTTTGTATTTCTTTGGCTTAATGCGGTTATGTGATGGGAATTATACAGTATTGTAATAACAATTCACATAGATAACTTCAAAACAGGAAAAAAAAAATACCATTGGTTAAAAAAAAAAAAACATCACTAACCAGTTACACACAATGTTACCATCATTACTTGAATACTGTATTCTTTTCACTGGATACTTTATTACTTGTACTTGAGTACATTTTTGGATGAAAACTTTTACTTTTACTTGAGTAATATGATTATGAAGTCATGCTACTCTTACTTGAGTAAAATTTATGGCTACTCTACCCACCTCTGGACAATGCTGGCCAAACAGGGAAAAAAAATTAAATTACGCAATTCTCAATTCCTTCGTCAACATTTGACGATCAATTTCATATTATTATTCGCGCTAATAGCGTTCATGGAAACTAACCAATCGTGTTGCACCCTTCTGGCCTCTGTGGCCACCGATTGGCCTGGCCTGCTTCCATAGAAACAAGCGCCGGCCAATCACAGGGCCGGCGCGGGTGGAATATCCACCTACTCCCTTTGGCTAGTCCTAGCCTATTGCTAACATCATTTGTACTTATTTTACAGTATATCTGTTGCTCCCAATATAAATGCTCGACTGACATTTGCAAACGCGACAAGAAAGGCAAAGAATAAGCTTTTACGAATACAATACACAGGTATTATAACTAAATTTAAGACGTGCTGAAAGTTTCATTTCCTAGCAGAAATGAAACTTACAGCATTTGGTGAGAAGTCTCCGCAACAATATAATTTCTACCATTATAGGACACACGTAGCGTATGCTAACAACGATACCAATTGTTAACTTGCTAATGTTGTGTACATTACCTTATTGTTGATAATTAATCCATTCACTGACTGCAAGGGCTGTTGTTCACTTAGTTCAGTTCAGAAGGGCTATTCTTCTTCGTCTAGTTTAGTTTGTTGGTAGTCGACAACCACTGCTTTGTTGCATTAGCTCCCCCTACAGGAATTGATATGTTGAAATGAAATGCTTCTTCACTCTGCTGCAGCAATCATCATTGGAAACGAGAATACACTGTTAGCTAAAAGTATTGGCACCCCTGCAATTCTGTCAGATAATGCTCAATTTCTCCCAGAAAATGATTTCAATTACAAATGCTTTGGTAGTAATATCTTCATTTATTTTGCATGCAATGAGAAAACACAAAAGAGAATGAAAAAAATTAAATCATTATCATTTTACTAAAAACTCAAAAAGTAGGCTGGACAAAAGTATCGGCACCCTCAGCCTTATACTTGGTAGCACCAGGGGTGAAAGTGGGCGGGAACGGTCAGGAACACAGTTCCGGTATGAGATTCAGGGCTGGAGTGCAGTTCCGGTATAAGATTCAGGGCCAGAACGCTGTTCCGGTATGTGGTGCTTTTACTGCCCGTAGTTAGCTGGGATAGGCTCCAGCACATCCGCGACCCTCATGAGGAAAAGCGGCATGGAAAATGAATGAATGAATAAATGATTCCAAAAATATGAGCGCAACTGTCAAAACGCTATGTAAAAAAACAAAAAATACAAAGCTGCCACACATGCAATTCATCTCCAATAAGAAAACAATCTACCAACATAAGATATACATACACAAGTGTTAACAACAAGCACAATAAAGTGCTTGTGTAGCCAGAGGCGTCGCGTCCCATTATGCAAACCAGGCAATTGCCTAGGGCCCCCCAGCCAGCAGATTTAGCACAAGCAGCTTTACTCTGCACTGTCGCAGTGACAAGTGCAGGGACTGTTTCAATGCCATGGAATCATTTGGCAGATTATTTAACAATTCTGTTATCAATCCCAATTGGCACTAAACATGTCACGTAGATTATAAATGTTTATAAAAGTCCAATCAGCTATTAATACCACATGACTGTTTATAGAGTGACTCACCAAGTAGTCTCTGGAAAGTCCTTGCCGGGTTGTGTTACGTTGATTTTCACAGGCCACCTCATTATTCATGTGACTACTTAAAGAAATGGTGATTTTTCCCAAAAAGTCTATTGATGGGTCTATAGTATTCCTTGTCGAATACTCTGTAAGAAAAATAAAACATATGCATCTAAAATAATCCTAAACGATTTTATTAGCAATTTTAATCCTCCTTTTAGCAAGGTTCCTTGGGTATGCGTACGTTCCCATAGCTACCCAGTCCTATTACTCGCCCCCCTTCCCCCCCGCCCGCCATGTTGCTTGTAGCCTGTGGCCCCCGGGGACCCATGCTACGCCTCTGTGTGTAGCGTAATCCGTTTCCACCGATAATTATTATTTATTTTATCCCACGGACGGCATGGAGGTTTCCCCAGCTGCTGCAGTTATCTGAGTGTGACGATGACGAGTCACGTCAATGTGCGAATGTACGCAGCAAAGCAAAACGTCTGGACTCATTTATCCGTTCAATTGGCCGACATACTGACATGTGATCACCAGAGATAGTTAGCTCTGATTGGTTTGAATGTGCCCTGGGAAGCACAACCTTTAGACAAAATAACTGCGAACAACCACTTCCGGTATCCATCAATGAGTTTCTTACTATGAGATTCAGGTCTGGACTCATTGCTGGCCACTTTAGAAGTCTCCAGTGCTTTCTCTCAATCATTTTCTAGTGCTTTTTAAGTGTGTTTTGGGTCATTGTCCTGCTGGAAGACCCATGACCCCTGTCAAGTTCAAAAATAGATCCTTAGGTAGACATTGTAAAATTACCCAAAAATAAGGAGAGAAGACACTCAGTTTTCTTGGCCAAGGAGAGCAAAAGAGTGACTCGTGCCAGTCACCAAAATTGATCTAAAGAAAAAACCCTCCTTGGTATTTTATTTAGGGGTTTGTCCTAAAAAAATGGATGCCGCCCTGAGGGAGAGCAAGCTGGAGACACCCATGTGGTTTTCGCTTGGATATGTGTGTGCATGTAGGTGGAACTAAGTAAATACACGTGTGTAAGCAAGGGCTCATGTAAACAATCATGTAAACAGTCAAAACAATCATGTAAACAGTCAAAATGACCCAGACACTTCAGTTATGCAACGCTGCGGCCATGGAAGATGTCCTCGGATAGAAAATTGTCCTCGAAGGTCTAGACGAAAGTCCAGATGCCAGGTGCTGAAGATGCCTCAGAAGGTCTAGTTACGCAATGATGCGGCCATGAAGCAAGGCAGTTGTCACCCCGACCCTCTTTTACCCTTTGTAACACTTAAGCACTATACTACAACCTGGTACAGCAAGCAATAATCATTTACTGGTTATATTAGTAAGAAAAATATGGCAATATGTATTATTTATGGTATATATGAGCACAAGCAAATATTCAATCAATCAATCAAGCAAATATTTAATCAATCAAACCTCAATAATTACCTCAACAACCCCTGAGGGAGACCCAGCATTCTTACACTGGGCCCTAGATTATGCTGCAAAATTTGTTGGTAGTCTTCAGACTTCATAATGCCATGCACACGGTCAAGCAGTCCAGTGCCAGAGGTAGCAAAGCAACCCCAAAACATCAGGGAACCTCTGCCACATTTGACTGTGGGGACTCATTTTTTTCCTGTAAACTCTATGTTAGATGCATTTTCCCAAAAAGCTCTACTTTTGTCTCATCTGACCAGAGAACATTATTCCAAAATGTTTTGGCTTTCTCAGGTAAGTTTTGGCAAACTCCAGCCTGGCTTTTTTATGTCTCTGGGTCAGAAGTAGGGTCTCCCTGGGTATCCTTCTACCATTAAGTCCGTTTTCATTCATACGCCGACTGATACCACGGGTTGACACTGTTGTACCCTCGGACTGCAGGACAGCTTTAACTTGTTTGGATGTTAGTCGAGGTTCTTTATCCACCATCTGCACAATCTTACGTAAAAATCTCACGTCAGTTTTTCTTTTCCGTCCACATCTAGGGAGGTCAGCCACAATGCCATGGGCTTTACACTTATTAATGACACTGCGCACGGTAGACATATGAACATTCAGGTCTTTGGAGATGGACTTGTAGCCTTGAGATTGCTCATGATTCCTCACAATTTTACTTCTTAAGTCCTCAGACAGTTCTTTGGTCTTTTTTTCTTTTCTTTGCTCAATGTTGTCCACACAGGACACAGCTTGAGTCAACTTTAATCCATTTTAACTGACTGCAAATGTGATTTAGTTATTCCTACCACCTGTTATGTGCCACATGTATGGAACAGGTGCTGTTAATTACACAAATTAGAGAAGCATCACATGATTTTTCAAAGACATAAGTGGAGTTTGACTTTTGGGGCGGGGGGGGGGGGCACAACATGTTGATGACCTCGAAACACAGTGTCAGCCATAAAATTAATTTACAAGAATATTTATAATAATAAGTTGACAATGAGCGTTTTTTTATTTCCCATCATTCTTGAGGGGAATTCTAAATCAGGCTGCTTAGGACAGCTATACTTTTCGCCAAGATCGTCATCCATTGAATATGGTACGCCCGCCGGTGTCGTTCCAATGTAGTTACCCTAGTCAAAAATTGTATCCCCTGGGCGGAGACATATGGAGGTAGATGTGTGTCTTTATTATTCAACTCAAAAAAAAAGTTGCTTCAATCAAAATATATATTTTCAAAAAAAAAAAAAGTCGCTTCAATAAAAATAATTTAAAAAAATGTTTTTAAATGCAAAAATAAATTTGAAACTGAAAAAAATGCATGTGAAAGCCATTTTTATATGATTTTTTTTTTTGATTGAAGCAACATTTTTGATTGAAGTAATGTTGATTTGTGTTTGGGCCACATTTTGGCTAGGACATTTTTGTCTTTATTATTCAATCAATAAATAAGTTGCTTCATACAAAAAATATATATTTTCAAAAGAAAAATCACTTCAAAAAAAAAAAAAAAAATCAATCATAGAAAACGTTTTTGAATAAGAAAAAATATTTGAGATTGAAAGATTTGCATTTGAACACTTAATTTTTCATTGAAAAAGTTGATTGAAGCAAAACTTTTTGTGTTTGGGCCATATTATGGGTAGGACATTTTTGTCTAAATCATTCAATCTCAAAAAAGTTGCTTCAATCAAAAAATATATATATTTTAGGGCTGTCAAACGATTAAAATTTTTAATCGAGTTAATTACAGCTTAAAAATTAATTAATCGTAATTAATCGAATTTAATCGCAATTCAAACCATCTATAAAATATGCCATATTTTTCTGTAAATTATTGTTGGAATGGAAAGATAAGACACAAGATGGATATATACATTCAACATACGGTACATAAGGACTGTATTTGTTTATTATAACAATAAATCAACAAGATGGCATTAACATTATTAATATTCTGTTAAACGATCCATGGATAGAAAGACTTGTAGTTCTAAAAGAAAAATGTTAGTATAAGTTATAGAAATTTTATATTAAAATCCCTCTTAATGTTTTCATTTTAATAAAATTTGTAAAATTTTCAATCAAAAAATAAACTAGTAACCCGCTATTGTTGATGTCAATAATTACTTACACAATGCTCATGGGTGCTGAAGCCTATAAAATTAGTCGCACCCAAGCGCCAGCAGAGGGCAGCAAAACTCCATAAAACACAACTAACAAGTGAGCGTTTCACTGTACCGTCATTCAAATCTGTCTGAGGGGGCGTCTGCGTTAATTGCGTCAAATATTTTAACGTGATTAATTTAAAAAATTAACGCCCGTTAACGCGATAATTTTGACAGCCCTAATATATTTTCAAAGAAAAAAATCATTTGAAAAATAAAATTGCTCTCCCCTATTTTTTTTTAAACAATATGCCAAGCAAATGACCATCTAAGGTGCTAGTCACATGATCTGTTTGAAAAATAAATTTGACCCATTATAAAAATATTTTTTTTGTTAATCTCATTCATTTTTGTTGCAGTTTTATTGCTTTACAACTTATATATATATATAAATAGGAAAGTCAATTTCATGCAATGACACTTTTCAGCCACCAGGCAGGCCTGCCCCACCCTTAAAAATCCGCTTATGTTCAAAGTGTGGCAATTTTTGTTTTGTGTAAAATGATGAATTATTTTTTTCCCCCATTCTCTTTTGCGATTTTTCATTGCAGGCAAAACAAATGAAGCTATTACTACCAAAGCATTTGTAACTGCAATCATTTTCTGCGAGAAATTGACCATTATCTTACAGAATTGCAGGGGTGCCAATATTTTTGGCCAGCAGTGTATGTTCTCAATTGTTTTACCTTAGAAATAAAAGTAAATAAAAAACTCAATTGTCATCATGGAATACAGAAAAACAAACACATTAGGAAAACTTGACTTTATTTCTAATTTACATTTGTGAGGTCAAACAACTTCATGAAGCACATCAACTGTACAATAATAACCACAGTACAAACGTCGTAACATCTCTGAGATATAAATGCAGTCATTTCACATCAATTTACAACTCCCGTAAGAGAACATAACAAATATAACAATTAAAAGAACTGATGACTTTTCAATATAAAAGCAAGAAATTCATTGTGGCTTTAATACAAGTGATAAAACTTTGGGGAAATCAATGAATCTAGGGGTTTATTGTACTGTAGCAATTCAATCAGACAAGTAAACGGTGCTACACATTTCAGTCAAATGATGAAGTGGAGCTCAGTGGTTACAATTACCAATATATATATATATCTGGGGATGCGGCAACATAGACAACTATGATGTAGAATGTCAATAAAATAACTTGTTTTGGAAATCAGCAAACATTACTCTTAAGTTAAAGAATGGATGACCTACTTAGAACACAGATCCATTCACTCTAACTTTAAAAAAGTTTTTCAAATTCCATTCTTGTTCATTTATTTAAATAATTGTAACCACGAACTTCTGTACGCCACCATACAGGTTTGAAAAAACTGCGAACAAACGGAACTTTGTTTCACTAAAATCCATTACATTCTCGTAACGCCGAAAACAATCTTAATACCCATTTATTTTATGTTAGTATTCAACAGTATTTAAAACAAAAACATGAAGAATAATTTCCGGGCAAGCCATACTTGTTCTCGGAAATGTCAAGTCCACTGAAGCACTCCTTTCACTTCATACGTTGCCATGTCAAACTGACAAACAAATAAATGGCGTGTTCTTTCAACCCTCCTCTGGTACACCATGTTAAATAACTTCTGATCGGGCGAAGTTGAATCAGATCACAGGAGAGGTCAGAAGTCAAAACACCTCATAATGGCATCCTTGTCGAATTTAAATGTGAGGAAGGTTTTTGATGAGAAGGTGCGCTCAAAATCTTTTTGATGGGCAGTCTGTTGACCATTAAAAGAGCTGCATGGAGTTCCATCTGTAAAAAGGGAGGTTTATTTACACACTAATACTGGACAGACAAGATTTGTATGACAAGAAAATGTTCAAGCATGACATACCCAACGAAATACAATAGCATGGCTTAAGTAAGAGGGTTGGTCACCAATTTCCTGAATACATACAGATGGGGTTGTTCCGTTCATGTTTTTTTGCTCCTGATCCGATCCCGATCGTTTTAGTTTGAGTATCTGCCGATCCCGATATTTCCCGATCCGATTGCGTTTTTTTGCTCCCGATTCAATTCCAATCATTCCCGATAATTTTTCCCGATCATATACATTTTGGCAATGCATTAAGAAAAAAATGAATAAAACTCGGACGAATATATACATTCAACATACAGTACATAAATACTGTATTTCTTTATGATGACAATAAATCCTCAAGATGGCATTTACATTATTAACATTCTTTCTGTCAGAGGGATCCACGGATAGAAAGACTTGTAATTCTTAAAGGATAAATGTGACTTTGTATATTGTGACTAGATATTGCCATCTAGTGTATTTGTTGAGCTTTCAGTAAATGATACTGTAGCCATTTAACTGTTCTGCCCAAATGCATGATGGGAAGTGCAACCGTGACTGTGCGTAGTGGCACCAATTGATATATCTTCTCTGCGTTGGGAAATACCATAGGGTGTTAAGAAAAAGATCAACTAATACCTTTCTTCCCCACATTGCTTCCCATGATATTTCTAATTGTTGAGAGAGGGATTTCAAGCCTTTAGCCAATTAAAAAAAAAAGGCTCCAAAGACTGTCAAAATTCACTCTACTCATTTTACACTGCCTGTTAGCTCTATAGGTAAAACGGCGCTGTTATAGATTGAACGCGACAATGTGTGAGTGGGTCGTGCAGCGCATGCGTTAACTGCGTTAAATATTACCGCCGTTAACGCAATAAATTTAATAGCCCTACTTTAAGCCAAAACTAAAGACTCTGGATGAGTGTAAGACATTTTGTATGTAACGTTAAATACAATTAGAAAACGATTTAATTAAAAAAAAAAAAAAAAAAAATGTAAAAAGGCATGTCCGATATTTTTTTGCCGATTCCGAGACTTTGAAAATGACGTGATCGGACCCGGGCCGAGTTTTATTCATTTTTTTCTTAATGCATTGCCAAAATGTATATGATCGGGAAAAATTATCGGGAATGATTGGAATTGAATCGGGAGCAAAAAAAAAAAAAAAAAAAAAGCAATCGGATCGGGAAATATCGGGATCGGCAGATACTCAAAGTAAAACGATCGGGATCGGATCGGGAGTAAAAAAACAAGATCGGAACAACCCTAGTAAAAAATTCATCATTGATTTCAATGCAGTGAAGCCAATAATATGACCGTTTAATGTCCACAGATATTTTTCTGTATGTGTTTGCTTTATTCTGTGTCATTACTGCCATCAAAAAACCTTAAATGTTTCATTGGCTTAAGAGCAGTGTAGCTTCATGTGTGTGTGTGTGTGTGTGTGGGGGGGGGGGGGGGGGGGGCGCTGCATGTATGCACGTATGTATTAAAAAAATGCTCTGGGGGAAAAAAAAAAATTGAAACGAAGTAAACACTTGTGTTAAGTAATTATGTCACAGCAGCCATTAACAATAAATTGTCTGTTTGAAGTGTACTGTTCAAGCTGTGAGTCATTTGTGTTGAAATGACATGTTTGCACAGTCGTCGTATTGATTTTTATAGTGTTGCACATTGTTCAAGTCATACAAGCAGTTATAAATGTTCTTACTTGAATTTTTATTGTTTACAAGAAATCACACACGTAACAGTGAGCTGGACTTGAGCTGCTAACAGAAGGAAAGTTAAACTTCTTTGTTAAATCTCGCAAGTGCCAGATGAAGAGTTTAATCAAATATTCATTTATTTAATAAAAAACTGAGCTCCATCAATGGGTTCAAAGAGCGATAGGTTGCCGACCCCTGGTCTACACTTTACATAATCACTTTTGTGGTATTATTAATTGCAGGTTAGCCTTCCCTACATTTCAGGTGACTTCAGGTGCCCAAGACGCAATCATGGGTTTCCTAGTTTGACCGTTGACTACTTTTGGTAGTACAGGAATAATTTCATACCAAGTATACGCTGTGTGATTTTTGAGTTTTGTTTTCCTAGTGTTGTATTGAGGAATCAATCAAACCATACCTTTCTCAAATCTATCTTGTAGTCTCCTGGGTTGAAGCCGTTTATCTTCCTTCTGCATGAATAGTAAATAAAATGGCATAAAAATTGAAAAATACGACAAATGAATAACTTTAAATACAACTTGTACTTACTGATAATATTTTGATCTGCTGACTGCTGAAACCATTTTCATTGGTTCCTTTCTTTAGGTAAGGCGACTCTTGGCATTTCTTCCCATTGCTTTTTATGTGATGGCTCTACAATTACAGAACAAAATTATGTTAAATTTGGTTGTTACATTTGGATTTAACAGCAGTCAATTTAAATGGGTGACTTTCTTTAAAATATTTGACAAATCTGCCGCAGTTAACGTCAACTGTTGAGATCATGTCTTTTCTAACCTGGTTATGTTCAAACTGGCTCAGCTCCTTCGGCCACTTGTGTTTGGTATAACCATCTCCAAGAAATAGTTCTATACCAGTGAGGCGCCTGGATTTCGACCTAAGAGAAATAGAGCACATTAAAAACACAAAGCGCAAAAAGTAGTAAATACATAGATATATACGGACAGCTTTACCGTGTAAAAGTGGTGATGTCAACCACGTGAGCCAACAGCCACCATCAAGGAACAAATTGTATTTACATTTTGCAAGCAAAAGCATAGCTTTTAACCCATCCCAACTCAATTCAGTGAGAAATGATAGGTCATTAACGTAAATGTCATTCAAAGCGTCTGGTTTTAGAAAAAAAAAAAAAAAGATCACCTAATAACAAATAGCATAATTAGCAAGTAATGAAACAACTGGAACAGTAATTGAATAATTTCCACCGAACACGAACTTTAAAAGATTTTTAGATCAGTAGCGCCATGCATGCCAGGAGGCATGAGGAGCTACTCGCAAAGCTACAATATGTTGGACAACGTGGATGAAATATACAGCATTGGAAATCATTTGGATTTTTTTCAAGAAACATGGAAAGCTATATAATGAACAAAATGAAAGAAAAGCATTTTAAGGATAATTTGTTATTCATTTTTATTTAGAAATTATAGCTTTCCCAAAGTGTTTGGCTTTAAGCGTTAAAATAAAAAATATTTGGATTGTGAATTGAATCATTTTTTGAGTGAAAAAAGATTCACAACCCTAGTTGACACACGTCTCTGATACAGTCATGACAATAAATACTGTCCAATTCCGTTTGGTAGTTTAAATAGCGGGAGGTTATATGGCAGAAAACACAGGCAAGACTGAAAAAGCAGTTTCTGCTCTTGCACTCCTCTTTAAAACTAGATACATTTTGAAACTTTTCTTTGTTTCCCATTAAAAATGAATGGGCCAGTTTTTGGCAAATTGCCGGGAAACCGTACATTTTATCAAAAAATTTACAACTGTCATTTTTATGCCCCTCGCCATCCCGGAATTTTTGACGCCCATCTTGTGTGTTTTCGTCAAAAATTGACGGACTAGTAACAGTTTGAAACTTGTCTTTTTTTCCCATTAAAAATGAATGGGCAGGTTTTTGGCAAATTTCCGGGGAACCGTATATTTTTTCCAAATTGTATTAATAACCTTTATTCCCCTCCCTGTCCTGGAATTTTTGATGCCCAAATTGTGTGATTTGGTGAAAAATTGTAGGACTAGATACATTTTGAAACTTTTTTTTTCTCATTAAAAATGAATGGGCAGGTTTTTGTCAAATTTCTGGGGAACCGTAAATTTTTTCCAAATTCTGTATACAACTTTTATGCCCCTCACCGTCCCGGAATTTTTGATACCTAAATTATGTAATTTGGTAAAAAATTGTAGGACTAGATACATTTTGAAAATTGCTTTTTTCCCGGAAAATTGCTGTTTACCGACGAACCGAAACATTTTCGGGGCCGTTTGAAAAATTCCCATCGTCGCGTGAGAATTCCGGTCGTGCCCATACATGAACGGTGCCGATCGGTGCTACGGTTTGGGCTGTGCGGCGGGACGAAGGATTCCCATTCAAAAAAAACAAAAAACAGAATAACATATAGGGGGAGGCCGTAGAATCTCACTACCTGATCTTTCCAAAGGAAAGACCAGGTAATAAACTGCTGTATTCTAAGCCAAAACAACTGTTGTCTTTAATAGAACAAGTCTATATTCTGCCATAGCAGATTCATGGCGCATTAAGACCCCGAACTATTTTTAATTTGCCCATTTTACCCTGGAAACCCCCGTTTACAGATGTCGCCCGACCGTTTTTGTTTCAACCCAGCCACGAAAACAAGGTAAGTAATTATATTATTTACCTTATAACTTTTAAACAAATTACATCACAATGAAAAAAATGGCATCTGTAAAAAGTCACGGATATCTACCTCATAACTATCGCTAAATTGTATTTTTTTTGTTACTGTCGCATTTTCTCCGATATGTTAGATGATAAATAATTGATCCAAACAAAGAAAAATTGAAAAAAAAAGTTAAAAGTGTAAAGATATGAAAAAGAAAATCTCGACCACTTCTTGATGTCTGCGATTTCTGCATCGCGACCCTTGTTATATTACCATGTTTCACCCATAAAATCCTCAAAAAAATCCAGATTTGGCCATTCACAGCTGTGTCTTGACACTCAGTATTACATGCGACATGGGAGTTTTTGGATCGAAACAAGGTAAGTACGCGATAATATCTCGTTAAAGTCATGGCGTCTGTAATCCTGCTCTCGCGTGCTCTCACCTCCAGATAGGGATTTTTCTTTCTAAAAATGCCCTCCTGTCCAAAATTTTTCTTCCCCCAGAAAATTGAGATTTTAAGCTTTCCAATGATGTATTACACATGCGTATCGGACAGAGCGGAACTTCAAGTCACCCGAGTGTTTTCCGCCATATACAAATTAAATACGAAAATCTGAAAAACCACATCTTTTTGTTAAATTTTCCCTCTATTCAGTTGTTTGCAGCAAAAAAAATGAGTGGTCTTGATGTCCTTTATTTTTATGAACCTTATATAGTAAGCGAATGACCAAGCACACCAAATTTCAGTGGTGACTGATGAGCTGTGTTTACCTTGCATTGTCTGGGGTTTTGCTTGGAGTGGTGCCATTGCTTGCAAAGTCTTCATCACTATCCGAAGGCTCGCCTTTTACCCTGCTGATCCATTCTCTTAGCGGCCTGCACCGGGGAAGCGCCAATAACCAAATATAAATAGCCAAACACGAAACAATCAGAGGTTTAGCTGTTATGTTTTGTCTACAATCAAGTACATATGATTTATATGATTGCCCTTGATGAAAACTCATTACCAGAGCTGAGAAAAGAGCAAGCTGGACTTTTGAGGTTACATACAGTCCCTGACAGTCTTGTCTCTTATCCATTTTGTCGAAACAATTGCTCATAACCTGACTTTTAATTATTTAATTGGTTTCAGAAATGGCTCATATGAAAGCTAAGATCCTCCCAAATGATGTGGAATGTACAAAAATATATTTGTTACACTGAAAAAATCATTTAATCAGGACATAAAGGTCAAATTTTGGCATTTTGTCGCCTACAGAAAGTGTGAAAATTGAACAAAAAATGTACTTCAAATACAAAAATATTTTACATAACAAAAGTGAATTAAGTAGTGGTGCTGTGAAATCCAAATTTAATATTTTGTATGACTTCCATGCGGTTTGTTGGACAACAACAGTGTTGATAGCAGGTGGCAGCAGAGTTTGATTGTCTACCCCAAGGGAGCAGTGATGGCCAAATGAAACTTCTTGAAGCAATGAACCAATTGGCTGCAAAGCTTCATGGTGGTTCATTTGGGCTATGTAAGAGTGTGACTATATATCGCGATATTTTGCAACCCGATTGGTTATCGATATGCTCCCGCCAAGTATCGATACTTTTATTTTACATATTGGCCATACAATGGAGTATGGATGCTGTAAACTGCTCAATGTTGAGCAATTCCTTGGCGGTCCACTAGGGGGCGCTCAACAGTGGCGGTGAAGGTAAAGTGCGTACAAGTCGCCTAGAGAAGAACAGCGGCCCCAAGTGGGTTGAAAAAAATAAAAAAGCTTCGTGAGAACGGTGGAGGAAAAAGTGAGAAAAATATTGCTGAAAATCACACATGTGGACACACTTTGGATTTTACACCAACAATAAAGGAAGTAAGGTGAACAAGGACTTTGCTGTATGCAAGAATTGTCTAATAAAATAAGGTTCACTGGCAGCTGGTTACTAATTGGACACCGGATTTCTATGGAGCATCACTTGAGGCAAGAAAGTTTTGCAATGTACTAGTAATTGATTTTTTAATTGAAATGTATTATTTTGATGACATATTTGAGAACCACTTTCCATCTAGTTTACTACACAAACTGTTATGACTGCCATTTTGATACAATAAGCTATAAAAACGGTTTGAATAGCTTCCAAGATATATAAGGTGACGTGCATATAATAATTAATGTGTCCTACATATTAAAAACAGGTAATTATTTCATTTTTAATTTCTATACATTCAATTCATATTTTTTTCAATTCACTCAATACTTCCAACACACACAAAAAATCAGAATTTCAACTCAAAAGCTATTGAGTAGCTAATATTTGTTATTTATTTTGTTGTTTTTAAGGTGAGGAAGAATGTAACTGACTGAGTCTGACGTCACAAATGCTGAAGCAGATGGTGGAAGTGCTCAAAACAATGCTTTCTACAACAAAGGTCATATACAAAGAAAAGAGCCACCAATTTTATCATTGCCCCACTCCAAGCTCAACTGCCGACTGACACTTACAGCACTGTTAAAATTTTTCAAAAGATTTAAAACTTAAGAAATTAAGGGTGCCATTCATCATGATTTCGCCAAGAAATATCAGTGGTTGTGGTTTGTTTACTCTATATGTGCAGGTACACAATTATCAGTAGATTTATATTTTACAGCAATGTTGCACTGAAAAGGTGTCACTGTTTAATAAATGACTTAAACAGTATTTTTCCTATTTTTTTTAAATATGTTTTTTCGTTTCAACAGTTGTATCGTAGAATATCATGTATCAAATTTCTGACCAATATATCGATATTTGCTGTATCGTGATATCGTGAGATAATCGTTATCGTGAGCCTTGTATCGCGAATCGTATCGTATCGTGAGGTGCCTTGAGGTTCCCACTCCTAGTCTTATGACAGTTGTATGATGCCGGTGTCAAATAACGTGTTACCGTTAATATCTTTTAGTGTAAATATCCTATAATACGGTGAGGACAGCTGCGGATTATAGTCCAGTCCGGCTTATCTATGAACAAATGCCGTTTTTGTGCCAAATTTGGTGGGTAGTAGGCATGTGCCGGTATGAGATTTTGACGGTACGATAACCGTGAGCAAAAATACCGCGGTTTCACGGTATCACGGTATTGCAATTATAGCTCCAAAATTTTGAGATGTTTTTTTTTTTTTTTTTTTTTAATAAAAACCAAACATTTTTCCATTGAACAAGTTTTTTTTTCAGAACATATTTGCAAATTGGAACATGAATATAATGTGAAAATAAATTAATGTGAAAATAAATAAATTAATAAAAAATAACAAATGTTTTATATAAAATTAAAATAAATAGAACCTAGACTATACCCACAGCCACAGCTCAAGTTGCTCAATATTAGAGCAAGAACAAAATAATTGCTATAAAAAAGTAAAAACACTTCTAAATAAAATTAAAAATATATACTGTATGACTTTTTTTGAGGGTGAGAAGCTGAAGTTTTGCCATTTTCAGCCACTGTGTCAACTTTCTTCTACATGATGTCATGCCTTTGTGTTAAAAAGAACAAAGAATTCATAAGTTAATAAGTTAGTTAAAAATGTATAAGTTAGTTAAAATGTAAATTTTGTTGAGGAAAGGTTTCATCTAAAACAAAAAGTGAGGAGTGAGACCTCTCTTCGCAATTAGCTATCTTTGACGCGATCCCTTTTTTTTCTCTCCCCCCTTTCATTCAAGCTCGTTTCTCACTCAGCGGCTGTGAGACACAAAACGTCGACGAAGCTGCTCTCCCAGCTTAGCCTAGGCTAACATTCGTCTTTGTAAGTTTTAGTTAGTTTGTATATTCAATTTGAAAGGAAAATGTATGTTTTGATTTTGGCGACCTTTTTCATGGTGCTACTGCTATCCCGTTGAACCTACTCACATGTGGAAAAATACAATTGTATAACGTTTTAAATGTATTCATTTGTATATTTCACCACGATTTGAGAGCTCAATAAATTGAAGAAAAGAACGCCTTGTGTTTGGAGGGATTGTTTTTGGGTTATTGAGCAGAATAGTGTCACTGACACTCACGGCAACAAACAGTGGAAGGGTGAGCGCTGCCGCACCGAGCCACTTCGGCTGCATTTTGGCACATGAAAAATAGCGAATACCGTACTAAGGAATGACGGAAAATTTTAGTGGTTTTGAAACCACGACGTTTTCACACCACGGTAAACCGTGAAACCGGTAACCGGCACATGTCTAGAGGGTAGTGGCTTAAAGTCAGGTGCGCCCTATAGTGCAAAAATTACAGTAACTACATTTTCATCAGACATACCTTATAAATGGAATTGCCATAAAAAACCTATTGGGGGCAAGTCCAAGTTTAGACTTTGGGGTCATGTCGTTCCTGTGACATGGCAGCTTCTCGATCGGGAACCACTCAATATTCTAAAAGACAAGCAAAAGAAAAATACATGATTACTAAACCTTCTAATGAAGCAAAACAAGAATGAGCATAATGATTTCATACCTTGATTTCCTTTCTTGTTTTGGGATTAAACTTTGTATCCTTGGATACTCCTGGAATGATATAGAGCCTCACAACCTGGTCGGTGATTTTCTGCTCTATGTACATATCTTTGCTAATGCGGTTCTTTATGTCAAATCCCGTTTCCTCGAAGACCTTGGGGAGAAAACAAAAGAAATAAATGCAGCATGTACTGACATTTAAACATACGAATCTCGTGATAGCAGTTGTTGACTTGTCAGTTACAGGCAAAACCACACATGACTCACTTCACGGACTGCACAATCATGAGGTGCTTCATCCTCATTCACTTTCCCTTTGGGAAAGCCCCAGCCTGATTTGGCAAGGTAGCCCTGAACAAGCAATACCTGGAAAGAGAGAGGGGAAAAACGGCACAATTTATTATTAAAAAAATACATTAATAAAACTTTGGCAAGTCTTAGCTGTGGATTACTTGGCTAACATGAACAAAGCTATTTGTGAATGTAATGTTAATGAATGAGCAAAAGTTCTGCTGAAACACTTTGGCTCTCACCAGTAGGCAAACTAGGATTCAGATTTACTCAACTACTAGTAAACACGAGTAAATACATTTTGAGGGATCCTTTTACAGTGAAGTATGAACAGAAATAACACAACTACTATTAGTCTTTATTAGTATAACGGAGTAGGACAAATCAATGCCTATGAGTATTGTTACATACTGTTTGTATACAATATATTACTCATGTGTTTGTATGCCAGTATTTCTTGATTGGATGTATAGAACTACTGCAACTTCAATGCTAACTTCTGTTAGCCAATCATTAGCATTTCAAAATGTGTTAGCATTAAGCTGGCGTTGTTTGTAAATTTAAACGTGATTTAAATAAGTAATTCTTGTGTTCCATGTCGGGCTGACACAAACAATTATTTTCATAATCGATTACCGTAATTTTCGGACTATAAGCCGCTACTTTTTTCTTTCATTTTGAATCCTGAGGCTTATTTGTGTATTTATTTGGGTTATACGTAACACTTTTTTTGACAGCGGTGTCCTAAGACTGTTATAAGACCGTCAACATGATGACATGACACTATCATGGGCATTACTGAATGCTAATGACAGGTGATATGAAGCGTCATCCGGCAAATTACTGTATGTCACTAACTCCATTTATGTCTAGCTCAGATCTTTAACATGCATTCAAAATTGAGATAATTTGCCGAAAAACACGAAATGACATCTGCCATAAGCATTTATTAGTGCTCATGACAGTGTCATTTCATAATTATGATTGTCTAATGACATTCTTATGGCGCCACTGTCAAATAAAGTCTCACCAAATACCGTAACTTGCAATTAATGAAACAACTGGAACAGTAACTGAAGAAATAATTCGCACAGAACATGAATTTTGATTGTTATTTACATCTATAGCGCTGCAATACATGCTAGGACGCATGTTGGATGATAAGTGTTGACAGCAGGTGGCAGTAGAGGTTGACTGTCTCCCCCAAGGGAGCAGTGATGGACAAATGTAGCTTCTTGAAGCAATGAAGCTTTGCAGCCAATTGGTTCAAAGCTTCATGGTGGTTCATTTGTTCTGATGACAGTATTATGATGCAGCTGTCAAATAAATAGTTACCAGTTAATATCTTTTGATTTAAATATCCCATAATACAGTGAGGAAAGCTGTAGCTTATTGTCAAGTGCGGCTTCTCTATGAACAAATGCCGTTTTCGTGTCAAATTTGGTGAGTGGCGGCTTATAATCAGGTGTACCTTACAGTCCGAAAATTACGGTAATTGGATGATTAATTAAACGATAATTGCATAAATGCCACTTTTTTGAATTACCTTTAAAATTCTCCTTGAAGTTGTTTTAGGCATGCTGTAAATTATAATTTGAAGAAAAAATGACTATTTCCTTCTAAAATTAAATTTTATTACAGCTTCATGACAACTGTAGTCTACACCTGTATCAATTATCATATTCATTGGCATCTAATTTATCAATTGGATTTAATCGAGTTAATCCATTAGTTGTCGCATCCTTAATAAGAAGCTAGTTTAGACAGTAAGATGTCTGAAAATTGGCAAAAATGTGAATCATTGTTTTCCAAAGTAAAAGCAGATTTCTGTTCAGGTCCTACTTTGATTTAACAAAAATATAATAGAGAAATCTGATAATATTTACAACTGAGATGTTCTTTGGATGTTATGATTTCCAGAATTTAGACAAGTTTAAGATGAAGAAGGTCGTAAATAATGATTTGTTGATCAAAATAGTTGTCGATTAACTTGCTTATCGATTAGTTGTCGACTAATTGTTGCACCTCTAGTTCCATGTTTAGTTTAATCGTGAATTTCAACAGAAATGTCAATGAAAAGCTTAAATAAATAAAAAAAAAAAAAGGATTATTTTTGAGAAAATGTTAGCTGCTAAATTACACTAAACAAACAGAGTGTGGGCAGAACACCGTTGCATCATGCAAAGAGCCATAAACTACACCATTACTACTTTTACATCACATATTTATACTACGATATTGTCCATGCATTTTACAGATGCACGTTTCAACTGTGAGGAGCACCATAACGAAAAATAATATCAATATTTAGCACCGTTTTTACTAAAAAATGTAATGTTACTGTTAATGAATGAAAACTCACACTTTCTAATGACTCATCAAGAATGATAGCTCCATATGTAGGCACACCCATCTTGTACTCCTTCCACTTCTCGAGGACTTTCTGGACATCCTCTCCATGGGGCAACAGGAATGGACAGTGTTGGAAAAGTTTGCAGTTGTCAAGAAAACTTATGTGTTCCTTAAACTAACAAGCAGTTATTTGATTCTTATTTTTCTAACATGTTCAGTCAGAGACAACAAATTCACTAATTGACCCTTATTAAACTGAGACATTCTTTTCTACAATTGTTCCGCTAGGCATGTGTAAGTTACTGGTTTCAAGGTTTATTTACTGTGGTATGAAAACGTCATGGTTTCAAAACCGCTAAATTTACCTTCAAACCGTCGTACGGTATTAGGTATTTTTTATGTCCCGAAAATGCAGCTTGAAATGGCTTGGAGCGGGAGTGCTCACCCCTCTCCCTCCGGTTGTTGCTCAGTGAGTCAGCTGTGCTACACCATGGCTGTCGCTGTCAAAACTACACCTGAGCTTTTTTCCCGATAAAAAAGTCGCTAGTATGGGAGTATTTTAGCTACCGAAAAGAAACAGACGGCCATGGCTTAGAGGAAGAAGGACAGCCGAAGTGCAGGCAACACCGCTATCATGATTTCCCATTTACAGTGGGGCAAATAAGTATTTAGTCAACCACTAATTGTGCAAGTTCTCCCACTTGAAAATATTAGAGAGGCCTGTAATTGTCAACATGGGTAAACCTCAACCATGAGAGACAGAATGTGGGGAAAAAAACAGAAAATCACATTGTTTGATTTTTAAAGAATTTATTTGCAAATCATGGTGGAAAGAAAGTATTTGGTCAATCCCAAAAGTTCATGTCAATACTTTGTTATGTACCCTTTGTTGGCAATAACGGAGGCCAAACGTTTTCTGTAACTCTTCACAAGCTTTTCACACACTGTTGCTAGTATTTTAGCCCATCCTCCATGCAGATCTCCTCTATAGCAGTGATGTTTTGAGGCTGTCGTTGGGCAACACAGACTTTCAACTCCCCCCACAGATTTTTTATGGGGTTGAGATCTGGAGACTGGCTAGGCCACTCCAGGAACTTGAAATGCTTCTTACGAAGCCACTCCTTTGTTGCCCTAGCTGTGTGTTTGGGATCAATGTCATGCTGAAAGACCCAGCCACGTCTCATCTTCAATGCCCTTGCTGTTGGAAGGAGATTTTCACTCAAAATCTCCCGATACATGGCCCCATTCATTCTTTCCTTTACACAGATCAGTCGTCCTGGTCCCTTTGCAGAAAAACAGCCCCAAAGCATGATGTTTCCACCCCCATGCTTCACAGTGGGTATGGTCTTCTTCGGCTTTAATTCAGTATTCTTTCTCCTCCAAACACGAGAACCTGTGTTTGTACCAAAAAGTTCTATTTTGGTTTCATCTGACCATAACACATTCTCCCAGTCCTCTTCTGGATCATCCAAATGCTCTCTAGCGAACCGCAGACGGGCCTGGACGTGTACTGTCTTCAGCAGGGGGACACGTCTGGCAGTGCAGGATTTGAGTCCCTGGCGGCGCACTGTGTTACTGATAGTAGCCTTTGTTACTGTGGTCCCAGCTCTCTGTTGGTCCCACCGTGTGGTTCTGGGATTTTTGCTCACCGTTCTTGTTATCATTTTGACGCCACGTGGTGAGATCTTGCATGGAGACCCAGATCGATGGAGATTATCAGTGGTCTTGTATGTCTTCCATTTTCTAATAATTGCTCCCACAGTTGATTTCTTTACACCAAGCGTTATACCTATTGCAGATTCAGTCTTCCCAGCCTGGTGCAGGTCTACAATTTTGTCTCTGTTATACTTGTATAGCGCTTTTCCACCTTGAGGCGCTCAAAGCACATCACACTACATCGTCATCTACCTACTGGTGACACAGCACCAGGAGCAATGTGGGGTTCAGTATCTTGCTCAAGGATACTTTGGCGAGTTCATCAGAGTTCACAGAATCAAACCCACAACCTCTGGGCTGGGGGACAACTACTCTACCACTGAGCCACGCCATCCCCATGGTGTCCTTCGACAGCTCTTTGGTCTTGGCCATAGTGGAGTTTGGAGTGTGACTGACTGAGCTTGTGGACAGGTGTCTTTTATACCGATAATGAGTTAAAACAGGTGCCATTAATACAGGTTACGAGTGGAGCCCCGTTAGACCTCGTTAGAAGTGGTTAGACCTCTTTGACAGCCAGAAATCTTGCTTGTTTATAGGTGACCAAATACTTATTTTCCACTCTAATTTGGAAAAAAATCTTTAAAAATCAAACAATGTGATTTTCTGGGGTTTTTTTTCCCCGCATTCTGTCTCTCATGAGGTTGAGGTTTACCCATGTTGACAATTACAGCCCTCTCTAATCTTTTCACGGAGGAGAACTTGCACGGTTGGTGGTTGACTAAATACTTATTTGCCCCAATGTATATATGTTCCTATTTGCAAATACAGTGCCCTCCATAATTATTGGCACCCCTGGTTAAGATGTGTTTTTTAGCTTCTAATATTTAGAAGCTCAAATCTTGGTTTCATCTGACCAAAGCACACGGTCCCAGTTGAAGCCTGGGACCCAGTTGAAGCCTGGGACCGTGTACTTTGGTCAGATGAGACCAAGATTGAGCTTTTGGGCAACAAACACTCTTAAGTGGGTCTGACGTGCCACGAAAGATTTGCTTGCTGAAAAGCACCTCATACCCACTGTGAAGTATAGGGGTGGGTCAGTGATGCTGTGGGGCTGTTTCACTTCCAAAGGCCCTGGGAACCTTATTAGGGTGCATGGCATCATGAATGCTTTGAAATACCAGGACATTTTAAATCAAAATCTGTTGACCTCTGCCCGAAAGCTGAAGATGGGTCGTCACTGGGTCTTTCAGCAAGACAATGACCCTAAACATATGGCCAAATCTACACAGAAATGGTTCACCAGACACAAAATCAAGCTCCTCCCATGGCCATCTCAGTCCCCAGACCTTGTTTTGTTGGCAAAAGGGGGTTGTACAAAGTATTAACACCAGGGGTGCTAATAATTGTGACACACATTATTTGATGTCAAATAATTGTTTCTTTATGTGGGATTTTTTCCCCACTGAATAAATGAATTTGTATTGAAGGTTGGATTTTTTTCTTTTTTTCCATTAAGGTCCCATATTATTTGAATTAAAAAAAATTATTAGAAGCTAAAAAACACATCTTAACCAGGGGTGCCAATAATTATGAAAAATAAAAATCCATTCAATGGAAAAAAATATTAACCCATACATTTCAAAATAACACATTTTAGAGCTATAATTGCAATATCGTGATACCATGAAACTGCGGCATTTTTTTCATACTGTCAAAATCTCATACCGGCACATGCCGTTGCTCTTCATATGTAGAATAAATGGATATTTTTGCCATTCAAACAATAACATTCAGTTCTAAGAAGGACATTTTAGAGCACAGCGCAATCGTGAAAAAGGATATCAGCTCTTGCAAAGTCTCTGATTCCACAGTGTGGAGCGGCAGGTGTGGTCGGGATGCAGAAGTCCAGGTAAAACCAGTGAGCTAACTCAATCTGGAAGCACACCCGGATGGCATTATCCCTTTCCTCACTAGGAATGTGTAGGATGAATCGACTGTTGAGACACAGGACAGAGATTATTAGTGGAGAAGAAATTTACCAGAATTGTTAACCTACCTTAACTTGTAATTAAACACTTGACGAACCCCCCTAAATGGGAGGAACTCAAGAAACATGATCTATTTAGCTGCCATTTCTCAGAAGTTTAGAATTTCCAATGTTCACGGGACTTGTATCTGCCAATTGGAATAAAGGACTAAAGCATGTGTGTCTAATTGACTTTAACAGTTCGTTGCTTTTCCCACAATCCACTTTAAACCAAAGCACCGTAGAGTGTGATGTGAAAAATATTTCAAGTATTTTGTATTGAACCGTTCGATACGCCCTCTTCGATTCAATACGCAAAAACATTCGATCCAAATAAAAAGTGTGACATACATCTGTGTAGGGCTGCAGCTACCGATTATTTTAGTAGTTGATTAATCGATGAACTAGTTAGTTCGAATAATCAGTTATCGGATAAGGAACATGAAAAATTAAACTTCCTGATCTGAGCCACAAACTTTTTTTTTTTTTCCTACAATGTTCGTAACAAATGGTTCAGACACATATCCCCACAAAAAACGGCTAAATATATCTATAAATTACGAATGCATTTAAAAAAAACATTAGCTCAAACAAAAACTTAAGTTGATCTTAACAAGGAGCAGCTGAATTCAGCAATGTGAAATGAGGCCGAATAAAGGCCAGCGCATCCACCCAGATCAATGCAAACACTTTAAAAATAAACCATTGCAACACCCCTTTAATTAAACGAATACTCGAAGCAGCAAAATTTAATTCGAATATTTTTTTCTAATCGAATACTCGAGTTAATCGATTAATCGTTGCAGCACTACATCTGTAGGACCACTGGATTTACAAGGAAGTAAGAGGCGAGTAAACACAGTGTTTTGTATTATGTCAAATACTGGGATCATGGCACACGTTTTAATAAGGAAATGGCTTGCATTTTGCATAAAACATAAATAAATGAGAATATAAGTACAACAAAAAAGTAAAAGTTCGCTAGCTTAAATGCTATAAAATGCTAACTTTTAATTTTACATGCACTTAACAAATGGTTCAGACATTTTCCCAAAAAAGATGGCTAAATATACCGATAAACTACAAAACGAATGCATTAAAAAAAACTTTAGCTCAAACAAAAACTTAGCTTAGGTTGGTCTTAACAGGGAGCAGCTGGATTCAGCCAAGTGAAATGAAGCAGACTAGAGAGCAGTGTATCCACCCAAATCAATAAAGCTAAATGCAAACACTTTCAAAACAAACAATTACAACGCCACTTTAACTAATTCACTCCCAGCCATTTTCACCGGAGCAAGGCCCTTCGCTCCTGGCCGTTTTACTGGATTTTGACTGATTTTGCAAGGCCCACAGAAAATTCTGTTCTATTGCTATATAAACATGGAACCCACCAAAAGAAAGATTAGACTCTCTTCTTTCAGCAGAAAAAAAGTTAGTTCATATCTTTTTCCATTCTTTAGAAATCAGCATTAGAAAATAGCTTAGTTTGAGCAATTTTCCAATTTCTGATGAAAAAACAGAGAAATTGAGCTTTTTGTAAAAGCATACATTTCAAACTTTGACTTTAACATAGCTATTTTTCGCTTTTGTGACATCCCAAACATCTGAATAATGTTTTTGTTCTACAAAATAACATAAACAACAAGACAAATAGAGCTTTAGATCGCAAAGTAACAATTTATTTACACATAACTAAACTATTGAACTGTTGAACTATTTGCGCACATAGCCACGAGGAAGTCTCTTGGCTGCTCCCGGTTGAATGAGGTGGCTCCCAGTAATCTGATGAGTCCGAATCAAGATCGGTCTCACTTTTTTCATCATCTTCATCGTTGGTTTCAACCTCGGGCTCAGAAGTAACGCAACGTGAGCTCCACAGAACACGTGCGGAACCTGACGCTGTTGTGGCAGTCACCGTCTGTCTCATCAAAATAATTTTTTGGAATCCTTCTTTGACAATGGTTTCGTTCTCTTTTCAAAACACTCTTCCAGAGTCGTTTGCCTTTTTTTCCGATCGTTCCCCACATTTTTCTCAAATTCTCACGCGTCTTCACAAGATCCCTCCAACTTCCGTTTACTGACTATTTTTCTTCACTTCCTTTCTTGGCCCGAGATGAGTTCTTACAAATTGCACTACTGCCCTCCAGTGGCCAGTTTTATTGCTTTAAAATGAGTTTTGAGCATTGTGCATTGCAGTTTAGGTGCAACAATACGTAAAAGACGTATAAATATGTTTTTTGTGACACTGAAACAATTAAAAATAGAACGTATTCATACGTTTTGGGGAGCAAATGAGTTAATTACACGAATACCCAAAGCAGCAAAATTTAATTTGAATCTTTTTTTTGCTAACCAAGTACTCGAGTTAATCGATTAATCGTTGCAGCACCAATGCAGGGTATGCTGTTATATCGTCCCTACCAATGTTGAGACCAAACCGACGCCCTTTGATATAAAGCCTCGAATATGCTCGCATCAATTCAGTTCAAACAAAGATAAAAGGGATTTGTGGCAAAAGATTCTGGATTACGCATCTCTATGCACAAAAAAGAAGCAACAGAACCTCTTGAGACGTTGCCTTTTCGTTCGATAAAGCAGTGGAGATCTGCGAAGAAATTTCATTCGAAATAAGAAACTGATTTAACGTGAACGTGAACCCACTGTAATTATGAGAATTGCTATCAAACAACCAAGCATCAAATTACCTGCAGAGGTCGTCCAGTATCCCAGAAGGTATCTCTAGTCTTTTTGTTTCCATGTTGGTCGAAAACGTCGAGTCTCTCGCGTAAATTGAACTAGAACAAAAGCCATAGGCGGACCAAGCTACATCCGCGTGTCTCTACTTACATCCTTATTACCGAAGGAGTCCTCACACGACTCCGCAGTCGATAAAAACTTGTAAATATTGCTTCCGAACTTCTCTGGCGAGAACAGAGACACTAGAAAACAGGAAGTGAACTATCCAATCAGGAGATAGCGCGAGTTTTTCCTTTGAATGTTATTGGTGCGTTGTGATGTCCGTCAAGACAAAACCGCGCCATCACCTATCAAGTTTGTTAGGCCTGCGCGTAGCAAAACTAAGCTAACACGAGACTGCTGTTTATTTAAAAAAAAAAAAAAAAAAAAAAAAACACTTTTTGTTTCATTATAATGTATGTGTGCATATTTTAGCGACAAGCATTTTGTTGATGTATGGAGCCATCCGCTTATGACACTGGGGTTCCAAATAGTGTTTGTCGAGCTCATCATATAAACACGTCAACTCCTCTAACAATGGCGTATATGATTTGGATTTTTAAACGGATGTCTGAACATTGATGTCCTCTTTTTTTAAAAAAACAGATAAAACTGTCGTAAATGCATACCACAGTCACTAATTGTTGCCTGTATTGCCCGTACTTACTGTATTTGGCAATATCATTGGAGCTCAAAAAAGAAAAATCTTTTTTAAGAGGCGTGGCTGCACAAACTGCCGACCAAACTGAATGTTGGCTTGACTTTGCCCTGGACTGGGTCTCGCAGGAACAATGAATTAACGAAAAATGGTTGTTGTTGTTTTTAACTCTTTAAATTCACCGATTAATTATAGTATTGGGAATTAAATAATAGCATTTTTAATCAACGGGTTTAATTACTAGTGATAAATACAATGACAACCAAAATACCGACAAAAATGCTTGCCATGTGGTCACAGACTTCCGTTTTTCAGTTATATCAAGTCAGCCAGTTTTTAGAACGTGAGCAGGGCCGGTCCAGCCTATACGCAGACTATGCAGCTGCTTAGGACCCCTGATCACTAGGGGGCCCCCAATCTGGCAATTGTTTAATTTATATTCTATTTTGTTTACTACAGTTTGCTTTATTTGACTTTTGTGAGTTTTGATACTTGATTACAAGCTTAAAAAAATATAAGTTCTTCCTTAACTTATTTCTTTCTTCTTTTAGAAAAAGGTTTGGCGCTATCTACTGTAAGTACTGACAATCATTTGGGGTGAGAAGTTTGAAGTATGCAGTGCAACAAAATCTGACTAATATACAAAATATGGATGTATGGGTTGGATAGCATGTATGGGTTTCACAGTACATTGTGATGAAATGGTAGGCCAAAAATATGGGCCCCTTTGCATTACTTTGCTTAGGGCCCCCAAATGGCCTGGGCCGGCCCTGAACGTGAGTAATGATGATGTTCATTCGCCTTAAACTGCAATAGGATAGTACTGTATGTGGTGAAAAGTTTTCAACATTTTAAAATAATGCTAGTGTTATGTACTTCCTTAATCGAAGTACATGTTAGGCCGAGACTTGAATGGAAAAACACTTCTTTATTCAGTGTGCTTCTCAATATTGCCCCCGACACATCACAGAGAATCCTTTTATACTGTAATCCCACACCCACAGGAAGTGCAACACTATGGCAACAGCAGTGTGACATAAATATTTTACATCTAGAAACTGCAATTTCTGGAGAAATTACTATGGGGCTTTGCCACAGATCTTAGGCCCGCCCAGGTTGATTTGGGGACATTTCGGGGACACTATCCGGTCACTACCTGTTGATTTGGGGACATTTCTGGGACATGTCCTGATGATATCAGGTCAATGCAACGTAAATGCCAATGGGAATGAATGGGAAATTTGGACGTACATGGCCGTCAACGGCATGGACTAACATATGCATCAATGGAATCCAAGTACATTGGTTTCAGTAGAATCGACATACATGGCCGTCAATGGCATCAGTGTGCATGGACGTCAATGCAATGTTAATGTCATTGGAAATGAATGGGAAATTTGGATGCACATGGCCGTCAATGGCATCGACTTACATATGCGTCAATGGAATCCAAGTACATTGGCATCATTGGAATTGACATACATGGTCGTCAATGGCATCAGTGTACGTGGGCGTCAATGCAATGCACATGCCATTGCAAATGAAAGGGAAATTTGGACGTTCATGGCTTCCAATGGCATCGACTTCCATATGCGTCGGTGGAATCCAAGTACGTTGTCATTAATAGAATGGACATACATGGGACATAGGTTTTTTACCATTGAAAATGAATGGGAAATTTGGACGTACATGGCCGTCAATGGCACTGACGTACATATGCGTCAATGGAATCCAAGTACATTGGCATCAATAGAATCGACATACATGGCCGTCAGTGGCATCAGTGTACATGGGCGTCAATGCAATGTACATGCCATTGGAAATGAAAGGGAAATTTGGACGCGCATGGCCGCCAATGGCTTTGACTTACATATACGTCAATGGAATCCAAGTACATTGGCATCAATAGAATTGACATACATGGCTGTCAATGGCACTGACGTGCATCGTCCTCATTGGCATCTGTTTACATGGGCGTCAATGCAAAGTAAACGGCATTGGAAATGAATGGGAAATTTGGACTCAAAAGGCTGTCAATGGCATCCCATTAAAAATGAATGGGACCGTTTTTGGTGAAGTTTTTTCCAAATTCTGTATACAACTTTTCTGTCCCTGGCCATCCCGGAATTTTTTATGTCCAAATTATGTGATATTTGGTGGACTAGATACATTTTGAAAAAAATATATATGGCGGAAAACACTCAGGTGACTTGAAGTTCCGCTCTGAGACCCCCAATTTAGCCAACTTTCAAAATTGTCCGATATGCATGTGTGATACATCATTGGAAAGCTTAAAATCTCAGTTTTCTAGGGGAAGAAAAAATTTGAGCAGGAGGGCATTTAAAAAAAAAAAAAAATTCTAAACAGCAAAACCCTATCTGGAGGTGAGAGCACGCGAGAACAGAATTACAGACGCCATGACTTTAATGAGATATTATCACATACTTATCTTGTTTTCATCCAAAAATTCCACGTAGTATGAATCACTGAGTGTCAAGACACAGCTGTGAATGGCCAAAGCTGGATTTTGGGGGGTTTTTATGTGTGAAACAGGGTAATATAACAAGGGTCGCGATGCAGAAATCGCAGACATCAAGGAGTGGTCGAGATTTTCTTTTTCATATATTTTCCCTTTTAAACGTTTTTTTCAACTTTTTTTTGTTTGGATCAATTATTTATCATCTAACATATTGGAGAAAATGTGACACTAACAAAAAAATTACAATTAAGCGAGTTATGAGGTAGATAGCCGTGACTTTTTTACAGACGCCATTTTTTTCATTGTGACATAATTTGTTTAAAAGTTTAAAATATGTGAGTGAATGATTTTTTTTAAGTCGTTTTTTTTTTTAAACGAAATATGAGACATCAATGAATGATTCTAAGATAAAAACGACAGACATTTTGAATAATAAATATAATTAATTACCTTTGTTTTATTGCTGGGTTAAAACAAAAGCGGTTGCGCGACGTATGTAAACGGGGTTTTCAGGGTAAAACGGACAAATTAAAAATAGTTCGGGGGCTTCATGTGCCATGAATCTGCTATGGCAGCATGTAGACATATTGTTCTATCAAACACAACAGTTGTTTTAGATTAAAATACAGCAGTTTCTTTTAAAGAGGAGTGCAAGAGCAGAAACTGCTTTTTCAGTCTTGTCTGTGTTTTCCGCCATATATTTTTTAAATCGGCATTTACGGACGAACGGAAATTTTTTGAGGGTTGTTCGAAAAAGTCCCCGTGTCGCGCGAAAATTCCGGTAGTTTCTATATTTGAACGGTGCCGATCGGTCAAACAGTTATATGGGCCTTTGCTATGCAAAACCCCATTTAATAATGTAGCATTTATCAAATGCGTGCTTTTAGCTTTTAGCAAGATGCTGTCTTTATTCTGAAAACATTTACCGGAAGCGGTTGCTAATATCCTCTCTACCTTGTTGCTTTACAACTAACGGGAGTGTTGGGTTTCACGAGTGTCGCAGTTTACCATAGATCAACTTCCTAATTCATCCTCGTCCGGGAAGGAAGAGCAACCATGGCACAGGCACTCAAAGAAAGATTTGACAAGTTTCTCCACGAGAAGAACCTCCTGACTGACGTTCTTGCTAAAATCGAAGCAAAAACCGGAGTTAGTAGGACGTATATCGCTCTCGGTGAGTGTTAATGGGAAAAGAAAAGACTGCATTGGCGAGTCAGCAGCACCGTGGCGGTCGTTGCTCCTCTGACGTGTAAAATGCCGTCAGATAACGATAGCGTGTGTGTGAATATTTTAAGCCATTTCTAAATAAAGACGCGTAAACCGTAACAAGGAATGATATGGTGTAGTTTATTTGTGTCAAGCAGCTGTGCTGTTGTATTCCAGCTATCGTTGGGATCATCGCAGTGTACTTGGTCATCGGTTATGGAGCCTCCTTGCTGTGCAACCTCATCGGCTTTCTTTACCCAGCCTACATATCGTAAGTCGACCGGGCAATATCAAGGAGGGACCACACCCACCCGCACAAACAAACATATACACGCACTTCCTAATAACCTATTTCTTGTCAAGTTATAGCGAAACGCATTGGAGTACAGTAGTTATGTATTAAGTTAGCTAGGGCTGCAGCTATCGAATATTTTAGCAATCGAGTGTTCTACTGAAAAATCCATCGAGTAATCGAATAAAACATTTTCTTTAAGATAAGAGCAATTATAAATAAACATAAGAAAACAAGACACATTTCACCTAACACTGAACCATTTTTAGATAATCAATGTCTTTATTTAAGATGTACTGTACATTGTTGAAAACGGCCAACAATTGCATCTCAGATGTGACTTGAAAAAAAATAATAAATTGAATTCACTGCTTTCTAGGGGTGCAGCTATCGAATATTTTAGTAATCGAGTAATCGACTGAAAATTCTATCGAGTAATCGGATAAAACTTTTTTTTTTAGGTAAAGAGCAATGATACATATAGATGAGAAAACAATACATTTCATGTAATATTGAACCATTTTCAGTCAATCAATGTCTTTATTTTCGATGTACATTGTTGAAAACAGCCAACAATTGCATCTCAAATGTGACAAAAAAAAAGACTAATTCACTGCTTTCACTCCAACAATTTTTAGATCTTATAAAAAATATATATATTTCTTACCTAAAAATGTCATTACGCTTGATAACACACGACTTAAAAGTAGAGTTGTGCAAAATTTCCGATTCTTAGATTATTCGCGATTCAGCCGTGAAAGATTCGAGAAAGATTCACAAACATCCGAATTCCGATTATTGAAATATGCGAAGTAAAGCGGAAGTACAACACACTCAGTGCGCCGCGCGGTCTTCGGGTCGCAATGAGGAACGAAGCGAGAGTACCTAGACATCATGCTTCTCATTACCCGGCCCCTCGGGTAATGCCAATGCTCAACTCGCAGCTCTAGCTCAACTCATGCCACGAGATAAAAAAACACAACAATATACCTGACTGCTGCCGAAAAGCTGCTACAAAGTACGTCCACATAATGTGACGGTAGATATCATTTATATAGGACTAGATGCAATAAAGATTCGCTAGCGTTAGCTGCACATCTACTAGATGCGGGCGTTAGTAAACGGCCGCCATCTTAAAGCAGTACACTTCCCTGCAAGGCTGTTGTAGCGAACCTTCCAAGCGAACCTAATTAACTTTTTATCTAAAATACTCCTAAATCGGTAAAATATTGACTTGAATCTATCTTTAAAATAGTTTTAAAACTTTCACATGTCGAAAGTAGACAAAAGGGAAATTATGGAATAACGGGAGCAATTTTAACAACTTTAACGGTTGATTCACAACATTAAATTAATTGAATGTAGTTTAAAGCTGCTGATACAGAATGGGGACTGGAGTTTTTTATTTACTGTTTATTTATTTTTGTATATTTTTTTACTGCTATATGTTAACTTGATACTGAAATAGTAGTTTGGTTTAGCCTGAGAGTATTTTTGAACAATTTTGGAACTAATGTACAAAACATAAAAAAAAAAAAAAAAAAAAAAAAGAAGGAGGGTGCATCAATAATCGTTTTATAATTGAATCGGAGCCTCTGAATCGTAATCGAATCGTTAGGTGCCCAAAGATTCCCAGCTCTACTTAAAAGTTAGGTGTTTTTTCTGCGTGTTTCAATTGAATTTCCACTTGTGTCAAGCTATTAGGTCTAGTTAAGTTTTAAATTAGTCTAAACCTGATAGGATTTTGAGTTTTTGCAGTGTTCAAAATTAATGCTGTGCTGTATTGGAGCACATTAGGCACCAGTGCTACTTGGTGTTTTATCCAGCAATGACTACTGAGCTAAAATTGACAGTTAGCATTATCATGTTTTTATTTTACACCCTAATCCAGGAGTGTCCAAACTTTTTGCAAAGGGAGCCAGATTTGGTGTAGTAAAAATGTCGGGGGCCGAACTTGGCTGACGCCCTTTACGTAGAACAATATATTTAAGCAATTTTAGCAACCCATTCTGTGTGTCACATTTTCATTTTTTCACATTTATTATTTTTTTATTAACAATTTCAACAATCTCGCAACTAGCCTTTGTGGCGTTCTCTTTCAACTCTCGGGCTCCTGCAAAATACTGCTGCTGTGAAATTGAACTAGCTTCAAGTTGCTTCAATTTCTCGCTGCGTAAAGTTCCCTGTAATCTGGTCGGATATGTCAGCGTGTCTCGTTTGTAATATCGCCTCACATTTTGAACTCTTTATAAACAGCGACTGTCTCTTTGCAAATGAGACGGACACAGTTGCTGCGTATTTTAGTGAAGAAATAGTTGGCCGTTGCAGTGTTTTTTTGTTGATTGTCGCTATTTTAGAATATTGGAAGTCACGCGGGGTAATGTTGCTTTGAGTGCTGCTGCCTTTTAGTGTGAGAACCAGGGAGGACAGTGGGTGAAAGCACGTCTGGTGGCCACCAAGAGTCTTAATGTCGGGTGAAAGTTCGCAGAAGCCTTAGCCGTTAGCGTTAGCCTACCAGGTTTCTGTTTGAGTTCTTGTTAACCACGTGACTTCATACATAAGCACACTGACTGCTTTCTTAAAGGGGAATGAACACAGCCGCATAACACAGAGTCAAAGCGGGATGAAAAGATTACATTCTATTGTTGTATTCAATTACCGAATTTACCGATATGGTCAAAATTACGTCGGTTATCGTGAAGAATTTCGGTAATGGTAAATTTTCGGTATACCACCCGGCTCTACTGCCATCCACTCAGCAGATGTGCAATTACACTTTATTCTAGTTCGGCAAAAAAGTGTGTTCACCAAGGTCACGTGCGCCACCCCCAGCATCACTCTGCGCCCCACTGGGGGGACCCGCCCCTCTATTGGAAAAGTATTGCCTTAGGCAGAGGGTTTACTTACTTATTGTTCTCCATTCTGTCATTGTATGAATGCTGTCCTCATTAAAATATTAAAACTAGAGATGTCCCGATCGATCGGGTCCGATCACGTCATTTTCAAAGTATCGGAATCGGCAAAAAAATATCGGCCAAGCCTTTTTTTAATATATACTTTTTAGTTAAATCGTTTTCTGATTGTATTTAACGTTACAGACATAATATGTTACACTCATCCAGAGTCTTTAGTTTAGGCTTAAGGTAGGGTTATCAAATTTATCCCGATAACGGCGGAAATTATTTTTTTTTAAAATGTATCACGATAAAATATTTAACGCAATTAATGCATGCGCCGCACGATCCACTCACGCATTGTCGCGCTCAATCTGTAATGACGCCGTTTTACCTTTATAGAGAGATAAAAGGCAGCGTAAAATGAGTAGAATGAATTTTGGCAGCCTTTGGAGCCTTTTTTTAATTGGCTAAAGCCTTACAATCCCTCTCCTTACAATCACAAATATCATGGGAAGCAATATGGGGAAGCAATGTAGCAATTGATCTTTTTCTTAACACCTTATGTTATTTCCCAACGCAGAGAAGATATATCAATTGGTAGCACTACGCACAGTCATGGTTCCACTTCCCATCATGCATTTGTGCATGGCTACAGTATCATTTACTGAAAGCTCAACAAATACACTAGATGGCAATATTTAGTCACAATATACAAAGTCACAAGTCTTTCTATCCGTGGATCCCTCTCACAGAAAGAATGTTAATAATGTAAATGCCATCTTGAGGATTTATTGTCATAATAAACAAATACAGTACTTATGTACTGTATGTTGAATGTATATATTCGTCCGAGTTTTATTCATTTTTTTTCTTAATGCATTGCCAAAATGTATATGATCGGGGAATCGAATCGGGAGCAAAAAAAAAAGCAATCGGATTGGGAAATATCGGGATCGGCAGATACTCAAACTAAAACGATCGGATCGGGAGCAAAAAAACATGATCGGAACAACCCTAATTAAAACCTATGAATGTCTGGGTGGTTTTAGTTAAAGCAGACACTGTATTTTCATCTGTGTGATTTTGACAACGATCAGATCACATTTGATGGTAATTTTATGCAGAAATGTGAAATTCCAAAAGGTTCAGATACTTTTTCACACCACCGTACATGTCCTAAAATTACCTCTGCAACATATTAAATGTTCGTAATCCAATGACTCGATTATTCGAACTAACTAGTTGATAGATTATTTGATTACTAAAATAATTGATAGCTGCAGCCCTATTATATTCACATAAGTTTTGGGGAAATTTTGGGGAAAAAAAGTGAAAAAACATGTCTTATATGTATCTCTTTCCAATGCACAATCTGAATACACAATTTTAAAAAAATTGCTACTTTGGGGTTTTTCACGTTTTGCAGCGGGTTCCCCATTAATCGCAAAAAACGAGGGATCGCTGTATTCTCATACTAACAGTACGACATTTTATATTCCTTGTTTTTTTTCTCGTTTGGGCGTCCGTCATATGATTGTGCTTAACGCATCAATACATTAGTTTCTTTAATCAAGGTATTAGTATTCCTGTATTTTACCGTCGCATATTGAAATTAGAACTGATTAATTGTAATTGAATGACCAATTATTTGATTTTTTTTTTCATTCTCAATGCATCTCTTGAGGAATCAGGCTGCGGCCTAATTAGATGCTTAAAATCAAGTGACTCAGACTAGGGTGTAAAAAATTGTGGTCAGGACATCCGCATCATAAAATTATCGTCATAATTTCATTTTCACTCAGTCCACAACGTCAGCAGTATAGCGCATCTGCCTTCTCCGCATTTAAATCACAACCAACTCATTAGTTGTTTTCCTTTATTTTTTAATTACTGAATCCAGGTCACAAGTTTGAAAAATGTTCAAAAATACACATAACTTTTAAGAATGTTTTGTTTACTTTTTGAACACAAACAAGGAGTTTCATGTTACAAACTTAAAAGCTCAGACAAAACTAGGCCTTGTTGTACAATCATGAGACACCGAGTTTAATATTTTTTTTTCATTAAGCAACAACTCACGCGATTGCCTACAATCCCACAAACAGATTGCGGGCCGCAGTGAAACCAATTTGAAGGTCAGGGCAAAAGAACTAGATACATTAGTGTTAGTTTTTTTACGTGTTACAATTCAAGGACATGGCGTGGAGAGAGAAAAGTCTAAACACACAGCAACCTATACTTTACTGTTGATTTGCATAAACGTCATCTCTCAACAGCCTTGTGTGTGTTTGTACTTATGGGGGTGTGACTGGGAGTGAGAGGATTATGATGTGACCCAACCCCAACAGAGGTGTATTGAGTATTGACACAGTCAGGGGGGGACTGGGGTGGGGTGGCCCGGGAGTCATTGAAAGACCGACCCACTTAATGGACGGTGTTGAAACTCATCGAGCTGTCAACACAAATATCAGTTTGAACATTTTGGTTTTGTAGTGTTTTAAAAAAATCAATTTAGCTTGAAAAGGCACATCGACACAAAATAAAATACTGTAAATTTAACCGATCTGGTAGCTTGAAAAGGTTCTTTGACAGAAATAAAATAAATTTAACCAATCTGGTGTACACCAAAAACAAGCTTGTAAACAATAGCATTATATAGCATTTAAGCTAGTGGACTTTTGCTATGCAAGTTAGCCAATGTTTTAAACATTAGCATTATATAGCATTTAAGCTAGCGGACATTTGCTATGCCAGTTAGCAATTTGCAACAAGTGGCTAACTGGCATAGCAAATGCTATATAATGCTAATGTTTACAACAATTGGCTATTTTGCACAACCAAAGTCCCCTAGCTTAAATGTTAAATAATGCTAATGTTTACCAGATAGTTTCTGTTGCCCACTAGAAACAATCTGGTGTGCACCAAAAACAAGCTTGTAAACATTAGCATTATATAGCATTTAAGCTAGTGGACTTTTGCTATGCAAGTTAGCCAATTGTTTTAAACATTAGCATTATATAGCATTTAAGCTAGTGGATATTTGCTATACAAGTTAGCAATTTGCAGCAATTGGCTAACTGCCATAGCAAATGCTATATAATGCTAATGTTTACAACAATTGGCTATTTTGCACAACCAAAGTCCACTAGCTTAAATGCTAAATAATGCTAATGTTTATCAGATAGTTTCTGTTGCCCACTAGAAACAATCTGGTGTGCACCAAAAACAAGCTTGTAAACATTAGCATTATATAGCATTTAAGCTAGTGGACTTTTGCTATGCAAGTTAGCCAATTGTTTTAAACATTAGCATTATATAGCATTTAAGCTAGTGGATATTTGCTATACAAGTTAGCAATTTGCAACAATTGGCTAACTGCCATAGCAAATGCTATATAATGCTAATGTTTACAACAATTGGCTATTTTGCAAGTTAGCCAATTGTTTTAAACATTAGCATTATATAGCATTTAAGCTAGTGGATATTTGCTGTACAAGTTAGCAATTTGCAGCAATTGGCTAACTGCCATAGCAAATGCTATGTAATGCTAATGTTTACAACAATTGGCTATTTTGCACAACCAAAGTCCACAAGCTTAAATGCTAAATAACGCTAATGTTTACCAGATAAGTTTAGAAAAAACAATCTGATGTGAACCAAAAACAAGCTGGTAAAAAATAGCATTATTTAGCATTTAAGCTAGTGGACTTTGGTTTTGCAAAATAGCCAATTGTTGTAAACATTAGCATTAGCAATGCCAGTTAGCCAATTGTTGTAAATTGCTAACTGGCATAGCAAATGTCCGCTAGCTTAAATGCTTTATAATGCTAATGTTTAAAACAACTGGCTAACTCGCATTGCAAAAGTCCACTAGCTTAAATGCTATATAACGCTAATGTCTACCAGCTTGTTTTTGGTTCACACCAGATTGTTTCTAGTGAGCAACAGAAACTATCTGGTAAGCATTAGCATTATTTAGCATTTAAGCTAGGGGACTTTGGTTGTGCAAAAAATAGCATTTAAGATATTGGACTTTTGCTATGCAAGTTAGCCAATTGTTTTAAACATTAGCATTATACAGCATTTAAGCTAGTGGAATTTTGCTATACCAGTTAGCAATTTGCAACAATTGGCTAACTGGCATAGCAAATGCTATATAATGCTAATGTTTACCAGCTTGTTTTTGGTGCAAACCAGATAGTTTTGGTTGCCCACTAGAAACAATCTGGTAAACATTAGCATTATTTAGCATTTAAGCTAGCAGACCTTTGCTATGCAAGTTAGTAATTTGCAACATGGCAACAATTGGCTAATTTGCATAACAAAACTCCGCTAGCTTAAATCCTATATAACGCTAATGTTTACAACCACTGGCTAACTTGCATAGCAAAATTCCACTAGCTTAAATGCTAAATAAGCCTAATGTTTATCAGAAACTATCTGGTGCACACTAGAAACAATCTGGTGTGCACCAAAAACAAGCTGGTCAACATTAGCATTATATAGCATTTAAGCTAGTGGACTTTTGCTATGCAAGTTAGCCAATTGTTTCAAACGTTAACATTATATAGCATTTAAGCTAGCAGACTTTGCTATGCAAGTTAGCAATGGCGTACCGCAAGCAACACGTCACTTCCGCTCATTAATATTCATGGCATTAGCTACTGTTGCTAAGCTAGGACAAAGCTAGGACAAGCCACCGTTTGTCCCTAATAGGAAATGAATGGAAATCGTGTACGAAGGAGATGTTTACAGCGCTAAACCTACAATTCTCTCCGAAAATGATGTGCCTGGTGCCAAATTGACTGGCATAGATGTGGAAGAACATAAAAATGTTCAGTTCAAGAGATGGCTTTAGTGTCGAAGGCTGAAAAAGACGAAAAAAAACGAGCCGACCTAAGCATAGCTTTAGCTTTTTTTTTTTTTTATCGACGCAACTGACAATGACATTCTCCGGTTTCAACAAGCTATCCTTTACCATCAGCCCTGTCTTTCTTATATATCCTCTGGTTGTCCTACGTCTCTTACCGTTCTTGGGGGTAATTTAGTTAGCTTTGTGTAGCGATCGCAAATGCTACTCAGTGACAGCCAACGAACACTTTTAATTTTTTCATTGATAACACATCTTAATCCTATAATTTATTTACACTTCCCCCTTACTAAAGTTGTTTATATATATATAACAGAAACGGTAACAGTGGCAGTCAGATACCATTGTAATTTTTTTCAGGTCATTCATTGTCAGCCTCTTTGTCCTCTGAAAGACCATGCCAACCCAACATAATGTTTACTGCATATGAAATGTGAATGGATTCGCCGAGCTGGTGTGAAAGACCGCGCAAGTTGATTCGGTTTTCACATTTTTTCCTCGCGAGTTTTTGGTTTCCGGGAACGTATGAGGAAAACATCCTTCATGGTCGTAATGTCTAGAGTCGTTTCTACAAGTTCCAAAAAAGCAATGCGTGATCGGCATGTTCGTTTTTGAAAGATTACCGGCGAAAAGTAGCACTTTTTACGTTGGGTCTATGCGAGGGCGGGTCTATAATGTCCCACTTCGGCTTTACTTCCGCTTTACGATGCGACGTCACGGTCTAAAAATAGCCTGCATATGGTACACCATTTGCAACAATTGGCTAACTTGCATAGCTAGCTTAAATGCTATATACTGTAATGCTACTGTTTACAGCAACTGGCTAACTTGCATAGCAACGTCAACTAGCATAAATGCTATATAATGGTAATGTTTGAAACAATTGGCTAACTTGCATAGCAAAGGTCCACTAGTTTAAATGCTATACAATGCTAATTTTACGAGCTTATTTTTGGTGCACACCCGATTGTTTCTAGTGTGCACCAGAAACTATCTGGTAAACATTAGCATTATATAGCATTTAAGCTAGTGAACTTTTGTTATGCAAGTTAGCCATTTGCTGTAAACTTTAGCATCAGTGTTGCACCGATACCATTTTTGGCCCCGATACCTGGCTATGCAGAATAGCCAGTCTCCAGAACTCAACCCCATAGAAAATCTGTGGAGGGAATTGAAAGTCCGTGTTGCCCAACGACAGCCCCAAAACATCACTGCTCTAGAGGAGCTCTGCATGGAGGAATGGGCCAAAATACCAGCAACAGTGTGTGAAAAGCTTGTGAAGAGTTACAGAAAACGTTCTGCCTCGGTTATATCCAACAAAGGGTACATAACAAAGTATTGAGATGAACTTTTGGTATTGACCAAATACTTATTTTCCACCATGATTTGCAAATAAATTTTTTAAAAATCAAACAATGTAATTTTCTGTTTTTTTCCCCACATTCTGTCTCTCATGGTTGAGGTTTACCCATGTTGACAATTACAGGCCTCTATAATATTATTTTCAAGTGGGAGAACTTGCACTATTAGTGGTTGACTAAATACTTATTTGTCCCACTGTATTTACAGTTCTTTTTAGAGCTGAAACGAGTACTCAAGCAACTCGAGTTTAAAAACTGATCCGAGTAATTTTATTCACCTCGAGTAATCGTTTATTTTGACAGCTCTAAGCATCACCTTTTGCTCGGACTACTTTTAATGCGGGACAACGCGCTGTCACGTGCGGAGAGGAAGAAGGTAAAAAAAACAAAAAAAACTTATTACAGCCGACAGCCGCCACAAACGACGCCGACGTTGCTAAATACTAGCCCTCACGATGCTACGTTGGTACAGGTAGCGTCTGATGCGTCTCATAGAGATCACATGTATGTTGAGCTAGATGCACATTGACAGACTCTGCTGCATCTGGGCAGCGTTAGTAAACAGCCGCCATCTTAAAGCAGTAGAGCGCTAAGCGCTAATAAATAAGATTAACGTTACTGTCGCTACTAGCTCACGTAACGTTAGCCCTGCGGGAGGGCTAAGTTTCAATTAATTATGACCACTGTTGATGCGTGGCTAACGTGTCTTACATACAGGCTTTAACATAACATAGCATTGTGGAGTGATGAGGGTGTAAAATAAAAACTTATCATGCTAACTATCAATTTTAGCTTAGTAGTCATTGCTGGATAAAACACCAAGTAGCACTGGTCCCTAATGTGCTCCAATACAGCCTGTATCATACATTTATTTTGAACACTGCAAAAACTCAAAATCCTATCAGGACTTACGGTTTAGACTAACTTAAAACTTAACTAGAACTTAAAAAAGGCTTGACACAAAGAGAAATTCAATTGAAACACGTGGAAAAAAATCCTAACTTTTAAGTGATGTGTGTTATCAAGCGTAACGGCATTTTTAGGTAAAATTATTATTATTTTTTTTAATAAGATCTAAAAGTTTTTTGAGTGAAAGCAGTGAATTAGTCTTTTTTTTAAAATTCTAGTTACATCTGAGATGCAATTGTTGGCTGTTTTCAACAATATACATCGAAAATAAAGACTGATTGACTGAAAATGGTTCAACATTAGATAAAATGTCTTGTTTTCTCATGGATACTTATAATTGCTCTTCACCTACAAATATATTTGTTTTATCCAATTACTCGATTAATCGATAGAATTTTCAGTCGATTACTAAAATATTCGATAGCTGCAGCCCTAGTTCTTTTATAGGTCAATCTGAGGTAAACCAGCTAAAAGTGGTGTCAGTTGTTTGTGCTGTAAAAATATTTAGCATCAAAATCTTGATGTTTGCATCTTTCCTGCAGCATCAAGGCTATAGAAAGTGCCACCAAAGATGACGATACAAAATGGCTGACTTACTGGGTGGTGTACGGGCTCTTCAGCGTGGCTGAGTTCTTTGCGGACATTTTCCTCTCCTGGTTCCCATTTTACTACATCGGAAAGGTAACCTGGGTGTCGTCTGCTCTTTTGTTTTGACACCGCTATCAATATCAAATATCCTGGTCAATTTGATATATGAGCCCATCCTTTTCCTGTTTGCCAGTGTGCCTTCCTGGTGTGGTGCATGGCTCCGACTCCTTCCAACGGCTCGGTCCAGATTTACAACCGCATCATCCGCCCCTTTTTCCTTAAGAACGAAGCCAAGATAGACGACGCGGTCAAGAACATTAAGGATAAGGCATCAGAAGCTGCTGATAAGTTTAAAGATGAAGGTGAGTCATACACATTTTACCAGTCAAGTGACTCAACATCAGTGACACTTTACTCTCGTGTGTGTTCCCAGCCAAAAAAGCCACCGCCAACATCATGTTTGAGGAGAAGAAGAGCTCCTAACCGGGACGATTTCTGCAGAGCTGTTACGAAAAATAATGTTGCCTTGTTGTATTTAATGGATGACTTGTCTGCTGTGTAACGTCAAAGCCATTTCCCTTTGTCAGTACTTGTTTGACAAGTAACTGTACATCAACCCTGGGTGAACCCAATAAACTTCTAACTGGAATTGGTTGAATGTTTTCCGCCACGACAACATGAATGATATCATCACGTTAAGAAGCGTTACCTAATATTTCGGTGATCACGTTTAGCAAATTGCCATTGATGGCAATAGGCATACAATTAGGGATGAAGCTATCAATTATTGTAGCAGTCTAGTGCTGCAACGATTAATCGATTAACTCGAGTATTCGATTAGAAAGAAAATATTTGGATTCAATTTTTCTGCTTCGAGTATTCGTTTAATTAAAGTGACATTCTAATGGTTTGTTTTGAAAGTGTTTGCATTTAGTTTTATTGATTTGGGTGGATACACTGCCCTCTAGTCTGCCTCATTTGACGTGACACAATCCAGGTGCTCCTTGTTAAGACCAACATAAGCTAAGTTTTTGTTTGAGCTAATGTTTTTTTAAATGCATTTGTAAAGTAGTTTATGGGTATATTTAGCCGTTTTTTTGTGGGAATATGTGAACTATTTGTTAGGAACATTGTTTTAAAAAAAAAAAAAACATTAGCGTTTTATAGAATTTAAGATAGCGGCCTTTTGCTATGTAAGTTAGCTAAATATTCTTTTGTTGTACACAGATCCTCTTTTTTCTTCTTTTTTTTATAACGTTTGAGGCTCAGCTCAGGTATTTTAATTTTTTATGTTCCTTATCCGATTACTCGATCATTCGAACTACCGTTATTTTCAGACTATAAGCCGCTACTTTTTTCCTTCATTTTGATACCTGTGGCTTATAGTTGATTTTTTTAGGTAACACTTTATTTGACAGCGGTGTCATAAGACTGTCATAAGATCGTCAAAATTATGACATGACACTATCGTGGACATTACTGAATGCTTATGCACATAGATCCTCATTATTATTTTTTTATACCATTTGAGGCTCAGCTCAGGTATTTTAATTTTTTATGTTCCTTATCCGATCCCAGCCTAAACGCAGACTATGCAGCTGCTTAGGGCCCCTGACAACTTTGGGGGGCCCCCAATCTGGCAATTGTTTAATTTTTTTTGTTTGTTTACTACAGTTTGCTTTATTTGACTTTTGTGAGTTTTGATACTTGATTACAAGCTTAGAAAAATTCTTCTTTCTTTCCTCTTTTAGAAAAAGGTTTAGCGCTATCTACTGTAATTACTGACAATCATTTAGGGTGAGAAGTTTGAAGTATGCAGTGCAACAAAATATGGACGTATGGGTTGGATTGGATGTATGGGTTTCACAGTACACTCTGAAGAAATGGTGGGCCAAAAATATGGGCCCCTTTGCATTATTTTGCTCAGGGCCCCAAAATGGCCTGGGCCGGCCCTGATTCAATGACTCCATTATTCGAACTAATTAGTTCATCGATTAATCGACAACTAAAATAATCTATAGCTGCAGCCCTATAGCAGTAGATTATTCGAACCAACTAGTTGATAGATTAATCGAGTCATCGGATTAGGAACATTTAATGTGTTGCAGAATGAATTAAAGGAGATGTAAAACAGGCTTGCTAAAATTGCACTTTCAAAATAAAATTCCTGAGTGTTTCTTCAAAGTATGCAGAATTGCACTTTCATTTATAAATGAATTAAAATACCTGAGCTTGGCCTCAAACAATACAAAAAATAAATAAAGGAGGATCTAAGTACAACAACAGAGCAACTGGCTAACTTGCTTAGCAAAAATCCGCTAGCTTAAATGCTATAAAATGCTAACGTTTTTTGAAAATGCTCTTCACAAATCATTGAAACGCATATTCCCACAAAAAACGGCTAAATACACCTGTAAAATAAATTACGAAAGCATAAAAAAAAAAATTTTGCTCAAACAAAAACTTAACTTACGTTGGTCTTAACAGGGAGCTGCTGGATTTAACCATGTTAAATGAGTTAAGAATATTATATTCACCGTTTCACAACAACAACATTCAACAAACCATTACAATGCCACGCTCATTAAACAAATACTTGAATCATATCCAAAGCTCACTAGCTTAAATGCTATAAAATGCCTTTTTTTTTTTTTTTTTTTTTTTACAATGCTCATAACAAATCGCTCAAACACATATCCCAAAAAAATAGCTAAATACACCTATAAACTAAGTTACAAATTCATAAAAAAAACTTTAGTTCAAAACATTCCTTATGTTGGCCTTAACAGGGAGCAGCTGAATTCAGCCATACGCGGAGATTAAGGAGGGGGCCGGGGGACAAATCCCCCCCTGGTAGGTGGATTGACTTTCCTATATATGAATTTAAAATTAAGACTTTGCCGGTAAAATGCTGTCTATAGTTGGTTAGTTGTTATAGTAAGTTTTAAAGCAATACAACAACAAAAATGAATGACAATAACAAAAAAAAAAAGATTATAATGGGTCAAAATTATTTTTCGAACATCATGTGACTAGCACCTTAGAGACGGTCATTTGCTTAGCTTAGCATAAACCACCTGAGGACAGAAGAAGCAAGATGGATATACATTCATTCATTTTCCGAGCCGCTAATCCTTACTAGGGTCATGGGGGATGACCCCCGTGTTTCGGGGTCATCAACATATTTTACCCCCCCCCCCCCCCCCCACCCTGCCACAAAAGTCAAACTCTGCCTATGATGTAAAATGAGTGATGTAATATTCACTGTTGCCACTAGAGGGCAGTGTATCCACCCAAATCAATAAAACTAAACGCAAACACTTTCAAAACAAACCATTCCAACGCCACTCTAACGAATACTTGAAGCAACAAAATTTGATTCGAAGCATTTTTCTAATCGAATTACTCGAGTTAATCGATTGTCGCAGTGCTAGCTAATGAATACCGATAAACGTCCTGCATCACATGACCAGCAATTATTTTGCATTACCGTAATGCACATAATGATCTAATTGAGGGACGGCTAGCTTGACTTCTGTTCCTTTTGGAGGCTGGCCTGACCACAGTAGTTTTGGCGGCTAGCAAGTTTAATGCTATGCTAACTCTGATGCAGGTCGGACTTTCAGCAGCAAAATTAGTGGTGTTTGCCCCACCTCCACAACATTTACGTCTTTTTACAGTACTTACAGAGGCTGCTGCTTGAAAAAAAAAAACCTTCTTATATCCTTCCTCTTCGAAGGAGGCGGCGGCATGTGGTATTCCTGTCGGGCTGTCAGTGGGGCGTCTGTTTAGCGGGAGGGGGCGGGTCAAGTCATCAGCCAATCAAACTTGTATGGGGCAGAAAAGATGGACTGAAACATTAAGCAAGTGAAAAGGGATAAATGCAATTCTGAAAATAATGAAAATAATGAACTTAATAATGGCAGGATTTATTCCATCCTTGCAAGAAGACAATCTAAATTACTTATATAACTTAACTAATTATATAAAGCAAATATGGTTGCTTAAAAGTTGGTGGGAACAATTTGAGCATCCTGAAAAGTTGGTACAGTGATATGAAAAAGTATCTAAACCTTTTGGAATTTCTCACATTTCTGCATAAGATCACCATCAAATGTGATCTGATCTTAGTCAAAATCACACAGATGAAAATACAGCGTCTGCTTAAACTAAAACCACCCAAACATTTATAGGTTTTCATATTTGAATGAGGATCGTATGCAAACAATGACAGAAGGCGTGAAAATAAGTGAACCCTCTGCCTAAGGAGACTTATAGAGCAATTGAAACCAATTTTTATCAAACTATTTAAGTCAGGTGTGTGCACATTGCCCAATCACTGATGAGTTGTTTAAAGCTGTCCTTGCCCACTATAAAAAACACACCTGTTGAGAATTGTCTTGATGAGAAGCACTGTCTGATGTGCATCATGGCTCGGTCAAAAGAGCTGTCTAAAGACCTGCGATCAAGGATTGTTGATTTGTATAAAAAACAAAACCATCTCTAAAAGTCTGGGTGTTCATCAATCGACAGTCAGAGGTTGTCTATAAATGAAGAGAGTTTGGCATTGTTGCTTCTCTCCCAAGGAGTGGCCGTCCACCAAAGATGATGCCAAATGTTCAGCGCAGAATACTCAGGTAAAAAAAAGAACCCTACAGTGTCTGCTAAAGACTTACAGAAATCACTGGCACAGTCCAATATCTCACACACATTAACATACCCACTGTGAAGTATGGGGGTGGGTCAGTGATGCTGTGGGGCTGTTTCGCTTCCAAACGCCCTGGGAACCTTGTTAGGGTGCATGGCATCATGAAGGTTTTGAAATTCCAGGACATTTTAAATCAAAATCTGTTGCCCTCTGCCCAAAAGCTGAAGATGTGTCGTCATTGGGTCTTTCAGCAAGACAATGACCCTAAATATATGGCCAAATCTACACAGAAATGGTTCACCAGACACAAAATCAAGCTCCTTCCATGGCCATCTCAGTCCCCAGACCTTGTTCTGTTGGCAAAAGGGGGTTGTACAATGCATTAACACCAGGGGTGCAAATAATTGTGACACACATTATTTGATGTCAAATAATTTTTTCTTCATGTGGGATTTTTTCCCCCACTGAATGAATGCACTTATATTAAAGGTTGGATTTTTCTTTTTTTCCATTAAGGTCCCATATTATTTGAATTAAAAAATATATATATACTAGAAGCTAAAAAACTAGGGCTGTCAAAATTACCGCGTTAACGAGCGGTAATTAATCACGTTAAAATATTTGACGCAATTAACGCACTTGCCCAGCTCAGACAGATTTAAATGACAGAGAGTGAAAGGCCCACTTGTTGTGTTTTGCGGAGTTTTGCTGCCCTCTGCTGGCGCTTGGGTGCGACTGATTTTATAGGCTTCAGCACCCAGGAGCATTGTGTAAGTAATTACTGACATCAACAGTGGCGGGCTACTAGTTTATTTTTTGATTGAAAATTTTACAAATTTTATTCAAACGAAAACATGGAGGGGTTTTAATATAAAATTTCAATAACTTGTACTAACATTTTTCTTTTAAGAACTACAAGTCTTTCTATCCATGGATCGCTTTAACAGAATGTTAATGCCATTTTGTTGATTTATTGTTATAATAAACAAATACAGTCCTTATGTACTGCATGTTGAATATATATATATATTAGGGCTGTCAAACGATTAAAATTTTTAATCGAGTTAATTACAGCTTAAAAATTAATCGTAATTAATCGCAATTCAAACCATCTATAAAATATGCCATATTTTTCTGTAAATTATATGTATATTCTGTAAAATAAATTGTTGGAATGGAAAGATAAGACACAAGATGGATATATACAGTCAACATACGGTAAATAAGGACTGTAGTGGGCATTTCACTCTACTGTCATTTAAATCTGTCTATGCTGTCCTCACTCTGAAGCGTCTACTTTTTCCAAAGCTAGACGACGCTAGCTAGAGTGAACGACGCCTTAATAATCAGATTTCTTCCTTTTTCATCTGATTTATTAATAAAATGGCCTCAAACCATTGTCCTCTTTAGACCGTCGTAAAACTACAAAAAAAACAGTACACAAGCATTGCATTAGCAACAACGTTAGCTTAGCACGCTATACAGGTTCACTAAACATAAACAAGAAGCGTCTCATACAAAAAATATAACAATTCGCTTACTAACATAATATGTACATTCTTTACAACAACCATACTTACGGACAAATCTTGTCCAAGGATCATATAAGCACAACATTACAACGTAGGCGTCAGCCCGAGACGTCGTGCAGCCATATTGAAATGGCAAGAAATGGTAAATGGTGTTATGTCGCAAAGCGACCACAAGAGTTCGCTGTTAGACAGCACAAAAAGCCTTGCTGTAAAACTTGGCAAACGGCAGAATACTGTCTTAGCGGGACGTGTGCGTTAATTGCGTCAAATATTTTAACGTGATTAATTAAAAAAATGAATTACTGCTCGTTAACGCAATAATTTTGACAGCCCTAAAATATATCCATCTTGTGTCTTATCTTTCCCTTCCAACAATAATTTACAGAAAAATATGGCATATTATATAGATGTTTTGAATTGCGATTAATTATTTTTTAAGCTGTGATTAACTCGATTAAAAATGTTAATCGTTTGACAGCCCTATCTTTTTCAGGGGTGCCAATAATTATGGAGGGCACTGTAACCCTATGCAAACCTACGCTCTTGGTTTCACCTGAACTAATAGACATGAAAGCTAGTAAAATTCAATATTTTGCATTGATCAATGCACAATAAATCAAAATAATTGATCGACTAAATTCCAGCCTATCAATTAATTAGGTCCATATTGGTGAGAAATGTAGCCCTGATTTCCCGCTCCCTTCAAAAAATGTTATGCCGTCATATCGTCCCTACCAATGTTGAGACCAAACCTAAACCCTTGCCCAATTACTCTCGCACAGAATCATTCGAATACAACGAGTAATCATATTCGGCGCTAGTTGAAGAGTACAGTGATTGATTTTAATGGCTTCATAAACAACTATATAAAAACGGTTCATAAAAATCCATGCACTCTCAGTGTAAATTTGAAATATAGAGGGGAAATTATGTACAACACCGAACCGTAGCAGTGACTTCATTCGTTTAGGTGGTTCACCACAAATATACTTGGCTGCATAGAACATTGACATTATTATTGCCTACATCGAAATGCCAAACAGAAAAGAGAAACAAATGTGGAAAAAAATATCTAAGCAGGTCTTTTTAGACTGATTTCAACAAAGAAGCACTCAAAACAAACTTTCCCTTTAGCAAAAAGTTACATTCTGAAAGCGTGAAAGGACTATGATACAGAAACTCGTCGCGGAACAAAAAAAAAAGTTGCCTGAGTTGATAAAGTAAAATCTTAATAAATTCCAAAAAGCCTGAGGAAAGAGACCACCGATTTACTATCTTACATCAATATACAAACAAGGTCACGGAAGGGAAGAAATTGCTCATAAAATGTCGAAAGCAAATGCATTTTTTACAGCTAAAATCTTCTTAAATTACTCCTCTCACCAACAACTGAGAAATTCTGTAAATGAGGTACGTCAGGTAGCGAGCCTGAGCCCAGTCTGGACCTTTACGTCAGCTTGATTGGTGTGACGTCTGACGCTTCGACTGACTTAACACTTAAATAAGGTAATCACATTTGAATAAAAATGGAGAGACGGACATGAACAACAGTCAAAACGCAGGATCCAGTGTCACGGGTCGGTGGGAGTATGAGGCAGCGCTCAGGGTCGATTGTGTCCAGAGGTAAAAAGAAAAGGAAACTTTATAAAAAATAACAAAAAATGTGCTGCGTGCAGCGTTGAACTCTTAAATACAAAAATATGCTATGATTTTTTTTTTTGTCTTTTTTTTTCTTTCTTTGCTGCCTGGTTTCGAGGCGCCGTTTAGCGTTCATCTCCGGTCGTGGCACAGTGCTTTCTACAGTTTCCCTGTAAGGCACCGGGGGGGAGTGGAGTGGGCTGCGTTAGCCAGCCCGGGTAGCTCCTGTTATGTCTTGCGCCCGCTCCAGATCTGCTCCGGTGTGCTCTTGTGGTCGGACGAGTAGTCGAAAGGAGAGCGGTGGCCCAACGGGGAGCGCGAGTCGTACGGGGAGCGCTGGTCCCGGGGGGAGCGGGGTCCGCCGGCCGAGGACCGCTGCTCCGTCTGCCAGTCCGAGTGGTAGCGGTAAGACGAGCGCTGGTCCGAGTGCGAGAGATCTTTCGGGTCCGGCCGGTGGTCTCTGCCGGGGCGCGCTTCCTCTAGCTTTCGTTGCTTACCGTCGCTGTAAAGTCTGCAAGGCGCACATGTCAATCAATTTGTCACAGTCGACGTCTAAGCAAGGAAGAAATATTTATCAAAGACAAAACATTAAGAAGTTTCAGTCAAAAGACATAATACTTTAATGGCTAGGTGCGCACACTTGTAGTACTTGGATTAGCAGGGGTCGGGAATCTATGGCTCGCGAGCCGGATCTGGCTCTTTTGACAGCTGCAGTAATGAGCATACGTGACTTTTGCGGCGTATGTTAACTTTTTCAATGCTCCGACAACACTTCCGCACTAGATATAATCAAATAGCAACCTCAATGTGCTACGTTAGATCCCCCAAGTCCCATGCAATTGGCTGCGTGAGCCCAGGGTGATCTTGGGACATGTAGTCCATATATTAAAACCGGCGACTAGAAAGCTGGTTCACAGTCATTTTAGTGGGAAAGTGGTAAAAATCCATGTCGTTGTGTCTATATTTTATTATCTATCAATTGCATTGGCAACGCAGATGAGGCAGAGACACTGTTCAAGTGGGGTTGCCGTATTTTGCTGTCGAAAATAGTGGCCGATGTGCGCGTGAGACCAGGAAGTACAGTGTAGGGCTGCAGCTATCAGTATTTTGGTAATTAAGTAATCGACTGAAAATTCTATCTATTAATCGAGTAATCGGATAAAACTTTTTTTTTAGGTAAAGAGCAATTACACATATGGATGAGAAAACAAGACATTTCATGTAATATTGAACCATTTTCAGTCTATCAATGTATTTTCGATGCACATTGTTGAAAACAGCCAACAATTTCATCTCCAATGTGACTTAAAAAAAAAAAAAAGACTAATTCACTGCTTTCACTCCAAAAACTTTTAGATCTTATAAAAAAAATAAATAATAATAATACGGTTGTTCCGATCATGTTTTTTTCCTCCCGATCCTATCCCGATCGTTTTAGTTTGAGTATCTGCCGATCCCGATATTTCCCGATCCGATTGCTTTTTTTTGGCTCCCGATTCAATTCCAATCATTCCCGATAATTTTTCCCGATCATATACATTTTGGCAATGCATTAAGAAAAAAAAAAAAAAAAGAATAAAACTCGGACGAATATACCGTACATTCAACATACAGTACATAAGTACTTTATTTGTTTATTATGACAATAAATCCTCAAGAGGCCATTTACATTATTAACATTCTTTCTGTGAGAGGGATCAACGGATAGAAAGACTTGTAATTCTTAAAGGATAAATGTGACTTTGTATATTGTGACTAAATATGGCCATCTAGTGCATTTGTTGAGCTGTCAGTAAATGATACTGTAGCCATTTAACTGTTCTGCCCAAATGCATGATAGGAAGTGCAACCATTTAACTTAGCCACCTTTGTGCTTTCAACAATAGGAACTTTAGCCTATACAAAGCTAGAATTCCGCTCAAAAAGTAGCGGGTATTTAAAGCTAATCAAACAACAATTTGCGTTTCAGACCCCGCGTATCGATCAGCTTTCTTATGAAAGAAAGAGGAAAAAGTCCTGTGCTAAAGAGAAAAGCAATCCCAATGACAAAGATTTTAACATGTATTTTACAAATGAAATGCCTCAATGAATCATTTTTTTCTTATGAACGGTTTTCAAAAGCTTTATTGGTGGATTTTCTCAAGTTAAAGCGCCACACAGAAATTAATAAATTTAATTATGTAGGCAGGATCTGTGTATTATTCTTAATTTTTTATTACAGGTGTTTTAGCTCATTTCAATTTAAATGGGCTATTATTTATTTTATTATGTGTTTATATTTTACAGTTTTGCAGTATTCTTTTATATTGTATATTTTTTGTTGTATAACTTTAGTTCCTATTTGAATATTAGTTCCTACTTGTTTTGTTGTGGTAGGAGGGTTTTGTATTGAACACGGGGCCGTGTTGATTATTATTATAGCAGAGAAGACAGCAGTAAATCAAGAAAGACAAGTCAACTGTGCCCCGATCTACCACTCAAGAGATCTGATGGACTCAAAAAGTGGGTTACGATTGCATATTAGTTTGAAAATAGACCGGATCCACCGTATTTTTATACGAGTGACTTCCGGTCTGCCCGATCCAAGCTACCGGTAGTAGTAATGACGGAGGAGGATCGAGTCTTGCGTCAAATAATAAGTTCTCCCGTTCTTTTCGCGTGCGTCGTGTTGAGCCGCTTCTGGGACGTGTCTAACACTGCAACTGGTGTGCATTGGCTGATTGACTTTAACTCCCGCGTTTTACTGCGTTCTCGTGGCAGCCACGTTGTCGCGCCGTTGACGTTTCTGGGTTATACACTGTCCTACCGTGATGGTCCTCATTATAGTAGAGAAGACTGAGTAAATATAATCTACACAAAGAAACTGTAACCCGATTGACTCACAGCCTCGAAAAGTAAGGGTTACATTACGTCAGAAACTCATTCGGTACGCCATCGTTCCGAACCGAGCACCACGTACCGAAACGGTTCAATACAAATACATGTACCGTTACATCCTTAGTAATCAGTTAAAAAAAAAAAAAAAAACGCAAATTATCCTCGCAGTTACGCGTTAAAAATGTCATGGTTGTTTTGATGAACACATTTATATTTGGAAAGTTACACTTGCCCTTTAATAGTTATTCCCTTTTATGAGCAGAAAATCAGAAGAGAGAAGGTTTATTTTTAAAAACTTCAATCTCGAATGGATTTTTACCCGCTCACCTGTCGTGCCTGTCTCGATCCCTGCTGTCGGGTCTGTAGTTGTCTCTGTGGTCTTTGCCGTTGCTGAACGTGGAGTACGGCCGCTTTCGCGACTCTCCGGCGGGCTTCCTGTGGGCCTCCGCGGAGTGCCTCTCCTTGCTGCCGTCGTGGAAACGAGCAGAGGGCTGGTGCCTGTCGGAGCTGTAACTGTCCCTGCTGCTGTCGTCCTGGTGGGAGTTGTCTCTCAGACGTTCGATATCTTGAGATAAAAGGTACAAAATTATTAGTCAAGAGGAAAGCGGTGACAAAGTGAGCTCACGCTGAACGTAAAATGGAGAAATTACCTGTGTTTTTAAAACCGATTGGGTTTGAATTCCTGGTGTTTTGCTCCATTGCCTGTTTACAAATAACAAACACAATCATGGATTGATTAAAAAAGTGCTTCTAATTTTTGGAAGATTATCTGAATTAAAAAATATCACACATGATGTAGAAATGGCTTGCTCCAGCTAATTACAATGACATTCATATACATTCTGATTTGTAGTTTAAACTAGCTCTGCAGCTATGAATTATTTTAGTAGCTGATTAATCTATCAACTAGTTAGTTCGAATTAGGGCTGTCCCAAACGACTAATTTTCTCCCGATTAGTCAGCAGACTATTTTTACGATTAGTAGACTAATCTAATAATAAAAAAATTGTGAAAATGAAATTTTTGTTGACGCTTATCAATTCACAAAAACATATTGGAACACTTACATTTATTTAATAAAGTACAAATAAACACGTTAATAGATTTTTCATAAAGGGTGTCATTTTAAAGGCTTAGTGTAGAATCAGAATTCTGAAGTATGTGGGATTAACTCCAGAAATCGCTATTTATATGATGAACATGACATGCTTTTATTTTGAAATGTTCACCGGAAGTACGTTCGCTAAACCGCTAACTTCAGCTTTACATGCTGCAAAAAAAGCACTTTTTGTCATTGCATGTAGTGTCAGTAATAGATTTTTTTGGTCATTTTTTTGGCAAGTTTGCAAATGCTGTTAACCAGCGATTTTTCATGTCAGAAGTGTCACCTTTTAACCGCAAGTTTGCTTTCACGAGACAACTGCCAATGTTTTATGGCAGGCTAAAGTAAGTTGCCTTTTTCCCCCCATTCACCTCAGTGTAGCAGTGCTAATGTTACAGTGTTTAATATAGATGTGTTTTCTTATTTTGTATGTCTGAACTTTAATTCTACAGCGTGTTGATAAGAGAAAGGAACTGGAGTCTCATATGCCATCAGCACGCACGCACCAATGTATGCACGCGCGCATGTGCGCAGCGATAAAAGGCAGCCGTGAAAATTACCGCCCTCATTTTTATTTGCCGTGCGATAAATTGCATATCGTGAAAAGCTTAGCAACTTCAATAAAACATGTCGTTAGATAGTTAGATGGACTTACAAACTGGGTGACGGCGCTTTAGGTGTTTATTCACGGCCGACATGCAGCCAAGCTTGGCATTGAAGAGACAGGACACAAGAGTGTACCGTCCTTTGTTTCTTTGAAATAAGTCAATGTTTTGGACACTCTGGTGCGCTTTTTTGGCTTTGTGCCGCTTTCCCCGCTTGCATACAGAGCGTCGACATTCTGAAATCTCCACGCATATATATTTTTAACCCTTCATTAACCGTCGACGAGGATTTACGTCATCGATGACGTCGACTATGTCGACTAGTCGGGACAGCTCTAGTTCGAATAATCGAGTAATCGGATTAGGAACATTTAATGCGTTGCAGAATAAAATTTAGCGATGCAAAACAAAAGCTTGCTAAGATTGTACTTTCAAAATAAAATTCCTGAGTGTTTCTTCAAACTATGCACAATTGCACTTTCATTTAAAAATAAATTAAAATACCTGAGTTAAGCCTCGAATGGTATAAAAAACAAAGAATGAGGATCTAAGTGCACCAAAAGAACAATTGTATAGCTACAGTCAGCTAGCTTAAATGCTAAAAAATGCCAGCGTTTTTAAAACATGCTCTCAACAAATCGTTCAAACACATATTCCCACAAAAAAACAACAGCTAAATACACCTCTAAACTAAATTACGAATGCATTAAAAAAACATTAGCTCAAAAACTTGCCTTAAGTTGGTCTTAACAGGGAGCAGCTGGATTCAGCCATGTTTCATGAGTTATGACATTCACTGCCAAATCAAACTAAATGCAAACCCTTTCAAAACTAACCATTACAAGACCACTCTAATTACATGAGTATTCAAAGCAGCAAAATTTGATTCGAAGCTTTTTTTTTCTAATCGAATTACTTAAGTTAATCGATTAATTGTCGCAGCACTGGTTTAAAAAATTTCATTAGTTTTCATGTCAGTTGGCGGTTCCAAAAAAAGGATTGTGAACAACCAAAAATGCAAATTTGCAATTAAATTCATGCATGACTAGTTGAAATAGCAGATGAATTAATTTGATAAATTGAAAAGTGTCAATTGAATATTTGATGGTTATGGTACGTACCTGAGCATTTTCTTGCCTTTTCTTGATGGCGTGTTTGTATAATTTATGCAGTTTCCTGGCGTCAAATTCAGTGAATTTCGAAACAAATATCCACAGGTTTCTGTAAAAGAAAAACAATATTAGCACCGAACATGAAGGGCTTTAGATGCCTCATTAAAACAACATTCGCAATCGTAATAGTGGTAGAAAATGTGTCATTTTGTGCGATACATACAGTCCCTATCATAGTATTCACGCACTTGGATGTTTTCCCCTTTTATTGCATTCGTAAATCAATCATCAATCAGTTTGTCAAAACAATTTGGCATTTTTACTAGAGATTGACCGATATGAGTTTTTCCAGTACCGATACCGATTGTTAGTAGTTAGAGGTTAACCGATTTTTGCAGCCGATATACATTTGCAGTAAAAGTGTAAAAAAAATAAATAAAATGGCGTAAAAATAATTTGAATAATGCAAACAATGAACTTCATTAAAATGCTTAAAAGCAGGTTTATTTAATCACACAAATAAAAAAATAATAGCTCTAGAAGTGTCTAAATTTCCTAGATTAGAAATTGCTCTCATGAAAAAACCCTTGTTCCAAAGTTTAAAGAGCATACGACAGGAGAAAAAAAAGTCTTAAATAAGATTATTATGTGAATTAGAATCATATTTTGAGACGATTCGACTATATACAACAATTTCGCAAAGAGCAGATGACGAGAAATGAGTCTTTTAATCTGCCGGTTAGCCACGCCTACCATTATAGGGCTTTAGCGTCCCCAACAGGTGGATGACGTCAGCGGTAGACTGGGATCATCGGTTTTACTATTCAGCCCATTGAAGGGGAATTATTCAGAATGAGGAAAACGCGACGAAGAGAGCCGCGAAATGTCATTGTTTCAGTCTCTCTACTCCAATATTTTTACAGGATATTCTTTTTATCCAAGTATTTCCCCCAATTGCTAAATAAATGGCATGGTCATGACAAATACAGTCTTGTGCTAAATGGAATATGAAATCATAAAAATGCACTTATTCAGGACGACATGGCAAAATTACTCCATAATGGTCAAAACTGTCGACTTCACCTTTACTGTCGCACCTCCCGAACAATATTTTATGACACCTAAATCGGACATATGTCATTTCCCTTCCCCGGCTTCGGAGGATGTAAACAAACCAAGAGGCGTGACAGCTAGCCGGCATGCTAACCCAAACCGAGTGATGTTTCAAAGTCTTCGAAGCAGAAAATCACACATAACTAGCCCGGATTATTTGACATGACGAGCGGGTTGTCGATTGTCTTCGCGGACCGGCAAACCGCCCGGCGGAGAGCAATTTATAGCTCGTTCCCCGGAGGAGGGCAGCTCCAGTTGTTGTGCAGCTAACGTTCAGCTAATGTGCATGAGGAGAGCTTTTTACATGCCCATCAATGATCAAACGTAAGTAGTCCTTTATTTAAAGAAAGTTTGTAGTGTTTACTTTGTAATCGCTGTATTCGTATTTGACATAATACAAAACAAGATGTTTACTCACTTCCTTGTAAATCCAATAGTAGGGCTTGTTTTGGCCAATATCCACGGTGAATGGGAACCTTTTGAAATTGCAAAAAGGCGCATATGCCTCTCCCTCATAAAGCAAGATTTTTCTGCAGCCGTTTGGCTGGCGTGGTGCGAAAAATAAACGTATTAATCCGCAAAATCAGCTGAATCCTTCGTCCTCATACACAACAGTACGGCTGTAGTGAATAGGACATCTTCAGCCGTACACGTCACAGTGCCCTCCTCCTCAATGCAAGACCCATGCCGGAAGTCACTCATTTTCATGGCGCGGGATTAAAAAAACTAAATAAATATAGCGATCGCTTCCACACACATCCAAGCGGTCCATATCATTCAGGAGCATAAAATACCACGTGTATTATGAAATAAACATGCTTTTTCGTGTCACATGCACTTTAAGTCTAACTTGTTACAGTCCCACCGTGCCGCCTTCATAATGTGAATTATTTTCAAACAGGAATAACGTGGAAAAATGCTTTACCGAGTGAGTCCAGTCAAATCCGCTCACTGCTGAGAGCAGCCGCGCGCACACACACAATGAGTTGCCACAGCACACTGGAGTTAAACAAGCTAAACAAGGATTAACACATTCGGCGTCTTTGAAGGTAGCACTTCCAAGCTTCTCTGGTAACAGTTCTGTTTTTGGCAGCCATTTTAATTTTCGTCATAGTCTTTAGAACAAAAATACTTATTAATCTTAGTCATATTTTAGTCATTTCAAAATGTATTCGTCGTCGTTTAGTTTTAGTCAATGAAAACTCACATTTCGTCTAGTTTTAGTCGACAATTCTCAAAATGTTTTCGTCGTTTTAGAATCATGAATAAATGTTTCCAAAAATTTCGAATGAACATGACATAGGGGCACATAATTGTAGTCTACAAGTAAATCACCATTTTCATGGTGATAATACACACTCAGCAGGAAAACAGACCGTTATTCGCAATGAATTAAACTCAGCTGGACACCACAAAATGTATGTAAAATGCTTTCCAAGAGTTCAAGAAGACACCAAGTCACCACGCTAAATGCTAATGCGAACACTATGCTAACACTACAAATTAGTTTAGTGTGTGATGATCACTCAGCACAGACCTTTAAAGGCTAAAGCAATATGGCATATCTAGCCAAGATAAGAAAGCAAAAATTTACCAAGCAGCACCTGACACATATGTTTCACAAAAGGAGCCTGGAAAGGGCACACGTTTAAGCGTTTGTGTGGGGTGTGGGGGAGAAGGCGCAGCACGTCACACATTAGTGACACGACCAAACACTGCTGAATGTGTGCTTACTACACATAAGTTAATTTATGACGGAAAGTATGGTGAATTTATCTTGTTCTAATGTCGTCAGACAACAACTGGCATCCATCCCGTTATGTTTTAGTCTCCCAAGACACATTTTCAGTGTGTCATCGTGATGAAAAATTGTTTGTTGAAGAAATATTTTCGTTATCGTCATAGCTGACGAACGGCCGCACACAATGAGTTGCCACAGCACGCTAGAGTTTTTAGCAAGCTAAACGATGATTAACATTTTCGGCGTCTTTGAAGGTAGCGCTTCCAAGCTTCTCTGGCGAGATCAAAGCTTCAACGACTGTCAATCAACGTTAACTTTAACAAGCAAAACTCGCAGTGCACTGCTGACCAAGAAAAGCAGCAAGAAGGAGAGTGAGACTGTACAAGCATGAAGCTGAAAAACAAATATATTTTTCTTCATTAAAAACTTGATCCTTTTCGCCCGATTGCCATCCTCTGAAAAATGGTGTGATTCCTGGGCCCTATCCCTAGTTTTAAATTGACGTTTTCATATCGACCGGTCGGATTAAGAAAAAGGCCGATACCAGTATACGTCAAATTTCCAAATATCGGCCCGATATATCAGTCTATCTCTAATTTTTACAACAAAAATTTATTGGAAAATACTTTGTAAAGAGTTGGTTTCTGTAGCTGGGGGTCGGACTGCCCAGGCCCCTACCTTTAGCTGCCGTCCAACACCCTACGCACCCGACCCCGTTGGGCCCCTCCCACAGGTGGTGAGCCCATGTCAAAGGGGAACCATGTTTCCTTTTCGGGCTGTGCCCGGCCAGGCTCCATGGGAACTGGCCCGGCCACCAGACGCTCACCTTCGAGCCCCACCTCCAGGCCTGGCTCCAGAGGGGGGCCCAGGTAAACCCACGTCCAGGCAAGGGAAAACTGACTATTTGTGTTCATTATTATAGGGAGTCTTTGGAGTCATGCTTTGTCTAGTCCCTCACCTAGGACCTGTTGCCAGGGGTGACCCTGCCTGGGGCATAAAGCCCCAGACAAGATAGGATCATTGGCACCTCCAAAGCCGACACCATGGTCCTCAGTCGTAAAAGGGTGGTGTGCCCTCTCCAGGTCGGGGATGAGATCCTGCCCCAAGTGGAGGAGTTCAAGTATCTCGCGGTCTTGTTTATGAGTGAGGGTAGATCGACAGGCGGATCGGTGCAGCGTCTTCAGTGATGCGGACTCTGCGCCGGTCCGTAGTGAAGAAGGAGCTCTCGATCTACCAGTCGATCCATGTTCCTAGCCTCACCTATGGTCCCGAGCTGTGTGACCGAAAGAACAAGATCCCAGATGCATGCGGCCAAAATGAGTTTCCTCCGCAGGGTGTCAAGGCTCTCCCTTAGAGATAGGGTCAGAAGTTCGGTCATCCGGGAGAGACTCTGTGTCGAGCCGGTACTCCTCCGCGTAGAGAGGAGCCAGCTGAGGTGGCTTGGGCATCTGGTTCGGATGCCTCCTGGACACCTCCTTGACGGGGTGTTCGGGGCATGTAACACCGGCGGGAGGCCCTGGGGACGACCCAGGACATGCTGGAGAGACTGTCTCTCGGCTGGCCTGGGAACGCCTTGGGATCCCGCCGGAAGAGCTGGTTGAAGTGGATGGGGAGAGGGAAGTCTGGGCTTCCCTGCTAAAGCTGCTGCCTCCACGACCCAACCCCGGACTAAGCGGTAGATGATGAATGTATGGATACTTGCGCAGGTATCGGGCATGAACAGCCCTTTTCAATTCCAGCCGCAAATTCTCTATAGGATTGTGGTCTGGGTTTTGACTCCGCCGAATGGCCCGAAATAAATTGAATCAGAATAATAGTCACTTGCCCTATTCAACAAATGATTCATTTTGAGAAAGACCAAATACTCTGTTGTTGAGAAATCCTTCTTACTTTCTCCACTGTTTGATGAGGTCAGGATTGGAATACTCCTTGAGACACTCGGTGATGTGGTCACCAATCTTGATGAGACATTGCCTCGTATGCTCGAGCTGCTCCCGTTCAGATAGTCCCTTCTCCGGTCGGTCCAGCTGCTTAAGCGCCGCTTTTACAGGCCGCATCCTCTCCTTACACTGCAAACAACAATGTTTACGATTAACTCATCAATTGGCTCGTTGTTGTTGGCGTTCAGAAAAGTTTTGAACATACCACGCTAAAGGTTTTCTGGTCGAGTTCTTCAGATTCCTCAGATATTGGAAAATTATCTCCACTTGCCATTATATGGACCGGTAGATCAGGAGCTTTCTTTATTCGTTCTCTGACCTCAGCTTTGCTTTCGGCCTGTTGGAAGATGAAGTCAAACAGAGTTTTAACTTGTGCCTTTTGTGAAGTTTCTCATTCAACTGGGCTCACCTCTTCCGTGTCGTCCTCCTGTTTGTGGACCACTTCTAAAGGTTTGACTTCTTTTTTCTCTTTTGGCTCCTTTGATTCTTTACTGTCCCAGATGTCTTCTTTTTGCTCCTTTTTGCCTTCTATCTTAACATCCTCATGATACTCCCTTTCACCAGATGAAGAGCCATCGTCGTGTTGGGCATCCTCCTCATCTTCCTCGTCGTCGTCCTCATCTTCCTCCTCCTCATCTTCCTCTTCGTCCTGATTCTCTTCCTTTATTGGATCTCTGCTTCGTCTGCTCGGAGCCTTCGCCGGCGTCTCCTCCTGTAATAGTTGACGGTCCCGCATCAACTCGAGCGCTTTCATCACCGAGTCAAACATACCGGCGGATTTTCAAAGTACCTTTTCCTCCTCGATTTCATCCTCATCGTCAGACCGTTTGTCCGACGGGGGATCCGACGAAGCGCTCTTAATCATCTCGTCTATCGGAGTTGGCTTCAGAGTTTCTCTCTTTTTGCTTCTTGGCTTCCTCTTCCGAGAATTTGCCTTCAAATAAAAGTCGTGTTAATCCAAAGAATTCACAAATACATGAAGAGAAAACAAATGTGCAACATACTGTTCCTCCTTGTTTCTGAGCTTCTTTTTTGGCGAGGTCCTTGCTCAGCAACTTGATGAGGTAGTCTGCTCTGGTCTGTAGCTGTTTGGCCTGGGGTTTCTTATCAGGGTCATCTGGTAGCAGCTGAAACAGATCATTGATATGAAAGACTTGTAGGCTCTAATAAGACACTTGTTTTCCTTTACTAAAATATGTTGTTAGAAACACATATTAATGCCATTCATTTTAAAATCTATAATATCTACATGTTTTGAAATACGGGGGTGCCATATTTTACGCGCACAATGCAAGTTAGGGATGATAACGCGGTTGGGCTGGACTGGGAGAAGCTAGCAAGCAAAGCTAGTATGAGGACTGGCATGATTTTGTCACATTCTGCTGCTGGTCAGATTGTTTTGTTACAGAGCTGTGGAACGAGTTCTCAATGTCGTACCTGCATCCAATTCCAGTTCATCAGCAGTGTCTTATAACCGATCCTAGGCGGCTTGCCAAGATTTTGACTTGCTGCCATTTGAAAGTTTATATATCCCTTCGTTGCTAGTTGCATCATTGCCTTGTTTTTTACGTTTGTCTACCTCTCACCGCAGTTTTCCCTCGGTTTTTTTGTTTTGTTTTGATCCCGACCTACTGTCGCAGACCCTTTTTGTCTCTCGCTTTTCTCAATCGCGTTTTGTTTTTGTGTTCAATAAACCGTTTTACGCAATCCCTATGCTATTGTTGTCGGATTCCTGTCTGAAAAGAGTCGCGTTTTGTAATTCCGTGGTCAAGCCAGCAGCACTTTTTTTTTCAGTTAGGTTTCCCTTTCAGGTTTTACCGCACAGACAGACAACGCATATGGGTTGCGATTTCTTTATAAGGAAAATCATGACTCCAACGTCACGCAGAAGTATAGTCATGTGGTCTACGCTCTCGTCTGTTGCACGGAAAACGCGCTGGAGACCTTCATTTAATTGCTTTTCCTGCTTGGTTTGTGAAATATTAACAGTGGTGTCCTGCTCATCACTTTTCTGCGACATGTTTATGTAGTCTGACACTGTAGAGGTACGGCAGCGCTGCCCAGTGATGTCACCGCCCAGAGTGCATTGCGTCGTCAACAACAATGGCGACCTACTAGTTAAAAACTAAAACATTAAGAGGGGTTTGAATACCAAATTATCAGAACTCATAGTAACATTTATCTTTTAAGAAGGCTTTCTGTCCGTGGTTCCCTTTAAAAAATGTAAAATGCTGATTTGCGCTTGTGATGTCACGCTGGTGACTTCCCTGCATGATAATTCATGGCATTAAGTTCCATTTTTCTGCAAGTAAATGGCTTTAAAAAAAAAAAAAAAAAAGTCTGGCACTGAACCATCAGACAAGAAAAAAACCCCATCTTATTTACATTATTGACATCAAAGGTGTGCAAGACAACCCGAACCAGTGTTGTTTTCATTATATTTTGTTGACGACCCCTTTTTTTATTACAATAATGTAACAATAATCAGCTAAACACACATTTTAAATGACTAAAAACCAAGTCGTTTGCTGGTTTACGTCTGACGAGACAAGCATGCTGAGTAGTTTCTAGCAGATGTTCGTGGTGCATGACATTTTTGGCTTATTGCTCGTGACACTTTGTCAGAATGAATCCTAGCCGTGTTTGCTCACGTGTACTGTATTGCGTATTGCCACCAGGTCTATTATTTTGTCTTCTGTTTTATAAAGCTGTTCAGAAAGTCAAATTTTTATACAAAAATACAACCAAAAAAACAAAACAAAACAAAAACAACACTGCTCAGAACTCACCTTGTGTGTTAGATTGAGGTCTGGGTCCATTTTAATCATCTCCCAGCTGCCGTAACCGTATTCATAGATTCCGATTAGCAGGCTGGAGTCATCCTCTTTCCCCCACTCGAGGTCAAAGTGCGCTGCTTTTGAGTGGCATGGAATCATATACCTAAGAACAACAGAAAAATTCAGCAAAGCACCCTCTACTTACGAATGTCTCTACAAACGGATTTGTCCGGTTAGTGCAAAATCCAACGAGGCATTATTATCATTTCAATGGTATACAATTATTTACAGTGGTATAAAAAAAAAAGTATCTGAACCTTTTGGAATTTCTCCAATTTCTGCATAAAATCATCAAATGTGATCTGATCTTCGTCAAAATCAAACAGATGGGGGAAAAAAACCGTCCGCTTTAACTAAAACCACCCAAACATTTTTAGGTTGTCATATTTTAATGACTATAGTATGCAAACAATGACAGAATGGGGAAAATAAGTGAACCATCACATTTAATATTTTGTGGCCCCCCTTTGGCAGCAATAACTTCAACCAGACACTTCCTGTAGCTGCGGATCAGTCTGGCACATCGATCAGGACTAATCTTGGCCCATTCTTCTCGATAGTAAAATATGAAAACCTACAAATGTTTGGGTGGTTTTAGTTATAGCAGACATTTTTTTTCATCTGTGTGATTTTGTCAAATATATCACATTTGATGATGATTCTATGCAGAAATGTGACAAATTCCAAAAGGTTCAGATACTTTTTCATACCATTGTAGTTGATCTGTACAACCGGAAGATTTTCCCCTATAGTTTATATTTGCAAAATGACAATATTTTAGCTTTTTTTTTTTATTTTTTAAACACACTTTTTCCTCTCCTCTGGGTCTGCAGGAATGGCTTTGTGAAGTGGAGCCAGCTCTTCCTCATGAGAAATAACAAGCTTGGCGTTGACTTGAACACCAGAGATCCTAAATGTGGGTCCTTTTACTTTCCCTCTCCTGCCTCCTAGTGAAAGAAAACATTTAGACAAATTAGTATCCTGCAAACCCACGGCAAATAGTCTTGTAGTAAAACTAGTAGAGTAGTAGTAGTCGAGTAGGAACTAGCATTAGTAGCTAAAAGGCAATGTTCCCTTGATCATAATGAGTTCTTTAATTACCAGAAGCTTTTTCCGGTCCACAAGGATTTTCCCTTAGCGTTCGCACACAGCCGTTATGAACAGTTTCAGCCAAACGTTTGAGGTCGTGTTCAGACTTATCTACGAGTTCTGCATCACGAGCTATGGCGTCCAACCTGAATTTACAAAATTGGAGAAGAAATGTTCAAGAGTGCAATGCATCAAGAATAAATCTTGATATGCCATAATTTTTTCACTCACCGTTCCAGTGGTCCCCCAAATTTCTTGTAACTTTTGACAAACCTGATAAAAAGTTCAAATAAATATTGACAAGCGTGTGGAAACAGGCCATACACTCAAATGGGAAGTTGTCAGTCACCTTCGGATCTCGGCGTCACTGAAACCCTTGATATTTTCCCGTGGAATGGTCCGAGGCCGACCTCGTTTCTTTGGCCTCTTTCGATCTGAGTGAGAGTCACTGTCGGACCCCGAGTATCTTCTGCTCCTGCCTTGTCTTCTGCCTTCACCGGCATTAAAGCTTATCTGTTAAAACCACAAATATAAATGTCGTGTATGCAAAATAAACAACCTGTTGAACTGAGGTTTTACTAATGACCTGTTTGGCACAATTCCTCATCCGCGGCAGCATGTAGATCTCCTCCAGCTCCTTCTGTCGCTCCTCCTCCTCCATCCTCCGCCGCTGTTCCTCAGGAATGATGCTATCCCAACTCCGCTGGCTACGCTCAGAGTCCATGTCTATTTCCTCTTCTTCCATCATGCTAAAGTTTGCAACCTGCACGGGCCAAAGAACCACACCCATTTAGCAGATGCTAACTTGAAAGAAAGGTTCATGCTAGCACCTGGCAGACATTGCTGACGAGAAAAACAATTCTTAAAATTTCACCTTGAACTGAGATAGCAGTTCTTCTCCCACCGTGGAAGGTCCGGGATCATTCTCTCTGGTCTCAGCTCTTTTGAGAATCTCGTCAATATCCATTTCCTACAGAACAGCAACTCTTGAGTTAACTCACTAATCAAAGCAGTTAGTTATTTCAATCACGCATTAACAGCAGAGCCACAAAAGAAGACATTAAGATGTTTATTAATATTCAGTTCAATCCAATAAACTTTATTTGTCCCTTTGGAGAGTTCCATAAGCCGCCTCCTGTAAAATTTGACACGAAAATGGCATGTGTTCATATATAAGCCGCACTGGACTATAAGCCGCAGTTGTCCTAATGGGATATTTACACCAAAAAATATTAACCGGTAAAACTTTATTTGACAGCAGCATCATAAGACTGTCTAAGACCAAATGAACCACCATGACTTTGCTTCAAGAAGCTTCACTTGGCCATCACTGCTCCCTTGGGGCAGACAGTCAACCTCTGCTACCACCTGCTGTCAACACTGTTGTCATCCAACATGCCTCCTAGCATGCATTGCAGCACTACAGATGTAAATAATCATAATTCATGTTCTGTGGTAATCATTTCTTCAGTTACTGTTCCAGTTATTTCATGAATTGCTAGCTATGGTATTTGGTAACACTTTATTTGACCGTCATAATTACGGCATGAACCTGCCCTGAGCATGAACAAATGCTTATGACATATAATTTTGTGTCATCCGGCAAATGATCTCACTTTTGAATGGATGCAAAAGATCTGACCGTGACGTAAATGGAGTTAGTGACATAATTTGCCGGATCATACAAGCATTCATTAATGCCCATGATAGTGTCATAATTATGAAGGTCTTACAGCAGTCTTATGACACCGCTGTCAAATAAAGTGTTACCTATTAACCAAAATAAATCAACAAATAAACTACAGGTGCACGATATCCATTTTTGAAACCGATACCGATATCGCTAACTTCCTGCTCCGTGAGGCCAATACCGATACGATAACCGATACCAACCAGAATTTTCATGATGACATGAACATTATTATAATGCACAAAACAAAGACAAGAACAGTTTTGACTTCAAATAAAGTGCCCATATTAATTTTTTCAAATAAATATAATTTGAGTCAATCACAATCAATCAGTCAATATCATTGACGATGTGTTCCTTTGAACAATAAGCACAGAACTAAAACAAGCATAAACCCAAAAGGTGCTTTGTCAGCAGATAAAACATTTGGTGCAACAGGAAAGGTGACTTTTGTCGTCTTGGTACATGAAACAACTTTCTTATCCTGGCAATTATAGGACAGCAAGCTTATCAATAACCAAAATGCCTCTCAATAACTGTAAAATGCTAACATTTGCTAATTGCCATAGTAAGGTTCATCACTCAATGATGGAAAAATAAGGCCCTCTAGAACAGTAACAAAACTTTGCATACTGGCAAAACAGGAGTGGAAACAAACGCACACATCCCAATCCATCGACACCGTGCCAAAATTAATAGGCCCGATAACATATAATGTTATTGGTTTTATTGGGATGACGTCATATTTCCTATTATCGGACCGATAATTATCAGACCAATAATTATCATGCACCTCTACAATAAACCGCTCTGGACTATAAGCCGTAGGATTCAAAATGAGGGGGAAAAAGTAGTGGCTTACAGTCCGAAAATTACAGTAGTCAGGGGAGTTGATTTCAACAATTTCTGTGCCGTTTGTCAGTTATTTGTTAGTTTCAGGGCTCCGGAGTGCCCTAGCTAGCACGAGTCAATGGTGCCTGCTTAGCATGCCAATTAAAAACAATATCAACAGATCTAACGGAAGTCAAATAAATCCAAAATGCAGATCATTGTTCGAAATACCCATGCGGCCAAAACAACGTCACACCAAACTGCTGTCATTCATTTCATTCTATAGGACTTTTTTTTTTAGATCTGTAATATGTCCACAATAGAGAGGAGTGCTTAAGCCACTCATGCTCAGTCTACTGTGGAGTCCCTTTCATTCCCACAAAAAAAAAAAAAAAAAAAAATAAAATAAAATAAAATAATAATAATAATAATAATAATAATAACATATAAATAAAAAAATCAGCTGTGGCAAAAAAACAATGTGATATCACTCCGCCCTGCTTGCCTAGACAGCCTGCTCCCTGCAGAGCTGCTGGATTACAAATGTTGCCGTTCATACTGCAATTATTGACATGCAATGGTAAGTTTTAATAAGTTTATCCTGGAAACATTGCCAACACTAATGATTGTATGGAAGGTTTCCCCAACACACGGAAGATTGTGGCGCACCGCCACACTAAAACATAAGCCGCCACGCCTTGCAAATGAGATTTTTTTTTTTTTAAATTTCAAGATACATTCTAATTTGTAATTTGCATAACAATACGTCTGTGCTGTCTATATGCGCCAGTGTGGGAAACCAGTTGACATTTTGAAGTGCGTGGCTGCCACCTGTCAGTCAAAATAATTCACTGCATCTATTTTGTGACCCAGTTTGACTCACAAGGTATTTATTTACTTGCACAGTGCTGTGTATATTGGTCGCATTGACATTCGTGAGTGCTTTCTGCTACGGTTCTGCCTCGGAAATATATGTCTATAAGTATTTTACGTTTACAGTAACCTATTGATGCGCAGTATATGCTAACCTCTGTTATACTTTATTCTAAGTTGAAGTTGTTTGTTTTCCTTTAATATAAAAAAAGGACACAATGTTATAAAGAGCTTATAAAAATAATTATTTTGTAGACATATGATACCATTTACAGTGGCAGCAGAGAATTGGGGGGCGTAATAGAAAATAATTGAGAAGCACTGGCATAATAAACAACTCTACCTCTAACGGTTTGATATCGAACTTTTGGAGTTGGACAATATTTGGATAACTGTTTAAAGGTCAATATGGGACAATTCTAGTTCAAAGTGTTGCCCAATAAATGCCACGGCACTTTCATTCGTATGGCAGTACATTCAAGATATTAACTGCACAATATACTACTTCTGAATCCATTTTGTGCAAAATGAGGCGATTATTTAAGGAGCTCATGCTATTAATCACGATTAAAATAATGTAATTGCCCAGTTCTGTTTTCTTTTTTTCTTTCTTTACCTGGGGCTCCTGCTCTTCGCCTTCTGGCTCTTTAAAAAGCTCCTCAGCACCAAATTTCAAGATTGCAGACAACTCTTCCTTGTTGAATGGTGCTGAACTGCATATAACAAAATGATATGAAAATTCAGATTTCTCTGACATGTCAAACAGCAAGATATTCTCAAGTGTGGCTTACCTTGAGGGAGCAGTGCCCGTGTGGAGAACCGTTTTTCCTGTCGTGTCCATCCTCTGAATGACAAGGTGATCCAGCACCATCTTCTTCTTTGCTCGCTCTATTATTTCCTCTTCCACTGAACCCTTTGTCACCAAACGGTAGATGTTCACCTGGAAGGAGAAACAGTTATAGATAACTATAATGAATTTTACCGTGCCATCTGACCAACAACTCGATTGCTCGGTTATAGTGTTAATTAATCACCCGAGCCTAGTATACTCATTTGCTTACTTGTCGCTTTTGTCCAATTCTGTGAGCTCTGGCCTGGGCTTGAAGATCATTTTGGGGGTTCCAGTCAGAGTCGAAGATAACAACTGTGTCAGCCGAAGCCAGATTGATACCAAGTCCACCAGCCCGTGTGGACAAGAGGAAACAGAAATCCTGTGGACATAAAGAGGAAGAAATTTGGGTATATGATAGATCCTTATTTCAATTAATGTATTTCTCAGAATACATTTTTAATACAACTTTAACTTGCCTCTGAGCCATCAGCATTAAAATGATCTAACGCCTGCTTCCTCATCTCACCCTTGATAGAGCCATCTAATCGCTAATTGGATCAGCAAAGAGAAAGAAAAGACAGAATAGCCAGGAATTGCAGATCAATGCTTTTAAAACGCTTCTTATGGCGACGGAGGTGAAAAGACACCTGAAAGAGGAACTGTCGGCTTCTCAGGTAATCAGCAAGGATATCCAGCATCCGAACCATCTGGGAGAAGATAAGAACTCTGTGGCCTCTCTCTTTCAGACGCACCAGCAGCTTGTCCAATAACACCAGCTTGCCACTGCTGCGGATAAGTTGCTGAAAGGAAAAGATCCAAAACGTATCGTTTAAATTTCAGGCTATAAGCAAAGACGTTTTCTCCCTATCCATACATCTTAACTCATTAATAACAATTGACAACGCTAGACGTCCAATCAATGGAATTGAAAGATGAGCATTCGCAACAAGTCATCTTAGTTTACAGCAGTACGTCTCCCTTCTAATGTTTATTGTGCGTTTTCAATTGTGGTCGAATACTTGGGGCAAGTTTATGTGATTGCTTTTGATGATGTGTAGACACTAACTGATACATGCTAATTGTTAGATATTGCTGTATCAGCAGCTAATTGTAAACGCAAATTTGAATTGCCCTTATTGAAGGGGCTGATTTAGAGCTGAAACGAGTACTCGAGCAACTCGAGTAACTCGAGTTTAAAAACTGATCCGAGTAATTTTATTCACCTCGAGTAATCGTTTATTTTGACAGCTCTAAGCATCACGTTTTGCTCGGACTACTTTTAATGCGGGACAACGCGCTGTCACGTGCAGAGAGGAAGAAGGAAAAAAAAAAAAAAAACTTACTGCAGCCAACAGCCGCCACAAACGACGCCGACGTTGCTAAATACTAGCCCGCACGATGCTACGTTGGTACAGGTAGCGTCTGATGCATCTCATAGAGATCACATGTATGTTGAACTAGATGCGAAATGACAGACTCGGCCGCGTCTGGGCAGCGTTAGTAAACAGCCGCCATCTTAAAGCAGTAGAGCGCTAATAAATAAGATTAACGTTACTGTCGCTACAAGCTCATGTAACGTTAGCCCTGCGGAGGGCTAGGTTTCAATTAATTATGACCACTGTCGATGCGTGGCTAACGTGTCTTACATACAGGCTTTAACATAACATAGCATTGTGGCGTGATGAGGGTGTAAAATAAAAACTTAATCATGCTAACTATCAATTTTAGCTCAGTAGTCATTTCTTGATAAAACACCAAATAGCACTGGTCCCTAATGTGCTCCAATACAGCCTGTATCATACATTTATTTTGAACACTGCAAAAACTCAAAATCCTATCAGGACTTACAGTTTAGACTAACTTAAAACTTGACTAGAACTTAAAAAATGGCTTGACACAAAGAGAAATTCAATTGAAACAAGTGGGAAAAAAATCCAAACTTTTAAGTGATGTGTGTTATCAAGCATAACGGCATTTTTAGGTAAGATATATATATATATATATATATATATATATATATATATATATATATATATATATATATATATTTTTTTTTAATAAGATCTAAAAGTTTTTTGCGTGAAAGCACTGAATTAGTCTTTTTTTATTCTAGTTACATCTGAGATGCAATTGTTGACTGTTTTCAACAATATACATCGAAAATAAAGACATTGATTGACTGAAAATGGTTCAAGTTTAGATGAAATGTCTTGTTTTCTCATGTATATTTATAATTGCTCTTCACCTAAAAATATATTTGTTTTATCCGATTACTCGATTAATCGATAGAATTTTCAGTCGATTACTCGATTACTCAAATATTCGATAGCTGCAGCCCTAGACTGATTTAATTTTATTTTAGTTTCATTCTGCAAGTGTTGATGTCATGAGCAGCTTAATAATGTCAGCAAACCACACGGATGTCTGACGTGTTCATTTCGGAGCTTAGCAGTCTAACTAGGATTTGGCTCCAATGTCTTGGTGAGGACAGTACAATTACGTATATATTGGTGTGAAAAAGTATCTGAACCTTTTGGAATTTCTCAAATTTCTGCATAAAATCATCAAATGTGAGCTGATCTTTGTCAAAATCACACAGATGAAAAAATCATGAAAAAGATAAAATCATATTTGGTAGAGATGTCCAGATCGATCAGGATGCCGATCGATCGGGTCCGATCACGTCATTTTCAAAATACCGGAATCGGCAAAAAAATATCGGCCATGCCTTTTTTTAATATATACAGTGGCCACTGCCAATGGGAAAACCCATTGGCAGTGTATCAAATACTTGTTCTCCCCACTGTATATATTTTTTAATTAAATCGTTTTCTAATGGTATTTAACGTCACAGACATAATATGTTACACTCATCCAGAGTCTTTAGTTTAGGCTTAAGGTAGGGTTATCAAATTTATCCTGATAACGGTGGTAATAAGTTATTTTAAAAATGTATCGCGTTAAAATATTTAACGCAATTAATGCATGCATTACACGACCCACTCACGCATTGTCGCGCTCAGTCTGTAATGGCACCATTTTACCTAAATAGAGATATAAAAGGCAGCGAAAAATAAGAATGAGCTTTGGCAGCCTTTGGAGGTTTAATTTAATTGACTAAAGCCTTACAATCCCTCTCCCTCCGATTAGAAATATCATGGGAAACAATGTAGCAATTGATCTTTTTCTTAACACCTTATTTTATTTCCCAACGCATAGAAGATATATCAATTGGTAGCACTACGCACAGTCATGGTTCCACTTCCCATCATGTATTGGGGCATGGCTACAGTATCATTTACCGAAAGCCCAACAAATACACTAGATGGCAATATTTAGTCACAATATACAAAGTCACAAGTCTTTCTATCCGTGGATCCCTCTCACAGAAGGAATGTTAATAATGTAAATGCCATCTTGAGGATTTATTGTCATAATAAACGAATACAGTACTTATGTACTGTATGTTGAATGTATACAGTGCTGCTCGAAAGTTTGTGAACCCCACAGCGATGGTCAGATTTTTTTGTAAAAAAAACTAAAATAACCTTATTAAATGTTAAGTTATACCCAAATCCACAATACTGACATTCCAAATAATGGACTGAAACAAAAGAAATAGTTATATTGTCATTCTTTATTTAACAAAAGTGGTTGATTTAAGAAAAACTCAGATATCATGTGTGCAAAAGTATGTGAACCCCTTCAGTTAATAGGATATTGCGCCTCCTTTTGCAGAGATTACCTCAACCAAACGGTTTCTGTAGTGACTAATCAGCCTCTCACATCTACTTTGGGGGATTTTTGCCCATTCTTCCTTGCAGAACGCAGTCAGTTGAGAGAGGTTTGATGGGCGTCTGGCATGAACTGCTCGCTTCAGGTCCCGCCACAGCATTTCAATGGGATTTAGGTCAGGACTTTGACTGGGCCAGTCCAGAACACGAATCTTCTTCTTTTTCAGCCATTCCTTGGTTGTATTGCTGGAATGCTTTGGATCATTATCATGTTGCATGATCCACCTTCTGCCAAGCTTTAACTTCAAAACAGATGGTGTCAGGTTATGTTCTAGGATTTGACAATATTCCTCAGAATTCATGATTCCCTGGACTATGTGGAGTTGTCCAGGTCCTGAGGATGAAAAGCAAGCCCAGATCTTGACATTCCCACCTCCATGCTTCACTGTTGGGAGAAGGTTCTTTTGGTGGTATGCAGTGTTGACTTTTCGCCAGACATGGCGGTTTTGGTTGTGACCAAACAGTTCAATTTTGCACCTACATCAGTTGATGAAAACTCTTTTTAATTTAGTCTCGACAACACAACTGTTAAAAAAACAAAAAAAAACTACTGAATTGATTGATTAGGAAATCAGGTTGAAATAATAGAAAATTCCAAAATGTTGAGGGGGTTCACAAACTTTTGAGCAGCACTGTATATTCATCCGAGTTTTATTCATTTTTTTCCTAATGCATTGCCAAAATGTATATGATCGGGAAAAATTATCGGGAATGATTGGAATTGAATCGGGAGCAAAAAAAAGCAATCGGATCGGGAAATATTGGAATCGGCAGATACTCAAACTAAAACGATCGGATCGGGAGCAAAAAAACATGATCGGAACAACCCTAATATTTGGTGATGATTTTATGCAGATATGTAAGAAATTCCAAAAGGTTCAGATACTTTTTCATCCCACTGTAATACATGGATAGTTTTTTTTTTTTTTTTTTTTTTTTTTTTTTAATTAAGAGGGTGTTTTTGAGATATTTAAAGGGTTGATTCCAACTTAAGCGGTTACATGGCCAGCGCAGAAACAGAACTCATTCGTAAATTGGGGACTACCTGTATTGCGCTTTTAAATGACTTGGACGTCTGTCGTTAATTGCAGGAATGCAGAAGGAAATTAGTAATCCATAAAGGTTGACTGTGTTCCATTTGTTGCATCACACATGGCGTTAGAATTTTCAAGAAAGCATTTGGAAAGATGATGTACCCGAAACGGTTTGCTTTTGCAAAGTAAAAGGCTTTTAGTCTGCTGGGACGGGTTTGTCATTAGAGCACTTTAATGCAGACAGTTGGCGCCGCATCTGACCATTGTAATAAAAGCATAAAAAAAATACGTAAGTACTTTTGAATGAATTAGTAACGACTGAACATTTTTTTGGGGTGGTGTACTGTATTGAAGTGCAGCTATTACTACAGACACTATGAGAAAGTTAGAAGAAAAAAATCATTTCGACCTAAATTGATGATAAAACCCATTAATAGGCTAAGTAGCAAACACATACTGCAGCTTAAATATACTGTAGATGCATTGAAATGTAACAAAATGCAATTCTAAAAATCAAACCTGCAATGCTTCAGCTCTGTTGAGGAACTCATGGTCCTCGGGAGGTTTAATCAGGTAACAGTGGTTACAGCACTTCTTCAACTCCATCATAATGTTTAGGAAACCTGATGTACTGCCTTTGGTACCTTTACTCAGAGCCTTGTAGTTCCTGGTCAGGATCCATCTACATTCACAATAGATAGAGGAAATTGTTCAGTGTTTCTAACAGACTTAAACATTTTTATGGTCCTTACTTGTAATACTGTTTCTGGATAGCGCTCATTTCTACTCGGAGGATCTGCTCCACTTTGGCAGGGAGAGATTTCTCCACATCCTTCTTGACTCTGCGTAGAAGAAAAGGTTCCAGTTCTTTGTGCAGACTGGTGTAGCCAGAATCCCGTCCTTTACCATGTTCCTCCTCAAACATTTCCCACGAGTGAAATCTTGGAAGGGAAAAAAAATACAATAAAATGAGAGTTAAGGCTAGATATTTTAATCATTCTCAGAATCAACAAAGTATAAGCAGTAAATATAATGTTTACATGCAGAAATTAGTTGTTTTGTTTACTTGCTTTACTCGAAAAATAGACGGGTAATTTGAAAACTGTTATAAGGTAGCAAATGGTGTTGCCTACTTTTCGGGCATAATGAAATGCAGCAGGGACCATAGCTCTTTGAGAGAGTTTTGCAAAGGCGTTCCCGTGATCAGAAGCCTGTGGTTGGACTTGAAGTCAATCATAGTCTTGTAGAGGAGCGAGTCATCATTCTTCAGTCGATGTGCCTCATCCACACCAATGAATGCCCAATTAACGCTGCCCAAAAAAGACTGCAGACATATTGGTCAAGTTTAGTTTAAATGCTAACAATAGCAACAACAATAATCCAAGTCCCCATTTTTAATTAATTTCCCCTCACTTTAATAAAAAATAATACATTTATTTGTTAAAGTATATGAAGTTACAGAGAAACAAAAAGTCAAAGGAAGCATATTTCATAAAGGAATGTTTCAGACACAGCATTTTTTTTATGCTATTAGCATAATACATTATACTATAAGCTGTGCACAACAGTGTGGATGACTTAGAAATAAAGAACTGTTGCTAATAGATGTTTACGTGACATAGCTACTAGCCTTGTCCTTGAGAAGAATCTCATATGTGGTAAGGAGGATGTTGAATTTCAGCCTCTTGGAATGAACATGCATCCATTCATGTGTTCTGATCTACAAATGGGGAAAAGAATTGATTCTGTTATTAAAATTTTCATGGTATAACTGCATTGGTAATGTTTGTTAAGTTTACTCTTTAAGCGTTAAAGTCGCAACACTGCAACAAGCAACATTGCTAACTAACAAGCTGGAGCTGCAAATATGGTTCCTCATGTAGGAATGTCCCGTTCTGATACTCAGTATCAGCACCCAATTTTAGGAGTATTGGACAGTATTGGATTGATTGGATCCGATCAGGTGATCGCATGTTTTCTGTACCATAGTGCTCTTTGGCTGCTGTAAATCAAACTACTAGGCAACAAATATGTCCGCCGAGTGAGCCTACTGCTCTTTAAAAATTAATGAAAGTAACAGAGCATTGTGTAATATTCTTGAGGAGGTACCAGCAGAGGTTTAATACAAAAAAGTTTTTTTTTGCATTAATATTACTGGTCTAAAAATATCATTATAAAATATATTTTGAAAAAAAATCAGATCTAAAGTAAAAAAATCAGCATCGAGACATCCTTAGTTACTAAATGTCTGCCATCTTCTGGTACAAATTAGTAATCCATGCAGCTCGGGCTTGTGAAAGTGAGCAATGTTGCATGTCGCAATTTCCCACTTAAATAGTTAAGTACGGAATCCCTAAAGGGACATCGATAGAAATAAAATACATTTAAGCAATCTGGTGCACAACAAACTATCTAGTAACTATTAGCATGATATAGCATTCAAGCTAGCAGACTTTTGCTATGCAAGTTAGCCAATTGTTGTAAACATTAGCATTATATAGTATTTAAGCGAGTGGACTTTTGCCATGCAAGTTAGCTAATTGTTGTAAACATTAGTATTATATAGCATTTAAGCTAGCAGCCTTTTGCTATGCAAGTTAGCTAATTGTTGCAAACATTAGAATATATAACATTTTACATAGTGGCCTTTGCTATGCAAGTTAGCCAATTGTTGCAAACATTAGCATTATATAACATTTTAGCTAGCAGACGTTTGCTATGCAAGTTAGCCAATTGTTGTAAACATTAGCATTATATAGCATTTAAGCTAACGGATTTTTGCTATGCAAGTTAGCTAATTGTAAACATTAGTGTTATATAGCATTTAAGCTAGCAGACTTTTGCTATGCAAGTTAGCCAAATGTTGTACACATTAGTATTACAGTGGGGAGAACAAGTATTTGATACACTGCCAATGGGTTTTCTTATTGGCAGTGTACCAAATACTTGTTCTCCCCACTGTATGTAGCATTTAAGCTACCAGATTTTTGCTATGCAAGTTATCCAATTTTTGTAAACATTAGCATTATACAGCATTTAAGCTAGCACACTTTTGCTATGCAAGTTAGCCAACTGTTGTAAACATTAGCATTATACAGCATTTGAGCTAGCTGACTTTTGCTATGCAAGTTAGCCAACTGTTGTAAAAATTAGCATTAAATAGCATTTAAGCTAGCGGACTTTTGCTATGCAAGTTAGCCAATTGCAACAATTGGCCTTAATTGCTTAAATTTATTTTATTTTGTCAATGTACCTTTAGGGGCTCAGTAGTTAAGGAAGTATGTCAACCAAGGATTCATCTTACCATATTCCTACTACTTATATCCCCCAAGTAGACGACAATATTCATTTGAGGTGTCCACAACTGGATTTCTCTTTGCCATGAGGTTAACGTTGAAAGCGGTACAACAAGCAAGAAAGGCCCAAAAAGCTGGTGCTCATTAAACAAATAGTTGAGGAAAGAGATGGTCTGGATGGTCTTCCCTAAACCCATCTCATCAGCGAGGATGCAGCTATTGCCTCTAAATATTCCGACAGAACAGAAGAAAACATTTTGGTTAATTGAAAACACACAGACGCTAGCTTACGTTGATGAGAGGCAAGATTGATCGAGTCGTACTTGCACCACGAGTGTGCCATCCAGTTCAAACTGTCCAACTGGTAGTCTCGGAGCTCTAATCCATCACCTCCTATGTAATGGGGCTGCTGCTTCATAGGCGCAAACCTTGGTCTCTGTTTCAGCACCTGAAGAAAAAGTGACGCTGTTTGAGTACACTAAAAAACAGGACCACTTACATTCACGTTTGACTCATTTTAACACTGTAATACATCAAGTAAGAGATTTAAACAGTTTTTTCCATACCTTGCAATCTCTGGATGGAATGGTCTTTGATTGGTTTCTGCTCATGTAGTCATCAATACATTTCTGGAACTTCTTGGAAATCAGAGCTCCATCTTCCCAACTACATTCTGAATACGGTAATCCCTGCCACTTGCACAGGTAGTCTGGGTAACCAGCAGCTGACTTCTGGTTAGAGTGACCTGTTCAAAAATATTCAGACACAGATGAAAATCTACTTCAACTTCAATCTCAAAATATTTATTTTCTTCTGACACCCAAGTGTTTTCTTATCGTACCCGACGTGTTTTGACCGGATCATGTGTCAAGGTAAAAAAAAATAAAAATGAAAGTTTGAAGAAATTTCCTATATTTATCTAAAAATATGATCACGGTATGGCGATACAACAATTACCAATACATCGGTCAGGAAATCATACAATAATCTACAACTAATAAAAACAAAAACTTTTAATCCTTCTGATGAGAATTTTAATGTGTTGATCACAAGTAGATGTCCAATTTATTTGAGCTAGGAGGGTGATTGGCTGCCATCCTTGACACTTCGAACGGGATGGACATCTATTGCCGTCAACAACGGCCGTCGAGTTAATTTTGGGGCATTTCAGGTAATTTGCTATTTATTTTTGGGTTACTGAACTGGAGGTTATGTTCCAAAATGAATACGAAGCGACTCAAAATCAACAAGAAGTGATCCGTAAATGTCCCCAAAATTGACAGGAAGTGACCCATGTTCATTCATCCCCTCTCAGTCAAAATGGATTGGACGTCCAGCACAGTCAATGGCAGCTAATGAGTTAACAGACAATATTCTAGTAGAAAATTTTGGTAGCAACCTGTTGGTTCATTTTATTTTTCAAACAGTATTTTTAAAACAGTATTTCGATTCTTGGTGGGGAGCATATTGATAACCTTTTGGGGTACGTATCATAGACTTCAAAATGATATTGACTGGTCAGATTCGACTTTCAGTGCACCATTTAGCAATATTTACGTAAAATAAATGGTACCTGTACTTTTTTTTTTTTTTTTAAACTAAGAATCAAGACTGTTTTACATCCATATCTATAAAGAATTTAGGGATTTAAAGAGAATTATAATATTAAGGGGCTCTGAGATGTCAATAGAACAGTTATGTGGCAAGATAACAAATATCGATAAAGTTAACAAAAAAATAAATCACATTAATGACCAATTATCGAAAATTACGAACATTTCCGAATGTAGCCCGGAAACAGCTGAATGGGGCTGTGACGTCACAGCCAGGAAACAAAAGGTCGAGGCAGGTGCCATCGTTGTTTATTGACGAGAGAGTTGTGTTTGTGTTTTATCAAAAAATCCCTATATGGTTCACACCTGTCATGCTATGTGGTTTACAAATAGCCATTTGTCGCAATGTAGTACCCATGAGTTCCCGAACTAGAGAAAAAGAGCTGGACTACGCAGACAATGAGTAAAGTTCGTCCATGCAAAGAGGGCTAATTTTGCAGACCCAGCCTCCGGCACGGTTTTGTGTGGTGCGTATTTTACAACTGAAAGCTATTCAAACTACGGACAAATGAAATCAGGTTTTGCTAAGAAATTGCTGCTGAAAGCAGATGCGTTGCCCACCATACACGCACAGCCACCTAAATGTCCCGAGATATCAAGAAAGAGGACGATGACTGGCACTGATGAGACCACCCCACCACCCCAGGCAAAGCAAGGGAGGGGAGTAGCCAAGCTCGAGATGGCCAGAGTGAGTACTCTTTGAAAATAAAAAAACATATCACGCATTGGGTATAGGACTGGACACATGTATGAATTATCGCTCGTAAAATATATACAACAAATCCTCTAATCCCATTCATATTTGTGTCTGTTGGCAGAGCGAAAACCTATGATAGCACAATAAATGATAATTATTCTATACATTACTTTATTTTGCGGTCACGGTGTATCAGCTTCACAAAAAGAAATGCAAAACAAACCATTCGGTGTTTCCCACACGATCTGTTGCCGGTGTTTCATCAGTGTGATTGCTCCCCTCAATGATCATTTCATTAGGCCGCATTTGCTTTTGTTTGGGCTCAAATTGATAACCCAAAATACCAAAGAAAGGTTCATAACTCTCCTCGTCACCATTAGAAGAACGTTCGTTACGTCGGACTCATTGCTGCAACTAGAAACAAAATTGTCCGCTATCATCGCCGCTAGACATGTGCCGGTTATCGGTTTCACGGTTTACCGTGGTGTGAAAACGTCGCGGTTTCAAAACCACTAAAATTTTCCGTCATACCTTAGTATGGTATTCACTATTTTTCATGTGCCAAAATGCAGCCGAAGTGGCTTGGTGCGGCAGCGCTCACCCTTCCCGTTTATTGCCGTGAGTGTCAGTAACGCTATTCTGCTAAACAGCCAGCAAACCCAAAAACCAACCCTCGAAACACAAGGCGTACTTTTCTTCAATTTATTGACCTCAAATCGTGGTGAAATATACAAATGAATACATTTAAAACGTTATACAATTGTATTTTTCCACATGTGAGTAGGTTCAACAGGATAGCAGTAGCACCATGAAAAAGGTCGCCAAAAACAAAACATACATTTTCCTTTCAAATTCAATATACAAACTAACTAAAACTTACAAAGACTAATGTTAGCCTAGGCTAAGCTGGGAGAGCAGCTTGGTCGACGTTTTATGTCTCACAGCCGCTGAGTGAGAAACAAGCTTGAATGAAGGGGGGAGAAAAAAAAGGATCGCGTCAAAGATCGCTAATTGCGAAAGGAGGTCTCACTCCTCACTTTTTGTTTTAAATGAAACCTTGAAACCTCAACAATATTTACATTTTAACTAACTTATAAAACTAACTTACACATTTTTAACTAACTTATTAACTTATGAATTCGTTGTTCTTTTTAACACAAAGGCATGACATCGTGTAGAAGAGAGTTGACACAGTGGCTGAAAATGGCGAAACTTCAGCTTCTCCCCCTCAAAAAAAGTCATACGGTATATATTTTTAATTTTATTTAGAAGTGTTCTTACTTTTTTATAGCAATTATTTTGTTCTTGCTCTATTATTGAGCAACTTGAGCTCTGGCTGTGGGTATAGTCTAGGTTCTATTTATTTTAATTTTATATAAAATATTTGTTAGTTTTTGTTAATTTATTTATTTTCACATTAATTTATTTTCACATTATATTCATGTTCCAATTTGCAAATATGTTCTGAAAAAAAAAAAAAACCTGTTCAATGGAATTTTTTTTTTTTTTTTTTTAAACCCATACATCTCAAAATTTGGGAGCTATAATTGCAATACCGTGATACCGTGAAACCGCTATATTTTTGCTCACGGTTATCGTACCGTCAAAATCTCATACCGGCACATGCCTAATCGCCGCCATTCAGTACTTTGTCAGGACCCAAGCACTAGTCGTGACGTCACGCACACAATATGCTAGATTTCCGAGATCTCGGGTGCCGGTCATTTTAGATTGACAATCGACGCAAATTTCTATCATTTTCTTAGTGTTGCGATGTGTGCAATTACACGAAGTGGCATGATATGAATCCAAAAGGCATGCGTTTATGGATATATGATGGAATATTGGCATTTCCCCAGGTGTTTTAATACTCTTTAAGCATTTATTTTAGGGGTGTCAAAATTATCGCGTTAACGGGCGTTAATTTTTTAAATAAATCACGTTAAAATATTTGACGCAATTAACGCAGATGCCCCGCTCAGTCATATTTAAATGACAGTACAGTGAAATGCTCACTTGTGTTTTATGGAGTTTTGCCGCCCTCTGCTGGCACTTGGGTGCGACTGATTTTATAGGCTTCAGCAGCCATGAGCATTGTGTAAGTAATTATTGACATCAACAACGGCGGGCTACTAGTTTATTTTTTGATTGAAAATTTTACAAATTTTATTAAAACAAAAACATTAAGAGGGGTTTTAATATAAAATTTCTATAACTTGTACTAACATTTTTCTTTTAAGAACTACAAGTCCCTCTATCCATGGATCGCTTTAACAGAATGTTAATAATGTTAATGCCATCTTGTTGATTTATTGTTATAATAAACAAATACAGTCTTTATGTATCATATGTTGAATGTGTATATCCATGTTGTGTCATATCTTTCCATTCCAACAATAATTTACAGAAAAATATGGCATATTTTATAGATGGTTTGAATTGCGATTAATTGCGATTAATTAATTTTTAAGCTGTAATTAACCCGATTAAAAATTTTAATCGTTTGACAGCCCTAATTTATTTACAACAATTTTCCCCCGAAAAAAGCTCTGTTTACATATGGCGGCCGCCACATTGACAGACTAGGCCTTAACCTAATAAACAAATTACATTGAAAGCTTACCTATGATCCTCTCCACAAGTTGGTACTGAGAGTGCAGGTCATCAATTAGTTCTTCTTGACAATTGAAATACTCAATATCCTCAGGTGAGGCTGCCTTTAACCTGGCGATAAAGGATAAAATCATGTAAGAACTATGGTCATAATTCCTAAGATTCACTCTGCTCAAAAACAAAGCTATTTTTGTGAGAACAAAATCAAATCCACTAGAGACACCTGACTTTTAGTGCAAGATCACACGCAGAATACGAGTACAAAATGCTGTTCTTACCATTTCTTTTTCTCCTGATCCTTCTTCTTAAAATTGTCCAGTTTCTTCATACCCCTGACATTTTGCAACTTAAGGGTCTCTTCTGTTTCCCAAGTGTTATGAATGTGGGCCCAGTTCTTCCACTTTATAAGGTACTGGATTTCTCCTGCCTCCTTATTTGAATTGAAGTTCGCATTTGGGTCTCCATCTGCTTCTACTGCGTATACAGTAGTCACACTTCCCACAGCTGTTTAAATGATATTAAACATTAGTTTTTAGGAAAGTGCAAAGGTCAACGTTATTCTTACCCCTTTTTCTTCCGAATCTGCTGTCCATCACTCTCTCCAGTGTTTCAAACTCATCTTCCTCCGGTTGAGGGACATCTTCCCCAAGAACTTCCACAAGGTCATCCGAGTCTGTTTTCAACTCCTCGTCTTCCTTATAGCTGATGTTGACTGTGGCCTGCCGTCGTGGACCAGCGGCGACGACCTTCTTATAGTTCTCCTCGTCCTCAGAAGATGAACATTTCTGGGTTTTCTTTTTCTGGGAGCTGCTCTTCTTGCCGTTTCGAAAATTCATTCTGACAAAAGATAACAAAAATATGGACTTGGACACTACGAAAGTTTAAAATTAAAAAAAATTGTAAACTGTCTACATCCGGGACAAAAATATTTTGATTTAAAAAAAAAGCCATATTTGTGACTTCTTACTTTTCTTAACATATCACCTAACCTACAAATTTAAGTTAAATAGGCTAATTGGGTATCAATTTATTGAGACATTCATTCTCTGACCTCTGTGACCTTTGACCTTTTTACCTCAAAATTGAATCACCTTTTTCATTTCATAATACAAACATCACACAAATCAGATGATAATCCATTTTAGGGCTGCAGCTATCAATTGTTTTAGTAGTCGATTAATTGATTAACTAGTTAGTTCGAATAATTGGCTAAGGAACATAAATTAAAATACCTGAGCTGAGCCTCAAACTGTATTAAAAAAATGAGGATCTATGTACAAAAGAACAATTGGCTAACTTACATAGCAAAATCCTGCTAGCTTAAATTCTACAAATGCTATCTTAATTTTTTTTTTTTTTTTAAACAATATTCTTAAAAATGGTTCAAACACATATTCCCACAAACGGCTAAATATACCAATAAACTAAATTACGAATGCATTAAAAAACATTAGCTCAAACAAAAACTTGGCTTATGTTGGTCTTCACAGGGAGCAGCAGGATTCAGCCATGTGAAATGAGGTATGTCATATTGACTGTTGCCACTTGAGGGCAGTGTATCTACCCAAATCAATGAAACTAAACTTTCAAAACAAACCATTACTAGTTCTGCTCAACAACTCAAACCAGTGGATGGCGTGGTTATTACTACAACAAATGCAGACCCCCGAAGCTCATTAAAGTCTGTAATAGGTGAACATTTCAGAAATTCGGTTGACAACAAAGATGGAACTGATTCAGGCTAGGTTCAGACCGCAGGTCTTAATGCATGAATCCAATTTTTTCATGTTTTTCAGACTCGAGTGAGGCATTAACTTGATAGTCTGAACGGAACAAATCGCATAACGGTGGAACATTTCAAATCCGATCTGAGTCACTTTCGTATGTGGTTTAATCTGGGCTAAAAAATTTTAGGGACACATTTTTCAAGAATGTGGCGGTGGTCTGAACTGTCAAGTCTCCCAAATCGCAATTCATGCAGCAATTACGTCAGCAAAGAGCAAGAGAGGCAGGCAGGATGGCAGCGATGTAGCTGTGCATTAGCTTTAGCGCCTAGCTTGAACTAGGTTTTTACGCAGGAGGTGGGCTTTTTTCTGTGCGCCCAATAATCAATATTTCAAACTTGCTTACATTGCTGAGTCGGGGCAAAATGACGCACAGTGCGTGCCTGCGTTCTATCAATCCATATAAACTTTGAATATAAGACTAAACAGGGAATATTAATGTCTGTTATTTGTGTTTTTTGGCAAATCAAAATATGATCACCCTGGAATGATGTACGGACAGCATGTGTAGTCATTTGTTTTGATGCATCTGCCCATGTGGGTCAGTTTGCTCAGCACGTGTCGTACTGCGAATTATTTGCGCATGCAAAATACTTGAACGGGCTCAATGGACAAAGGCATACTAAACGGGCACACCAAAAAAACAATATGACAAAAAAATCGGAATTGTGCATTAAGACCTGCAGTATGAACCTAGCCTTAGTTGACAAAACTCTTGTGTCTAGTGCGTAAAACTAGGTTTCTGTTTGTTCAGTTGAATTAACATTCAAATTAGCATATATTTATTTCATAAAGATAGAATGTAGTCACTCGAAGAGATAATGCAACCATCTACTGTATTTACAATTCACAGGTCACATCTACTTACTTAGTTGGAGGCTTTCTGTTTTTTGTTGTTTGACTGGGCTCATAGTCTGAGACGGTTTCATGACTATTGTTCTCATCAGAGGAGTCTGATCCAGATCCACTTCCTGATCCAGAGCCTGATCCGGAGTCAGAGGAGCCTGAATTTCTTCTCCTTTTGGATCCACTTGAAGAGTCAGATTCATCGCTACTTGATGAGTCCTGGGATAATTTCACAATAATAACTTACTCGTAAATATTTGGAGAGTTCTAATCCACGATAAGTTAACAATAAGCCGTTACACCACATCACCTCATCAGATCCACTGTTTGAAGAGCTTTGTCTCTGCTGTTGGTGCTGCTGGAGCTGTTGTTTCCTGAGCATAGCAGATCGTTGGACTGCTAGGATACTTGGGTTGGACTTCCAAAACTGCATTTAGTCATTAGAAAGAAAAGTTAAATGTTCAACAACAATAGTTGGGCATTATGTGATGAAATGAAACAGCAAGATGTGCGCTAAAAACAGCTCTAAGTTTATAGACAATTCGGTTTTAAAATTAATACAATACAGATACAAATTGAAATAAAACTGTACCTCCGCGCCATCAATGTTTGACTTATTTGGAGGATCAATTTTTTCCTTGGATTTCTCCGTCTCAGATTCTGATTGACTGCCAGAGTCTGAGCCACTTCCTGAGTCGCTGCTCCCCGACTGGCTACTGCTGCTTGAGGAACTTGAACTGGAACCTGAGCCGGATCCAGATGCCGATCCAGAACCGGATTCATCATCTGAATTGCTGTTAAATTTGAATAGGAAAAAGAAAACATGTAAATGTCACACAGAGCTAGTGAGAATCTTAGGACACTGTTGTGTAAAACTGGAGAACTTGACTTATAGTTTCACAATGTTGAGGCACAGTATGGGGCATACTGTCGTGCAGTAACTGACAATGAAGGCTGGTTCAGACATAATAAACCATAACATTACGGTGTGATGTGACCCACAATCTACCTGATTCATGCCTATCAGACAGGGAAATGGACCGATGCTTACCCGAGTAATTTGACCCTTTCATTTGTAAGAGACCAGACTGCACAACGACACATTCTCAATCACAACGTTTATTTAAAAAACAAACCAAAAAAAAAAAAAAACGCTATAAACACTTGTACTGCCGTTGCTCTGCTACAGTGTCCCTCGCGGTCCCATTCAAACGCTAAGTCTCTTCCCAAGAAATCACTAAAAAAATCGGTGAAAGGTTGTCAGATCTTGTTTGCTATCTATATAGTCAATAGGTTTACTGCCTGTAGTGTAGTATAGTGTAGTCACGTGATAGCTTCGTCATCAACCTCTGCACTCTGAAGTGGAACATTACCTGCTGAATCCAGACATATGGCGACACGGCAAGGTACCGGACTTGTGAGGTGGTTGCAAATAGACTAGGGCTGCTTCTATCGATTATTTTAGTAGTCGATTAATTGATGAACCATTAGTTCGAATAATCGAGTAATCAGATAAGGAATATGAAAAATTAAATTACCAGAGCTGAGCCTCAAACGGTATAAAACATAAATAAATGAGGATCTATCTACAACAAAAGGACAATTGGCTAACTTACATAGCAAAAGTCTGCTCGTTTAAATGCTATAAAATGCGAACTTTTTTTATTTTTTTTTTTACAATGGTCTTAACAAATGGTTCAGACTCATATTCCCACAAAAAAGGCTAAAAATACTTATAAATTAAATAACGAATGCATTAAAAAAAAACATCAGCTCAAACAAAAACGTAGCTTATGTTGACTTAACAGGGAGCACCTGGATTCAGCCATGATAAAATGAGGCAGACTGGAAGGCAGTGTATCCACCCAAATCAATAAAACTAAATGCAAACACTTTCAAAATAAACCATTAAAACGCCACTTAAATTAAACGAATACTCGAAGCAGCAAAATTTGAATCTTTTTTCTCTAATCAATTACTCGAGTTAATCGATTAATCGTTGCAGCACTAAAATAGACATGTGCTGATTACCGTTTTCAAGGTATCTTGTGGTATGAAAATATCACGGTTTCAAAACTGCAAAAATTTTCCGTCATACCATCCCTACGGTATTAGCTATTTTTTATGTCCCTAAAATGCATGGAAAAATCCCTCCCCAACCGGTTGTTGCTCAGTGTCAGTGATTCAGCTGTGCTACACGATGTCTGGAGGAGGTGAAACTCCAGAACTCCCCCCCCTCCCCCATCTGAGAAAACGAAATCGCTGGTATGGGAATACTTCGGCTACAGAAAAGATACAGACGGCCGCGGCATAAAGGAAACGGGCCAACCGACATGTAAAACATGTTTGTGGAGGGTGTCTGCTGTGGAGGCAATACCTCCAATATGATTTCGCATTTATACAAAATTAAAAGTTAGTAAACACCAGTCATGTGCCGGTATGATATTCTGACGGTACGATAACCTTTAGCCAAAATATCACGGTTTCACGGTATTGCAATTAGTGCTGCAACGATTAATCGATTAACTCGAGTATTCGATTAGGAAAAAAAAAAAAAAAGTCGAATTACATTTTGCTGCTTCGAGTATTCGTTTAATTAAAGTGACATTTTAATGGTTTGTTTTGAAAGTGTTTGCATTTAGTTTTATTGATTTGGTGGATACACAGCCCTCTTGTCTGCCTCATTTCACATGGCTGAATCCAGCTGCTCCCTGTTAAGGCCAACATAAGCTAAGTTTTGTTAGAGCTAATGTGACTTTTAATGCATTCGTAATTTAGTTTTAAGGTATTTTTAGCCAATTTTTGTGGTAATATGTGGCTGAACCATTTGTTAAGCCCATTAAAAAATGTTAGTATTTTATAGCATTTAAGCTATATATTTGCTATGTAAGTTAGCCAATTGTTCATTTGTTGTACATAGATCCTTATTTGTTAATTTTTTATACCGTCTAAGGCTCAGCTAACGTATTTTTTATGTTCCTTATCCGATTACTCGATTATTCGAACAAACTAGTTCATTGATTAATCGACTACTAAAATAATCGATAGCTGCAGCCCTAATTGCAATTACAGCTCTAAAATGTGTTACTTTGATAAATCTGGGTTAAAAAAAAAAACAATGTTTTTGTTCCATTGAATACGATTTTTGTTTTTCAAAACATTAGCAAATTGGAACATAAGTATAATGTTAAATAAAACAAAAAACAAAACAAAAAATTTTCAAAAATACAATTTGAAAAAAGGCAGTCCTTTCATTTTGTATAAATGCGAAATCATACTGGAGATATTGCCTCCTCATCAGCCACCCTCCGCAAACATGTTTTACGTTGGTTGGCCTTCCTCCTCTAAGCCGCGGCCGTCTGTAACTTTTCTGTAGCCGAAGTATTACCATACCGGCGATTTCATTTTCTTCAATGGGGGGGGGGAAGTTCAGGAGTTTCACCTCCTCCAGGAATTGTCCAGCACAGCTGACTCACTGAAACTGAGCAACAACCGGTGAGGGAGTGTTGAGCCTTGCAGATGCAAGGCAGGGATTTCTCCATGCATTTTTGGGCCAAAAAAAAAAAAAAAAAAAAAAGCTAATAACTTAGGGACGGTATGATGGAAAATTTTTGCGGTTTTGAAACCGTGACATTTTCAATCCACGGTATACTTTAAACCGGTAATTTGCAAACGTCTAGTAAACACTATCATGAACGTTTCTCACTAGCTACATGATTTAACTCCAGTGTGTTTAGTGTGTCTAGCGGTGGTAAAACGTGTTTTTTCTCTCTGACAACTGTGTTGGGAAAGAGTGTGCGTATAATGTAAATATGATGCGAGTCATACACACGTGCTTTTATGGAAAATATTTCAATATTTTTGTTCTGATGGTAATAATCTTGAGCTGTGGCTGTGGGTTTACGCTCACATAAAGGACTGCATTTATGTTAATTTTATTTTGAATATTTCAGTTATTTTTTAAATTTATTTTAACATTATACTTATGTTTTAATTTGCTAATATGCTTTGAAAAATACAATTCTTGTTCAATTTTTAAAGCAGATATCTCAAAGTAACACATTTTAGAGCTGTAATTGCAATACCGTGATATTTTGGCTTAAGGCTATCATACCGTCAGAATCTCTTACCGGCACATGCCTAGTTGCAAACCGATACATTTCTGGCTAATTTTTGAGTCAACCGAGCCAGCAAATTGCGCTCACACAGGACCGCGTACCAGATAAATAGTAGAACACTATCGGACTTCAGAGCATGTCTGAACGGGGCTTGAGAATTTACTGTATTAAAGCGAAAATAGTACGACAGACCACAAAAGTCACTTGGACTCAATTTATGTAGTTTGACTTACCTTGATTCGCCACTGCTGTTGCTAACACTTTCATCCTCACTGCGTCCTGCCATCCTGCAGTCTAGAATGCAGACTTCCCCCACACCACCTCTAATCTTGTGGTCAACGTGGTCAAACTGAAACGCAAGATTGAAATGTACATTATTATATGCTTATTGCAAAATGTAAAGATGAGTTTTCATCAACGCGGTCTTTTTCCACCACTTTTTAACACTGACTATTCAGAATAGTACTGAAGCCGCAGCTGACTCACAGAGTGAATCTTATTTTTTTTTTAAATTTCTGTTAGTTTAATATTGCAGTTCCGACAAAACTGGAATTGCTCCTTGATTTCAGCGTTCAAGATCACGAGTTCATAGGATTTCCAAATCTTTCATGGGTGTGACAAAGTGAATTATCTTATTCTTGCTTTCCAAGGAGTTTTATGCAAATCTATTATTAGTTTGCACCCGTCACGGTCAGGATTCAGATCGTTCAAGCAATTAATTGCATGTTCATGAGACAAGGTTTCTGCAAAAATGTAGATTTAATCAGATTTGGCAAACTCGTGATTTAGGCAGTGGCATTAAATGCTTGTTTCATCATCATTCATTTTTACATCTCTAACCAATGTAGGGATGCAGCTATCGATTATTTCAGTAGTCGATTAATCGATGAGCTAGCTAGTTCGAATAATCGATTAATCGGATAAGGAACAAAAAAAAAAGTTAGATACCTGAGCTGAGCCTCAAACGGTATAAAAAAATGTTGATAGAGGATTTAAGTACAACAAAAGAACAATTGACTTACATAACCAAAATCCGCGAGCTTAAATGCTATAAAATGCAAATGTTCTTTTTCTTTTTTTTAAACAACACTCTTACCAAATGGTTCAAACACATATTCCCACAAAAAAACAGATAAATATACCTCTAAACTAAATTTCGAATGCATCAAAAAAAAATTAACTTATGTAGCTCCATAGACTTCATAATATATCAACGATCAGATCGAACACGCACTGCGCCTCGCATTCAAGTAGGAGGCAGCCCACATCATCATTCACCGGAAAAGCTCTGTTCACAACAGGCGGCCGCTAGCTACATTCACGAACAGACAAGCATTGCACTTCGACATATTTACGTAAAATAAATGCTAACTGCATGTTTTTTTCTTTTAACCAAGAATCGCGACGTATCTATAAAGAATTTGGGGATTTAAGCATCTATTCACAAGAATTTTTATCAGAAAAGCTCTGTTTACATCAGGCAGCCGCTAGCTACATTCACTAACAGACTTGCATTGTACTTCAACATATTTACGGAAAATAAATGCTAACTGCATTTTTTTCCTTTGCTTTTAACCAAGAATTGAAACAGTTTTACGTCCATATATATAAAGAATTAGGGGATTTAAGCATTTATTCACAAGAATTTTCACTGGAAAAGCTGTTTACATCAGGCAGCCGCTAGCTACATTTACTAACGGACTAGCATTGCACTTTGACATATTTACGTTAAATAAATGCTAACAGCACTTTTTGTTGTCGTTGCTTTTAACTAAGAATTGAGACTGTTTTACGTCCATATCTATAAAGAGTTCAGGGATTTAAGCATTTATTCACAAGAATTTTCACCAGAAAAGCTCAGTTTACATTAGGCGGCCGCTAGCTACATTCACAAACAGACCAGCATTGTACTTCAACATATATAGGTCAAATGAATGCTAACTGCACGTTTTTTTTGTGTGCTTTCAACCAGACCATTTTACGTCCACATCTAAAGAGAATTCGTGGATTTAAGCATTTATTCACAAGAATTTCACCAAAAAAGCTGTTTACATCAGGCGGCCGCTAACTAGATTCACTAACAGACTAGCATTGTACTTTGACATTTTTATGTAAAATAAATGCTAACAGCACGTTTTTTTGTTGTTGCTTTTAACTAAGAATTGAGACTGGTTTACATCCATATCTGTAAAGAGTTCGGGGATTTAAGCATTTATTCACAAGAATTTTCACCAGAAAAGCTCTGTTTACATCAAGCGGATGCTAGATACATTCATTAAAAGATTAGCATTGTACTTCAACATATTTACGTAAAATAAATGCTAACTGCATGTTTGTTTTTTGCTTTTAACCAAGAATTGAGACTGTTTTACGTCCATATCTATGAAGAATTCAGGGATTTAAGCATTTATTCACTATAGTTTTCACCGCAAAAGCTCTGTTTACATCAGGTGGCCGCTAGCTACATTCACTAACAGACTAGCATTGTACTTCGACATATTTACGTAAAATAAATGCTAACTGCATATTTTTTTTCTTTTAACCAAGAATCGCGACGTATCTATAAAGAATTTGGGGATTTAAGCATCTATTCACAAGAATTTTTATCAGAAAAGCTCTGTTTACATCAGGCAGCCGCTAGCTACATTCACTAACAGACTTGCATTGTACTTCAACATATTTACGGAAAATAAATGCTAACTGCATTTTTTTCCTTTGCTTTTAACCAAGAATTGAAACAGTTTTACGTCCATATATATAAAGAATTAGGGGATTTAAGCATTTATTCACAAGAATTTTCACTGGAAAAGCTGTTTACATCAGGCAGCCGCTAGCTACATTTACTAACGGACTAGCATTGCACTTTGACATATTTACGTTAAATAAATGCTAACAGCACTTTTTGTTGTCGTTGCTTTTAACTAAGAATTGAGACTGTTTTACGTCCATATCTATAAAGAGTTCAGGGATTTAAGCATTTATTCACAAGAATTTTCACCAGAAAAGCTCAGTTTACATTAGGCGGCCGCTAGCTACATTCACAAACAGACCAGCATTGTACTTCAACATATATAGGTCAAATGAATGCTAACTGCACGTTTTTTTTGTGTGCTTTCAACCAGACCATTTTACGTCCACATCTAAAGAGAATTCGTGGATTTAAGCATTTATTCACAAGAATTTCACCAAAAAAGCTGTTTACATCAGGCGGCCGCTAACTAGATTCACTAACAGACTAGCATTGTACTTTGACATTTTTATGTAAAATAAATGCTAACAGCACGTTTTTTTGTTGTTGCTTTTAACTAAGAATTGAGACTGGTTTACATCCATATCTGTAAAGAGTTCGGGGATTTAAGCATTTATTCACAAGAATTTTCACCAGAAAAGCTCTGTTTACATCAAGCGGATGCTAGATACATTCATTAAAAGATTAGCATTGTACTTCAACATATTTACGTAAAATAAATGCTAACTGCATGTTTGTTTTTTGCTTTTAACCAAGAATTGAGACTGTTTTACGTCCATATCTATGAAGAATTCAGGGATTTAAGCATTTATTCACTATAGTTTTCACCGCAAAAGCTCTGTTTACATCAGGTGGCCGCTAGCTACATTCACTAACAGACTAGCATTGTACTTCGACATATTTACGTAAAATAAATGCTAACTGCATATTTTTTTTCTTTTAACCAAGAATCGAGACTGTTTTACATTCATATCTATAAAGAATTTGGGGATTTAAGCATTTATTAACAAGAATTTTCACTGGAAAAGCTCTCTTTACATCAGGTGGCCACTAGCTACATTTACTAACAGACTAGCATTGTACTTGGACATATTTACATAAATACTAACTGCACAGAATTTTTTGCTTCTAACCAAAAATTGAGACTGTTTTACATCCATATCTATAAAGAATTCAGGGATTTAAGCAATTATTCAAAAGAATTTTCACTGGAAAAGCTCTGTTTACCATTGTACTTTGACATATTTATGAAAAATAAATGCTAACTGCACGTTTTTGTAGTTTTTTTTTTTTTTTTTTGCTTTTAACCAAGAATGGAGCCTGTTTTGCGTCCATATCGATAATGAATTCAGGGATTTAAGCATTTATTCACAAGAAATTTCACCGGAAAAGCTCTGTTTACATCAAGTGGCCGCTAGCTACATCCACTAACAGACTAGCATTGTACTTCGACATATTTATGTCAAATAAATGCTAACTGCACGTTTTTTTTTTCTTTTAACCAAGAATCAAGACTGTTTTACGTCCATATCAATAATTCACAAGAATTTTCAACGAAAAAAACTCCTTGTCTGGGATTCCACTTGGTCAGCTTTGACAGCCTCGCCAACAATTCAGGCCCCCTATTTATCGGCCCCGCACCCCCTCAATACATTATGAAATCTATGGTTGGTCTTAACAGGTAGCAGCTGGATTCAGCCATGTGAAATAAGTTATATCATATTCACTGTTGCCAAATGACCTTATTTCAAAGCAGGGTTTTTTTTTTTGTTTTACATACCTTGTTAATGCAATGAAATTATGTACTTTCATCAACACAGTCTGGTTTCTCCACCATAGCTTTTTCCACTTTCTGTAGAGTATTCTTAGGTCTGTATGCTGACTGTTATCAAATCAAAGCTCAGCTATCCTTTGCAGACAGATGATTTATCATCATGTTATATCTCATTAACAAACAAAATAAAATAATAATTAAAACTACAAATTGCTCGTGTGGCTGTAACAAGAAGCCAGGAGTCATATAGTATGAATATTTACAGTTAAAACAAGCGATGACAGCAACGACTATTGAGATGCAGCTTTAGCCACTATGAGTAGAACACTATTAGCCCCTACGGACTGAGGCCTATCAGGCCTGCGCACCAACAGCGTGTTTACGTCTCAACAAAAGCCCGTAGAAGCTAAAAAAACAAGCAAATTGTCAAGGTAGATATACCTAACTTGACAACACGAGAGCTTTTAGTCGCCCCACTTCCACGCCTGCTCGAGCTAGGTCAATATTAGCGACACTTAGCCTTCTGGTGAAAGGAACAGTTTCGCTTTTGAGCTATCTAGCTAATACCGGCTAAAGCCAGCGTCGGCTATTGGCGGGGGAAGTTGTGTGTGCAGACAGCTAACGCGCCAGTCGCACACTTCATATCCGAGCGTAAGAATAAACAACTAACTTTACTAAAAGACGAATTCTACAAAAGCTTTCTTTAATATGAGTACGCGGACATGCCAATGTATACGATTTTAAGGTGACTAGCGTAAGAATCTTAAGCCTTACTGCACTTAACTTCAATGTGCGTCGTAAAAAACAATTAACGTTCCACACAAATCCAATAAAAGTAACATTAGCTTGGAAAACAAGCTTTCCAGCCGGGTGAAAGCGCAACGTTCAAGCTGCTTTTGTAACGTAAATGAAACACGAGGCTAGCACGGAAGCTAACAAAATGAGCAAACTTTGCGCTTCCTCTAATGAGCAGCCGCAAATAATTTTGTTTTCTAGTCACGAGCAGTAGCCTCGCTATATCGGCGAATGGCGCCCGATGGAAATATCTTTGTAAATGTGACCTGCAGAATATTTAACATCCATTGGGTTTATAAGAAAGCCCACATATCCAAATAAGCTAACCCAACTTCGTCCTCTCCATCTTGTTTTCATCCGCCGCTCACTTCTCGCGGCTTTACCACATCAACATGTTAAGATGCATGTTCTCGTGCAAATAAGTTCTTCTTGCCTTGTGTTAGTTAGCTTAGCTCCTCCGATGAAACTGTCGAAAAAGTCCACACGCCGGCTCCAGACTTTCTTTCTTTTATAGGAACAACAATTTGAGCGATAATACAATCTCGCCTTAGCTGGCTAGCTATCTCCCAGTTCGGGAGAGCAGCCTGGAACGACCCACTTCAGCGGAGCTTTTGAAGTGGCGTTTCCTCTATGCCTCGAAGATGGGCGAAGAGGTAAACCCTCTTTGCGCTGAGCTGTGTGAGCGAATCCCGTGCTTGATGGTCAATCAAGGCTGTAAAATGAAAAAAAGCTGGCATTTCATTCCAGGGTCTTCCGACAACCGGCCTCCGCCATGACGCCGCTGGGTTCGCTTCGCTAGGAAACCCCGGACAGTGACGTAACGACTGCGCTGGAGCACAACACTGAAACAGCGTCTGATAGTGGAACAACTTGCAAGGACATTGTGTGCAATGTGAGTTATAATTATAACAATGGGTATGTTGTGGCTTTGATTTGTTACAAAGTCTATTATTTTAGAAAAAAAACAGGCAAGTGCTTTATTTACCTATAAAGTCGTTGTACTGTAACTAATACTGTACTGTAATTTTTAATCGCCTGCGACATAAGTGGATTTTAAGGGGGGCCAGTCCCCCCTGGTGGCCGAAAAGTGTCATTGCATGTAATTAACTTTCTTTTATATATATATATATATATAAGTTGTAAAGCAATAAAACTGCAACAAAAATGAATGAAATAAACAAATAAAAAACATATTTTTATAATGGTTCAAAATTATTTTCCGAGCACATTAGACCAGTGGTCCCCAAACTACGGACCGTGGGCCGGATGCGGCCCGCCTCCACATTTGGTCCGGTCCTCTGAACAACTTTTTTTTTTTTTTTTTTTTTTTACTTGTGTTATTTATTTCCTGGCTTATTTGGTTATTATCTATTTATTAATAGTGTTATTATTATATTATATTATATTATATTTAGGGCTGTCAAACGATTAAAATTTTTAATCGAGTTAATTACGGCTTAAAAATTAATTAATCGTAATTAATCGCAATTCAAACCATCTCTAAAATATGCCATATTTTTCTGTAAATTATTGTTGGAATGGAAATATAAGACACACAACGGACATATACATACAATATACTGTACATAAGTACTGTATTTGTTTATTGTAACATTAAATCCACAAATGGCATTAACATTCTTTCTGTTAAAGTGATCCACGGATAGAAAGACTTGTAGTTCTTAAACGATAAATGTTATAGTTACAAGTTATAGTAATTTTATATTAAAACCCCTCTTCATGTTTTCGTTTTAATAAAATTTGTAAAATTTTCAATCAAAAGTAGAGCTAATATAATAAGAAGAATAAAAATAACAATAATAAAAATAGAGTGACTAAAGTCTAAGTTTTACGTGTATTTTGCATAGCTATTTTGATATGGAATGCCAGTTCATTTTGCATTGTTGTTTAACTGTGTGTCAGAATAGGGCCTCATTACTATAGATTGAAGTGCTTTTCTTTTTGTGAACATTATTTTTTTGGGGAGAGATAGGAATATTATTTTTGTTGTGCTTTCACTAAACGATACTTACAGTATCTGTACATATCTTACCCAAAATACCACAAGAGACACATAATTGCCACTAAAAGAACGAAAACGTACCGAAATATGTGTGGAGCACAAATAGCAATTTGCATTGCATTGTGAATACAGCATAAACGTCTCACAACTACTAATTCTCCCATGTTTAGAAGAAATTACATGAGTATGGAACGGCGCTGCCCCCAAGCGGCCGGTGGCATTCTCTTCACTCTTAATGTCCATAAACGGCCTCATTGTAATCTGTTTGAGGCAATATGCGAGATGGTCATTCACCCAAGCGCCAGCAGAGGGCGGCAAAACTCCATAACAACAAGTGAGCGTTTCAGTGTACTGTCATTTAAATCTGTCTGAGCGGGACATCTGCGTTAATTGCGTCAAATATTTTAACGTGATTAATTTTAAAAATTAATTAACGCCCGTTAACGCGATAATTTTGACAGCCCTAATTATATTATATTATTATTTTATTTACTTTTGTTCCGTGAAGAATCCAGAAAGGGTTATTTGACTGTGGCTTCTGAAAAACAATACATTTTTACATTGAGGCACTCCTGCAATCGTCATACTTTTTCTGTTACAAACTGACCCCGGCCCCTCATCAGAGAAGGGAAAAGTTATGTGGCTCTCACAGGAAAAAGTTTGGGGACCCCTGCCTTAGACAGTCATTTGCTTTGCACATAATAAAAAAATATATATATATATTTATATATTTAGATATACAGGGTGACCCCAAAAAAAGTTTACACTGCCATAATACAACTTAAATGCCATGTTTATTCATCTTAGAATTAGAATTTAATCACAAATTTTACATTATTGTAAAGAACATATACAGTACACTATATTTTTCAATGTGTCCTCCCTTAACTCATTCACTCCCAGCCATTTTCACCAGAGCAAGGCCCTTCACTCCCGGCCGTTTTTCTGGATTTTGACTGATTTTGCATGGCCCACAGAAAAATCTGTTCTATTGCTATATAAACATGGAACCCACCAAAAGAAAGATTAGACTCTCTTCTTTCAGCAGAAAAAAATCAGCATTAGAAAATAACTTAGTTTGAGCAATTTTCCAATTTCTGATGAAAAAACAGAGAAAATGAGCTTTTGTAAACGCATACATTTCAAACATAGCTTTGACTTTAAACAAACTATTTTTTGCATTAGTTACATCCCAAACATCTGAATCATGTTTTCCTGTTACAAAATACCATGAACAACCAGACAAATAGAGCTTTTGAGAGCAAAGTAACAATTTATTCACACGACTACTGAGAGATGACGGTTTGTCGCTGAGATGACGCCGTTGTCGCCACATCAGCCGTGTAAACTTTTCCCTCATCGTTGTCTGTCTCACAAAGATGGATTATTTTTGCGTTTTTGCGGGGTCTGCTCGGCGAGCCGCTGCACTGGGGGTCTCACTCGTTTTGCTCGGTCGTCCAGCGCCTGGCCTTCCAGGCGTCCTCTCGGTTGTTTTGTTCGCTCAGAGCGCCGCCTGGCATCATGCCGCCAGCGCTGTTGATTAAACTGCTGTTGAATCGGGTTGCCTTGTCTTACAAAATGCGCTACTGCTCTCCAGTGGCCAGTTTGATTGCTTTAAACTGGGCTTTGGAGCATTGTTCTTTGTTTCTCAGATATAGCGGAAGCTATATATGCTCCTTATGAAAAAAACACAAAAGACGTATAAATACGTTTTTGGGACAGTGAAGCATTTAAAAATAGAACGTATTTACACGTTTCTGGGAGCAAATGAGTTAAGTGTCACAACAGCCTCCAGGCGCCTGCGGAATGCTTGCAGGTCTTCTTTAGGTAGGATGCTGTCATCTTTTCCCAAGATCTAACAATGGACCTCTCCAAGGCTGCCACAGAAGTTTGTGGCTTCTTACAGGCACTGTCCTCCACAGTTGCCCAAATGCTATAATCCAGGGGATTGAGATCTGGACTCTGGGTGGCCACATATCACCTTGTCAATCAACTTTTTGGTCCCCACAGATCGGGCACTTCCAGACCCAGGTTTTCGTGAGGCTGTTCCAGTATCTTTCAGCTTCTTTTTAACTTGGTAGACTGCACATCTGGACATTATCAGATTTGCTGCAATCTCAGTAGGTGTCAGACCGGCACGCAGCAATTCAGGTACGGCTAAAGTTTTCTTCATTTTCAGCAGAAGCACAGGAATTGTAGAGACGAGAGATTACCAGCTGCATTGAGTGACCTTAATGAATCACTTAAGCATGACAACCTATTTAGATATGTTTCAATGGCTTTTAAACAAGCAGTCAACTGAGTGTAAACTTTTTTTTGGGTCACCCTGTATATGCTGTATATATATTGACATTTTTCTTGAATTGAATTGAAGCAACTTTTTTGATTGAATAATAAAGACACAAATCTACCTCCATATGGCTCCGCCCAGGGGATACAATTTTTGACAGGGGTAACTACATTGGCACGACACCCGCGGGCACACCATATTCAATGGATGACGATCTTAGCGAAAGGTATAACTGTCCGAAGCAGCCTGATTTAGGATTCCCCTCTAGAATGATGGGAAACAAAAAACGCACATTGTCAACTTATTATTTTAAATATTCTTTTAAGTTGATTTTATTGCTGACACTGCATTTTGGGGTCATCAACATGTTGTGCCCCCCTGCCCCAAAAGTCAAACTCTGCCTATAGCCTGCGATCCATAGTTAACTCGGAATTATTCACTTTTTTTGGGGAGATTTTTTTAAAATGCAAATATCATTACATATATTGTAAGTTTTAAACACACCTAAGAGGTGACCTAAGTGCTTACTTTACATAATTCAAATTTAAGCCTCATAATAAATAAGAGTTGGGCAACTTAACACGTGCAAAGATGAATTAAAGCAAGACATTGTAACTTTTCAGTTTTGGTTGATTTTAGCGACGCCGGTGGACAAAAGCAGCCTTAAAGTGCCTATGACAGCAAAAACCATGATTATTTCATATTTATATATGATCTTTATTCCGGAATCACACAAGGTGTCCATATCACACAGACCAACAGAAAAAAAAAATTGACACAATACCGCGTGAAATCTAAAATAAAAATGTTCCTGAATGAAATGGACCGCTTGGATGACCAAAAAAAAAAAAAAATCTAATAAAACTCGTCTTCGAAGGGGGTAGAGGAGGCGGCATGTTGTATTTCTGTCGGCAGGGTTGTGTGAGTTTGCGTGTGTCTGTGTGGCAGGAGGAAAGAGCAGGCGATCAAGTCACCAGCCAATCACACGTGCGTTTGAGGGGGAAAAATGGACCGGCACATTCATGACGTGAAAAGGGATAAATGTAAGTCTGAACATAATGAAAATAATTCACTTAATAATGGTACGCTCTATTCTATCCTTACAATACAGTGGGGCAAATAAGTATTTAGTCAACCACCAATTGTGCAAGTTCTCCTACTTGAAAAGATTAGTGAGGCCTGTAATTGTCAACATGGGTAAACTTCAACCATGAGAGACCGAATGTGGAAAAAAAACCCAGAAAATCACATTGTTTCATTTTTAAAGAATTTATTTCCAAATTAGAGTGGAAAATAAGTATTTGGTAACCTACAAACAAGCAAGATTACTGGCTGTCAAAGAAGTCTAACTTCTTCTCACGAGGTCTAACGAGGCTCCACTCGTTACCTGTATTAATGGCACCTGTTTTAACTCATTATCAGTATAAAACACACCTGTCCACAACCTCAGTTAGTCACATTCCAAACTCCACTATGGTCAAGACCAAAGAGCTGTCAAAGGACACCAGAGACAGGCTGGGAAGACTGAATCTGCATTAGGTAAAATGCTTTGTGTAAAGAAATCAACTGTGGGAGCAATTATTAGAAAATGGAAGACATACAAGACCACTGATAATCTGTCTCGATCTGGGGCTCCATGCAAGATCTCACCCCATGGCGTCAAAATGATAACAAGAACGGTGAGCGAAAATCCCAGAACCACGGGGGGACCTAGTGAATGACCTACAGAGAGCTGGGACCACAGTAACAAAGGGCACTATCAGTAACACAATGCACCGCCAGGGACTCAAATCCTGCACTGCCAGACGTGTCCCCCTGCTGAAGCCAGGACACGTCCAGGCCCGTCTGCGGTTCGCCAGAGAGCATTTGGATGATCCAGAAGAGGACTGGGAGAATGTGTTATGGTCAGATGTAACAAAAATAGAACTTTTTGGTAGAAACACAGGTTCTTGTGTTTGGAGGATAAAGAATACTGAATTGCATCCGAAGAACACCATACCCACTTTGAAGCATGGGGGTGGAAACATCCTGCTTTGGGGCTGTTTTTCTGCAAAGGGACCAGGACGACTGATCTGTGTAAAGCACAGGTGTTAAACCGATTCCAGAAAGAGCCTAGTGGGTGCTGGATTTTGTTCCAACCGATAACGCGCAGAGAGTTTAACCAATGAACTTCCTGCTGAAACAAGCAGCACCTGACAAAGTTTAACTGATTACACATGTACAAGATCTAATTGGTGAAAAGGTGTCCTCCCCATTGGTTGGAAAGCAAATCTGCACCCACTAGGCCCTTTCTGGAATCGGTTTGACACCTGTGGTGTAAAGGAAAGAATGAATGGAGCCTGTATCGAGAGATTTTGAGTGAAAATCTCTTTCCATCAGCAAGGGCATTGAAAATGAGACGTGGCTGGGTCTTTCAGCATGACAATGATCCCGAACAAACAGCCAGGGAAACAAAGGAGTGGCTTCGTAAGAAGCATTTCAAGGTCCTGGAGTGGCCCAGCCAGTCTCCAGATCTCAACCCCATAGAAAATCTGTGGAGGGAGTTGAAAGTCCGTGTTGCCCAACGACAGCCCAAAACATCACTGCTCTAGAGGAGATCTGCATGAAGGAATGGGCCAAAATACCAGCAACAGTGTGTGAAAAGCTTGTGAAGAGTTACAGAAAATGTTTGGCCAACAAAGGGTACATAACAAAGTATTGTGGTGAACTCTTGGTATTGACCAAATACGTATTTTCTCCACAATGATTTGCAAATAAATTATTTAAAAATCAAGCAATGTGATTTTCTGTTTTTTTTTCCACCTTCTGTCTCTCATGGTTGAGATTTACCCATGTTGACAATTACAGGCCTCTCTAATATTTTCAAGTGGGAGAACTTGCACAATTAGTGTATGACTAAATACTTATTTGCCCCGCTGTATATGGGAAGACAGTCAAAATTACCCATGTAACTGAACTCATTGTCTAATGAAAATAATTTGGCTTAAAAGTTGGTGGGAACAATTTGAGCATCCTGAAAAGTTGGTAAAAGTTGTCCCTACCGTCCCTATGCAAACCTGCGCCCTTGGTTTCCCATCAGAACCAGCACTGCGTTTTCCATTAGGACCAGCTCACAGTGTCGTAAAATCATCAATGAATCAAAAATCAATCTCCCGGTCGCCTGCAGATGGATTAAACAACATTTCTGTTTCTAGCGGCTGTGTGAAGGACGAATAATAATAAGATAATGAATCCAGTTGTGGGAAACTATAGCATATGACTGTTAGCAACCGTGTGGCTAAACTATTTTGTCTCTTTTGTTGCTCTGCCATCTTTGCAGAATTCACGTGAAAGAGTTCGCATTGAGTTCCGTCTTTACCAGGCTTGTAAATAACGGCGTTATTAACGGCGTTATTTTTGTCAGTCGTGAGTAATCTAAGTAATTACTTTTTCCATCTTTGCAACACTGTTACCGTTACTGAGGATGGAAAGACGAGCATTACTATGCGTTTCTATGTTGGTTGAATGACGCGAGAAATGTCTGAGAGACCTGGAGAAAGCAGAGCAGGAGAGGGGAGGAAGGGAAGGGGGTTATGACGCCGTTGCGTACGCAATGCTAGGTGGCTCAGAGCGTTAGAATAGCATTAGGCAAAATACCAGCAACAGTGTGTGAAAAGGTTGTGAAGAGTTACAGAAAAAGTTTGGCCTCCGTTATTGCCAACAAAGCGGACATAACAAAGTGTTGAGATGAGCTTTTGGTATTGACCAAATACTTATTTTCCACCATGATTTGCAAATAAATTCTTTGAAAATCAAACAATGTGATTTTCTAGTTTTTTTCCCCACGTTCGGTCTCTCATGGTTGAGGTTTACCCATGTTGACAATTACAGGCCTCTCTAATATTTTCAAATGGGGGAACTTGCACAATTAGTGGCTGACTAAATACTTATTTGCCCTAATGTATTTGCAGCTGTATCACACAAATAAATTGTTTAAAAAATCACATATTTCTGGATTTTTCTTTTTAGATTATCCCTCACAGTTGACATGCATCTACGAGGAAAATTTCAGACCCTTCCGTGATTTCTAAGTGAGAGAACTTGCAAAATAGCAGGGTGTTCAAATACTTATTTTCTTCACTGTAGGTGTTAGAAAGAAAAAATATGAGGAAGTATTAATGTTTATTTTCTTACCTTTTTATCTTTATATCCAGTATAATTATCCCATACTATATCATCATATTATATTTCTCTCTCTCGCTGGTTTCTATTTCTCACAAATCCAAAATATTTAAAATTTAGGTTCATAATGCATAGTGAATTCATAGTGAATTTTAGCAACACTGACCTCTACCGGTAATTGTATTTACCTACATTCTAAAGTACAACTCACGGTCTTGTTTGGAAGGATTTGAGAACGTGGCGTCTGCTTCAGCGTGATTGGTCGCTCGGATGAGCGCGTGTTTGTACGTCTGGACCAATTGGAAGTGGTTGAGAAATCCAGCAGCTATGGGACGGAAGCATCGACAAGCGTCCCAGAGCAGTGATGATGGGATACCGCTGCTTCTCCTCCCTGTTTACGTCACGCAATAAGACGAATTAGAAAATAAATTTGTATTGAGATGATAGCCGAGTAAGCCAAAATGGACAATGCGACTGTGGAGGACTGCATTCCATGGCGTGAGTATGACCTCTATTCGCATACTACTGGATACCAATACGATTTATTTCATAAGACCATCCACCAGATGTCAGTCATTTCCTATATAAATGGGTCACTGTGGCGCAGCAACGCGAGGCAAGTAAACGCAAGGGAAATAGCAAAAAAAAGATGAAACATAAGTTATTGGAAGCAAAAGACTGTAATTTAACCACGATACAAATAGATATTGTGTTAAGTTTATTTTTAAATTAATTTTTCCCCCTAAACCTGGCCCATAAGACATTTTTTGTGTGTTTTTCAAATCAATACATTGTAATAAATTTTTGTTGTTGTCATCAAGCAAAGTATCCTAACACATTGGACTCTTTAAAATATACTTGTTTTCAAATGAATAAGCAGATTTGTGAACGCTTTTTGAAACATTTGATTTTAAATGGTTTGAGGTAGGGTTGTTCCGATCATGTTTTTTTGCTCCCGATCCGATCCCGATCGTTTTAGTTTGAGTATCTGCCGATCCCGATATTTCCCGATCGGATTGCTTTTTTTTTTTTTTTGCTCCCGATTCAATTCCAATCATTCCCGACAATTTTTCCCGATCATATACATTTTGGCAATGCATTAAGAAAAAAATGAATAAAACTTGGACGAATATATACATTCAACATACAGTACATAAGTACTGTATTTGTTTATTATGACAATAAATCCTCAAGATGGCATTTATATTATTAACATTCTTTCTGTGAGAGGGATCCATGGATAGAAAGACTTGTAATTCTTAAAGGATAAATGTGACTTTGTATATTGTGACTTAATATTGCCATCTAGTGTATTTGTTGAGCTTTCGGTAAATGATACTTTAGCCATTTAACTGTTCTGCCCAAATGCATGATGGGAAGTGCAACCATGACTGTGTGTAGTGGCACCAATTGGTATATCTTCTCTGCATTGGGAAGTTACATAGGATGTTAAGGAAAAGATCAACCACTACCGTTCTTCCCCATATTGCTTCACACGATATTTCTAATTGTTGAGAGAGGGATTTTAAGGCTTTAGCCAATTAAAAAGAGACTCCAAAGACTGCCAAAATTCTCTCTACCCATGTTACGCTGCCTGTTAGCTCTATATATAGGTAAAACGGCTCCATTATAGATTGAACACGACAATGCGTGAGTGGGGCGTGCAGCGCATGCATTAATTGCATTAAATATTTTAACGTGATTAATTTTAAAAAAATTAATTACCGCCATTTACGCGATAAATTTGATAGCCCTAGTTTAAGCCAAAATTAAAGACTCTGGATGAATGTAAGACATTCTGTCTGTAACGTTAAATACAATTAGAAAACGATTTAATTAAAAAAAATATATATATATTAAAAAAAGGCATGTCCGATATTTTTTTGCCAATTCCGATACTTTGAAAATGACGTGATCGGATGCCGATCGATCGGGACATCTTTAGTTAATGGTATGGAGGAAGTCGGCGTGATGTCACAATGACGTCACCTCGCTTAGCAACGTGTCGCCATTTTGTGAAGGGGGAAACGCACAGCCAAACATTCCATAGACAAACGTCTGAAATTCATATATTTCAGGTGTGTTTTGAGTCTTTTTTCCTAAAACTGTCTTAAACGTGGCTTACTATTATCACGAGTCACTGCCGACAGACGGAAGGAGTCGATGCAATTTAAAATTAGCGTTTATTGGCTTACAAAGCTGCCCATACAAAGTCGCAGCTGATAGCTGGATAAACATTCCAAAGGAATGGCCTGCAGTGGAGTTCGGAAACATATACAACTACCTCATAAAGTCACCCAGTAAGTTGACCTTTATCAATTACGTGGAATATGTACTGTGTGGAACTAAGAAAACTGGTAGTATATACGGAGTGATTATTTCTGCCGTAACCGGTAATTCGCCTCCAAGCATTATTTAGCCGTGAACACGTCACGGCAAAATAACCAATTCCCACCAGGCCAATAATATACCGATTGACTAATCAGAGCAGTTCATGGCAAAAAAAAAAAAAATGCTTTGTGAGTTGCCGGTTACGGTAATAATAACCACTGCCTAGTCTTTTGAATCCTAGCAGCTAATTGGGGCAAAAAAAAAAAAATCAATTAGTTTACTCACCAGTAATAAAATCTCGGCTCCAAACGTAAATGTGCTTGGATTTAGGTTCCCACAGGCGAGAATAGTCCACGGAACCGTCTTCTTTTACGGTTCCTCGATTAATTGCTTTCAGCCATTTGTTTCTCCTTTTCTTCTCATGAGGAAGAATGAAGAACTTCAAATGCGGCTCCGAACTCTTCCTTGTGAGACAACCCGCAACACAGCAACTTTTAGTCATTCCGACGGAAAAAAGCTCGCAAATAAGACGAAAGTTCAACGCGTTTGTATTACAATGCACGACAGAGCAACTGCTTGTCACTCGTCTTTTGCCCCGTTTTCAATATGGCAACGCTTTGTTGTGGCTGGTGATGTCATTAATGCCCAGATGTCCCACTGCCTCTATAGGTAACACTCTATTTGACAGCGGCGTCATAAGACTGACATAAGACCATCATGGGCATTACTGAATGCTTATGACAGATGTCATTAAGTGTCATCCAGCAAATTATGTCAATACATTTATGTCCATCTTAGATGTTTTCCATCTATTCAAAAGTGAGATCATTTAAAACACTAAATGACATCTGTTGTAAGCATTCATTAAAGCTCATGACAGTTATAATTATGATTGTCTAATGACAGTCTTATGGCGCCAATGTCAAATAAAGTGTTACCAAATACCATCACTAGCAATTAATGAAACAACTGGAACAGTAACTGAAGAAATAGCTAGCACAGAAAATGAATTTTGATTGTTACTTACATCTTAAACACTGCACTGCATGCTAGGAGGCATGTTGGACAACAACAGCGTGGCAGCAGAGGTTGACTGTCTCCCCCAAGGAAGTAGTGATGGCCAAATGAAGCTTCTTGAAGCAATGAAGTTTTACAGGCAATGGGTTCAAAGCTTCTAATGACATTCGTATGATGCCGCTGTCAAATAAAGTGTTACCGGTTAATATATTTTGGTGTAAATATCCCATAATACTGTGAGGACAGCGGCGGCTTATCTATAAACAAATGCCGTTTTTGAGCCAAATTTGGTGGGTGGTGGCTTATAGTCCGGTGCGCCTTATAGTGCGAAAATTACCATAGTAATGTTGGTGAGAGCTTCTTTTTGGCTGAACAAACCCAATACACACCCAAACTATTCCACATTGGGCCGCATTGGAAGCTGGATTTCTTTCCAACAAAACAGGAGGACACTTTTGCACCAATCAGGTGTCTTACAAGTGTAATCAGTTGATTGTAGTCAGGTGTTGCTTTTTTTAGCAGAAACCTCATTGGTTAAACAGACTGTGCTTCAGGATCCTCAGCCGTCCTTGAGGACCGGTTTGAGCACCCCTGATTTAAATGTAATAATCAAACAACTTGTGTATCTACACTGTTAAAAAATCTGTAAAATTTAAGGTAAAATACAGGCATCTGTGGTTGCCAGTCGTTCACCGTTAAATATACGGTGACAATGTAAAAGTTATCACGGTACACCAAATAAAAAGGCTGTATAATTTACGGTAAAATACCAGCAGATCTGATAGCCTACACTGTTAAAATACGGTGACAATATACAGTAAAAATCAATACGATAATGTATATAAATTCTGTATAATTTACGGGAAAATTTGTTCAACTGTGGCTACTGGCAAGATAAAAAACTACCGTCAGCTGTGGTTACCAATAGTTTACCGTAAATTTCACAGTGTAAATGTACTGGCAGCTGTGGTTGCCGGTAGTTTACCGTAAAATTCAATGTGTCAATCTAAAAGTCATTACGGAACTGGAAAATAATGTGTATAGTTTACGGTAAAATATTGGCAGCTGTCGTTGCCACTAGTTTATTTAATGACTGTTATACGGAAGTTATTTACATTAGCGTATTGATTTTTACCTTGTCACCGTATTTTTTACAGTGCAGGTTACCATTTTACCGTAAATTATATTAGACTTTTTTTTTTGGGTGTACCGTGATATCAGTGTAGTTTTTCTGACACTTAGTGTGTAATTCCAAAGAAAGGCAGGCTGAAATGGGTGTTCCTTTGTTCTGACATTAATACTGAGTGAGAACTGAACCCACACTGCTTATACCAAAGTCAGGCTAATGTACAACATTTATGGCGGGCTGGGTATGGCAGATGGAGGAAGTGATGACGCTGAGTAGGGAGGCTGAGGTTAACCCGACAGATGGTGAGGGACCAGGAGGTTATAAATTGGGAAAAGTGAGTATGTACAATAGACTGCATGAAAAGTCGACACACCGCTCTTGAAATTCCAGGTAGTTGGTGATAGAAAGTGAAAAAAAACAAAGATGCATCATTTCAAAACTTATTCAGGGGAAGTAAAACTCGTCAGCTGAGAAAATTTGGTTGCATAAGTGTGTACACTGTACAGGGAAAAACATGAAATAATTTAATGCAACATGAGTCAGAGCTGTAATTCTCTCCAAGGGGACGGGTATCTTTTCTTATACAGGGCAGGGGAAGGCATATGCGGAGTTTGACTGTTGTGGGGGGGGGCAAAACATGTTGATGACCCTGAAATGCAGTGTCAGCAATAAAGTTCACTTGCAAGATATACAGTGGAATGAAAAAAGTATCTGAACCTTTTGGAATTTCTCACATTTCTGCATAAAATCATAATCAAATGTGATTTGATCTTTGTCAAAATCACACAGATGAAAAAACAGTGTTTGCTTTAACTAAAATCCCCGAAACATTTATAGGTTTTCATATTTTAATGAGGCTAGCATGCAAACAATGACAGAAGGGGGAAAATAAGTAAGTGAACCCTCTGCCTAATCAGAGTTAAAGAGCAATTGAAACCAATTTTTACCAAACAATTTAGGTCAGGTGTGTGCTCAATCACTGATGAGTGGTTTAAAGCTGCCCAGCCCACTATAAAACACACCCCTGGTAAGAATTGTCTTGATGAGAAGCATTGTCTGATGTGCATCATGGCTCTGTCGAAAGAGCTGTCTGAAGACCTGCGATCAAGGATTGTTGATTTCTATAAAGCTAGGAAAGGATACAAAACCATCTCTAAAAGTCTGGATGTTCATCAATCGACAGTCAGAGAAGTTGTCTACAAATGGAGAGAGTTTGACACTGTTGCTTTTCTCTCAAGGAGTGGCCGTCCACCAAAGACGATGCCAAGAGTTCAGCGCAGAATACTCAGAGAGGTAAAAAAAAAAAGAACCCTAAGTATCTGCTAAGGACTTAAATAAATCACTGGTGGAGTCCAATTTCTATGTGCACACATCACCTATATGTCAAACTATGGCCAAGAATGGTGTTCATGGGATTACTCCACGGAGGAAGCCACTGCTGTCTAAAAAAACATTGTTGCTCATTAAATGTTCGCAAAAAGGCACTCCATAGAGGTTTTGGCAAAATATTTTTTGGACTGATGAAACCAAAGTTGAATTGTTTGGGAGTAACACACAACGTCTTGTGTGGAGGAAAAATGGAACGGCTTTCCAACATCAACACCGTGAAGCATGGTGGAGGGTGCATCGTGATTTGGGGCTGTTTTGCTACCCCATGGTCTGGACAACTTGCAATCATTAATGGAAGAATTAATTCAAAAGTTTATCAGGATGTTTTCCAAGAAAACGTTAGGCCGTCTGTCAGACAGTTAATGCTAAAAAGAGGATGGATGCTGCAACAAGACAATGATCCAAAATACAGAAGTAAATCAACTTCCGAATGGTTTCAGAAGAACAAAATGCATGTTCTGGAGTGGCCAAGTCAAAGTCCAGACTTGAACCCCATTGAGATGCTGTGGCATGATCTAAAGACAGTGATTCATGCCAGACATCCCAGGAATCTGACTGAACGACAGCAGTTTTGTAGAGTAGAATAGCCCAAGATTAGCTCTGATCGATGTGCCAGACTGATCTGCAGCTACAGGAAGCGTCTAGTTGAAGTTATTGCTGCCAAAGGGGGGGGGGGGGGGGGCACAACATATTAAATGTGATGGTTCACTTACTTATTTTTCCACTTTATGTCATTGTTTGCACACTATCCTCATTAAAATATGAAAACCTATAAATGTTTGGGTGGTTTTAGTTAAAGCAGATACTGTTTTTTCATCTGTGTGATTTTGACAAGGATCAGATCATATTTGATGGGGATTTTATGCAGAAATGTGAGAGATTCCAAAAGGTTTAGATACTTTTCATACCACTGTATGCTTGGTTTGTTGCTTCGCCCATACTTGTATATACAGGCATCCCAGCTGTGTGTGTGTGGGGGGGGGAGGGGGGAGTGGTGCGTGTATTTTTCTGTCTTTTGAAGTGGAGACGTAGACGGCGATTTTTGCGTTCCGCGTCGATATCCAAGTTACTGCAAAGTTTTATCCTCGTCGCACTCACCCATGGAAAACGAATCGTCAACACGGTCAGTTTCAAAAATGGCGGCAGGTAAAACAGGAGAAGGCATCCTTTTTGACTGAATATTCCAGGCAAGAATATTTATAATAATACGTCGAAAATGAACTTTTTTTTTATTTGAAGAAGTTAAGTCATTATCCATCTTGCCTTTTCTGTCCTCAGGTAGTTTTGGCTAATCAAAGGCAAGGCAAGGCAAATTTATTTATATAGCACAATTCAACACAAGGCAATTCAAAGTGCTTTACATCACATGAAGATCATAAAAATCACATTTAAGACAATCAAAATCGGAAATAAAATTATACATAAAAATCACATGTAATAACCAATAGAATAAAAATAAATAAAATAAAAATAAAACAAAAACTACTACTACTAATAATAATTTGAATCAGCAATGGAGATAAGCACAAGAGGAATAGAAAGCAAGTAGATTGAAATATATAGACAGTTATGGATATGCAGTGCTAAACAAAAGCATTTTTAGCCCTGATTTAAAAGAGCTAACAGTTTGAGCATACTTCAGACGTTCAGGTAACTTATTCCAGAGGTGAGGAGCATAATAACTAAATGCTGCCTCACCCTGCTTGGTTCTTGTTCTTGGAACATGCAGAAGACCGGTTCCAGATGACCTTAGGGGTCTACATGTCTCATAGGAATCTAACAAATCAAGCATGTAGTTTGGTCCAAGGCCATTAAGTGTTTTGTAGACGAGCAGTAGTATTTTATAGTCTATTCCTTGACTCACTGGAAGCCAGTGTAGCGATTTCAAAACCGGTGTAATGTGGTCCAGATTCCTTGTATTTGTGAGGACTCTGGCTGCAGCATTCTGTACTAGCTGCAGCTTCCTGACTGATTTTTTCAAGACCCATAAATATACCGTTGCAATAGTCCAATCTGCTGAAAATGAATGCATGCATAAGTTTTTCCATGTCTTGTTGAGTCAGAAGCCCCTTAATTCTGGTTATATTTTTTAGGTGGTAATAAGCGGATTTAGTGACGGACTTAGATGGCTATCAAATTTTAGGTCTGAGTCAATAATTACGCCAAGGTTTCTGACTTGATTTGTAGCTGTAAGGGACATTGAGCTAAGTTGCCTGCTTATCTTTGACCTTTCCTTTTTGGCCCAAAAATGATCACCTCTGTCTTCTCCACATTTAACTGGAGAAAATTCTGGCACATCCATTCATTGATTTGATGAATGCATTTAATCAGGGAGACTAAGGGACTATAATCATGTGGGGACACAGAAATGTACAGTTGTGTGTCATCTGCATAGGTGTGATTGGAGATGTCATACTGTTCCATTATCTGAGCTAAGGGAAGCATAAAGATGTTAAATAAGAGTGGTCCAAGAATTGACCCTTGAGGGACTCCACACGTGAATTTGGTTCGTTCTGACTGATGGTTTCCGATTGACACAAAGAAATCCCTATCATATAAATAGGACGTGAACCACTGAAGTATAGTGTCAGTAAGCCATACCCACTGTTCCAATCTGCTGAGTAGTATGTTGTGATCAGCGGTGTCGAATGCGGCGCTGAGATCCAATAGTAACAGAACAGATGATTTGCCTGCATCGGTATTCCGACGAATATCATTTAGGACTTTGATAAGCACGGTCTCGGTGCTGTGTTGTGGCCGAAATCCAGACTGAAATGAGTTAAAAAGATTGTTTTGCATCATAAAAGTCTGGATCTGTTCGAACACAACCCTTTCGATAATTTTCCCCAAAGCAAATGACCCTGTCTAAAGTGCAAGTCACATGATCTCTTCGAAAAATTATTTTGACCCATTATAAAACTTTTTTTTGTTCATTTAATTCATTTTTGTTGTTTTTTTATTGCTTTAAAACCAGCAAAGTCTTAATTTTAAATTCATATACACTGTATATGAAAGTCAATTACATGCAGTGACATTGTTTGGCCACCTTGGGGGGGGGGGGGGCTATGCCAGCCTCCATGGGTTCGTACACAGTGGAAAAATACTCACCACGACAAAGTGTCAACAATAATTCCTGTCAGTTTATCAAATGTTTTCAGAAAACGGAGGAGTCGCTTTTTTGAATAAGCCTGGGGACAGTAATAGAACAGCAATGATCAAATATAAATATAGAAATTAATGTGCAAATATAATCTGACAACACCCTCTGGATTTGGGGATTTGTTTTATGTACAATTTGAAAAAAATATGGCAAGGCCAATTAGAGATTATTGACGAGAATATGGGGCTCCCTCAGCTGTACTTTGCCAGTTGGAGAAGTTTTTTGAGACTATGGTTTGTGCTGTTTTATGTGCCAAATGTAAAAAAAAAGTGATTTGATAGTGGTTAGAGCATGTGATAAAATGGTCACCTTATTCTCATCAAACGTTTCACTTTTCGTTCCTGCTAACTCATTGAGACTTGCGTTATCCATACCACGGTTGAAGAAAGATGATTTTAAGCTGGTGTAAAAGCAATTTGAGGAAGTAAACGTTTTAGATCAGTGAAGGGTGGAGACTGACATAGATACATATAGTTTGAAATGTCACAGTGTTGTGCAATCTGTGCCACTTTGTGTGGCAGCGAGATACAGTAAAGTAAAGTTTGAGCGAGGAGTTATTTGCGTGTGTGTGGGGTGGTGGGGAAGAGGTGGTTCTAGCTAAAGTAATGAACACAATGTATTTTTTCTTTGACATGCAGCACAGACTATAAGGAACACACCGACTATAAGGAACATAATGTATTTTTTCTTTGACATGCAGCACATACTATAAGGGTATAATGTTAAAGGCTGAACCTGACTAATCAAAATGTGTATGTCCTTGTCATTGTAAGTACAAGTAGTCACAAATACACGTACCTGTACTACAAGTAGATGCAAATACACATACTTGTGGTTTAAGTACAAGCAAAAACACATACTTGTAGTGCAAGCACACATCAGTAAACAGACACATGACATACAAATAACTATAGTCGACTAAAATTAAGTACACGTTCTTGTAGTATAAGTAAACGTACTGAAGTACAAGTACGCAACGAATACTGTATGCATACACTGCTGACCAAAAGTATTGGCAGCCCTGCAATTATGTCAGATAATGCTCAATTTATCCCAGAAAATGATTGCAATTACAAATGCTTTGGTAGTAATATCTTCATTTATTTTGCTTGCATTGAAAAAACACGAGAGAATAGAAAATAATTAAATCATTATCATTTTACTAGGGCTGTCAAAATTATCGCGTTAACGCGCGGTAATTAATTTTTTAAATTAATCACGTTAAAATATTTGACGCAATTAACGCACATGTCCCGCACTGTCCCATGTCAGACATTATTCTGCCTTTTGGTAAGTTTTACAGCAAGGTTTTTTGTGCTGTCTAACAGCGAACTCTTTTGGTCACTTTGCGACATAGTTTATTGCTTTCTTGCCAGTTCAATACGGCTGCATGACGTCTCGGGCTGACGCCTATGTTGTAATGTTGTGCTTATATGATCCTTGGACAAGATTTGTCCGTAAGTATGGTTGTTGTAAAGAATGTACATATTATGTTAGTAAGCGAAATGTTATATTTTTTGTATGAGACGCTTTTTGTTAATGTTTAGTGAACCTGTATAGCGTGCTAAGCTAACGTTGTTGCTAATGCAATGCTTGTGTACTTTTTTTTTGTAGTTTCACTACGGGCTAAAGAGAACAATGGTTTGAGGCCATTTTATTAATAGATCAGATGAAAAAAAAAGAAGTCTGATTATTAAGGCGTCGTTCACTAGCTGTCTAGCTTTGGAAAAAGTAGACGCTTCGGAGTGAGGACAGCATAGACAGATTTAAATGACAGTAGAGTGAAATGCCCACTACAGTCCTTATATACCGTATGTTGAATGTATATATCCATCTTGTGTCTTATCTTTCCATTCCAACAATTTATTTTACAGAATATATATATAATTTACAGAAAAATATGGCATATTTTATAGATGGTTTGAATTGCGATTAATTACGATTAATTAATTTTTAAGCTGTAATTAACTCGATTAAAAATTTTAATCGTTTGACAGCCCTACATTTTACACAAAACTCCAAAAATGGGCCGGACAAAAGTATAGACCCCATTCACCAACGTCACACAATGACGTGTTGCTGTATCCGGCAGCCATATTGTCCGTCATTGTTTATCCGTATTCTCAATGGTTTCAATTTGTCGTGCAATTTATAGTGCAATTCATGGAAGCTCCGGTGCTTTTAGACGCTGTAAACTCATTGGATGCGTTGCATAAAAGGCGTTATGTGGAAAAGCTTCAGTCTATCCATTCGCCAGATCCATATTTGATGCCTAAATCGATATTTTTCGACCCGCTGTCTTCGCCGTCTCTGCCTGACATCTGCTACCCTGATATCTACAACTATCTTGTCCACAGCCTAGTCTATTCTCGCGAAACTTTGAAAAACTTTAAGAGCAGCACTCTAAGCAACATTACTCCGTGTGACCCTTTACTTTCAATTTTCTAAAATGGCGACAATCAATTAAAAAAAAAGTTGACTGCGATGGCTGACGCTTCAAGGATAGGTGGATATTGGACTATTTCTTCAATACAATACGCAACAACGGTGTCTGCCTCATTTGCAAAGAGACAGTCGCTGTTTTCAAAGAGTTCGATATGACGCGATATTACCAAACAAGACACGCTGACATGTATGACAACATTACAAGGAAGATACGCAGCGAGAAATTATAGCAACTTGAAGCTAGTTTAATTTCACAGCAGCAGTATTTCGCAAGAGCCTGAGTGTCGAAAGAGAACGCCACAAAGGCGAGAAATTGAAATTATGAATTAAAAATAAATAAATAAAGCAAATGTGACACACAGAAGGGCTTGCTAAAAATTGTTTAGATATATTGTTCTACGTAAATCAGCCACGGTAACCCCCCACATTTTTACCACACCAAATCTGGCCCCCTCTGCAAAAAGTTTGGACACCCCTTTTTAACTGATGATCCGTAGACGAGGCCAGCTTCTTTCACTTGGTACCAGCTAAATATTATTCAAAAAATAATCATGGCGGAAGAAATAAACATCTTGAATTTGAAACCGTATGTTGTCGGCGATTAGCCTCGCAATGATCTTAATTGTAGCAGATGTCAGGCAGAGACGGCGAAGACAGTGGGTCGAAAAATATCGATTTAGGCATCAAATATGGATCTAGCGAATGGATAGACTGAAGCTTTTCCACATAACACCTTTTATGCAACGCATCTAATGAGTTTACAGCGTCTGAAAGCACCGGGGCTTCCATGAATTGCACTATAAATTGCACGACAAATTGAAACCATTGAGAATACGGATAAACAATGACGGACTTTATGGTGGCCGGATACAGCGACACGTCATTGTGTGACTTTGGTGAGTGGGGTCTATAGGCTGATTGGTGGAAGGCGGCACAGATTAAAAACAAGTTTTACGGCTGAAATCGACTTATAAATTGGTAAAAATATCGGTTTAACCATTGAGAACCGTGTTAGATGTACAGTATTTCTTTAATTTCTATTGAAATATTAGGGCCATTTAATGAACAATTGAATTGCAAAACTTAACATTTTGCTACTTTAAATCCATTTTTGGGTACTAATTCTACTCTTTCTAAACATTCTTTACAAAAAGTGAGAACTAAAAATTGTGAAACCAACCAAAGCCAGCTGGCACTTCCTGAATGGTAACCTTGATTTGGTCATTGCACATGACTGACTGACAGAGTTGTGTTTCATTTTAATATGTAATAGATGTAAAAAATGTGCAAATTTGTTTTTCGTTTTTGGGACGAAAGTAAAGCAACAGTGAGTTTTAGCCAAAATATGGGGAGGATTTTCATTTGTGTTGAAATAACCATTAAATTAGTGAATTTTGCTTTGTAGATTTTAGCATCCAATTGCTATACTTCAATCTTCAAATCTGCAAATAATGTCTTTAGACATACTACATTGCTCTTGGGGTGGTCTCAAAAGTTTGCGTGGACGAACTATAAATGGTTGAACACAGCAATGCAAAATCCACATCTTAAACATGTACTATTGTCAAAAACAAGCATTAAAATCAGTAGATCCTTTCTTACTAGCATAAATTATATTTCTTTTTTTTTCAGTTGATCTGTTCCTCCCTGATTGGCCCTGGCAAGTTCAATGTTCTTAAAAGAAGAAGGGGAAGTATTAAGAACCCATTTGTCAAGGAAGCCTCCGAAATGAGGAAGCTTCAAAGCGTCACCTTTCCACCGCGTTCACATTTCAACGGCAAATATCTTCTTTGTCAGCTACCAGTTGAATTGGACATAATGCCATATCGCTTACAGTATTGGATTGCTTGAAAAACTGAAGAGGTTACATCATCACTACAGAACATATAGTAAGTATACATGATCAATTTATTTCAAATCTATTCATGCTTGAAACATTCAGCCAATGGTCTTCTACAACAGCACTACAAAAACACTTTTTACCCTTTTTATCTGTCTTGGAATAATGTTTTTATACAATACTGATGTTTTTGTGAACGAACGATGTCCTAAATTAAGCTGTTAAATTGTTGGAAAGTAAATGCACATGTTCGTCACATGAATGGAGAAAAATTAAAACAATTGTCCATGCTTTTGCAATTTCTTTTTAGGAAAATATTCAGTTCCCTTTTCAAATGTTTCTTAGTTCCATGATTTCTGTAATGTTTCGATAGGTCCCTAACTTAGGAAACACGTGCAATTGAAGAAAATGTAATGAAATGTACAACTTTACAATTTTTTGTGACGAGAAAAGACATCATCCGTGCCCCAAATGACCGCATCGCAAGCTGCTAAAGATTTCAATAAATCACCTACAGAAAATAAACCAAGTATTGTTGGAGACTAGAGGTGCAACTAATCGATTAGCAAATTAATCGGCAACTATTTTGAGAACCGATTAATCATTTAGGACCCTCTTCAACTTATCTAAATTCTTGAAATTATGACATACTGTATATAACTTCTGTTGTAAATATTATGAGATTTCTTCATTATATTTTTATTAAGTCAAAGTAGGACATGAACAAAAATCTGCTTTTACTTTGAAGAACAACTATTCACATTTTTGCCAATTTTCAAACATCTTACTGTCTAAACTACAGTGGTATGAAAAACCTTTTGAAATTTCTCACATTTCTGCATAAAATCATCAAATGTGATCTGATCTTTGTCAAAATCACACAGATGAAAAAACAGTGTCTGCTTTAACTAAAACCACCCAAACATTTATAGATTTTCATATTTATTAGCTGCAGATCAGTCTGGCACATTGATCAGGACTAGGGTTGTTCCGATCATGCTTTTTTGCTCCCGATCCGATCCCGATCGTTTTAGTTTGAGTATCTGCCGATCCCGATATTTCCCGATCCGATTGCTTTTTTTTTTGCTCCCGATTCAAGTCCAATCATTCCCAATAATTTTTCCCGATGATATACATTTTGGCAATGCATTAAGAAAAAAATGAATAAAACTCGGACGAATATATACATTCAACACACATTACCTAAGTACTGTATTTGTTTATTATGACAAATCCTCAAGATGGCATTTACATTATTAACATTCTTTCTGTGAGAGGGATCCACGGATAGAAAGACTTGTAATTCTTAAAGAATAAATGTTACTTTGTATATTGTGACTAAATATTGCCATCTAGTGTATTTGTTGAGCTTTCAGTAAATGATACTGTAGCCATTTAACTGTTCTGCCCAAATGCATGATGGGAAGTGCAACCATGACTGTGCGTAGTGGCACCAATTGATATATCTTCTCTGCGTTGGGAAGTAACATAGGGTGTTAAGGAAAAGATCAACCACTAACGTTCTTCCCCACATGGCTTCCCACGATATACAGTGGGGAGAGCAAGTATTTGATATACTGCCAACCCATTGGCAGTGTATCAAATACTTGTTCTCCCCACTGTATCTAATTGTTGAGAGAGGGATTTAAAAGCTTCAGCCAATTAATATGAGGCTCCAAACACTGCCAAAATTCTCTCTACTCATTTTACGCTGCCTGTTAGCTCTATATATAGGGAAAATGGCGCCATTATAGATTGAACGCGACAATGCGTGAGTGGGTCGTGCAGCGCATGCGTCAATTGCATGAAATATTTTAACGTGATTAATTTTTTAGAAATTATTTACCGCCGTTTATGCGATAAATTTGATAGCCCTACTTTAAGCTAAAGACTCTGGATGAATGTAAGACATTTTGTCAGTAACGTTAAATACAATTAGAAAATGATTTAAGTAGAAAATATATATATATTAAAAAAAGGCATGTCCGATATTTTTTTGCCGATTCCGATACTTTGAAAATGACGTGATCGGACCCGATCGATTGGGATCAGGACGGATCTTGGCCCATTCTTCACTACAAAACTGCTGTAGTTTCAGATTCCTGGGATGGCTGATATGAATCGCCGTCTTTTAGTCATGCCACAGTATCTCAAACTCCAGAACGGGTATTTTCCTCTTTTAAGCTTCAACTGTCTGACAGACGGCCTTAGGTTTTCCTGCAAAAAATCCTGATAAACTTTTGAATTCATTCTTCCATTAATGATTGCAAGTTGTCCAGGCCCTGAGGTAGCAAAACAGCCCCAAATCATGATGGTTCCTCCACCATGCTTCCGGGTGGGGATGAGGTGTTGATGTTGGTGAGCTGTTCCATTTTTCTTCCACACATGAAGTTGTGTGTTACTCCCAAACAATTCAACTTTGGTTTCATCAGTCCACAAAATATTTTGCCAAAACTTCTGTGGAGTGTCCAAGTTCCTTTTTGCGAGCAATAAACGAGCAACAATGTTTTCTCTAGACAGCAGTGGCTTCCTCCCATGAACACCATTCTTGGCCATAATTTTACATATAGTTGATGTGTGCACATAGATATTGGACTGTGCCAGTGATTTCTTTAGACAGTACAATTTAACAGTTTTAGTCAGGTGTGTGCCCAATCAATGATGAGTGGTTTAAATCTGCCCAGCCCACTATAAAACACACACCTGGTAAGAATTATCTTGATGAGAAGCATTGTCTGATGCGCATCATGGCTCGGTCCAAAGAGCTGTCTGAAGACCTGCGATCAAGGATTGTTGATTTGTATAAAGCTGGGAAAGGATACAAAACCATCTCTAAAAGTCTGGATGTTCATCAATCAACATTCAGAGAAGTTGTCTACAAATGGAGCGATTTTAGCACTGTTGCTTCTCTCCCAAGGAGTGGCCGTCCACCAAAGATGACGCCAAGAGTTCAGCGCAGAATACTCAGAGAGGTAAAAAAGAATTCTAGAGTGTCTGCTAAAGACTTACAGAAAGCTCAGTCCAATATCTCTGTGCACACATCAACTATATGTAAAACTATGGCCAAGAATGGTGTTCATGGGAGGACTCCACGGAGGAAGCCGCTGCTGTCTAAAAAACATTGTTGCTGGATTAATGTTCGCAAAAAGGCACTTGGACACTCCACATAGGTTTTGGCAAAATATTTTGTGGACTGATGAAACCAAAGTTGAATTGTATGGGAGTAACACACAACGTCTTGTGTGGAGGAAAAATGGAACGGCTTTCCAACATCAATACCGTGGAGCATGGTGGAGGGAGCATCATGATTTGGGGCTGTGTTTTGCTACCTCAGGGCCTGGACAACTTGCAATCATTGATGGAAAAATGAATTCAAAAGTTTATCAGGAATTATCCAAAACACAGAAGTTAATCAATTTCAGAATGGTTTCACAGGAACAAAATACACGTTCTGGAGTGGCCAAGTAAAAGCCCAGACTTGAACCCCATTGAGATGCTGTGGCATGACCTAAAGACAGCGATTCATGCCAGACATCCGAGGAATCTGACTGAACTACAGCAGTTTTTTTAGAGAATAATGGGCCAAGATTAGTTCTGATCGATGTACCAGACTGATCTTCAGCTACAGGAAGCATCTGGTTGAAGTTATTGCCACCAAAGGGGGCACCACAAAATATTAAATGTCATTGTTTACTCACTTATTTTTCCCCCTTGTGTCATTGTTTGCATACTGTCCTTATTAAAATATGAAAACCTATAAATGTTTGGGTGGTTGTTAGTTAAAGCAGACAGTTTTTTCATCTGTGTGATTTTGACAAAGATCATTTTATGCAGAAATGTGAGCGTGCGGTCCCCATTAATCGGGAAAAATGAAGATATCCCTGTATATCTACACAACAAATTTGATAATCGATACAGTTGAAGGAAATAGTCACCGATTTTGTCATCATTGCTTCTTAAAACATGCCGAAAACAACTTCAAGATAAATTGTGAAGGTAATTGAAAGACGTGACATTTATCTGATTAATCGATTAATGGTTTTAATTAATTGTCCGATTAATCGATTGTGAAAATAATCGTTAGTTGCAGCCCTATTGGAGACCAGCATTCTGTTTCCTGAAAGATGATTGGTGGATTCCATAATTTCGAAAAATTAGTACTCTATTGTATATTAACCTATTGACACTCAGTAATTAATTGAACTGGCAGCAGCAAACATAATTTTTTTGTTTTTCTTCAGTGAATCCACTTCAACTGTCCAGCTGTGAAATGTATGTGGTTAATCCAATATTTTATTTGTTTTTTCAGGTAAATTATATTGAAGTTGTGAGCGGACATTTTGAAGGTGGCCACAATGGCTGACAGAGTGAATAGTTTGCCATTCTTTTACGGCAACATCACAAGAGAGGAGGCCGAGGACTATCTTCAGCAGCAGGGTACAGTTAGTGGCTTGTATTTGCTCCGGCAAAGTCGAAACCATTTTGGAGGTTTCGCTCTTTCTGTGTTACATTCTGGCCGCTGCTACCACTACACCATTGAAAGAGAGTCCAATGAATCGTACGCTATTGCTGGGGGTAAAAGCCACAACAGCCCTCTTGATGTGATTGACTACCACTCCCAGGAGATGGACGGCCTCGTATGTCGACTGAAGAAGCCGTGCAACAGGCCCAAGAACATGCAGCCTAAGGTGGGGCCGTTTGAGGACTTAAAGGAAAAACTCATTCTGGAATATGTAAAGCAGACCTGGAACTTACAGGTTAGTCTACACTCAAGAATGTCAATATTTTTGCTATGGCTGTCAAAATTATCGCGTTAACGGGCGGTAATTAATTTTTTAAAATTAATCACGTTAAAATATTTGACGCAATTAACGCATGCACTGAATGACCCGCTCGCACATTGCCTCAAACAGATTACAATGACGCCGTTTATGGACATTAAGAGTGAAGAGATTGCCACCGGCCGCTTGGGGGCAGCGCCGTTCAATACTAATGTTATTCCTTCTAAACGTGGGAGAATTAGTAGTTGTGAGACGTTTATGCTGTTGCATTGTGCTATTTGTGCTCCACACATATTTCTGTAAGTTTTCTTTCTGTTATTGGCAATTATGTGTCTCTTGTTGTATTTTGGGTAAGATATGTACAGAGATATATATGTTATAAAGGCGAGTGGACACAGGCGTTCTTTGGACTGCGCCGTTTATTGGCATAAGCTTCGGCAACTCCTTCACAACAAACATAAGTATCGTTTAGTGAAAGCACAACAAAAATAATATTCCTATCTCTCCAAAAAAATATTTTTCACAAAAAGAAAAGCACTTCAGTATATAGTAATGAGGGCCTATTCTCACACAGTTAAACAACAATGCAAAATGAACTGGCATTCCATATCAAAATAGCTATGCAAAATACACGTAAAACTTACTCAGACTTTGGTCACTCTATTCTTATTGTTATTTTTATTCTTATTATTATTATATTAACTCTACTTTTGATTGAAAATTTTACAAATTTTATTAAAACGAAAACATGAAGAGGGGTTTCAATATAAAATTACTATAACTTGTAACTATAACATTTATCTTTTAAGAACTACAAGTCTTTCTATCCGTGGATCACTTTAACAGAAAGAATGTTAATAATGCCATTTGTGGATTTATTGTTATAATAAACAAATACAGTACTATTGTACAGTATGTTGTATGTATATATCCGTCTTGTGTCTTATCTTTCCATTCCACCAATAATTTACAGAAAAATATGGCATATTTTATCGATGGTTTGAATTGCGATTAATTGGGATTAATCACGATTAATTAATTTTTAAGCTGTAATTAACTCGATTAAAAATGTTAATCGTTTGACAGCCCATATATATATATATAATATGTATATATATAATATGTATATATGTGTGTAAATTTTATTTAAAAGTGTTTTTACTTTTTTATGGATGATAATTATTTTTGTTGTAATGTTTAGCAACTTGGGCTGTGGCTGTGGGTTTAATCTAAAAGTTCTATTTATTTCTTTTTATTTAAAATATTTCAGTTATTTATTTTTTTGTTATTTTATTTATTTTAACATTTACTTCAAGTTGATATTCCTATTTTCAAATATGTTGTGAAAAATAAAAAAAAATCCTGTTCAATTGAATTTATTACTTATTTTTAGGGCTGTCAAACGATTACAATTTTTAATCGAGTTGATTACAGCTTAAAAATTAATTAATTGTAATTAATCGCAATTAATCGCAATTCAAACTATCTATAAAATATGCCATATTTTTCTGTAAATTATATATATATTCTATAAAATAAATTGTTGTAATGGAAAGATAAGACACAAGATGGACATTCAGCATACGGTACATAAGGACTGTAGTGGGCATTTCACTCTACTGTCATTTAAATCTGTCTATGCTGTCCTCACTCCGAAGCGTCTACTTTTTCCAAAGCTAGACGACGCTAGCTAGAGTGAACGACGCCTTAATAATTAGACTTCTTCCTTTTTCATCTGATTTATTAATAAAATGGCCTCAAACCATTGTCCTCTTTAGACCGTCGTAAAACTACAAAATAAAAGTACACAAGCATTGCATTAGCAACAACGTTAGCTAAGCACGCTATACAGGTTCACGAAACATAAACAAAAAGCGTCTCATACAAAAAATATAACATTTCGCTTGCTAACATAATATGTACATTCTTTACAACAACCATACTTACGGACAAATCTTGTCCAAGGATCATATAAGCACAACATTATCAGCCCGAGACGTCGTGCAGCCATAATGAACTGGCAAGAAAGCAATAAACCATGTCGCTAAGCGACCACAAGAGTTCGCTGTTGAACAGGACAAAAAGCCTTGCTGTAAAACTTACCAAAAGGCAGAATACTTTCTGAGCGGGACATGTGCGTTAATTGCGTCAAATATTTTAACGTGATTAATTTAAAAAATTAATTACCACGCGTTAACGCGATAATTTTGACAGCCCTACTTATTTTATCCCATACATCTCAAAATAACACATTTTAGAGCTATAATTGCAATACGTAATACCGTGAAACCGCAGTATTTTTGCTTAAGGTTATCATGCCGTCAAAATCTCTTACTGGCACATGCCTAAGTACAACTACACGCAAGTTCATGCACTTGTAATTAGGGTTGTTCCGATCATGTTTTTTTTGCTCCCGATCCGATCGTTTTAGTTTGAGTATCTGCTGATCCCGATATTTCCCGATCCGATTGCTTTTTTTTGCTCCCGATTAGATTCCAATCACTCCCGATAATTTTTCCCGATCATATACATTTTGGCAATGCATTAAGAAAAAAATGAATAAAACTCGTACGAATATATACATTCAACATACAGTACATAAGTACTGTATTTGTTATTATGACAATAAATCCTCAAGATGGCATTTACATTATTAACATTCTTTCTGTGAGAGGGATCCACGGATAGAAAGACTTGTAATTCTTAAAGGATAAATTTGACTTTGTATGTTGTGACTATATATTCCCATCTAGTGTATTTGTTGAGCTTTCAGTAAATGATACTGTAGCCATTTAACTGTTCTGCCCAAATGCATGATGGGAAGTGTAACCATGACTGTGCGTAGTGGTACCAATTGATATATCTTCTCTGCGTTGGGAAATAACATAGGTTGTTAAAAAAGATCAATTACTACTTTTCTTCCCCACATTGCTTTCCACGATATTTCTAATCGTAGGGAGAGGGATTGTAAGGCTTTAGCCAATTAAAAAAAGGCTCCAAAGGCTGCCAAAATTCACTCTACTCATTTTACGCTGCCTTTTATCTCTCTAAATGGGTAAAACGGCGCCATTACAGATTGATCGCGACAATGCGTGAATGGGTCGTGCAGCGCATGCGTTAATTGTGTTAAATATTTTGATGTGATAAATTTTTTAAAAATTAATTACCGCCGTTAACGGGATAAATTTGATAACCCTACCTTAAGCCTAAACTAAAGACTCTGGATGAGTGTAACATATTATGTCTGTAACGTTAAATACAATTAGAAAACGATTTTATATATATATATATATATATATATATATATATATATATATATATATATATATATATATATATATATATATATATATATATATTAAAAAAAGGCATGTCCAATATTTTTTGCCAATTCCGATACTTTGAAAATGACGTGATCGGACATCTCTACTTGTGATAGAAGTAAACGTACTTCTACTATTAGTACTTGCAATTGTGGTACAAGTACATACAGAGGTCTGGCAACCTGGACAAAGACAAATTACATATCTCGTAATTGGCTGATTGGACATCCGTTGTTAACACAGAATCAAAACAATAATTTTCGGGGCTGACAATGGACTTTTAAAATGGGAAAGTCTCGGCTTAACTATTGATAACCGTGTTAGAAGTATTTCCAAAAAACATGGATCTTTAATGAATTTAAGGGCCATTTAATGAAAAATTGAAGTGCAAATCTTATATATTTCTCCTTTAACAAGAGAGAAAACAATAAAGTGACTCTAAAACTTCTCTGAGCAGGGGACAGCTCTGGAACAAGCCATAATCAGTCAAAGGCCACATTTGGAGAAGCTGATTGCGGCCACCGCTCACGAACGAATGCCTTGGTTCCATGGAAAAATAACTCGAGAGGACTCAGAGCCAAGGCTTCAAAATGGCTCCCGTACAAATGGAAAATTTCTGTAAGTATTTTGCCAACGTTCATCTCTTGAGTGCTTGCTGACGGAAGTAATTTTTAAAAAAAATTGTTGGAAGAATACAGTTGTCCTATAAGGTCAAAAGGGTTCAGAGTGTAAAATAAGAAATGCCACAAATCTTTTGTCCATTAATATTTTCTCTTGAATTTGGACGTAGTGGTAAAGTGAAAAAAACCCAACAGTTCTTTAAATTCTCTTAAATGAACAGAAGATGACGACAACGCATAATGATACAAATAATTAGGGCTGCAGCTCTTGATTATTTAAGTTATCGACTAATCTATCATTTAATTCAAATACCGTAATTTTCGGACTATTAAGCCGCTACTTTCCCCCCCCATTTTGAATACTGCGGCTTATAGTCCTGTGCGGCTTATTTATTGATTTCTTTGGGTAATATGTAACACTTTATTTGACAGTGGCGTCATTAGACCGTCATTATTATAACATGACACTATCATGGGCATTACAGAATGGTCTTATGGTGCCACTGTCAAATAAAGTGTTACCAAATACCATAACTAGCAATTAATGAAACAACTAGAACCGTAACTGAAGAAATAAATAGCACAGAACATGATTTTTGATTGTTTTTTACATCTGTAGTGCTGCAATGCATGCTAGGAGACATGTTGGACAACACCAGTGTTGACAGCAGTTGGCAGCAGAGGTTTACTGACTCCCCCAAGGGAGCAGTGATGGCTAAATGAAGCTTCCTGAAGCAATGAAGTTTTGCAGCCAATTGGTTCAAAGCTTCATGGTGGTTCATTTGGTCTTATGAAAGTCGTATGATGCGGCTGTCAAATAAAGTGTTACCGGTTAATATCTTTAGGTGTACATATCCGATGATACAGTGAGGACACCTGCGGCTTATAGTCCAGTGCGGCTTATCTATGCACAAATGTGGTTTTTGTGTCAAATTTGATGGGTGGCGGCTTATAGTCAGGTGCGCCTTATAGTGCGAAAATTATGGTAATCGGATTAGTGACATTTAATGTATTGCACAATAAATTTTAGGGGATGTAAAACAAAGGCTTGCTAAGATTGCACTTTCAAAAGAAATGCAAATACAAAATAAAATTCCTGAGTGTTTTTTCAAACTATGCAGAATTGCACTTTAATTACACAGAGCAATAAATGCAATTAAAAAATATATTAAAATACCTGAGCTTAGCCTCAAACGGTATAGAAAATAAATAAATGAGGACCTAAGTCAGTGGTTCTTAACCTGGGTTTGATCGAACCCGAGGGGTTCGGTTAGTAAGTCTAAGGGGGTTTGGTAAAGGTAAAGAAACACAGAGCTCTATTTTCGTACGCTGATTAAATCTAGGCAAATTGGCTTTTTAGACCAGGTTATGGATTCGTTTTCTCCCGATTTACAGGCTTAATCCATTTATTTTAATTGCTAGTCCTCGATTTGATGGGAGGAGGAACTGGTTTGCTCAGTGGAAGGTTGACTCGGACTTGGTATGAGGTAATACAAAAGACCAATGGGCAGCGTGGTCTCAAATTTTGAACTGTTCATAAAACATGCTGTCAAAATTAGAGGACTTTTGTCAGGAATTTGCTATTAGCGTGATAGCTTAGATATATTGGTTTTGAATTTGAAAAAAAAATGGCTTCTAATTCTGAAGGGTTCGGTGAATCCACATGTGAAACTTGTGGTGTTCGGTACCTTTAGCAATGTTAAGAACCACTGATCTAAGTACAACAAAAAAACAACTGACTAACTTGAATTGCGTCTTTTTTAACAAATCGTTCAAATACATTTTCCCACAAAAATTGCTTAATATACCAATAAACTAAATTATGTATCAAAAAAAAAACAACAAAAACATGAGCTCAAACAAAAACTTACCTTATGTTGTTCTTACCAGGGAGCAGCAATGAGCTGTGTCATATTCTTTATCGCCACAAGAGGGCAGTGTATCCACCCAAATCAATAAAACTAAATGCAAAGCTTGCAATACAAACCATTACAACGCCACTCTGATTAAACGAATCCTTGAAACAGCCACATTTGATTCAAAGCTGTTTTGTAATCGACTTACTCAATTAATTAATTGTTATAACACTACAAATAATAAATAAAACATGGTGTGTGTTATACTTATATAGCGCTTTTCCACCTTTCAAGGCGCTCAAAGCGCTTTACACTATCTCACCATCTACCTACTGGTGACGCAGCACCAGGAGCAACGTGGGGTTCAGTATCTTGCTCAAGGACACTTAGACGAGTTCATCAGGGCGGAGAATCGAACCCACCCTCTGGTTAGGGGGACAACTACTGAGCCACGCCACCACATGGAACAAAGTATCAAATTAGATGAGCTCAAAATGGCAGAAAAGAATCCTAAGCTTATACAGTGGGGCAAATAAGTACTTAGTCAACCCCTAATTGTGCAAGTTCTCCCACTTGAAAATATGAGAGAGGCCTGTAATTGTCAACATGGTTAAACCTCAACCATGAAAGACAGAATGTGGAAAAAAAAAAACCAGAAAATCACATTGTTTGATTTTTAAAGAATTTATTTGCAAATCATGGTGGAAAATAAGTATTTGGTCAATACCAAAACTTCATCCCAATACTTTGTTATGTACCCTTTGTTGGCAATAACGGAGGCCAAATGGTTTCTGTAACTCTTCACAAGCTTTTTCACACACTGTTGCTGGTATTTTGGCCCATTCCTCCATGCAGATCTCCTCTAGAGCATTGATGTTTTGGGGCTGTTGTTGGACAACACGGACTTTCAACTCCCTCCACAGATTTTCTATGGGGTTGAGATCTGGAAACTGGCTAGGCCACTCCAGGACCTTGAAATGCTTCTTACGAAGCCACTCCTTTGTTGCCCTGGCTGTGTGTTTGGGATCATTGTCATGCTGAAAGACCCAGCCACGTCTCATCTTCAGTGCCCTTGCTGATGGAAGGAGATTTTCACTCAAAATCTCTCGATACATGGCCCCATTCATTCTTTCCTTTACACAGATCAGTCGTCCTGGTCCCTTTGCAGAAAAACAGCCCCAAAGCATGATGTTTCCACCCCCATGCTTCACAGTGGGTATGGTGCAATTCAGTATTATTTTTCCTCCAAACAAGAGAACCTGTGTTTCAACCAAAAAGTTCTATTTTGGTTTCATCTGACCATAACACATTCTCCCAGTCCTCTTTTGGATCATCCAAATGCTCTCTAGCGAACCGCTGACGGGCCTGGACGTGTACTTTCTTCAGCAGGGGGACACGTCTGACAATGCAGGATTTGAGTCCCTGGCGGCACATTGTGTTACTGATAGTAGCCTTTGTTACTGTGGTCCCAGCTCTCTGTAGGTCATTCACTAGGTCCCCCCGTGTGGTTCTGGGATTTTTGCTCACCATTCTTGTTATCATTTTGACGCCACGGGGTGAGATCTTGCATGGAGCCCCAGATCGAGGGAGATTATCATTGGTCTTGTATGTCTTCCATTTTCTAATAATTGCTCCCATAGTTGATTTCTTTACACCAAGCGTTTTACCTATTGCAGATTCAGTCTTCCTAGCCTAGTGCCGGTCTACAATTTTGTTTCTGGTGTCCTTCGACAGGTCTTTGGTCTTGGCCATAGTGGAGTTTGGAGTGTGACTGACTGAGGTTGTGGACAAGTGTCTTTTATACCGATAATGAGTTAAAACAGGTGCAATTAATACAGGTAACAAGTGGAGCCTCGTTAGACCTCTTTGACAGCCAGAAATCTTGCTTGTTTGTTGTTGACCAAATACTTATTTTCCACTCTAATTTGGAAATAAATTCTTTAAAAATCAAACAATGTGATTTTCTGTTTTTTTTCCCCACATTCCGTCTCTCATGGTTGAGGTTTACCCATGTTGACAATTACAGGCCTCTGTAATCTTTTCAAGTAGGAGAACTTGCACAATTGGTGGTTGACTAAATACTTACTTGCCCCACTGTATATGGCTTTTAATTTTTTGCGGCTCCAGACATATTCATTTTTTGTTTTTTTTTCATCCAACGTGGCTCTTTCAACATTTTGGGTAGTCAACCCCTGTGTAGCTACAGTAGTTGCAGTATGTATGCTTCAAAGTTCCAAAATTCACTTCCAAGAATTGTCTTTGGATTTATGAACTCCGAGGACAGTATCTCACAGAGTAGCACGTGCTGTAGTAATACAGAGTACAATGCCAACTTTTTCTTTTTTTGTGAACAAGTAAGTTTCTTCTGCTCGCGCTTCAGTTGAGAAAAGGTCGTGGTTGGCTGAAGAAACAGATCACACAAGCACATACAGGCGGACAGGCGGTTTCCGCTCAGTGCTTCCTGAAATAGCCATAAAAGAGGAAGAATGACACTAAGCAAAGATGTGACTGTTAGATCTTTTATGCCACGACCAAAAAGTGTTTTACTTTTAAAAATGTATAAAATGTTTGATTGGAATAGGGATGCAGCTGTCAACTAGTTAGTTTGAATAATCGAGTAATCGGATTCGGAACATTTAATGCCTTGCAGAATCAATTTTGGGAGATGTAAAATTGCCACTTTCAAATGCGAATATAAAATAAAATTCCTGAGTGTTTCTTCAAACTATGCAGAATTGCACTTTCATTTAAAAAAAAATTAAAATACCTGCACTTAGCCTCAAATGGTATAAAATAAATCAATGAGAATCTACTGTAAGTACAACAAAAGAACAATTGGCTAATTTACATAGGAAAAGTCTGTTAGCTTAAATGCTATAAAATGCTAAGTTAAAAAAAAATGTATTTTTTTTTTTTACAATGCTCTTAACAGACTGTTCAAACACATATTCTCACATATGGCTAAATATACCTATAAACTAAATTACGAAAGCATGAAAAAACATTAGCTCAAACAAAAGCTTACCATAGGTTTGTCTGAACAGGGAGCTGCTGGATTCAGTCAAGTTAAATGAGTTATGAATTGAATTAGTTATGCAAATTATTATATTCAAATACGTATTTTTAAATTACCGGTATTAATCATGACTGTATTTTTTTATATTATTTTTATGATTGTAAATACATTTGTAAAATATTAAAATGTTAATAAACCCCAAATTAATGAAATTAAAATGAATAAAAAAGAAATACACATTGGTTATGGCCCTAAGTAACACTCTAAAGTTGTTTTTAAAAATTTTATTTTAATAGCATTTCACTCATCATTGCAATTAAGGGTGTAACGGTACATGTATTTGTATTGAACCATTTCGGTTCGGGGTGCTCGGTTCGGAACGGAGGCGTACCGAACAAGTTTCTGACGTAACTAGGGCTGCAGCTATCGATTATTTTAGTAGTCGATTAATCGATGAACAAGTTAGTCGAATAATCGAGTAATCGGAAAAGGAACATGAAAAATTAAAATACCTGAGCTGAGCCTCAAATGGTATTCAAAATAAATAAATGAGGATCCATGTAGAATAAAAGAAAATTTGGCTAACTTACATGGCAAAAGTCCGCTATCTTAAATCCTATAAAATGCTAACGTTTTAATGCTCTTAACAAATGGTTCCGAATCATATTCCCACAAAAAACGGCTAAAAATACATATAGACTAAATTACAAATGCATTAAAAAACATTCGCCCAAAAAAAAAAAAAAAACCTTAGCTTACGTTGGTCTTAACACGGAGCAGTTGGATTCAGCCATGTGAAATGAGGCAGACCAGAAGGCAATGTATCCACCCTAAACAATAAACTAAATATAAACACTTTCAAAATAAAACTTTACAATGCCACTTTAATTAAACGAATACTCGAGGCAACAAAATTTAATTCGAATATTTTTTTCTAATCGAATACTCGAGTTAATCGATTAATCGTTGCAGCACTAGACGTAACGTAACCTTTACGTCGATCAGGTTACAGTTTCTTTCTGTAGATTATATTTACTCCGTCTTCTCTACTATAATGAGGACCAACAAGGTAGGACAGTATAACCCAGAAACGTCAACGCCGCAACAACGTGGCCGCCGCGAGAACGCAGTGAAACGCAGGCGTTAAAGTCAATCAGCCAAAGCACACCAGTCGAAGTGCGGCTGTGTGTTAGACGCGTCCCAGAAGCGGCTCAACGTGACGCACAAGAAAAGAACGGCAGAGTTTATTATTTGATGTGTTTATTATTTGACGCGAGACGCGGCCCTCCTGCGTCAATACTACTAGCTAGGATCAGGGAGACCGGAAGTCACTCGTGTAAAAATACGGTGGATCCGGTCGATTTTCAAACTAATATGCAATCGTATCCCACTTTTTTGAGTCCATCAGATCTCTTGAGTGGTAGATCGGGGCACAGTTGACTTGTCTTTGTTGATTTACTGCTGTCTTCTCTGCTATAATAATAACCAACACGGCCCCGTGTTCAATACAAAACCCTCCTACCACAACAAAACAAGTAGGAACTAATATTTACATAGGAACTAAAGTTATACAACATAAAATATACAATATAAATGAATACTACATCATATTTGTAAAATATAGACAGATAATCAAATAAATGATAGCCCATTTAAATAAAATAAATTGAAATGAGCTAAAACACCTGTAATTAAATAAGAATAATACACAGATCCTGCTTACACAATTAAATTGATTAATTTCTGTGTGGCGCTTTGACTTGAGAAAATCCACCAATAAAGCTTTTGAAAAGCGTTCATAAGAAAAAAAAAGTCATTGAGGCCTTTCATTTTTAAAATACATGTTAAAATCTTTGTCATTGGGATTGTTTTTCTCTTTAGCACAGGACTTCTTTTTTCTTCTTTCTTTCAGAAAGAAAGCTGACCAATACGCGGGGTCTGAAAGGCAAATTGTTGTTGGATTATTATCTTTAAATACCCGCTACTTTTTGAGCAGAATTCTAGCTTTGTATAGGCTAATGTTCCTTTTGTTGAAAGCACAAAAGTATGTAATAAACAAGTAGCACATTTATATTTTGCATTTTGTTTTCTTACTGTACCGAAAATGAACCGAAACGTGACCTCAAAACCGAGATACGTACCGAACCGAGATTTTTGTGTATACCGTTAAACCCCTAATATTAACCGTTTCTTTCAAAACAAACTATTACACCATTATCGCCATAATTAATCGAATACTCGAAGCTGCAAAATTTGATTCAAAGCTTTTTTCTTATCGAATTACTCAAATTAATCGATTAATCGTAGCAGCAGTAGACTGGAACCCATATGTCTGCTTATTTCTATTTTAGACACAAAATATTTCATAATAGGGCTTGGTTTAATAAGCACAGCTGTTTCCTACCTTTTGATTTCTTCTCCTGTTCTTTCTCTTCATTTCCTTTTGTCTTTAGGATCCGGCAGAGGGATGCGAATGGATCCTTTGCTCTTTGTTTATTACATGAAGGAGAAGTAATGCATTACCGCATTGACCAGGACAGGAGTGGCAAGCTCTCTATACCAGATGGCAAGAAGTTTGACACTCTTTGGCAGGTTAAAAATCTTTCTCATTTTGTGTAACATGACATGGGTTTGTTAATGAGTATTTTCTTATTTCATAAGTGGGTCTAATGCTAATAGAAAAATTAATCAATGCTGTATTTTCTGCTAAATACATACAGTGAGGAGCAAAAGTATTTGCACCCCTTCTAATTTTGCAAGTTCACCCACTTAGAAAATAGGTAGCGGTCTGAAATTTCAATCATAGATGCATTTCCACTTATAGAGATATAATCTAAAAAAAAAATCTGGAACTCACATTGTATGATTTTTCAATAATTTATTTGTACCCCTGAGAAAGAGCAATAATTATGACACACAAAGACAGGGGGCAGCAAACCACGGCCCGCGGGCCGGCCCACCTCCACATTTGGTCCGGCCCCGAGAACAATTTTATTTTATTTATTTATTTATTATTATTATTATTTTTTACTTGTGTTATTTATTTTCTGGCTTTTTCTGTGAAGAACCCAAAATGGGTTATTTGGTTATTATCTATTTCATTAATAGTGTTATCATATTATATTATATAATAATATTATATTATATCATATTATATTTAGGGATGTCAAACGATTAAAATTTTTAATCGGGTTAATTACAGCTTAAAAATTAATTAATCGTAATTAATCGCAATTCAAACCATCTATAAAATATGCCATATTTTTCTGTAAATTATTGTTGGAATGGAAAGATAAGACACAAGATGGTCGTGCAGCGCATGCGTTAATTACTTCACGTGATTAATTTTAAAAAATTAATTACCGCCGTTAACGCAATAAATTTGATAGCCCTACTTTAAGCCCAAACTACTCTGGATGAGTGTAAGCCATTTTGTCTGTAACGTTAAATACAATTAGAAAACGATTAAAAAAATATATATATATATAAAAATAAATATATATATATATATATATTTTTTTAAAAGGCATGTCCGATATTTTTTTGCCGATTCCGATACTTTGAAAATGACGTGATCGGACCCGATCGATCGGCATCGACATCTTTAGCTAACAATCTACATAGTTGGGATAAGTTTGAAAACGCAATATGCTTACCTTGAATATCTGCTAATAAAACCGGAGTTCCCAACAGCATACACTCTCGCTCCCAACCGGAGTTCCCAACAGCATACACTCTCTCGCTCTGTTGTCTTTGAGACTTTTGCCCAACTTTTGTCTTATCAGGTATTTGCTGCGCGCGTTTTTCCCTGAAACTCGTCTTGTGAACGACCGACAGTGCTGTCAGTTCAATTTTAAATATGAAGGGTAGAACCGACGACATGTTGGGAAAGCTAACGAGTGACACGCTGGAATTTCGGCAACGTCAGTGACGTCACGCACTGCGACGTAACAAGAATGGCAACCTATCACTTAAAATAATTTTACAAACTTAATTAAAACAAAAACATTAAGAGGGGTTTTAATATCAAATTATTATCTCATACTAACATTTATCTTTTAAGAATCACTTGTCTTAAAAATAGAGGATCCCTATATACCCTACCCACCGACGTCACAAAACCACGTGCTCGCTGTATGGTTCCGCCCACTTGTCCGTCATTTTGTCTCTGTATTAGCATTGGTTTCAATTGATCGAGGAATTTAAAATGCATTTCATGGAAGACCCGGTGCTTTCTGATGCCGTAAACTCACTGGATGTGTTGCATAAAAGGCGTTATGTGGAAAAGCTTTGTTCTATACAGTCGCCAGATCCATATTTGATGCCTAAATCGATGATTTTTGACCGGCTGCCTTCGCCGTCTCTGCCTGACCCTGATATTTACAACTATCTTGTCCACACAAAATCAGCCTATTCTCACGAAAGTTTGAAAAACTTTAAGAGCTTGGAGGCTTATAAATGCTACGTTGCTGATTGGGTGAAACAGGTCCTCGTACACGAAAATTCGGCAGGAATCTTGTGCTCGGAAGGTGAGTTACGAAATTTTCAATTCAAAATCTTTTGTTCTTGCTAACATCCACTGTCAAGTCTAATGTATTTCATGTCATTTGTCAATGGAGCTAGGGCTTTTAATGTTTATATGGTTTAGCGATAGCACTCTCACTACATACATACAGTACGTGTATGTAGTCGGCGATTAGCCTAGCAATGATCTTAATTGTGGTTGTCAGCCCAAAACCCTCTAAATATATATTAAATGCATCTTACCAGATATAAAATGACTACTACATAATCTGTGGTAATCGTTTGGAGCCCAGTTTTCTCGTCGAATTGCAGCAGCCCATCTCGCTCTCTCCTCTCCGTGTCTCTCGGAATCCGGTAGAACTTCAAGTCTCTCCGTCTATCTTCTCTGTTATTGCAACCGACCGCCACACACGCCTTCACCATTTTGATTATTAATGTTAACGAGCAGAAAAACACGCCGTAAATAGGAGGGATGTACGTAGCCGTAACAGGTCAACACGATGTGTTGACGGACAAGTGGGCGGCACCAGTCAGGAGAGCGGAGTTGTGACGTCACGTGGGTAGGGTCTATAAGATTGTCTCTATGAGTGGAAATTCATCTAGGTTTGAAAGTACTTCTGCTCCGTACTGTATTGCTCAAATTCATCCAGCATAGAACTTACCAATTTATTAGCCATGCAATGCTGGATTTGAAAGTTTGAATGCATGCCTCCCAAAAGTATAACGTTTTAGAAACTCTCAACAAATCTCTCGCTTTACACCAGCTGGTGGAACACTATTCGTATAAACCAGATGGCCTCCTGCAAGTTCTTACAGAAGTCAGTCCACGACCGGATGAAGATACAGGTTCAGTACAAAAATCAGCAAAGCTAATCTAAAATATACAAAATTATTTGACTAAAAGATTTTTTAAGTCAAACAAACTAAGATATGCTATCTTTGGTCTCAGAACTTTTAGGACAGTCGCTGCTACCACAGGATACGTCTGGGTTTAGTTCTAAGTTTGTAAGTCTTTTCTATTTGTCTGCTTTGCATGTTTATTGTGTCATTCTATATTTGTGCATACAGTAATGGTTCTATACATGACAGTAATGTAAAGTAAGAAAAGAAGTGAGTTCTGCCCCTAAGCATTTGGCTGTACTGCAATTGTGATACTACATCAGAACTTCCCCATTCTGAACCACAGGTCAACCATTTTTCTGCAGTAACATTCTTTAATGTTTGACTGTACATGTGAAAAGAGAAGTAACAGCTAGAAACACTTACACAAAAATAAAAAACGCGGGTTTATTGTGCAAGAGAAAAAAAAATTCTGCCCAGAATGCTATTTCAGTCACATTTCCGACAATCATTCGTTTTTTTAGAGTATTTTCTTTTAATGTTATGGTTCTTCCGATCACACGCACTGAAAACCTCTGTAACTTTGGTAACACTTTACAATAAGAGTCCCTTAATTAACATTAGTTAATGCATTTTTAGACAATAACTAATGTTTAAGTAACATGACAATAATTAATATAATTGCTTATCTAACATTTCTTAATATATTAATTAACATGAGTTAATGCATTAGTTAATGCATTAGTTAATGCATAACCAGACAGTAACTAATGGTTTGGTAAAATTAAAAAAGTATATAGGCCTATATTAGTGTTAGGATTTAGGGTCAGGGTTCGTTAACTCAGCATTTATAATTTCTTAGTTAAGTATTACTTAACCTTAATTAACCATTACTGAATGTTTTTTGGACCCTTATAGTAAAGTGTAGCACACGTATCCCTTAACTAAGAAATTATAAATGCTTAAGTTCCCCCATCTTAACCTTTATTAACCATTACTAAAAGCTTTTTGGACCCTTATTGTAAAGTGTAGCACACGTATCCCTTAACTAAGAAATTATAAATTGTTGAGTCTAAAACACCTTCTTCAATTTAGCTGTTGACCCAGAGCGAGGTGACAAAGGCAGGACACAAGGAGGCAGGAGACAGAGAGTAGACTTTTACCAGACTGCAGTTTTGGGGAGAGTCTGAGAGCGCAACGTGCCAAATCGGAATCTCACTGAGGTCTCTCTCCGGACTCCCCGCGCTGCTGACTTTTATTGAGGGCTTGTTGCTGGGCGGAATATAGTTACAACACTGTTGTCCAAAGTGGCAGTTTCGATCGGGCAAAGTTTCTTGTTCTAGTCATTGATTTAACGGTCACACTCTTGATTAAATTAACAGTCACACTCTTGAGCAAGCAAGATAACTTTGTTTTGAACACACATTTGCACTTGAAGTAGCTTGGTGGTAAAGTACTGAGACGTTGTGTGGTGAATCAACATACTGTATGTGTGTGTATCTATTTATCAGCAGAATGTGAGCAATTGCCGGTAATAAAAATGTAAGCACATGATTATGGGCTAAAACTGTATTCTTAGTGCAAACTTGTATAGCCTGCAGAGTATAATGGTCATACAATCAAGCATATCTTACATAAATGCTTAAGTTACCCCCCCTTAACCTTTATCAACCATTACTGAATGCTTTTTGGAGCCTTATTGTAAAGTGTAGCACATGTGTCCCTTAACTAAGAAATTATAAATGCTTAAGTTAACAAACCCTAACCCTAAACCCTAACCCTATATAGGCCTATATATAGTTTTAATTTGACCAAACTATTAGTTACTGTCTGGTTATGCATTAACGAATGTATTAACTAATGCATTAACTAATGCATTAACTTTATATATTAATAAATGTTAGATAAGCAATTATATTATTTATTGTAATGTTACTTAAACATTAAGTTATTGTGTTAAATTGCATTAACTAATGCATTAACTCAGGTTAATTAATATATTAATAAATGTTAGATAAGGGATTAAATGAATTATTGTCATGTTACTTAAACAGGCCTATATATAGTTTTAATTTGACCAAACTATTAGTTACTGTCTGGTTATGCATTAACGAATGTATTCACTAATGCATTTACTAATGTTAATTTATATATTAATAAATGTTAGATAAGCAATTATATTAATTATTGTAATGTTACTTAAACATTAAGTTATTGTCTTAAAATGCATTACCGTAACTAATGCATTAACTCAGGTTAATTAATATATCAATAAATGTTAGATAAGGGATTAAATGAATTATTGTCATGTTACTTAAACAGGCCTATATATAGTTTTAATTTTACCAAACTATTAGTTACTGTCTGGTTATGCATTAACAAATGTATTAACTAATGCATTAACTAATGCATTAACTCATGTTAATTTATATATTAATACATGTTAGATAAGCAATTATATTAATTATTGTAATGTTACTTAAACATTAAGTTATTGTCTTAAAATGCATTAACTAATGCATTAACTCAGGTTGATTAATATATTAATAAATGTTAGATAAGGGATTAAATGAATTATTGTCATGTTACTTTGACAGGCCTATATATAGTTTTAATTTTACCAAACTATTAGTTACTGTCTGGTTATGCATTAACAAATGTATTAACTAATGCATTAACTGATGCATTAACTCGTGTTAATTTATATATTAATAAATGTTAGATAAGCAATTATATTAATTATTGTAATGTTACTTAAACATTAAGTTATTGTTTTAAAATGCATTAACTAATGCATTAACTCAGGTTAATTAATATATCAATAAATGTTAGATAAGGGATTAAATAAATTATTGTCATGTTACTTTGACAGGCCTATATATAGTTTTAATTTTACCAAACTATTAGTTACTGTCTGGTTATGCATTAACAAATGTATTAACTAATGCATTAACTGATGCATTAACTCGTGTTAATTTATATATTAATAAATGTTAGATAAGCAATTATATTAATTATTGTAATGTTACTTAAACATTAAGTTATTGTTTTAAAATGCATTAACTAATGCATTAACTCAGGTTAATTAATATATCAATAAATGTTAGATAAGGGATTAAATGAATTATTGTCATGTTACTTAAACAGGCCTATATATAGTTTTAATTTTACCAAACTATTAGTTACTGTCTGGTTATGCATTAACAAATGTATTAACTAATGCATTAACTGATGCATTAACTCGTGTTAATTTATATATTAATAAATGTTAGATAAGCAATTATATTAATTATTGTAATGTTACTTAAACATTAAGTTATTGTTTTAAAATGCATTAACTAATGCATTAACTCAGGTTAATTAATATATCAATAAATGTTAGATAAGGGATTAAATGAATTATTGTCATGTTACTTAAACAGGCCTATATATAGTTTTAATTTTACCAAACTATTAGTTACTGTCTGGTTATGCATTAACAAATGTATTAACTAATGCATTAACTAATGCATTAACTCATGTTAATTTATACATTAATTCATGTTAGATAAGCAATTACATTAATTATTGTAATGTTACTTGAACATTAAGTTATTGTCTTAAAATGCATTAACTAATGCATTAACTCAGGTTAATTAATATATTAATAAATGTTAGATAAGGGATTAAATGAATTATTGTCATGTTACTTTAACAGGCCTATATATAGTTTTAATTTGACCAAACTATTAGTTACTGTCTGGTTATGCATTAACAAATGTATTAACTAATGCATTAACTAATGCATTAACTCATGTTAATTTATATATTAATAAATGTTAGATAAGCAATTATATTAATTATTGCAATGTTACTTAAACATTAAGTCATTGTCTTAAAATGCATTAACTAATGCATTAACTCAGGTTAATTAATATATTAATAAATGTTAGATAAGGCATTAAATGAATTATTGTCATGTTACTTAAACATGAGTTACTGTCTAAAAATGCATTAACTAATGTTAATTAAGGGACCCTTATTGTAGTGTTACCCTAACTTTGAATTATATTTTTCCAGCAAAATGCAGCAGGAGGAATTCTTGCCAAAATCAAAACAGTTCCCATACCCGGCCGACATAAGGTGATCCAACACACTTGCCTGACTTAAGCCATTGCTGTGATACATGTTCGGTCCAACTCCTGAAGTTTCAATTCAATTTTAATTCTCTGTTTAAAATGTACATATCATTAAAACTAATCCGTCATGTTCTTCTCCTCAGAGCCGCAGATCTCGACACGAAAACAAAGACGCTAGTAATCCCAACTCTTATGAACAACAAGTGCCCAATAATTGGGTAGTCGATTTAGGTATGTATATCTAAATTCTTGCTAACTAGTATTTTAATTTCAAACCTCTTGACAACCACTTGATTGACATTGACATACAGTGGGGCAAATAGATATTTAGTCAACCACTAATTGTGCAACTTCTCCCACTTGAAAATATTAGAGAGGCCTGTAATTGTCAACATGGGTAAACCTAAACCCTGAGAGACAGAATGTGGGAAAAAAAACAGAAAATCACATTGTTTGATTTTAAAAGAATTTATTTGCAAATCATGGTGGAAAATAAGTATTTGGTCTATACCAAAAGTTCATCTCAATACTTTGTTATGTACCCTTTGTTGGCAATAACGGAGGCCAAACGTTTTGTGTAACTCTTCACAAGCTTTTCACACACTGTTGGTGGTTGTTTTCCGAAATTTCCGGGTTCGCAGTGAGTCAGCATCAGGCACACTTTTGTGAAATATATGATGTTTATTGATTAGAAAATGCAGAATAAATGAGATTTCTTGATTACAATCCCACAAGAGCAAGCAAACAAACATCAAAAGCAGCATAACAAGTGGTAACGATGACGCTAGATCTAGCTTGTCAAACCTAGAATCCCCGCGTTACCGTTAAAGCACAACAAGATGTTCCTTAGCAGTGAAAACCGCTTACCGTGACAAATGAGCGGGGAGCCAATGCTCCGGTAAAGCGGCGAAGTAACAAACCCGAGCGATCCGTACGTGATCCTCCAGCGGACTTCACGGGTCGCACGGAAATGTCCGGTTCTTGTAGGAACGCGCCCCGTGGGGGCGGGGACGGCCAACCCCTGCCCCCAGGAGGCGTGTACCCCGCCCAATGACAAATATTAAAGCTACTTTTGGTTCAGCCCCTTGAAAAAGGGCTTCCCACATGGTCCTGGTAACAGATGTTCTGTCCCCGCGGTAAATATTATGGGTGTAAAACAAGTTATCTCGTGAGATTCCCTCCTAACTATGGAACCCAAGCGCGTAAAAAACAATACTAAGGTGCAAAACAAGTTATCTCGTGAGATTCCCTCCTAACTGTGGAACCCAAGGTGAAAAACAATAACAAGTTGTTACAATCTAGGTCACAGAGGCAATCATACATCACAAAGGCATAATGTGCACATATTTTCCCCCATCAGTGGTATTTTGGCCCATTCCTCCATGCAGATCTCCTCTAGAGCAGTTATGTTTTGGGGCTGTCGTTGGACAACACGGACTTTCAACTCCCTCCATAGATTTTCTATGGGGCTGAGATCTGGAAACTGGCTAGGCCACTCCAGGACCTTGAAATGCTTCTTACGAAGCCACTCCTTTGTTGCCCTTGCTGTGTGTTTGGGATCATTGTCATGCTGAAAGACCCAGCCACGTCTCATCCTCTATGCCCTTGCTGATGGAAGGAGATTTTCACTCAAAATCTCTCGATACATGGCCAGCAAAGCATGATGTTTCCACCCCCATCCTTCACAGTGGGTATGGTTTTCTTCGGATGCAATTCAGTATTCTTTCTCCTCCAAACACGAGAACCTGTGTCTCTACCAAAAAGTTCTAATTTGGTTTCATCTGACCATAACACATTCTCCCAGTCCCCTTCTGGATCATCCAAATGCTCTCTAGCGAACAGCAAAGGGGCCTGGACGTGTACTTTCTTCATTGATCGCATTGCGTTACTGATAGTAGCCTTTGTTACTGTGGTCTCAGCTCTGTGTAGGTCATTCACTAGATCCCCTCGTGTGGTTCTGGGATTTTTGCGCACCGTTCTTGTTATCATTTTGACGCCACGGGGTGAGATCTTGCATGGAGCCCCAGATCGAGGGAGATTATCAGTGGTCTTATACGTCTTCCATTTTCTAATAATTGCTCCCACAGTTGATTTCTTTACACCAAGCATTTGACCTATTGCAGATTCAGTCTTCCCAGCCTGGTGCAGGTCTACAATTTCGTCTCTGGTGTCCTTCGACCGCTGTTTGGTCTTGGCCATAGTGGAGTTTGGAGTGTGACTGATTGAGGTTGTGGACAGGTGTCTTTTATACCGATAATGAGTTAAAACAGGTGCCATTAATACAGGTAATGAGTGGAGCCTCGTTAGACTTCGTTAGAAGAAGTTAGACCTCTTTGACAGCCAGAAATCTTGCTTGTTTGTAAATAGAGAATACTTTGTTATGTACCCTTTGTTGGCAACAACAGAGGCCAAACGTTTTCTGTAACTCTTCACAAGATTTTCACACACTGTTGCTGGTATTTTGGCCCATTCCTCCATGCAGATCTTTTCTAGAGCAGTGATGTTTTGGGGCTGTCGTTGGGCAACACAGACTTTCCACTTCCTCCACAGATTTTGTATTGGGTTGAGATCTGGAGACTGGCTAGGCCACTCCAGGACCTTGAAATGCTTCTTACGAAGCCACTCCTTTGTTGCCCTGGCTGTGTGTTTGGGATCATTGTCATGCTGAAAGACCCAGCCATGTCTCATCTTCTATGCCCTTGCTGATGGAAGGAGATTTTCACTCAAAATCTCTCGATACATGGCCCCATTCATTCTTTCCTTTACACAGATCAGTCGTCCTGGTCCCTTTGCAGAAAAACAGCTGGATAGCATGATGTTTCCACCCTCATGCTTCACAGTGGGTATGGTGTTCTTTGGATGCAATTCAGTATTCTTTCTCCTCCAAACACGAGAACCTGTGTGTCTACCAAAAAGTTCTATTTTGATTTCATCTGACCATAACACATTCTCCCAGTCCTCTTCTGGATTATCCAAATGCTCTCTAGCGAACCGCAGACGGGCCTGGACGTGTACTGGCTTCAGCAGGGGGACACGTCTGGCAGTGCAGGATTTGAGTCCCTGGCGGCGCACTGTGTTACTGATAGTAGCCTTTGTTACTGTGGTCCCAGCTCTCTGTAGGTCATTCACTAGGTCCCCCCATGTGGTTCTGGGATTTTTGCTCACCGTTCTTGTTATCATTTTGACGCCACGGGGTGAGATCTTGCACTGAGCCCCAGATCGAGGGAGATAATCAGTGGTCTTGTATGTCTTCCGTTTTCTAAAAATTGCTCCCACAGTAGATTTCTTAACACCAAGCGTTTTACCTATTGCAGATTCAGTCTTCCCAGCATAGTGCAGGTCTACAATTTTGTCTCTGGTGTCCTTCGACAGCTCTTCGGTCTTGGCCATAGTGGAGTTTGGAGTGTGACTGACTGAGGTTGTGGACAAGTGTCTTTTATATCGATAATGAGTTAAAACAGGCGCCGTTAATACAGTGGAGCCTTGTTAGACCTCGTTAGAAGAAGTTAGACCTCTTTGACAGCCAGAAATCTTGCTTGTTTGTAGGTGACCAAATACTTATTTTCCACTCTAATTTGGAAATAAATTATTTAAAAATCAAACAATGTGATTTTCTGTTTTTTTCCCCCACATTCTGTCTCTCATGTTTGAGGTTTACCCATGTTGACAATAACAGGCCTCTCTAATCTTTTCAAGTAGGAGAACTTGCACAATGGGTGGTTGACTAAATACTTATTTGCCCCACTGTATTTTGCTTCTTTAACTTTACGAAAACAAGACATGAAAAAAGGAAGAAGACAAGCATTTCAGAAAATACATGTTTTATACATATCAACTTTGCCAGAGCATATTATCATACATTAATGCGGTTGGTTTCTTGTGATGGAATAAAACTTGTATTTCTGTGTATTTTTCCCCTCAGAGTCTTTGCCGATGGACACACCGGTTTACGACAGGACGTATGCAGATCCTGATGAGCTGAGAAATGCCATTGTAAATTACGAACAGCTCCATTTGGAAGATGAAGAATTGGGTTCAGGAAACTTCGGTACAGTCAGGAAGGGCTTCTACAAGACAAAAACGTGAGCGACATTTTTAACACACCATCAAACTTTAGTTTGGTCATGTGACTGTCTTGGTATAATCAATTATTCGTCCTAAGGTTACTCAAGTAAATGTAACTTGTTACTACCCACCTCTATGTATATTTTCAATATATGAAGGTCACCACTGACTAATCCATCTTGTGCGTTAGGACAAAGCAACCAGTTGCCGTGAAAATCCTTAAGAACGATGATAGCAGCACATCAGTTCGGGAGGAAATGCTGCGAGAAGCCGATGTCATGCAGCAGTTGGACAATCCTTACATTGTCCGGATGATTGGTATCTGTGAGGCAGAGAGCCTCATGCTAGTGATGGAGCTGGCTGAGCTGGGGCCACTTCACAAGTTCCTGCAAAAAAACAAGTGTGTGTTTATGTCACTGAAATAAATGATTTAACTGTAGTCAAATTAGGTTGAACAGAGTTTGTTCACATGAAGTAATTCAAAAAGAAAATGTTTTGTTCTTGTGTTGTTGTTGTTTTTTTCACAGGCAAACAACTATTCCAAACATCACGGAGCTGGTGCACCAAGTGTCTATGGGGATGAAATACCTTGAGGAGCATAACTTTGTCCATAGGGACCTTGCAGCTCGGAACGTCTTGCTTGTCACACAGCACTACGCCAAAATAAGTGATTTTGGCCTCTCCAAAGTAGTTGCAGAGGACCAGAACTACTACAAGGTAACGTCTTCCTCTCGATGGAGAAAACCGCTAACAGCGTTTCTTACGTTGGCTTACATTTAGTTATAATTTCCACCCCAGTTATACTTGCGTATGATGTCGAGCAAGTGCTTGAACGCATCACTCTGCTCACGCAAACGTACAGTGCCCTCCATAATTATTGGCACCCCTGAAAAAGATGTGTTTTTTAGCTTCTATTAATTTTTTTTATTCAAATAATATGGGACCTTAATGGAAAAAAAGAGATAAATCCAACCTTCATTACAAGTGCATTCATTCAGTGGGGAAAAAAATCCCACATAAAGAAAAAAAAATTTGACATCAAATAATGTGTGTCACAATTATTAGCACCCCTGGTGATAATACTTTGTACTACACCCATTTGCCAACAAAACAAGGTCTGGGGACTGAGATGGCCATGGGAGGAGCTTGATTTTGTGTCTGGTGAACCATTTCTGTGTAGATTTGGCCATATGTCTAGGGTCATTGTCTTGCTGAAAGACCCAGTGACGACCCATCTTCAGCTTTCGGGCAGAGGGCAACAGATTTTGATTTAAAATGCCCTCGTATTTCAAAGCATTCATGATGCCATGCACCCTAACCAGGTTCCCAGGGCCTTTGGAAGCGAAACAGCCCCACAGCATCACTGACCCACCACCATACTTCACAGTGGGTATGAGGTGCTGTCTACACACCAACAAGTTGTTTGGGAGGCATGCATGGAGGAAACCTTTCCTCACTCACAATTATAAACGCAAACATCTGGAGTTCGCCAAGCGGTATTGGGGCTTCAACTGGGACCGTGTGCTTTGGTCAGATGAGACCAAGATTGAGCTTTTTGGCAGCAAACACTCTGAGTGGGTCTGGCGTGCCACGAAAGATGCACATGCTGAAAAGCACCTCATACCCACTGTGAAGTATGGGGGTGGGTCAGTGATGCTATGGGGCTGTTTCGCTTCCAAAGGCCCTGGGAACCTTGTTAGGGGGCATGGCATCATGAATGCTTTGAAATACCAGCACATTTTAAATCAAAATCTGTTGCCCTCTGCCCGAAAGCTGAAGATGGGTCGTCACTGGGTCTTTCAGCAAGACAATGACCCTAAACATATGGCCAAATCTACACAGAAATGGTTGACCAGACACAAAATCAAGCTCCTCCCGTGGCCAGTGGCGGAGCTAGAGGGGGGGCCGGGGTAGCACTGGATCCCCCTAAAATCTGATTGGACCCCCCAGGTGCCACCCCAGATGATTGACAATGACATATCGCGACACCGACTGCTAAGTCCTTACTGTACAGTAGTTGGCGCTATGTACCATAAAGCGTTGCAAATTCGCTTTCATGAGGAGAAGAAGAATCGCCACTGAAACGGAGGAAGATTTGAGATTTGAGTACTTGGTCATCGTTGACGGAACGGAACACGGAAGATAAACAAAGTGACAAGAACAAACAAGGAGACGAACTTGGATACCCTGCCTTCAAGCCACTGAAATTCTCGTCGTAATGTAAGTTTTATGCTGGTGTCCTAATGAGTCAATGTTTAAATTTGTAGGAAGGAGATTTTTTGTTGTCGCTAAAACGGAGCCACGGCATCAAGCAAACGTTAACGTTATCTCATGTCGTCCAGCTTCCAACAGCCGCTCGATATTAACGTCTATATTTAATTCATTTGGGTCGCTATTTACATACATGTTTCTCCAATAATTGTAGAGCATTAGCCAGCTGACTCATGCTCTCTTGCCTTAAATGAAACGTCACGTGAACACGGTAGTTGGCCGGGCCTGCTGTCAACTAGCTTAAAAGTCAGAATATTAAATTTATGTCTACGGTGGTTTATTTGCCCTGAAATTTTTAAGGCTTGAAGTAGGGATTTAATCATTTACCAACATTGTGTGATTATGAGTGATGCTAGGAGTAACGTTAACAGGACTGGCTCATTTACCAAGTTGTGGTTTACATTTTTTACATCGTTAAGATATTGATAAGAGAGAAGTGTGTGTGTGTGTGTGTGTGTGGGGGGGGGGGGGGGGTCGTGTGAGTAACTTTGAATGTGTTGGTGCATTTTCACCATTTTTGTAAAAAAATAGTTATTATTAATGACTGATTGAAAAGTTGTTACAAAGTTGTGTTTTACATTTTTTACATCGTTAAGATGTTGATAAGAGAGAAGGGGGGGGTCGTATGAGTAACTGTGAATGTGTTGGTGCATTTTCACCATTTTTGTAAAAAATAGTTATTATCAAGTTAATAAACAAATTATATACATAAATCTCATCACCTGTGTGCTTAGTATGTACATTTCAACATTTGACACTGTGTTTGCAATTGATAAGTCAAGAAACAAATTTATTGTTATAGTCTGTGGACCCCCTGAAATAGCCTCGGCCACCCCCTGGCCACCCCAAGAATAAAAGTCTAGCTCCGCCCCTGCCCGTGGCCATCTCAGTCCCCAGACCTTGTTTTGTTGGCAAAAGGGGGTTGTACAAAGTATTAACACCAGGGGTGCTAATAATTTTGACACACATTATTTTCTGTCAAAATTTTTTTTCTTTATGTGGGATTCTTCCCCACTGCATGAATGCACTTGTATTGAAGGTTGGATTTTTCTCTTTTTTTCCATTAAGGTCCCATATTATTTGAATAAAATAAAAATTATCTTTTTCAGGGGTGCCAATAATTATGGAGGGCACTGTACATACGACCTAAAATTGTGACTGGCTAGCTACACTGTAGAACCAGGGAGAGCTGAGTTGGCTTTCACTGTGTAAACTCAAACACACACTGCGTTCAAATGCCGGATTTAAGTGGGAAAAAGGACGAATGTTTTGCTGCAGACAAGCTGGCAGGAGTGTCTCAAAAGTGATTTGGTCAAGGAATTTGTAAATATTACATAAAAGAGCCTCATGCATGCACTTTGAAACGTTGTGGAAAAAAATGCATGGAAAAATTTGCCTGACTTTAGCTTAAAATAGCTTAATCTCCACTCGTCTGTGTGGCTGTCGCGTGTTTGGTGGGGCTCGATGTGATTGGGCGCGCTCGGGTGGGAGGTCCCGGTGCCGGGATTGGCGATGAGGCGTTATAGGGTCGGTTGCAGACGGCCTTACACTCACAAGGGATTCACACAATTACTGGGTTCTAGATCACAGAGCTGATTTGTGTACACTCTACCGCTCCCAATCACTTAGCTTATAGACTCTCCCACCCCCATCTTTCCCTGATTAAAAGGCCCCCCACATAGTGTCAATGTATTTTGTTGTTGCTGTTTGTGTTTTTGTTTCTTTTCTTCTGTTCCACCATAACCCCTTCCTGTTCGCTGCTTTGTCATGATAAACTTCACAATGGGAGTATGTCATACTCTCAATGTGAAACAAATTTAAAACTGTTCAGACCAACCGGACACTTAGACTTCCATTCTCCCTGTCTAACAGCTGAACAGGGCAGGTTTAAACAAAAAAAAAAAAAGGAAAAAAAAAAAGAAGGAAATATAGGTGATTATCTCTGCATTTGGTGATTTTTGAGCATCGAGCATAAAATTTGATAATTGTTTAGCTATTTTAAGTTTTGTTATACTTGTATGACAAATTATTCATCAGGATTTTATTGGGGAACGGCTTTGAATTTTTTGATGTCGCTTCTCATGGAGACTCATATATGCCAAAGGGAGGTGCCTGTTTTGGTTTAAGGTCACTACAGGCTTTGGTTTTGAAAATATTTGAAGTTTAAGTTTTTGAAAATAGGCCCCCAACGGAACGGCCATGTTTCCCATCAACTGATAGTGAAATCTATGCTTTGGTGGTTAGCTAAAGTAGCTAGCAGATATAGTTGTTGCCACTATTCCCAACGACAAATGTCCAATAAAATGAGTGTTCACTGACCCATTGTCAATAATATGCAGTTTTTCTTGAAAAGTCGCCCTTGACAAAATAATTTTTTTCTCACTGTCAAATTGAAAATACTGGTGCTGAACAGTTTTCTGCGCAATAAAAACACTATCCCCATTCGAGACAAGCTAGATGGACTCACCTCTTTCTGATGATGGGGATGTTTCTACAGGCCAAGGGACATGGAAAGTGGCCGCTGAAATGGTATGCTCCTGAGTGCATCAACTTCTTCAAATTCTCAACCAAAAGTGACGTTTGGAGCTTCGGAGTACTCATGTGGGAAGCGTACTCGTACGGGGAGAAGCCATACAGGGTATGTACTGTACAAATGTTGCTGGGCAGATTTATACAGCATTCTTGGAGAGTGGTGGTAGACATTTTTCCCTTTCCCAAAGCTCCCAGCACAAAACTATCTTAATATGTATTAGCACATACAGTGAGGCAAATAAGTATTTAGTCAACCACCAATTGTGCAAGTTCTCCTACTTGAAAAGATTAGAGAGGCCTGTAAATGTCAACATGGGTAAACCTAAACCATGAGAGACAGAATGTGGGGGGGGAAAAATCAGAAAATCACATTGTTTGATTGTTAAAGAATTTATTTCCAATTTTGAGTGGAAAATAAGTATTTACAAACAAGCAAGATTTCTGGCTGTCAAAGAGGTCTAACTTCTTCTAACGAAGTCTAACGAGGCTCCACTCATTACCTGTATTAATGGCACCTGTTTTAACTCATTATCGGTATAAAAGACACCTGTCCACAATCTCAGTCAGTCACACTCCAAACTCCACTATGGGCAAGACCAAACAGCGGTCGAAGGACACCAGAGACAAAATTGTAGACCTGCACCAGGCTGGGAAGACTGAATCTGCAATAGGTAAAATGCTTGGTGTAAAGAAATCAACTGTGGGAGCAATTATTAGAAAATGGAAGACATATAAGACCACTGATAATCTCCCTCGATCTGGGGCTCCATGCAAGATCTCACCTCGTGGCGTCAAAATGATAACAAGAACGGTGCGCAAAAATCCCAGAACCACACGAGGGGATCTAGTGAATGACCTACACAGAGCTGAGACCACAGTAACAAAGGCTACTATCAGTAACACAATGCGATCAAAGAAGAAAGTACACGTCCAGGCCCCTTTGCTGTTCGCTAGAGAGCATTTGGATGATCCAGAAGAGGACTGGGAGAATGTGTTATGGTCAGATGAAACCAAAATAGAACTTTTTGGTAGAAACACAGGTTCTCGTGTTTGGAGGAGAAAGAATACTGAATTGCATACAAAGAACACCATACCCACTGTGAAGCATGGGGGTGGAAACATCATGCTTTGGGGCTGTTTTTCTGCAAAGGGACCAGGACGACTGATCTGTGTAAAGGAAAGAATGAATGGCGCCATGTATCAAGAGATTTTGAGTGAAAATCTCCTTCCATCGGCAAGGGCATTGAAGATGAGACGTGTCTGGGTCTTTCAGCATGACAATGATCCCAAACACACAGCCAGAGCAACAAAGGAGTGGCTTCGTAAGAAGCATTTCAAGGTCCTGGAGTGGCTTAGCCAGTCTCCAGATCTCAACCCCATAGAAAATCTGTGGAGGGAGTTGAAAGTCCGTGTTGCCCAACGACAGCCCCAAAACATCACTGCTCTAGAGGAGATCTGCATGGAGGAATGGTCCAAAATACCAGCAACAGTGTGTGAAAAGCTTGTGAAGAGTTACAGAAAACGTTTGGCCTCCGTTATTGCCAACAAAGGGTACATAATAAAGTATTGAGATAAACTTTTGTTATTGACCAAATACTTATTTTCTAGAGGTGTGCGAAATTTCCGATTCTTAGATTATTCGCGATTCGGCCGTGGAAGATTCGAGAACGATTCACAAACATCCAAATTCCGATTATTGAAATATGTCAAGTGGAAGTAAAACACACTCAGCGCGTCGCGTGGTTTTCAGGACGCAATGAGGAACGGAGCGAGAGTAGCTAAACATCATGCTTGTCATTACCCGGCCCCTTGGGTAATGCCAATGCTTAACTCACGGCTCCAGCTCAACTCATGGCGCGAGATATAAGAAAAAAAACAACAACATACCTGACTGCTGCCGACAGCTGCTACAAAGTACGTCCACATAATGGTTCGGTAGATATCATATTTATATAGGACTAAATGCAGAATAGAACAGAACAGAATAGTACAGAAAGCTAGATGCGGGCGTTAGTAAACGGCCGCCATCTTAAAGCAGTAGACTTCCCTGCAAGGCTGTTGTAGTGAACCTTCCAAGCGAACCGAATTAACTTTTTATCTAAAATACTCCTAAACTGGTAAAATATTGACTTGAATCTATCTTTAAAATAGTTTTAAAACTTTCACATGTCGAAAGTAGACAAAAGGGAAATTATGGAATAACGGGAGCAATTTTAACAACTTTAACGGTTGATTCACAACATTAAATTAATTGAATGTAGTTTAAAGCTGCTGATACAGATTGGGAATTTGAGTATATTATTTATTGTTTTTAACTGTTAACTTGATACTGAAATAGTCGTTTATTTAAGCCTGCGAGGTTTATTTTTTTTCTTTCAGTTTTTGTAACTAATGTACAAAACATTAAAAGCAGCTAATAGCGGGGGGAGGGTGTCATCAATAATCGATTTACAATCGAATCGTTAGGTGCCCAAAGATTCCCACCTCTATTATTTTCCAGCATGATTTGCAAATAAATTCTTTAAAAATCAAACAGTGTGATTTTCTGTTTTTTTTTTTCCACATTCTGTCTCTCATGGTTGATGTTTATCCATGTTGACAATTACAGGCCTCTAATATTTTCAAGTGGGAGAACTTGCACAATTAGTGGTTATCTAAATACTTATTTGCCCCACTGTATCTTTCTATATGAGTATTACTAATTCCGACAACTTTTATTTACGGTACTTCTGATTTTGGATAGCACCACATGTAATCGGACTGTTTTATTTTTCCACAGGGAATGAGAGGAAATAATGTTTTGCAAATGATCGAGAGTGGAATGCGTATGGATGCCCCAACAAACTGCCCAGAAGAGATGTATAACCTCATGAATACATGCTGGACATATGAGTAAGCAACAAATTAGTAATTTGTCAGGTGATAGAATGGCTGGTGTATCAAGAAAATTGGATACAGCATGTTCAGAAGAGCAATTTAATGGTGGTCAAACCACTGAATGATTATAATTGCATTGTGTATGAAGGCACTTAAATAAGTCAATATTTATCATGTGCAAGTGAAAATCAAATAGGGCTAATTTTCGTAGACAAAACATTATCAGTTTTGTATAAATGTTTCTATTTACTGGATAAGAAAATCAGTTCCTTTGACAAAATTTTAGTTGTTTGCACTTTGCTATGTTGTGACTGTGACTGCAGGACGAGTGTGTTTCATTTAAAGGGAACCTCGGACTTAAAGGGATACACGGGTTGAAAGACTTGTAGTTCTTAAAAGATAAATGTTAGTCCAAGTTATTATAATTTGATCTTGAAACCCCTCTTGATTTTTTTGTTTTTATACAATTTGTAAAATTATTTTAACTAGTAGGTCGCCATTGTTATTGATGCCGCAGGGGGATGATGTCACAGGGCCACGCTGCCAGAATTCCACCTGTCACTCTTAAAAACAAAGCAAAACAAAAAAACGTGTCACTCTTTAATTATGTAAGGTAATGATTAAAATACGCCACAAGGTGTCAATGGCGAGTTTTACATTAATTAGGGATCTAGCCAATGAGTGCGTTTTTTCCCTTGACTGACGCTGTAGTTTCTTAAATCCACAGTGGGAGAGAGAAAGGAGAGTGGACACAGGCATTCAGATTTGTAGCTCGGACCGCGCCATTTATTAATAACTCTTTAACAACACACATAAGTATCTTATAGTGTAAATTAGAGATGTCCCGATCCGATATCTGGATCGGATCGGACGCCGATATGGGCAAAAAAATGCGTATCGGTATCGAATCGGCCGACACGGAAAAATTCCAATCCAGACTTCCGATCCAGTTTTTTTTAAAAATCCGGTCTGGGTTTTCCAGTGCACCGACTTACATAATCCATTCCAGTTTTTGCTTCGGTTTCCCTAAAATCCGGTCCGCATTTTACGCACACCTTCAACACTCTACATTACCCTCTCCCAAATGACAGAGACTATCGGTAAAAATGTTAGCTGTGTGGGATTGTTTCACTTTAAAAGACGACAAAGACGAATAGGCAGAGTGCAACATATGCCACAATAAAGTCAAGCGTGGTGGTAAAGCTGTAAGAAGTGTTAATACAACCAAACTAATCAAGCATTGATTGAAATACCACCACAAACAATACTAGGAGTATATGAGGAGTACAAGGAGAAAACTGGAGACAGAAAGAAAGGTCATACGCAACGAACACTGGCAGAAACTTTTGCTATGCGTGACAAACTGGCTCTTGACAGTCCCAAAGCCCAGGGAAGTCATTGCCGAAGGAATCATTCTGGATGACGAGCCATTATCTCTCGTGAGTAAAGTGGGATTTAGACGCATCGGGCAGACTTTTTTCAAAAAAAAAAAATTCATATATTTATCCTAAAACGCTGTATGTATGTATGTACTTTTCCAGCATTATTTCGCTGTGTAAATGCATTTATAATGATAAAAATATGTAGAGTATTTAAACATTGAGAATTTTTTTTTGCCAACTCGAGATTAAAATAAATGTCAAATCCACTATCCACCTGTTAGAACACACATGCAAATATAAAATATATAAATGTCTATTGAATATCCATCTTACAGTCTTGTTTAACTGGGAGAATTTGTTACAAAAGACAGGCTATAATTTGTTATCATTATACATATATGCACTGGCGTGATCACACAAAACATAACCACGCATCGCTCCTTAGTCCTCACAAATAAAGCATAACATTTTGTTTTTTTTGAGCTCGTGCCAACAAATAAAACATAAAGTGTTGTTTTTTTTCGGGCTGGGCAAGCAAATCAAAGGGAGTGTGTAATAGTTAATAGTTTGAGGTTGTTTGTGTGTTTTGCTTTTTTAAGACAGTTTACAATATTATCAGCATGTTTTATTGTCTGAATATCTCATTTCTGTTTGTGATTTATAATGTTTTGTGTTTATCATTTAGTAAACTGGTCAGTTTCTTGTTACCAACCATTATGTGTTATTCCAACTCACCTAATTCAGCTGGCAAGTTGTTATCAAGACGACTAAAACCCTTTTCAACACGAGTCTGACAACTAAGTAAGGAGGCTAAATAACTTTAAACTTTAATACATGCTCAGAGAGGCGGGTATCGGTATCGGCCAGTATCGGTATCGGATCGGAAGTGCAAAACAATATCGGTATCGGATTGGAAGTTCAAAAACCTGGATCGGGACATCCCTAGTGTAAATATTACAAAACTAATACTCATATCTCTCAAAAAATAATGTTCTCAAGAAGAAAAGTGCTTCAATCTGTATTACTGAAGCCCTATTCTCACACAGTTAACCCAAGAATGCAAAGAGAACTGGCATTCACAATCAAAATAGATGCCCAAAATACACATAAATCTTACTCAGACTTTGGTCAAACTATATTTAAACATTTTAGCAACTCCTTTAGCTCAGCAAATACACTTTAGGGCAATATTTAGTCACAATACACAAACTGATGCTGGGAGCCATTTTCAGGAGTCTTGTGAAGACAACACTCAAATGAACATGAATCTCAATAGACCCAGTCTAAAAAAAAAACAGGGAGCTATGGCGTCAGTCGAGGGACAAAACGCACTCATTGGCTTGATGTCTTATTAATGTAAAACTCGCCATTGACACCTTGCGGTGTATTTCAATCACTACCTTACATAGTTAGAGTGATTGTGAAGTACGGCAGCGTGGCCCTGTGACGTCACCACCCTGCAACGCCCGAACCAGCTACTAAATTTATTTTTTGATTTAAAATTTAACAAAATTTATTAAAAAGAAAACATTAAGAGGGGTTTTAATATAAAATTATTATTACTCGTACTAACATTTATCTTTTAAGAACTACTCGTCTTTTTATCTGTGGTTCCCTTTAAAGACTTGTAGGCTCTAATAAGCCACAATTGTTCTTAGTTACTAAAATATGTTAAACACATTACTGCCATTGATTTAAAAATCTATAATATTTTTAGTACATGTTTTGACCAACGGAGGGCGCCATGTTTTACAGGGGGTGATGACGCGGTTGGGCTGGACTGTGAGAATAGCTGCACTAGCTAGCAAGCGAAGCTAGTATGACGACTGGCATGATTTTGTCACATTCTGCTGCTGGTCAGATTGTTTTGTTACAGAGCTGTGGGATGAGTTCCCGACGTCGTATCTGCATCCAATTCCAGCTCAGCAGCAGTGTCTTTAAACCGATCCTAGGCGGCTTGCCGAGATAGTCTTGCTGCTATTTGGCAGTTTGTATATCAATTCGTTATTAGTTGCATCATTGGCTTGTTTTTTTCATTTGTCTGCCTCCCACCACGGTTTTCCCTCGAATTTAAAATTTTTTTTTTTATTGATCCCGACCTACTGTTACGGACCCTTTTTGTGTCTCCCTTTTCACGACTGCATATTTTTTTGTGCGTCTCCAATTAACATTTTTACGCAATGCCTATGCTATTGTTGTCTGGTTACTGTTTGAAGTGAGCCGCGTTTTCTACTTTCGTGGTCAACCCAGCTGCACTTTCTTTTCAGTTGCGTTTGCCTTTCGGGTTTATGAATCCCGCTGGAGACCTTCACTTAATTGCTTTTGCTGCTCGTTTTGTGAAATATCGACAGTGCTGTCCTGCTCATCACTTTTCCGCTTGGGTTTAAATTGGAAGGGCAGAACTGACGACATGTTTATGTAGCTAATGAGTGACACTGTGGAAGTACGTCAGCGCTGCCTACCGCCCAGAGTGCATTGCGTCGTCAACAACAATGGCGACCTACTTGTTAAACAAATTTTATATATACAAAAACATTAAGAGGGTTTTGAATATCAAATTATTATTACTTATACTAACATTTATCTTTTAAGAACTACAAGTCTTTCTGTTAGTGGTTCCCTTTAAAGGGAACGGGAGGAGTCACTTCGATTGAATATGACTAAAGTTGAATAGATATGCCAGCTTGTGCTCATCCATGAAATTACCAACATCCGATTTAACCTGCATTTGACTCCCATGGTTTTTTTTTTCCCCGGAGAATATCCATTAAAGCAGTGCCTTGTTTTCATGTTTTACAGGGTGGAGAAAAGACCTGCGTTTGCCGTTATTGAGCCAAGACTACGGCGGTATTATTACGACATTGCACAATGAATCTAGATATCTAGAAATCATTGAGCGATCTGTCAGGATGATACTAAACATCTGTACATTAAACTAGCAATAAATTTTACGTTTCTGCAATTAAAAAAAGAATCCTGTGACATCTAATCTTGAATTCATTTTCATTATGAGCTTTCACAAACAAAAGGGGAAAAATGCATATGGCGGAAAACAGACAAGTCTGAAAAAGCAGTTTCTGCTCTTGCACCCCTCTTTATAATAATCTGCTGTATTTTAAGCCAAAAGAACAGTTGTGTTTGATAGAACAATATGTCTATATGCTGCCATAGCAGATTCATGGCGCATTAAGCCTCCGAACTATTTTTAATTTGTCCGTTTTACCCTGGAAACCCCCGTTTACAGACGTCGCGCAACCGCTTTTGTTTCAACCCAGCTATAAAAATTATATTATTCAAAATGTCTGTCATTTTTAGCTTAGAGTGATTAATTGATGTCTAATGTTTCGTTATGTTTTTTTTTTTTTTTTTTTCAAATTCACTCGCATATTTTAAACAAATTACAGTGGGGCAAATACGTATTTAGTCAACCACCAATTGTGCAAGTTCTCCTACTTGAAAAGATTAGAGAGGCCTGTACTTGTCAACATGGGTAAACCTCAACCATGAGAGACAGAATGTGGAAAAAAACAACAGAAAATCACATTGTTTGATTTTTAAAGAATTTATTTCCAAATTAGAGTGGAAAATAAGTATTTGGTCACCTACAAACAAGCAAGACTTCTGGCTGTCAAAGAGGTCTAACTTCTTCTAACGAGGTCTAACGAGGCTCCACTCGTTAACTGTATTAATGGCACCTGTTTTAACTCATTATCGGTATAAAAGACACCTGTCCACAACCTCAGCCAGTCACACTCCAAACTCCACTATGGGCAAGACCAAAGAGCTGTCAAAGGACACCAGAGACAAAATTGTAGCCCTGCACCAGGCTGGGAAGACTGAATCTGCAATAGGTAAAACGCTTGGTGTAAAGAAATCAACTGTGGGAGCAATTATTAGAAAATGGAAGACATACAAGACCACTGATAATCTCCCTCGATATGGGGCTTCATGCAAGATATCACCCCGTGGTGTCAAAACGATAACAAGCACGGTGAGCAAAAATCCCAGAACCACACAGGGGGACCTAGTGAATGACCTACAGAGAGCTGGGACCACAGTAACAAAGGCTACTATCAGTAACACAATGCGCCGCCAGGGACTCAAATCCTGCACTGCCAGACGTGTCCCCCTGCTGAAGAAAGTACACGTCCAGGCCCGCCTGTGGTTCGCTGGAGAGCATTTGGATGATCCAGAAGAGGACTGGGAGAATGTGTTATGGTCAGATGAAACCAAAATAGAACTTTTTGGTAGAAACACAGGTTCTCGTGTTTGGAGGAGAAAGAATACTGAATTGCATCCGAAGAACACCATACCCACTGTGAAGCATGGGGGTGGAAACATCATGCTTTGGGGCTGTTTTTCTGCAAAGGGACCAGGACGAATGATCTGTGTAAAGGAATGAATGAATGGGGCCATGTATCGAGAGATTTTGAGTGAAAATCTCCTTCCATCAGTAAGGGCATTGAAGATGACACATGGCTGGGTCTTTCAGCATGACAATGATCCCAAACACACAGCATGAGCAACAAAGGAGTGGCTTCGTAAGAAGCATTTTAAGGTCCTGGAGTGGCCTCTCAACCCCATAGAAAATCTGTGGAGGGAGTTGAAAGTCCGTGTTGCCCAACGACAGCCCCAAAACATCACTGCTCTAGAGGAGATCTGCATGGAGGAATGGGCCAAAATACCAGCAACAGTGTGTGAAAAGCTTGTGAAGAGTTACAGAAAACGTTTGGCCTCCGTTATTGCCAACAAAGGGTACATAACAAAGTATCGAGATGAACTTTTGGTATTGACCAAATACTTATTTTCCACCATGATTTGCAAATAAATTCTTAGAAAATCAAATGTGATTTTCTGGATTTTTTTCCCCACATTCTGTGTCTCATGGTTGAGGTTTACCCATGTTGACAATTACAGGCCTCTCTAATATTTTCAAGTGGGAGAAGTTGCACAATTAGTGGTTAACTAAATACTTATTTGCCCCACTGTACATCACAATGAAAAAAAGGGTGTCTGTAACTAAGTCACGAATATCTACCTCATATCGCTTAATTGTATTTTTTTTTTGTTACTGTCGCATTTCCCCCGATATGTTAGATGATAAATAATCGATCCAAAGGAAAAAAAAAAAAAAAAAACATTTAAAAGGGTAAATATATGAAAAAGAAAATCTCCACCACTCCTTGATGTCTGCAATTTCTGCAACGCGAGCCTTGTTATATTACCATGTTTCACCCATAAAATCCCCCAAAAATCTGGCTGTGGCCATTCACATCTGTGTCTTGACACTCGGTGATACATGCTACATGGAGTTTTTGGATCAGAACAAGGTACGTAGGCAATAATATCTCCTTAAAATCATGGCGTCTTTAATCCTGCTCTCTCATGCTCTCACCTCCAGATAGGGTTTTGCTGTTCAAAATTTTTTTTTTTTTAAAATGCCCTCCTGTTCAAAGTTTTTCTTCCCCCAGAAAATTGAGATTTTAAGCTTTCCAATGATGTCTCGCACGTGCATATTGGACAATTTTGAAATTTGGCCAAACTGGGGGTCTCAGAGCGGAACTTCAAATCACCTGAGTGTTTTCCGCCATATAACAGTGATAATCAAATGGTGGAATGTGCAATTTTTCACGATCAATGTCATCACAACTACATACCTCAGAACTTTTATTTTGCTGTCTGGGCTGTGTCAGGATTACAATCATCATCCTTACGACTGCAATCAACAGTCCAGATGAGTTTGAGGCTTGAAAAACAAAAACATTCTGCGACCTACGGTGATGAAGAAACATACGCACACAGTACAGAATACAAGAAAAGGCAGGTAACATTTCAGGTTACAGACAAAAGCAAGCTGTCACATGTACCAACTATGAATCCATGCAAACCTTAAGGTGTGTGGTATGGGGATACTGAGGTTAAAAAGCATCCCAGCTTGTTTTATTCCATTAGGTATCTCTGTAACATTTTAGAGAAAAAGAAATAATGAGTTTAATGAGTAACTTAAATAGAAGTCACGTAAAAACGAATGATACAAGAGTCCTTTAATAATCATTGTGATTATGTCGGCTTTGCTTCGCTAACTGGTGATAGCAATTGTCAGGTCACAGTGTGTTTTTGATAGTGGACAGAAACAAGTCATTCAAGTGAGAACAAAATCAGACTCATTTATGGCTTAATTTGAGTGCAAATAGTGATTAGTGTTGTTAAAATGGCAATCACTGGACATTACTGGGTCAATATGTTCTTGTCGTTTTATAGCTACAGCACTGATCCATCCAGTATCAAACGTCATCTGGTCCTTCAGGTACTGAAGTGTACAGTTTCATGTTGGAAGCAGTGGTACAAGAGAACTTGAGGTCGAACTCTTGAATGCTTTTGGAAGCGTTGAAGACTCACTCTCCCTTGTAGTTAGGACGCCTCTTTTCCTTGAATGCAGCCAAACCCTCCAGTCGATCTTTAGTGGGTATTACCTTTGAAGCAAACAAAATATATATGAATATTTATTTGCTGGATCGAGGAGAAATAGCAGTGTGAATACAAGCGCTGTCCCGACCAGTCGATGTAATCAATGACGTAAATGCGTCAACAAGCACAACATCCTGTCGAATGTTAATGAAGGGTTAAAAAATATATATATGCGTGGAAAGTTCAGAATGGCAGACGCTCGGTAAGCAAGCATGGAAAGCGGCCAAAAAAGTGCACCAGAGTGGCCAAAGCATGGACTTACAGTGCCTTGCAAAAGTATTCGGCCCCCTTGAACCTTGCAACCTTTTGCCACATTTCAGGCTTCAAACATAAAGATATAAAATTTTAATTTTTTGTCAAGAATCAACAACAAGTGGGACACAATCGTGAAGTGGAACAAAATTTATTGGATAATTTAAACTTTTTTAACAATTAAAAAACTGAAAAGTGGGGCGTGCAATATTATTCGGCCCCCTTGCGTTAATACTTTGTAGCGCCACCTTTTGCTCCAATTACAGCTGCAAGTCGCTTGGGGTATGTTTCTATCAGTTTTGCACATCGAGAGACTGACATTCTTGCCCATTCTTCCTTGCAAAACAGCTCGAGCTCAGTGAGGTAGGATGGAGAGTGTTTGTGAACAGCAGTCTTCAGCTCTTTCCACAAATTCTTGATTGGATTCAGGTCTGGACTTTGACTTGGCCATTCTAACACCTGGATACGTTTATTTTTGAACCATTCCATTGTAGATTTGGCTTTATGTTTTGGATCATTGTCCTGTTGGAAGATAAATCTCCGTCCCAGTCTCAGGTCTTGTGCAGATACCGACAGGTTTTCTTCCAGGATGTTCCTGTATTTGGCTGCATCCATCTTCCCGTCAATTTTAACCATCTTCCCTGTCCCTGCTGAAGAAAAGCAGGCCCAAACCATGATGCTGCCACCACCATGTTTGACAGTGGGGATGGTGTGTTCAGGGTGATGAGCTGTGTTGCTTTTACGCCAAACATATCGTTTTGCATTGTGGCCAAAAAGTTCAATTTTGGTTTCATCTGACCAGAGCACCTTCTTCCACATGTTTGGTGTGTCTCCCAGGTGGCTTGTGGCAAACTTTAAACGAGATTTTTTATGGATATCTTTGAGAAATGGCTTTCTTCTTGCCACTCTTCCATAAAGGCCAGATTTGTGCAGTGTACGACTGATTGTTGTCCTTTGGACAGACTCTCCCACCTCAGCTGTAGATCTCTGCAGTTCATCCAGAGTGATCATGGGCCTCTTGGCTGCATCTCTGATCAGTTTTCTCCTTGTTTGAGAAGAAAGTTTGGAAGGACGGCCGGGTCTTGGTAGATTTGCAGTGGTCTGATGCTCCTTCCATTTCAATATGATGGCTTGCACAGTGCTCCTTGAGATGTTTAAAGCTTGGGAAATCTTTTTGTATCCAAATCCGGCTTTAAACTTCTCCACAACAGTATCTCGGACCTGCCTGGTGTGTTCCTTGGTTTTCATAATGCTCTCTGCACTTTAAACAGAACCCTCAGACTATCACAGAGCAGGTGCATTTATACGGAGACTTGATTACACACAGGTGGATTCTATTTATCATCATCGGTCATTTAGGACAACATTGGATCATTCAGAGATCCTCACTGAACTTTGGAGTGAGTTTGCTGCACTGAAAGTAAAGGGGCCGAATAATATTGCACGCCCCACTTTTCAGTTTTTTATTGGTTAAAAAAGTTTAAATTACCCAATAAATGTTGTTCCACTTCAGGATTGTGTCCCACTTGTTGTTGATTCTGGACAAAAAAATTAAATTTCATATCTTTATGTTTGAAGCCTGAAATGTGGCGAAAGGTTGCAAGATTCAAGGGGGCCGAATACTTTTGCAAGGCACTGTATCATACTAATTAATATACAATTGATTATTCTTCACCAAAATGGCATAAAAACACATTGGTTCTAATCTGGGTCATTTTTGACCCACTGATGGAAAAGTGTAGGGTCCAGTAACTTGTGCATCTAAGGCAGGGGTCCCCAAACTACGGCCCGCGGGCCGGATACGGCCCACAGCCACATTTGGTCCGGCCCCCTGAACAAAAAAAAAAAAAAAAAAAAAAAAAAAATTTTTTTTTTTTTTTCCCCCAATAGAGTTATTTATGTCCTGGCTTTTTTCTGTGAAGAACTGAGCAATGGTTATTTGGTTATTATCTATTTAATTAATACAGTATTATTATATTATATAACATTACATGATATTATATTATATTATATTATATTCAGGGGTGCACATAAGTGGTCCGCACATGCGTACTGGACGTAGACAAACGCGCTGGCCCTCAACGGCTTCCATACGCTTTTGCGTACCGATGGCTGACCACTATTTGCGGCGGACACGAGAAAATAACTTCTCAAAATGTCGATGAGGAAGGCCACACTGAGTAATTACTTCCGTGTTCCCCCACCCCCGTCAAAAGACAGACAGACGACAGAGACGTCACCGGAGCTACCGAAAAAAAGGACTTTTGCTGAAAAGTGGCTACAGGAGGTACCATGGCTAGAAGTGAATGATGCTCGCACGGAAATGCGGTACAAAATGTGCCGTGAGAATCCCAATGTCGCCAATTAGAGCAACGCATTTTATGTAGGGTCAAAGAATTTCAGCCATCCAAACTTTGAAAAGCACGAAAAAAACAGAGAGCATGTGGCAATTAAGCAAACTATCGATGTCAAACAGGACCCCACTCGCCCTATGGACATGTGGCGGAATAGGGCGGAATAAAGGTAATGAACAGCGACATGCACTGACAAACGTGTTTTTGCTCGCATTTTACAAAGCTAAACATACACGTTCAATGAGGTCTTATGAGGAGGACATCCCACTTTTAAAAAGGCTTGGAGTTAATGTGGGAGCCGCATAATGCCCTTTATTTTGAATTGGTGCTTTTATGTTTATTTCTTTACATTTCACTTCAAAGTAATGGCAATTTTGTTGTGCCAGTTGATGTTAATCAAGCATTAACTGTTAATATAATTAATCAAAGTTAATTGGCTCTAAGTAAAGCTTGTCATAAATTTATCGCATCAGGTGGGTCGGCTCTCAAGCTCAATGAGGACCAAGTCACATCTCCAGGTCCTCCTCTGAGAACCTGGGCAAAAAAATTATGTGCACCCCTGATTATATTATATCGTATTATATTATATTAAGGGCTGTCAAAGTTATCGCGTTAACGGGCGGTAATTAATTTTTTTCATTAATCACGTTAAAATATTTGACGCAATTAACGCATATGCCCCGCTCAAACAGATTAAAATGACAGCAGTGTCATGTCCACTTGTTACTTGTGTTTTTTGTCTCCCTCTGCTGGCGCTTGGGTGCGACTGATTTTATGCACCATGAGCATTGTGTAATTCTTGACATCAACAATGGTGAGCTACTAGTTAATTTTTTTGATTGAAAATTTTACCAATTTTATTAAAACGAAAACATTAAGAGGGGTTTTAACATAAAATTTCTATAATTTGTACTAAAATCTATCTTTTAAGAACTACAAGTCGTTCTATCCAGGGATTGCTTTGACAGAATATTAATGTTAACGCCATCTTGTTGATTTATTGTTATAATAAACAAATACAGTACTTATGTACAGTATGTTGAATGTATATATCCGTCTTGTGTCTTATCTTTCCATTCCAACAATAATTTACAGAAAAATAAGGCATATCTTAGAGATGTTTGAATTGCGATTAATTACGATTAATTTTTAAGCTGTGATTAACTCGCTTAAAAATTTTAATCGTTTGACAACCCTAATTATATTATATTATACTATATTATATTATATCATTTTTATTTTATTTACTTTGGTTCCGTGAAGAATCCAGAAAGGGTTATTTGATTGTGGCTTTCTGAAAAACAATACATTTTTACATTTAGGCACTCCTGCAATCGTCACACTTTTTCTGTTACAAACTGACCCCGGCCCCTCATCAGAGAAGAGAAGGGTTATGTGGCCCTCACAGGAAAAAGTTTGGGGACCCCTGATCTAAGGGTTCAATCTACAAAAAGGACATTGCTGCCATCTACTGGCGGCTGCGCCAGCTCATTTTGTTTCCCATTTCAACAAGTAATTGTGGGAGCTATCATAAAAAAGCCTTTGCAGCATTAGCCATGAAAACAAACATCAAATGAAATGCTCACTTGTTGTCACAATGTTTAAATCTTCTATATCCAAAAATTCAACGTACATTTTCTGTTTCAAACAACATTTTCAAAGAGGTCAAATTGCGTAATTCTTTGACCAGCACAGTCCTTAGGCGAGATTAGAATTTTTAGTTATATTTCAACATAAAATGGATTTGTACTCACTTGGGCATAGCATGCTTCTTCAATAGCCAAACCTGTGGACAGATCCACCTGAAAGACAGCATGAACTCTTAACTCACGTGGGATTTATCATTTATCATTGATGCAATTGACATCCACTGGAAGGACCTGGCAATCATCCTTCACCATCAGTTCCTCCCAAGTCAAATTATTTGTTAACAAATTGAATGTCTTACCTCTATACCCTGATTGATGGCCAGTTTTGCCATCCTGACAGCAATTGGACCCTGTGGGAACAAATTTACAACAGGTGCTCAATACTACAGCAAACAAAAAATCATGAGCTTCTCGGCCCAACTGCCCTCACCTGAGGGTTAATCTCACGTGCGAGCTCCAACGCACGCAGGTAGGCAGCATCCCCGTTCTTATTCTGCTCCACAGAATGACTGACCAGACCCAAGCGGCAGGCTTCTGCTCCATCTACCACCCGGGCAGTGTAGATTAACTCTTTAGCATGAGACACGCCAACCACCCTGGGAAGGCGTTGCGTACCACCTGCATAGGAAAAGGGTGACATGGCCTCCCTAACATTAAAGAGAACCTTGGACTTAAAGACCTGTAGGCGCTAATAAGCCGCAATTGTTTTCTTTTACTAAAATGTTATTAGAAACACATATATTATTGCCATTGATTTAAAAATCTTTAATATTTAGTACATGATTTGACCTACGGAGAGCGCTGGGCTGGACTGGGAGAATAGCTGTGCTAGCTAGCAAGCGAAGCTAGTATGACAACAATAATGATTTTGTCACATTCTGCCGCTAGTCAGATTGTTTTGTTACAGAGCTGTGGGATAAGTTCCCAATATCGTACCTGCATCCAATTCCAGCTCGTCAGCAGTCTTTAAAACGATCCTAGGCGGCTTGCAGAGATATTGACTTGCTGCCATTTGACAGTTTGTATGTCTATCCCCTTCGTTGCTAGTTGCATCATTGGCTTGTTATTTTTTTTTAAATTGATCCCGACCTACCGTCACGGACCCTTTTTGTTTATCTCTTTTCGCGATCGAGTGTTTTTTTTTTTTTTGTGTTCAATAGACCCTTTAACGTAATTGCAATTGGCTAAATTGCATAGCAAAATTCTGCTAGCTTAAATGCTATATAATGCTAATGTTTACAACAACTGGCTAACTTAAAGAGGTGGGTAGAGTAGCCAGAGTTTACTCAAGTAAGAGTAACGTTACTTCCCAAATTTTTTTATTCCAGTAAAGGTAGTCATCCAAAAAATGTACTCGAGTAAAAAAGTATCTAGTGAAAAAAATACTCAAGTAATGAGTAATATTGTAACTGCTTATTTTTGTGTTTTTTTTTTTTAAACAATGGGAATTTTTTTTCTCAGTACAAACTTACCCATATGAACTTTTATAATGATACTGTACAATAACCCATTTGATAACCGCATTAAGTTAAAGAAATACAAAAAAAAAAAAAACAAAAAAACAAAAAGGAATTCCGGCGAGACGAAAAAACAACAACAAATGATTCTTCCAAAGACCATGAGTGCCCTCTAGTGGAGAAAATAGTTCCTAGTTTGAAGAGTGAATAGTTCCTTCACAGTTACTATTATGAAATTAAAAGGATCATATCTCCGTGGTATTTCCGTGGTCAATCGGTGCCAAATAAAAACTGGGAGGAAGTTTAAATCCGCGATTTCGAGTCATGTTGAGGGCAGCGCTCTATGTCAAATACTTCATTTTGTACGGCACTTTAAAGACACTACGTGATTGAACAGGCTGGCGTGATAATAGAACGGCAAACTTGGGTCTGAATGGTGTAATGTAGTCATATGATTATTGTTGCGATGTCTCATTGGTGAAATTTGTAGAGGTACTCTTGGCAACGCTGACGAAAAAAAAAAAAAAAATCTAATATGTAGGGTAAAGAGGAAAATATGTAACGACTCTTGTGTAGCCCAAAGTAGCGCAGTAAGAGTAGCCTTTTTCTTCACACATCTACTCAAGTAAAAAGTATGGCGTAGTAAAACTACTCGTAGAAGTACATTTTTCCCAAAAAGTTACTCAAGTAAATGTAACAGAGTACGTGACGCGTTACTACCCACCTCTACTAACTTGCATCGCAAAAGTCCGCTAGCTTAAATGCTATATAATGCTATTGTTTATCAGATAGTTTCTGGTGCTTACCAGATTGCTTAAAATTTATTTTATTTCTGTCGATGTCCCTTTTGGGGCTCCGTACAGTTCCATTATTTTACCAAATCTTAATACTAGTGCTGTCAAGCGATTAAAAGATTAATCACATGCAGTCCATCGTTAACTCACGATTAAATAATTTTGTTTTAATGTTCTTCAAAGCAAAAATGATTATGTATTTTGAGTTTTAAATAAGTCTGCTTGCAACCCTGTGGCCGCCACGGCCTTATGATCCAAACTACTTGGCATGGCCATTCTTAACCACACATTTAAAAAATATGACTGTGTCAAAGGGGGTTTGCATTTGCAATGTTATTAACATGCTAACTGGCAGCTTTTGAAAGAATATTTGATTGATGCAACAAAAATTTAATTAAATAATTCTTGCCCATCTTAATTATGAACTGAGCAAAGGTGACATGCAATATATCATTTTTTAAAATGATATATATATGGCGGAAAACACTCAGGTGACAAAGTTTCGCTCTGAGACCCCCAGTTTCGATCCAAAAACTTCGTAACATGTCTCACCGAGTGTCAAGACACATATGTGAATGGCCACAGCCGGACTTTGTAGGGATTTTATGGGTGAAACACGGTAATATAACAAGTGTCGCGATGCAGAAATCACCGAAATCAAGGAGCGGTCGAGATTTTCTTTATCGAATATTTACCATTTTAAACGCCCCCCCCCCCCCCAAATTTTCTTTGTTTGGATCGATTATCTATCTAAAACTGAGGAAAATGCGACGGTAACAAAAAATAAAAAAATTTAAAAAAATAAAAAAAAATACAATGAAGCGATAGTTATTAGATATCCATGACCTTGCAGACACTATTTTTTTCTTTGACATGATTTGTTTAAAAGTTTAAAACATGCGAGTGAATAATTTTTTCAAGTCCTTTTTTTTTTTTTTTTTTTTTTTTAACTAAATATTAGACATCAATCAATGATTCTAAGCTAAAAATGATAGACATTTCGAATGATAAATTACTTCTTTTTATGGCTGGGTTGAAACAAAATTGGTTGCGCAGTGTCTGTAAACCAGGGTCTCCAGGGTAAGACGCACAGATTAAAAATAGTTTGGGGGCTTAATGCACCATGAACCTGCTATGGCAGCATACAGACATATTGTTCTATCAAACACAACCGTTCTTTTGGCTTAAAGTACTGCCGTTTATTTTAACGACTGGGGCAAGAGCAGAAACTGCTTTTTCAGCCTTGTCTGTGTTTTCCACCATATGTATAATACTATATAAATGCCTTTCTAACAAAAAACATTACACAGCTGTCACTACTTTTTGTGTTCATGCCAAACTAACATGTTAAAATAGCCTTACCTGCCCCAGGAATGATAGCAAGTTTTGTCTCAACAAGTCCCATTTTTGCAGTATTTGCTGGGGGTGAGAGATAGCAACACAAATCAATAAAGGTTTTGATTGTCCCACATTTATACAGAATACATAAGACAAACAGGCAAAATATAAATTAATACAGCAGTATATTTACGGAGTACAGACATTTCCCGTCAGTGAATTATTTTGGAAAAAGTAGTACTGATTTTCCATTCCAATAAAATAAATGCAATGCATAATTATATCTACACCACACGAAAACTGTCAATTTCTGACCACTCAAGGAAGAAACATGAAAGAACAAACAATAATAAACTTTTTAAATCAAACTAAGGAAAACAATGGTCTAGGCATGTGCCGGTATGAGATTTTGATGGTACGATAACCGTGAGCAAAAATACCGCGGTTCCACGGTATTACGGTATTGCAATTATAGCTCCAAAATGTGTTATTTTGAGATGTATGGGTTAAAAAAAAACAAAAAAAAAAAACTTTTTTTCCATTGACCAGGATTTTTTTTTTCAGAACATAGCTGCAAATTGGAAAATGAATGTATTGTTAAAATAAATAATCAATAAAAAAAACAAGTATTTTAAATTAAATAAAAATATAACGTAGACTATACCCACAGCCACAGCTCAAGTTGCTCAAGTTTAGAGCAAGAACAAAATAATTTCTATAAAAAACGTAACTCTTCTGAATAAAATTTTAAAAAATTTATACTGCATAATTTTTTTTTGAGGATTGAAAAGCTCAAGTGAAGTTTCACCATTTTCAGCCACTGTGTCAACTCTAGTCTACATGATGTCATGCCTTTGTGTTAGAAAGAACAAAGAATTCAAAAGTCAATAAGTTAGTTAAAAATGTATAAGTTAGTTAAAATGTAAATATTGTTGTGGAAAGGTTTCATCTAAAAATAAAAATAAAAATTTTTTAATCATTGGGAGTGAGACCTCGCCTTGATCCAGCGAACGTGGATTTGTGCTTAGTGCAAGATCATCTTTCCTCAATTAACGATCTTTGATGCTATGCCTTTTTTTCCCCCCTTCATTCAAGGGAATCAAGCTTGTTTTCTCACTGCGGCTGTAACACTCAACGAAGTTGCTCTCCCAGCTACGCCTAGGCTAAAATTTGTCTTTTATAAGCTTTTAGTTAGTTTGTATATCGAATTTCAAAGGAAACTAGGCCTGCAAGCAGGACTGAACGGGCCCTCGCGATCTAGCGCAACTCGGACGTCACGCAACTCGGACTGTGTGCAGGTCAGGGCGGTGGCAGATCCTCCTCTCTAATCATCTCATTAGAACCTAACATGCTCGAAAGTCGCCTATTTACATTCCCACACCCAAGAGATAAAAACCCCTATTGGAGAAAGTACTACAAAAAAGGAGCCACTACTGAGCTGTGCAGCCAAGCCCTTATTCAAAACTAAAATTAATCTTCTAACTGGGCCAATTCGACCAAGTGTGCCAACTATTGTGGCTCTATAAGCTGCCTGAGTCTCTGAAAAAAAATATTTCCTTTAAATGGCGAACAAAGGGTCGTCACGGCAACAGACAGAGACACGTGGACATGGGCCGTAAATAAGTATTTTAATAGGTCTTGAAACTACAATGACCAACCTGAAAAGAACTGGACATGTATTGGAAAAACGAGTGACTTTCTATTGCCACTAGTTGGCGCTGTAGGGTTGATGCAAATGACCCCTACAAGGCCCTTCAGGGTATGACTCTCAACAAGCACGGGAAGTTTGGCGCAGATATGTTGTATATCTGCCGAGTTATGACTGTTCAAAGTTTTTGGAGAGAAAAATTGTTGACAGTCATTTTCACTTTCCTGTTTGGACCCCTCCGCTTCAACGAAACTTCAATATTTTTCATCAGGCACCTGAACACAGGTCTTAAGGCTTCCCTTTTGCAGGTTTGAGGTAGATTGATTTTTTCCCTTTAGAGGAGGAGTGTGTCCCGTAAAAAAGGGCATTTCCTGTTCCCACTAGGAGGCGCCAGGCACAAATGGTAAATTTTCAATCCAGTCCTGCTCAGGCTAGTATACCTCACACACATGCCAGATTTAAAATAGATTGAACGTTGTATGAGGGAGTTATCAGTCATTTTCCGAATTCGGTGTTTTGGCGAAAAAATGGCCGACTTTGGCACCCCGCCCAGGTCATGCCCGTGAATGAAAACACACCATTTTTATAACTTAAGATTTCATATGCCTCATGAACAGGCTCGCCAATTTTGAGAATGATCAAACTAATTCCCTAGGTGCCAAGGTGTAAAATGTGCACACTGTAAATCGATAAAAATTTCACATTCAATCCAAAATACCCGATTTCCTGTAGGATTTGGAATGTGTGTGCAAGAGACTTTTTGGAGCAGTTTTGCACAAAGTTTTGACTCTCCAAATTTCATCACTTTATGTTAGAAAAACCTAAATGGAGAGGCCTTTTTGAAAATTTCAAGGGGGCGCCACTGAGCCATTTTGTTAAATTTTTTCGTAACGTTGCAAGATTATCGAACGTTATCCAAAGCCGCATGTATGTGCAAATTTTGGTGAGTTTTTATGCATATTCAAGCCTCCAAATGTAAACTCTTACTGTGAACCCATGAAAATTTCACATTCGATCCAAAATACCCAATTTCCTGTTGGATTTGGAATATGGGTGCAAGAGACTTTTTGGAGCAGTTTTGCATAAGGTATCTACTCCCCAAATTTCCTTGCTCTATGTTGAAAAAACCCAATAGGAAAGGCCTTTTTTAAAACTTCTTTCTTTCGCCACTAGTTGGCACTGTAGAGTTGATGCAAATGACCCCTACAAGAACCTTCAGGGTATGACTCTCAACAAACACGGAAAGTTTGGCGCAGATATGTTGCATATCTGCCGAGTTATGACTGTTCAAAATTTTTGGCGAGACAAATTGTTGACGGTCATTTTCACTTCCAGTTTGGACCTCTCCGCTTCAACGAAACCTCAATATTTTTTATCAGGGACCTGAACACATGTCTTGAGGCTCCCCTGAAACAGGTTTGAGGTCAATAGATTTTTTTCCCTTGGAGGAGGAGCCTGTCTCGTAAAGAAGGCCATTTCCTGTTCCCACTAGGGGGCGCCAGGCCTAATGGGTAATATTTCAATGCAGTCGTGTTCAGGCTGGGATATCTCATATACATGCTAGAAATGAAAAAGATTGAACGTTGTATCACGGAGTTTTTAATCATTTTCTGAATTTGGTATTTTGCCCAAAAATGGCCGACTTTGGGACCACGCCCAGGCCCGACCCTTGAGTGAAAACACACCATTTTGAAAACTTAAGATCTCATATGTCTCCTGAATACTCTGACCAATTTTGAAGACGATCCAACTATTTTCTTCAGCGACAAGGTCTCAAATGTAAATCGATAAAATTTCACATTTGATCCAAAATTTCCGACTTCCTGTTGGATTTGGAATATGGGTGCAAGAGACTTTTTGGAGCAGTTTTGCACAATGTATCGACTCGCCAAATTTCATCGTTCTACGTTGAAAAAACCTAATAGGAAAGGCCTTTTTGAAAATTTCAAGGGGGCGCCACTGAGCGATTTTGTTAAATTTTTTTGTAGATTATCAAAATTTACGCAAAGTTGCATGTATGTGCAAATTTTGGTGAGTTTTCGTGCATGTTCAGGCCTCCAAATGTAAACCCCAACTGTGAACCGATAAAAATTTCACATTTGATCCAAAATATCCGATTTCCTGTTGGATTTGGAATATGGGTGCAAGAGGCTTTTTTGAACAGTTAGGCATAAGGTATCTACTCCCCAAATTTCATTGCTCTACGTTGAAAACCTGAGAGGAGAGGCCTTTTTGAAAATTTTAAGGGTAAAGGGGGCGCCACTGAGCCATTTTTTGACATTTTTTCAAAACGACACAAGATTATCGAAATTTACGCGAAGCGGCACGTATGTGCAAATTTTGGTGACTTTTCGTGCATGTTCAGGCCTCCAAATTGGCCATTTTCATTTGCCCTGAAAAAAGAATAATAATAATAATAATAATAATAATAACTAGGCCTGCAAGCAGGACTGAACGGGCCCTCGCAATCTAGCGCAACTCGGACGTCACGCAACTCGGACTGTGTGCAGGTCAGGGTGGTGGCAGATCCTCCTCTCTAATCATCTCATTAGAACCTAACATGCTCGAAAGTCGCCTCTTACATTACCACACCCAAGAGATAAAAACCCCTATTGGAGAGATTACTACAAAAAAGGAGCCACTACTGAGCTGTGCAGCCAAGCCCTTATTCAAAACCAAAATTAATCTTCTAACTGGGCCAATTTGACCAAGTGTGCCAAATATTGTGGCTCTATAAGCTGCCTGACTCTCTGGAAAAAAATATTTCCTTTAAATGGCGAACAAAGGGTCGTCACGGCAACAGACAGACACGTGGACATGGGCCGTAAATAAGTATTTTAATAGGTCTTGAAACTACAATGACCAAACTGAAAAGAACTGGATATGTATTGGAAAAACGAGTGACTTTCTATTGCCACTAGTTGGCGCTGTAGGGTTGATGCAAATGACCCCTACAAGGCACTTCAGGGTATGACTCTCAACAAGCACGGGAAGTTTGTCGCAGATATGTTGTATATCTGCCGAGTTATGACTGTTCAAAGTTTTTAGCGAGACAAATTGTTGACGGTCATTTTCACTTTCCTGTTTGGACCCCTCCGCTTCAACGAAACCTCAATATTTTTCATCAGGCACCTGAACACAGGTCTTAAGGCTTCCCTTATACAGGTTTGAGGTAGATTGTTTTTTTCCCTTTAGAGGAGGTGTGTGTCCCGTAAAAAAAGGGCTTTTCCTGTTCCCACTAGGAGGCGCCAGGCACAAATGGTAAATTCTCAATCCAGTCCTGCTCAGGCAGGTATACCTCACACACATGCCAGATTTAAAATAGATTGAACGTTGTATGAGGGAGTTATCAGTCATTTTCTGAATTTGGTGTTTTGGCGAAAAAATGGCCGACTTTGGCACCCCGCCCAGCTCAGGCCCGTGAATGAAAACACACCATTTTGATAACTTAAGATTTCATATGCCTCATGAACAGTCTCGCCAATTTTGAGAATGATCAAACTAATTCCCTAGGTGCCAAGGTGTAAAATGTGCACACTGTAAATCGATAAAAATTTCACATTCAATCCAAAATACCCGATTTCCTGTTGGGTTTGGAATACGCATGCAAGAGACTTTTTGGAGCAGTTTTGTACAAGGTATCGACTCTCCGAATTTCATCCCTCTACGTTGAAAAAACCTAAATGGAGAGGCCTTTTTGAAAATTTCAAGGGGGCGCCACTGAGCCATTTTGTTACATGTTTTCGTAACGTTGCAAGATTATCGAACGTTATGCAAAGCCGCATGTATGTCCAAATTTTTGTGAGTTTTCGTGCATGTTCAAGCCTCCAAATGTGAACTCCTACTGTGAACCGATAAAAATTTCACATTCGATCCAAAATACCCGATTTCCTGTTGGATTTGGAATACGGGTGCAAGAGACTTTTTGGAGCAGTTTTGCACAAGGTATCGACTCCCCAAATTTCATCACTCTCTGTTAAAAAAACCTAATAGGAAACGCCTTTTTGAAAAATTCAAGGGGGCGCCACTGAGGCATTTTGCTACATTTTTTCGTAACATTGCAAGATTATCGAACGTTATCTAAAGCCGCATGTATGTGCAAATTTGTACAAGTTTTTGTGCATATTCAAGCCTCCAAATGTAAACTCCTACTGTGAACCCATGAAAATTTCACATTCGATCCAAAATACCCGATTTCCTGTTGGATTTGGAATATGGGTGCAAGAGACTTTTTGGAGCAGTTTTGCATAAGGTATCTACTCCCCAAATTTCCTTGCTCTATGTTGAAAAAACCCAATAGGAAAGGCCTTTTTTAAAACTTCTTTCTGTCGCCACTAGTTGGCACTGTAGAGTTGATGCAAATGACCCCTACAAGAACCTTCAGGGTATGACTCTCAACAAACACGGGAAGTTTGGCGCAGATATGTTGTATATCTGCCGAGTTATGACTGTTCAAAGTTTTTTGCGTGACAAATTGTTGACGTTCATTTTCACTTTCCTGTTTGGACCCCTCCGCCTCAACGAAACCTCAATATTTTTCATCAGGCACCTGAACACAGGTCTTAAGGCTCCCCTGATGCAGGTTTGAGGTCAACAGATTTTTTTCCCTTGGAGGAGGAACCTGTCTCGTAAAAAAAGGCATTTCCTGTTCTCACTAGGGGGCGCTAGACCTAATGGGTAATATTTCAATGCACTCGTGTTAAGGGTGGGATACCACACATACATGCCAAATATGAAAAAGATTGAACGTTGTGTCAAGGAACTATAAGTCATTTACTGAATTTGTCATTTTGCCGAAAAAATGGTCGACTTTGGCACCACGCCCAGGTCAGACCCGTGAATGAAAACGCACCATTTTCAAAACTTAAGATTTCATATGTCTCCTGAACAGTCTCACCAATTTTGAAGATGATCCAACTAACTCCCTCGGCGAAAAGGTCTCAAATGTGCACCCTGTAAATCGATAAAAATTTCATATTTGATCCAAAATAACCGATTTCCTGTTGGGTTTGGAATATGCGTGTAAATGCTTTTTTGGAGCGGTTTTGGACAAGGTATAGACCCCCCAAATTTCATTGCTCTACGCTGACAGACCCTAATGTTATAGGCCAATTTTAAAATTTCAAGGGGGCGCCACTGAGCCATTTTGTTATATTTTTTTGCAACGTTGCAAAATTATCGAAATTTACAATTTTCCGGACGTATGTGCAAATTTTGGTGACTTTTCGTGCATGTTCAGGCCTCCAAATTGGCCGTTTTCATTTGCCCTGAAAAAAAAAAAAAAATAAAAAAATAAAAAAAAAAATAATCCTTTGCAAAACAATAGGGCCTTCGCACGCTTAGTGCTCGGGCCCTAACTAGGCCTGCAAGCAGGACTGAACGGGCCCTCGCAATCTAGCGCAACTCGGACGTCATGCAACTCGGACAGTGTGCAGGTCAGGGTGGTGGCAGATCGTCCTCTCTAATCATCTCATTAGAACCTAACATGCGCGAAAGTTGCCTCTTTACATTCACACACCTAAGAGATAAAAACCCCTATTGGACAGAGGACTACAAAAAAGGAGCGAATAAAGGGTCATCACAGCAACAGACAGAGACATGTGGACATGGGCCGTAAAATAAGTATTTTAAAAGGTCTTGAAACTACAATGACCAACCTGAAAAGAACTGGACATATATTTAAAAAAATGAGTGACTTTCTATTGCCACTAGTTGGCGCTGTAGGGTTGATGCAAATGACCCCTACAGGACCCTTCAGACTATGACTCAACAAGCACGATATGTTTGGCGCAGATATGTTGTAGAAGTTATGACTGTTCAAAACTTGTGGTGAGACGAAATGGCTTCAGTCATTTTTACTTCTCCTGTTGGACCCTTCTGCTTCAACCAAACCTCAGTATTTTTCATCAGGCACCTGAACACATGTCTTCAGGCTCCCCTGATGCAGGTTTGAGGTGAATAGATTTTTTTTTCCTTGGAGGAGGAGCCTGTTTCGTAAAAAAGGCATTTCCTGTTCCCACTAGGGGGCGCTAGGCCTAATGAGTAATATTTCAATGCACTCGTGTTCAGGGTGGGATCCCGCACATACATGCCAGATATGAAAAAGATTGAACGTTGTTTCAAGGAGCTATTAGTCCTTTACTGAATTTGTCATTTTGCCGAAAAAATGGCCGACTTTGGCACCACGCCCAGGTCAGACCCATGAATGAAAACACACCATTTTGAAAAGTTTAGATTTCATAGGTCTCCTGAATTGTCTAACCAATTTTGAAGATGATCCAATTGATTCCCTCTGTGACAAGGTCTCAAATGTGCACCCTGTTAATTGATAAAAATTTCACATTCGATCCAAAATACCCGATTTCCTGTTGGGTTTGGAATATGGGTGCAAGAGACTTTTTGGAGCAGTTTTGCACAAGGTATCGACTCCCCAAATTTCATTGCTCTACGTTAAAAAAACTTAATAGGAAACGCCTTTTTGAAAAATTCAAGGGGGCGCCACTGAGCCATTTTGTAACATTTTTTTGTAACGTTGCAAGATTATCGAAATCCACACAAAGCCGCATGTATGTGCAAAATTTGGTGAGTTTTCGTGCATGTCCAGGCCTCCAAATGTAAACTGTACTAGAAATGGACAGAAATTTCACATTTGATCCAAAATACCCGATTTTCTGTTGGATTTGGAATATGGGTGCAAGAGGCTTTTTTGAGCAGTTAGGCATAAGGTATCTACTCCCCAAATTTCATTGCTCTACGTTGAAAAAACCCAACAGGAAAGGCCTTTTTTAAAACTTCTTTCTGTCGCCACTAGTTGGCACTGTAGAGTTGATGCAAATGACCCCTACAAGAACCTTCAGGGTATGACTCTCAACAAACACGGAAAGTTTGGCGCAGATATGTTGCATATCTGCCGAGTTATGACTGTTCAAAGTTTTTGGCGAGACAAATTGTTGACGGTCATTTTCACTTCCAGTTTGGACCTCTCCGCTTCAACGAAACCTCAATATTTTTCATCAGGCACCTGAACACATGTCTTGAGTCTCCCCTGAAACAGGTTTGAGGTCAAAAGATTTTTTTCCCTTGGAGGAGGAGCCTGTCTCGTAAAGAAGGCCATTTCCTGTTTCCACTAGGGGCGCCAGGCCTAATGGGTAATATTTCAATGCAGTCGTGTTCAGGCTGGGATATCTCATAAACATGCTAAAAATGAAAAAGATTGAACGTTGGATCACGGAGTTTTTAATCATTTTCTGAATTTGGTATTTTGCCTAAAAATGGCCGACTTTGGGACCACGCCCAGGCCAGACCCTTGAATGAAAACACACCATTTTGAAAACTTAAGATCTCATAGGTCTCCTGAATAGTCTGACCAATTTTGAAGACGATCCAACTTTATCCTTCAGCGACAAGGTCTCAAATGTAAATCGATAAAATTTCGCATTTGACCCAAAATTTCCAGCTTCCTGTTGGGTTTGGAATATGGGTGCAAGAGACTTTTTGGAGCAGTTTTGTACAATGTATCGACTCACTAAATTTCATTGTTCTACGTTGAAAAAACCTAATAGGAGAGGCCTTTTTGAAAATTTCAAGGGGGCGCCACTGAGCCATTTTGTTAAATTTTTTTGTAGATTATCAAAATTTACGCAAAGTTGAATGTATGTGCAAATTTTGGTGAGTTTTCGTGCATGTTCAAGCCTCCAAACGTAAACTCCAACTGTGAACCGAAAAAATTTCACATTCGATCCAAAATACCCGATTTCCTGTTGGATTTGGAATATGGGTGCAAGAGGCTTTTTTGAACAGTTAGGCATAAGGTATCTACTCCCCAAATTTCATTGCTCTACGTTGAAAACCTGAGAGGAGAGGCCTTTTTGAAAATTTTAAGGGTCAAGGGGGCGCCACTGAGCCATTTTTTGACATTTTTTCAAAACGACGCAAGATTATCGAAATTTACGCGAATCTGCACGTATGTGCAAATTTTGGTGACTTTTCGTGCATGTTCAGGCCTCCAAATTGGCCATTTTCATTTGCCATGAAGAAAGAAGAATAATAGTAATAATAATAACTAGGCCTGCAAGCAGGACTGAACGGGCCCTCGCAATCTAGCGCAACTCGGACGTCACGCAACTCGGACTGTGTGCAGGTCAGGGTGGTGGCAGATCCTCCTCTCTCATCATCTCATTAGAACCTAACATGCTCGAAAGTCGCCTATTTACATTCCCACACCCAAGAGATAAAAACCCCTATTGGAGAGAGTACTACAAAAAAGGAGCCACTACTGAGCTGTGCAGCCAAGCCCTTATTCAAAACCAAAATTAATCTTCTAACTGGGCCAATTCGACCAAGTGTGCCAAATATTGTGGCTATATAAGCTGCCTGAGTCTTTGAAAAAAAATATTTCCTTTAAATGGCGAATAAAGGGTTGTCACGGCAACAGACAGAGACACGTGGACATGGGCCGTAAATAAGTATTACAATAGGTCTTCAAACTACAATGACCAACCTGAAAAGAACTGGACATGTATTGGAAAAACGAGTGACTTTCTATTGCCACTAGTTGGCGCTGTAGGGTTGATGCAAATGACCCCTACAAGGCCCTTCAGGGCATGACTCTCAACAAGCACGGGAAGTTTGGCGCAGATATGTTGTATATCTGCCGAGTTATGACTGTTCAAAGTTTTTGGAGAGAAAAATTGTTGACAGTCATTTTCACTTTCCTGTTTGGACCCCTCCGCTTCAACGAAACTTCAATATTTTTCATCAGGCACCTGAAGACAGGTCTTAAGGCTACCCTTATGCAGGTTTGAGGTCAACAGATTTTTTTTCCTTGGAGGACGAACCTGTCTCGTAAAAAAAGGCATTTCCTGTTCTCACTAGGGGGCGCTAGGCCTAATGGGTAATATTTCAATGCACTCGTGTTAAGGGTGGGATGTCGCACATACATGCCAGATATGAAAAAGATTGAACGTTGTGTGAAGGAACTATTAGTCATTTACTGAATTTGTCATTTTGCCGAAAAAATGGCCGACTTTGGCACCCCGCCCAGGTCAGGCCCGTGAATGAAAACACACCATTTTGATAACTTAAGATTTCATATGCCTCATGAACAGTCTCGCCAATTTTGAGAATGATCAAACTAATTCCCTAGGTGCCAAGGTGTAAAATGTGCACACTGTAAATCGATAAAAAATTCGCATTCAAACCAAAATACCCGATTTCCTGTTGGGTTTGGAATACGCATGCAAGAGACTTTTTGGAGCAGTTTTGTACAAGGTATCGACTCACCGAATTTCATCCCTCTACGTAGAAAAAACCTAAATGGAGAGGCCTTTTTGAAAATTTCAAGGGGGCGCCACTGAGCCATTTTGTTACATGTTTTCGTAACGTTGCAAGATTATTGAACGTTATGGAAAGCCGCATTTATGTCCAAATTTTTGTGAGTTTTCGTGCATGTTGAAGCTTCCAAATGTAAACTCCTACTGTGAACCGATAAAAATTTCACATTCGATTCAAAATACCCGATTTCCTGTTGGATTTGGAATACGGGTGCAAGAGACTTTTTGGAGCAGTTTTGCATAAGGTATCTACTCCCCAAATTTCCTCGCTCTATGTTGAAAAAACCCAATAGGAAAGGCCTTTTTTAAAACTTCTTTCTGTCGCCACTAGTTGGCACTGTAGAGTTGATGCAAATGACCCCTACAAGAACCTTCAGGGTATGACTCTCAACAAACACGGAAAGTTTGGCGCAGATATGTTGCATATCTGCCGAGTTATGACTGTTCAAAATTTTTGGCGAGACAAATTGTTGACGGTCATTTTCACTTCCAGTTTGGACCTCTCCGCTTCAACGAAACCTCAATATTTTTCATCAGGGACCTGAACACATGTCTTGAGGCTCCCCTGAAACAGGTTTGAGGTCAATAGATTTTTTTCCCTTGGAGGAGGAGCCTGTCTCGTAAAGAAGGCCATTTCCTGTTCCCACTAGGGGGCGCCAGGCCTAATGGGTAATATTTCAATGCAGTCGTGTTCAGGCTGGGATATCTCATATACATGCTAGAAATGAAAAAGATTGAACGTTGTATCACGGAGTTTTTAATCATTTTCTGAATTTGGTATTTTGCCCAAAAATGGCCGACTTTGGGACCACGCCCAGGCCAGACCCTTGAATGAAAACACACCATTTTGAAAACTTAAGATCTCATATGTCTCCTGAATAGTCTGGCCAATTTTGAAGACGATCCAACTATTTTCTTCAGCGACAAGGTCTCAAATGTAAATCGATAAAATTTCACATTTGATCCAAAATTTCCGGCTTCCTGTTGGGTTTGGAATATGGGTGCAAGAGACTTTTTGGAGCAGTTTTGCACAATGTATCGACTCGCCAAATTTCATCGTTCTACGTTGAAAAAACCTAATAGGAAAGGCCTTTTTGAAAATTTCAAGGGGGCGCCACTGAGCCATTTTGTTAAATTTTTTTGTAGATTATCAAAATTTACGCAAAGTTGAATGTATGTGCAAATTTTGGTGAGTTTTCGTGCATGTTCAAGCCTCCAAACGTAAACTCCAACTGTGAACCGAAAAAATTTCACATTCGATCCAAAATACCCGATTTCCTGTTGGATTTGGAATATGGGTGCAAGAGGCTTTTTTGAACAGTTAGGCATAAGGTATCTACTCCCCAAATTTCATTGCTCTACGTTGAAAACCTGAGAGGAGAGGCCTTTTTGAAAATTTTAAGGGTCAAGGGGGCGCCACTGAGCCATTTTTTGACATTTTTTCAAAACGACGCAAGATTATCGAAATTTACGCGAATCTGCACGTATGTGCAAATTTTGGTGACTTTTCGTGCATGTTCAGGCCTCCAAATTGGCCATTTTCATTTGCCATGAAGAAAGAAGAATAATAATAATAATAATAATAATAATAATAATCCTTTGCATTACAATAGGGCCTTCGCACGTCTAGTGCTCGGGCCCTAATAATAACTAGGCCTGCAAGCAGGACTGAACGGGCCCTCGCAATCTAGCGCAACTCGGACGTCACGCAACTTGGACTGTGTGCAGGTCAGGGTGGTGGCAGATCATCCTCTCTAATCATCTCATTAGAACCTAACATGCTCGAAAGTCGCCTATTTACATTCCCACACCCAAGAGATAAAAACCCCTATTGGAGAGAGTACTACAAAAAAGGAGCCACTACTGAGCTGTGCAGCCAAGCCCTTATTCAAAACCAAAATTAATCTTCTAACTGGGCCAATTCGACCAAGTGTGCCAACTATTGTGGCTCTATAAGCTCCCTGAGTCTCTGAAAAAAAATATTTCCTTTAAATGGCGAACAAAGGGTCGTCACGGCAACAGACAGAGACACGTGGACATGGGCCGTAAAAAAGTATTTTAATAGGTCTTGAAACTACAATGACCAACATGAAAAGAACTGGACATGTTTTGGAAAAACGAGTGACTTTCTATCGCCACTAGTTGGCGCTGTAGGGTTGATGCAAATGACCCCTACAAGGCCCTTCAGGGTATGACTCTCAACAAGCACGGGAAGTTTGGCGCAGATATCTTGTATATCTGCCGAGTTATGACTGTTCAAAGTTTTTGGAGAGAAAAATTGTTGACAGTCATTTTCACTTTCCTGTTTGGACCCCTCCGCTTCAACGAAACTTCAATATTTTTCATCAGGCACCTGAAGACAGGTCTTAAGGTTTCCCTTATGCAGGTTTGAGGTCGATTGATTTTTTCCCTTTAGAGGAGGAGTGTGTCCCGTAAAAAAGGGCATTTCCTGTTCCCACTAGGAGGCGCCAGGCACAAATGGTAAATTTTCAATCCAGTCCTGCTCAGGCTGGTATACCTCACACACATGCCAGATTTAAAATAGATTGAACGTTGTATGAGGGAGTTATCAGTCATTTTCCGAATTCGGTGTTTTGGCGAAAAAATGGAAGAATTTGGCGCCCCGCCCAGGTCAGGCCCTTGAATGAAAACACACCATTTTTATAACTTAAGATTTCATATGCCTCATGAACAGTCTCACCAATTTTGAGAATGATCAAACTAATTCCCTAGGTGCCAAGGTGTAAAATGTGCACACTGTAAATCGATAAAAAGTTCACATTCAATCCAAAATACCCGATTTCCTGTTGGGTTTGGAATACGCATGCAAGAGACTTTTTGGAGCAGTTTTGTACAAGGTATTGACTCTCCGAATTTCATCCATCTACGTTGAAAAAACCTAAATGGAGAGGCCTTTTTGAAAATTTCAAGGGGGCGCCACTGAGCCATTTTGTTACATTTTTTCGTAACGTTGCAAGATTATTGAACGTTATGCAAAGCCGCATGTATGTCGAAATTTTTGTGAGTTTTCGTGCATGTTCAAGCCTCCAAATGTAAACTCCTACTGTTAACCGATAAAAATTTCACATTTGATCCAAAATACCCGATTTCCTGTTGGATTTGGAAAATGGGTGCAAGAGACTTTTTGGAGCAGTTTTGCATAAGGTATCAACTCCCCAAATTTCCTCACTCTATGTTGGAAAAACCCAATAGGAAAGGCCTTTTTTAAAACTTCTTTCTGTCGCCACTAGTTGGCACTGTAGAGTTGATGCAAATGACCCCTACACGAACCTTCAGGGTATGACTCTCAAAAAACACGGGAAGTTTGGCGCAGATATGTTGTATATCTGCCGAGTTATGACTGTTCAAAGTTTTTGGCGAGACAAATTGTTGACGGTCATTTTCACTTCCAGTTTGGACCTCTCCGCTTCTACAAAACCTCAATATTTTTCATTAGGCACCTGAACACATGTCTTGAGGCTCCCCTGAAACAGGTTTGAGGTCAATAGATTTTTTTCCCTTGGAGGAGGAGCCTGTCTCGTAAAGAAGGCCATTTCCTGTTCCCACTAGGGGGCGCCAAGCCTAATGGGTAATATTTCAATGCAGTCGTGTTCAGGCTGGGATATCTCATATACTTGCTAGAAATGAAAAAGACTGAACGTTGTATCACGGAGTTTTTAATCATTTTCTGAATTTGGTGTTTTGCCCAAAAATGGCCAATTTTGGGACTACGCCCAGGCCAGACCGTTGGATGAAAACTCACCATTTTGAAAACTTAAGATCTCATATGTCTCCTGTATAGTCTGACCAATTTTGAAGACGATCCAACTATTTTCTTCAGCGACAAGGTCTCAAATGTAAATCGATAAAATTTCACATTTGATCCAAAATTTCCGACTTCCTGTTGGATTTGGAATATAGGTGCAAGAGACTTTTTGGAGCAGTTTTACGCAATGTATCGACTCACCAAATTTCATCGTTCTACGTTGAAAAAACCTAATAGGAGAGGCCTTTTTGAAAATTTCAAGGGGGCGCCACTGAGCGATTTTGTTAAATTTTTTTGTAGATTATCAAAATTTACGCAAAGTTGCATGTATGTGCAAATTTTGGTGAGTTTTCGTGCATGTTCAGGCCTCCAAACGTAAACTCCAACTGTGAACCGAAAAAATTTCACATTTGATCCAAAATATCCGATTTCCTGTCGGATTTGGAATATGGGTGCAAGAGGCTTTTTTGAACAGTTAGGCATAAGGTATCTACTCCCCAAATTTCATCGCTCTACGTTGAAAACCTAAGAGGAGAGGCCTTTTTGAAAATTTTAAGGGTCAAGGGGGCGCCACTGAGCCATTTTTTGAAATTTTTTGAAAACGACGCTAGATTATCAAATTTTACGCGAACCTGCACGTATGTGCAAATTTTGGTGACTTTTCGTGCATGTTCAGGCCTCCAAATTGGCCATTTTCATTTGCCATGAAAAAAGAAGAATAATAATAATAACTAGGCCTGCAAGCAGGACTGAACGGGCCCTCGCAATCTAGCGCAACTCGGACGTCACGCAACTCGGACTGTGTGCAGGTCAGGGTGGTGGCAGATCCTCCTCTCTAATCATCTCATTAGAACCTAACATGCTCGAAAGTCGCCTATTTACATTCCCACACCCAAGAGATAAAAACCCCTATTGGAGAGAGTACTACAAAAAAGGAGCCACTACTGAGCTGTGCAGCCAAGCCCTTATTCAAAACCAAAATTAATCTTCTAACTGGGCCAATTCGACCAAGTGTGCCAACTATTGTGGCTCTATAAGCTCCCTGAATCTCTGAAAAAAAATATTTCCTTGAAATGGCGAACAAAGGGTCGTCACGGCAACAGACAGAGACACGTGGACATGGGCCGTAAAAAAGTATTTTAATAGGTCTTGAAACTACAATGACCAACATGAAAAGAACTGGACATGTTTTGGAAAAACGAGTGACTTTCTATCGCCACTAGTTGGCGCTGTAGGGTTGATGCAAATGACCCCTACAAGGCCCTTCAGGGTATGACTCTCAACAAGCACGGGAAGTTTGGCGCAGATATCTTGTATATCTGCCGAGTTATGACTGTTCAAAGTTTTTGGAGAGAAAAATTGTTGACAGTCATTTTCACTTTCCTGTTTGGACCCCTCCGCTTCAACGAAACTTCAATATTTTTCATCAGGCACCTGAAGACAGGTCTTAAGGTTTCCCTTATGCAGGTTTGAGGTAGATTGATTTTTTCCTTTAGAGGAGGAGTGTGTCCCGTAAAAAAGGGCATTTCCTGTTCCCACTAGGAGGCGCCAGGCACAAATGGTAAATTTTCAATCCAGTCCTGCTCAGGCTGGTATACCTCACACACATGCCAGATTTAAAATAGATTGAACGTTGTATGAGGGAGTTATCAGTCATTTTCCGAATTCGGTGTTTTGGCGAAAAAATGGAAGAATTTGGCGCCCCGCCCAGGTCAGGCCCGTGAATGAAAACACACCATTTTTATAACTTAAGATTTCATATGCCTCATGAACAGTCTCACCAATTTTGAGAATGATCAAACTAATTCCCTAGGTGCCAAGGTGTAAAATGTGCACACTGTAAATCGATAAAAAGTTCACATTCAATCCAAAATACCCGATTTCCTGTAGGATTTGGAATGTGTGTGCAAGAGACTTTTTGGAGCAGTTTTGCACAAAGTTTTGACTCTCCAAATTTCATCACTCTATGTGAGAAAAACCTAAATGGAGAGGCCTTTTTGAAAAATTCAAGGGGGCGCCACTGAGCCATTTTGTTAAATTGTTTCGTAACGTTGCAAGATTATCGAACGTTATCCAAAGCCGCATGTATGTGCAAATTTTGGTGAGTTTTTATGCATATTCAAGCCTCCAAATGTAAACTCTTACTGTGAACCCATGAAAATTTCACATTCGATCCAAAATACCCGATTTCCTGTTGGATTTGGAATATGGGTGCAAGAGACTTTTTGGAGCAGTTTTGCATAAGGTATCTACTCCCCAAATTTCCTTGCTCTATGTTGAAAAAACCCAATAGGAAAGGCCTTTTTTAAAACTTCTTTCTGTCGCCACTAGTTGGCACTGTAGAGTTGATGCAAATGACCCCTACACGAACCTTCAGGGTATGACTCTCAACAAACACGGGAAGTTTGGCGCAGATATGTTGTATATCTGCCGAGTTATGACTGTTCAAAGTTTTTGGCGAGACAAATTGTTGACGGTTATTTTCACTTCCAGTTTGTACCTCTCCGCTTCTACAAAACCTCAATATTTTTCATTAGGCACCTGAACACATGTCTTGAGGCTCCCCTGAAACAGGTTTGAGGTCAATAGATTTTTTTCCCTTGGAGGAGGAGCCTGTCTCGTAAAGAAGGCCATTTCCTGTTCCCACTAGGGGGCGCCAAGCCTAATGGGTAAAATTTAAATGCAGTCGTGTTCAGGCTGGGATATCTCATATACTTGCTAGAAATGAAAAAGATTGAACGTTGTATCACGGAGTTTTTAATCATTTTCTGAATTTGGTGTTTTGCCCAAAAATGGCCAACTTTGGGACTACGCCCAGGCCAGACCCTTGGATGAAAACTCACCATTTTGAAAACTTAAGATCTCATATGTCTCCTGTATAGTCTGACCAATTTTGAAGACGATCCAACTATTTTCTTCAGCGACAAGGTCTCAAATGTAAATCGATAAAATTTCGCATTTGATCCAAAATTTCCGACTTCCTGTTGGATTTGGAATATAGGTGCAAGAGACTTTTTGGAGCAGTTTTACGCAATGTATCGACTCACCAAATTTCATCATTCTACGTTGAAAAAACCTAATAGGAAAGGCCTTTTTGAAAATTTCAAGGGGGCGCCACTGAGCGATTTTGTTAAATTTTTTTGTAGATTATCAAAATTTACGCAAAGTTGCATGTATGTGCAAATTTTGGTGAGTTTTCGTGCATGTTCAGGCCTCCAAACGTAAACTCCAACTGTGAACCGAAAAAATTTCACATTTGATCCAAAATATCCGATTTCCTGTCGGATTTGGAATATGGGTGCAAGAGGCTTTTTTGAACAGTTAGGCATAAGGTATCTACTCCCCAAATTTCATCGCTCTACGTTGAAAACCTGAGAGGAGAGGCCTTTTTGAAAATTTTAAGGCTCAAGGGGGCGCCACTGAGCCATTTTTTGAAATTTTTTCAAAACGACGCAAGATTATCAAATTTTACGCGAATCTGCACGTATGTGCAAATTTTGGTGACTTTTCGTGCATGTTCAGGCCTCCAAATTGGCCATTTTCATTTGCCATGAAGAAAGAAGAATAATAATAATAATAATAATAATAATCCTTTGCATTACAATAGGGCCTTCGCACGCCTAGTGCTCGGGCCCTAACTAGGCCTGCAAGCAGGACTGAACGGGCCCTCGCAATCTAGCGCAACTCGGACGTCACGCAACTCGGACTGTGTGCAGGTCAGGGTGGTGGCAGATCCTCCTCTCTCATCATCTCATTAGAACCTAACATGCTCGAAAGTCGCCTATTTACATTCCCACACCCAAGAGATAAAAACCCCTATTGGAGAGAGTACTACAAAAAAGGAGCCACTACTGAGCTGTGCAGCCAAGCCCTTATTCAAAACCAAAATTAATCTTCTAACTGGGCCAATTCGACCAAGTGTGCCAAATATTGTGGCTATATAAGCTGCCTGAGTCTTTGAAAAAAAATATTTCCTTTAAATGGCGAATAAAGGGTTGTCACGGCAACAGACAGAGACACGTGGACATGGGCCGTAAATAAGTATTACAATAGGTCTTCAAACTACAATGACCAACCTGAAAAGAACTGGACATGTATTGGAAAAACGAGTGACTTTCTATTGCCACTAGTTGGCGCTGTAGGGTTGATGCAAATGACCCCTACAAGGCCCTTCAGGGCATGACTCTCAACAAGCACGGGAAGTTTGGCGCAGATATGTTGTATATCTGCCGAGTTATGACTGTTCAAAGTTTTTGGAGAGAAAAATTGTTGACAGTCATTTTCACTTTCCTGTTTGGACCCCTCCGCTTCAACGAAACTTCAATATTTTTCATCAGGCACCTGAAGACAGGTCTTAAGGCTACCCTTATGCAGGTTTGAGGTCAACAGATTTTTTTTCCTTGGAGGACGAACCTGTCTCGTAAAAAAAGGCATTTCCTGTTCTCACTAGGGGGCGCTAGGCCTAATGGGTAATATTTCAATGCACTCGTGTTAAGGGTGGGATGTCGCACATACATGCCAGATATGAAAAAGATTGAACGTTGTGTGAAGGAACTATTAGTCATTTACTGAATTTGTCATTTTGCCGAAAAAATGGCCGACTTTGGCACCCCGCCCAGGTCAGGCCCGTGAATGAAAACACACCATTTTGATAACTTAAGATTTCATATGCCTCATGAACAGTCTCGCCAATTTTGAGAATGATCAAACTAATTCCCTAGGTGCCAAGGTGTAAAATGTGCACACTGTAAATCGATAAAAAATTCGCATTCAAACCAAAATACCCGATTTCCTGTTGGGTTTGGAATACGCATGCAAGAGACTTTTTGGAGCAGTTTTGTACAAGGTATCGACTCACCGAATTTCATCCCTCTACGTAGAAAAAACCTAAATGGAGAGGCCTTTTTGAAAATTTCAAGGGGGCGCCACTGAGCCATTTTGTTACATGTTTTCGTAACGTTGCAAGATTATTGAACGTTATGGAAAGCCGCATTTATGTCCAAATTTTTGTGAGTTTTCGTGCATGTTGAAGCTTCCAAATGTAAACTCCTACTGTGAACCGATAAAAATTTCACATTCGATTCAAAATACCCGATTTCCTGTTGGATTTGGAATACGGGTGCAAGAGACTTTTTGGAGCAGTTTTGCATAAGGTATCTACTCCCCAAATTTCCTCGCTCTATGTTGAAAAAACCCAATAGGAAAGGCCTTTTTTAAAACTTCTTTCTGTCGCCACTAGTTGGCACTGTAGAGTTGATGCAAATGACCCCTACAAGAACCTTCAGGGTATGACTCTCAACAAACACGGAAAGTTTGGCGCAGATATGTTGCATATCTGCCGAGTTATGACTGTTCAAAATTTTTGGCGAGACAAATTGTTGACGGTCATTTTCACTTCCAGTTTGGACCTCTCCGCTTCAACGAAACCTCAATATTTTTCATCAGGGACCTGAACACATGTCTTGAGGCTCCCCTGAAACAGGTTTGAGGTCAATAGATTTTTTTCCCTTGGAGGAGGAGCCTGTCTCGTAAAGAAGGCCATTTCCTGTTCCCACTAGGGGGCGCCAGGCCTAATGGGTAATATTTCAATGCAGTCGTGTTCAGGCTGGGATATCTCATATACATGCTAGAAATGAAAAAGATTGAACGTTGTATCACGGAGTTTTTAATCATTTTCTGAATTTGGTATTTTGCCCAAAAATGGCCGACTTTGGGACCACGCCCAGGCCAGACCCTTGAATGAAAACACACCATTTTGAAAACTTAAGATCTCATATGTCTCCTGAATAGTCTGGCCAATTTTGAAGACGATCCAACTATTTTCTTCAGCGACAAGGTCTCAAATGTAAATCGATAAAATTTCACATTTGATCCAAAATTTCCGGCTTCCTGTTGGGTTTGGAATATGGGTGCAAGAGACTTTTTGGAGCAGTTTTGCACAATGTATCGACTCGCCAAATTTCATCGTTCTACGTTGAAAAAACCTAATAGGAAAGGCCTTTTTGAAAATTTCAAGGGGGCGCCACTGAGCCATTTTGTTAAATTTTTTTGTAGATTATCAAAATTTACGCAAAGTTGAATGTATGTGCAAATTTTGGTGAGTTTTCGTGCATGTTCAAGCCTCCAAACGTAAACTCCAACTGTGAACCGAAAAAATTTCACATTCGATCCAAAATACCCGATTTCCTGTTGGATTTGGAATATGGGTGCAAGAGGCTTTTTTGAACAGTTAGGCATAAGGTATCTACTCCCCAAATTTCATTGCTCTACGTTGAAAACCTGAGAGGAGAGGCCTTTTTGAAAATTTTAAGGGTCAAGGGGGCGCCACTGAGCCATTTTTTGACATTTTTTCAAAACGACGCAAGATTATCGAAATTTACGCGAATCTGCACGTATGTGCAAATTTTGGTGACTTTTCGTGCATGTTCAGGCCTCCAAATTGGCCATTTTCATTTGCCATGAAGAAAGAAGAATAATAATAATAATAATAATAATAATAACTAGGCCTGCAAGCAGGACTAAACGGGCCCTCGCAATCTAGCGCAACTCGGACGTCACGCAACTCGGACTGTGTGCAGGTCAGGCTGGTGGCAGATCCTCCTCTCTAATTATCTCATTAGAACCTAACATGCTCGAAAGTCGCCTATTTACATTCCCACACCCAAGAGATAAAAACCCCTATTGGAGAGAGTACTACAAAAAAGGAGCCACTACTGAGCTGTGCAGCCAAGCCCTTATTCAAAACCCAAAATTAATCTTCTAACTCGGCCAATTCGACCAAGTGTGCCAAATACTGTGGCTCTATAAGCTGCCTGAGTCTCTGAAAAAAAATATTTCCTTTAAATGGCGAACAAAGGGTCGTCACGGCAACAGACAGAGACACGTGGACATGGGCCGTGAATAAGTATTTTAATAGGTCTTGAAACTACAATGACCAACCTGAAAAGAACTGAACATGTATTGGAAAAACGAGTGACTTTCTATCGCCACTAGTTGGCGCTGTAGGTTTGATGCAAATGACCCCTACAAGGCCCTTCAGGGTATGACTCTCAACAAGCACGGGAAGTTTGCCGCAGATATGTTGTATATCTGCCGAGTTATGACTGTTCAAAATTTTTGGAGAGAAAAATTATTGACAGTCATTTTCACTTTCCTGTTTGGACCCCTCCGCTTCAACGAAACTTCAATATTTTTCATCAGGCACCTGAAGACAGGTCTTAAGGCTTCCCTTATGCAGGTTTGAGGTCGATTAATTTTTTCCCTTGGAGGAGGAGTGTGTCACCGTAAAAAAAGGGCTTTTCCTGTTCCCACTAGGAGGCGCCAGGCACAAATGGTAAATTTTCAATCCAGTCGTGCTCAGGCTGGTATACCTCACACACATGGCAGATTTAAAATAGATTGAACGTTGTATGAGGGAGTTATCAGTCATTTTCCGAATTCGGTGTTTTGGCGAAAAAATGGCCGACTTTGGCACCCCGCCCAGGTCAGGCCCGTGAATGAAAACACACCATTTTGATAACTTAAGATTTCATATGCCTCATGAACAGTCTCGCCAATTTTGAGAATGATCAAACTAATTCCCTAGGTGCCAAGGTGTAAAATGTGCACACTGTAAATCGATAAAAAATTCACATTCAATCAAAAACACCCGATTTCCTGTTGGGTTTGGAATACGCATGCAAGAGACTTTTTGGAGCAGTTTTGTACAAGGTATTGACTCTCCGAATTTCATCCATCTACGTTGAAAAAACCTAAATGGAGAGGCCTTTTTGAAAATTTCAAGGGGGCGCCACTGAGCCATTTTGTTACATTTTTTCGTAACGTTGCAAGATTATTGAACGTTATGCAAAGCCGCATGTATGTCGAAATTTTTGTGAGTTTTCGTGCATGTTCAAGCCTCCAAATGTAAACTCCTACTGTTAACCGATAAAAATTTCACATTTGATCCAAAATACCCGATTTCCTGTTGGATTTGGAAAATGGGTGCAAGAGACTTTTTGGAGCAGTTTTGCACAAGGTATCAACTCCCCAAATTTCCTCACTCTATGTTGGAAAAACCCAATAGGAAAGGCCTTTTTTAAAACTTCTTTCTGTCGCCACTAGTTGGCACTGTAGAGTTGATGCAAATGACCCCTACACGAACCTTCAGGGTATGACTCTCAACAAACACGGGAAGTTTGGCGCAGATATGTTGTATATCTGCCGAGTTATGACTGTTCAAAGTTTTTGGCGAGACAAATTGTTGACGGTCATTTTCACTTCCAGTTTGTACCTCTCCGCTTCTACAAAACCTCAATATTTTTCATTAGGCACCTGAACACATGTCTTGAGGCTCCCCTGAAACAGGTTTGAGGTCAATAGATTTTTTTCCCTTGGAGGAGGAGCCTGTCTCGTAAATAAGGCCATTTCCTGTTCCCACTAGGGGGCGCCAAGCCTAATGGGTAAAATTTAAATGCAGTCGTGTTCAGGCTGGGATATCTCATATACTTGCTAGAAATGAAAAAGATTGAACGTTGTATCACGGAGTTTTTAATCATTTTCTGAATTTGGTGTTTTGCCCAAAAATGGCCAACTTTGGGACTACGCCCAGGCCAGACCCTTGGATGAAAACTCACCATTTTGAAAACTTAAGATCTCATATGTCTCCTGTATAGTCTGACCAATTTTGAAGACGATCCAACTATTTTCTTCAGCGACAAGGTCTCAAATGTAAATCGATAAAATTTCGCATTTGATCCAAAATTTCCGACTTCCTGTTGGATTTGGAATATAGGTGCAAGAGACTTTTTGGAGCAGTTTTACGCAATGTATCGACTCACCAAATTTCATCATTCTACGTTGAAAAAACCTAATAGGAAAGGCCTTTTTGAAAATTTCAAGGGGGCGCCACTGAGCGATTTTGTTAAATTTTTTTGTAGATTATCAAAATTTACGCAAAGTTGCGTGTATGTGCAAATTTTGGTGAGTTTTCGTGCATGTTCAGGCCTCCAAACGTAAACTCCAACTGTGAACCGAAAAAATTTCACATTTGATCCAAAATATCCGATTTCCTGTCGGATTTGGAATATGGGTGCAAGAGGCTTTTTTGAACAGTTAGGCATAAGGTATCTACTCCCCAAATTTCATCGCTCTACGTTGAAAACCTGAGAGGAGAGGCCTTTTTGAAAATTTTAAGGGTCAAGGGGGCGCCACTGAGCCATTTTTAAAAATTTTTTCAAAACGACGCAAGATTATCAAATTTTACGCGAATCTGCACGTATGTGCAAATTTTGGTGACTTTTCGTGCATGTTCAGGCCTCCAAATTGGCCATTTTCATTTGCCATGAAGAAAGAAGAATAATAATAATAATAATAACTAGGCCTGCAAGCAGGACTGAACGGGCCCTCGCAATCTAGCGCAACTCGGACGTCACGCAACTCGGACTGTGTGCAGGTCAGGGTGGTGGCAGATCCTCCTCTCTAATCATCTCATTAGAACCTAACATGCTCGAAAGTCGCCTATTTACATTCCCACACCCAAGAGATAAAAACCCCTATTGGAGAGAGTACTACAAAAAAGGAGCCACTACTGAGCTGTGCAGCCAAGCCCTTATTCAAAACCAAAATTAATCTTCTAACTCGGCCAATTCGACCAAGTGTGCCAACTATTGTGGCTCTATAAGCTCCCTGAGTCTCTGAAAAAAAATATTTCCTTTAAATGGCGAACAAAGGGTCGTCACGGCAACAGACAGAGACACGTGGACATGGGCCGTAAAAAAGTATTTTAATAGGTCTTGAAACTACAATGACCAACATGAAAAGAACTGGACATGTTTTGGAAAAACGAGTGACTTTCTATCGCCACTAGTTGGCGCTGTAGGGTTGATGCAAATGACCCCTACAAGGCCCTTCAGGGTATGACTCTCAACAAGCACGGGAAGTTTGGCGCAGATATCTTGTATATCTGCCGAGTTATGACTGTTCAAAGTTTTTGGAGAGAAAAATTGTTGACAGTCATTTTCACTTTCCTGTTTGGACCCCTCCGCTTCAACGAAACTTCAATATTTTTCATCAGGCACCTGAAGACAGGTCTTAAGGTTTCCCTTATGCAGGTTTGAGGTAGATTGATTTTTTCCCTTTAGAGGAGGAGTGGGTCCCGTAAAAAAGGGCATTTCCTGTTCCCACTAGGAGGCGCCAGGCACAAATGGTAAATTTTCAATCCAGTCCTGCTCAGGCTGGTATACCTCACACACATGCCAGATTTAAAATAGATTGAACGTTGTATGAGGGAGTTATCAGTCATTTTCCGAATTCGGTGTTTTGGCGAAAAAATGGAAGAATTTGGCGCCCCGCCCAGGTCAGGCCCGTGAATGAAAACACACCATTTTTATAACTTAAGATTTCATATGCCTCATGAACAGTCTCACCAATTTTGAGAATGATCAAACTAATTCCCTAGGTGCCAAGGTGTAAAATGTGCACACTGTAAATCGATAAAAAGTTCACATTCAATCCAAAATACCCGATTTCCTGTAGGATTTGGAATGTGTGTGCAAGAGACTTTTTGGAGCAGTTTTGCACAAAGTTTTGACTCTCCAAATTTCATCACTCTATGTTAGAAAAACCTAAATGGAGAGGCCTTTTTGAAAATTTCAAGGGGGCGCCACTGAGCCATTTTGTTACATGTTTTCGTAACGTTGCAAGATTATCGAACGTTATCCAAAGCCGCATGTATGTGCAAATTTTGGTGAGTTTTTATGCATATTCAAGCCTCCAAATGTAAACTCTTACTGTGAACCCATGAAAATTTCACATTCGATCCAAAATACCCGATTTCCTGTTGGATTTGGAATATGGGTGCAAGAGACTTTTTGGAGCAGTTTTGCATAAGGTATCTACTCCCCAAATTTCCTTGCTCTATGTTGAAAAAACCCAATAGGAAAGGCCTTTTTTAAAACTTCTTTCTGTCGCCACTAGTTGGCACTGTAGAGTTGATGCAAATGACCCCTACAAGAACCTTCAGGGTATGACTCTCAACAAACACGGAAAGTTTGGCGCAGATATGTTGCATATCTGCCGAGTTATGACTGTTCAAAATTTTTGGCGAGACAAATTGTTGACAGTCATTTTCACTTCCAGTTTGGACCTCTCCGCTTCAACGAAACCTCAATATTTTTCATCAGGGACCTGAACACATGTCTTGAGGCTCCCCTGAAACAGGTTTGAGGTCAATAGATTTTTTTCCCTTGGAGGAGGAGCCTGTCTCGTAAAGAAGGCCATTTCCTGTTCCCACTAGGGGGCGCCAGGCCTAATGGGTAATATTTCAATGCAGTCGTGTTCAGGCTGGGATATCTCATATACATGCTAGAAATGAAAAAGATTGAACGTTGTATCACGGAGTTTTTAATCATTTTCTGAATTTGGTATTTTGCCCAAAAATGGCCGACTTTGGGACCACGCCCAGGTCAGACCCTTGAGTGAAAACTCACCATTTTGAAAACTTAAAATCTCATATGTCTCCTGAATAGTCTGACCAATTTTGAAGACGATCCAACTATTTTCTTCAGCGACAAGGTCTCAAATGTAAATCGATAAAATTTCACATTTGATCCAAAATTTCCGGCTTCCTGTTGGGTTTGGAATATGGGTGCAAGAGACTTTTTGGAGCAGTTTTGCACAATGTATCGACTCGCCAAATTTCATTGTTCTACGCTGAAAAAACCTAATAGGAAAGGCCTTTTTGAAAATTTCAAGGGGGCGCCACTGAGCCATTTTGTTAAATTTTTTTGTAGATTATCAAAATTTACGCAAAGTTGCATGTATGTGCAAATTTTGGTGAGTTTTCGTGCATGTTCAGGCCTCCAAATGTAAACTCCAACTGTGAACCGATAAAAATTTCACATTTGATCCAAAATATCCGATTTCCTGTTGGATTTGGAATATGGGTGCAAGAGGCTTTTTTGAACAGTTAGGCATAAGGTATCTACTCCCCAAATTTCATTGCTCTACGTTGAAAACCTGAGAGGAGAGGCCTTTTTGAAAATTTTAAGGGTCAAGGGGGCGCCACTGAGCCATTTTTTGACATTTTTTCAAAACGACACAAGATTATCGAATTTTACGCAAAGCCGCACGTATGTGCAAATTTTGGTGACTTTTCGTGCATGTTCAGGCCTCCAAATTGGCCATTTTCATTTGCCCTGAAAAAAGAAGAATAATAACTAGGCCTGCAAGCAGGACTGAACGGGCCCTCGCAATCTAGCGCAACTCGGACGTCACGCAAGTCGGACTGTGTGCAGGTCAGGGTGGTGGCAGATCCTCCTCTCTAATCATCTCATTAGAACCTAACATGCTCGAAAGTCGCCTAATTACATTCCCACACCCAAGAGATAAAAACCCCTATTGGAGAGAGTACTACAAAAAAGGAGCCACTACTGAGCTGTGCAGCCAAGCCCTTATTCAAAACCAAAATTAATCTTCTAACTTGGCCAATTCGACCAAGTGTGCCAAATATTGTGGCTCTATAAGCTGCCTGAGTCTCTGAAAAAAAATATTTCCTTTAAATGGCGAACAAAGGGTCGTCACGGCAACAGACAGAGACACGTGGACATGGGCCGTAAAAAAGTATTTTAATAGGTCTTGAAACTACAATGACCAACATGAAAAGAACTGGACATGTTTTGGAAAAACGAGTGACTTCCTATCGCCACTAGTTGGCGCTGTAGGGTTGATGCAAATGACCCCTACAAGTTCCTTCAGGGTATGACTCTCAACAAGCACGGGAAGTTTGGCGCAGATATGTTCTATATCTGCCGAGTTATGATTGTTCAAAGTTTTTGGAGAGAAAAATTGTTGACAGTCATTTTCACTTTCCTGTTTGGACCCCTCCGCTTCAACGAAACTTCAATATTTTTCATCAGGCACCTGAAGACAGGTCTTAAGGCTTCCCTTATGCAGGTTTGAGGTAGATTGGTTTTTTCCCTTTAGAGGAGGAGTGTGTCCCGTAAAAAAGAGCATTTCCTGTTTCCACTAGGAGGCGCCAGGCACAAATGGTAAATTTTCAATCCAGTCCTGCTCAGGCTGGTATACCTCACACACATGCCAGATTTAAAATAGATTTAACATTGTATGAGGGTGTTATCAGTCATTTTCCGAATTTGGTGTTTTGGCGAAAAAATGGAAGAATTTGGCGCCCCGCCCAGGTCAGGCCCGTGAATGAAAACACACCATTTTTATAACTTAAGATTTCATATGCCTCATGAACAGTCTCGCCAATTTTGAGAATGATCAAACTAATTCCCTAGGTGCCAAGGTGTAAAATGTGCACACTGTAAATCGATAAAAAGTTCACATTCAATCCAAAATACCCGATTTCCTGTAGGATTTGGAATGTGTGTGCAAGAGACTTTTTGGAGCAGTTTTGCACAAAGTTTTGACTCTCCAAATTTCATCACTCTATGTTAGAAAAACCTAAATGGAGAGGCCTTTTTGAAAATTTCAAGGGGGCGCCACTGAGCCATTTTCTTAAATTGTTTCGTAACGTTGCAAGATTATCGAACGTTATCCAAAGCCGCATGTATGTGCAAATTTTGGTGAGTTTTTATGCATATTCAAGCCTCCAAATGTAAACTCTTACTGTGAACCCATGAAAATTTCACATTCGATCCAAAATACCCGATTTCCTGTTGGATCTGGAATATGGGTGCAAGAGACTTTTTGGAGCAGTTTTGCATAAGGTATCTACTCCCCAAATTTCCTTGCTCTATGTTGAAAAAACCCAATAGGAAAGGCCTTTTTTAAAACTTCTTTTTGTCGCCACTAGTTGGCACTATAGAGTTGATGCAAATGACCCCTACAAGAACCTTCAGGGTAGGACTCTCAACAAACACGGGAAGTTTGGCGCAGATATGTTGTATATCTGCCGAGTTATGACTGTTCAAAGCTTTTGGCGAGACAAATTGTTGACGGTCATTTTCACTTCCAGTTTGGACCTCTCCGCTTCAACGAAACCTCAATATTTTTCATTAGGAACCTGAACACATGTCTTGGGGCTCCCCTGAAACAGGTTTGAGGTCAATAGATTTTTTTCCCTTGGAGGAGGAGCCTGTCTCGTAAAGAAGGCCATTTCCTGTTCCCACTAGGGGGCGCCAGGCCTAATGGTAATATTTCAATGCAGTCATGTTCAGGCTGGGATATCTCATATACTTGCTAGAATTGAAAAAGATTGAACTTTGTATCACAGAGTTTTTAATCATTTTCTGAATTTGGTTTTTTGCCCAAAAATGGCCAAATTTGGGACCACGCCCAAGCCAGACCCTTGGATGAAAACTCACCATTTTGAAAACTTAAGATCTCATATGTGTCCTGAACAGTCTGACCAATTTTGAAGATGATCCAACTATTCCCCTCGGCGAAAAGGTCTCAAATGTAAATCGATAAAATTTCACATTTGATCCAAAATTTCCGACTTCCTGTTGGATTTGGAATATAGGTGCAAGAGACTTTTTGGAGCAGTTTTACACAATGTATCGACTCACCAAATTTCATTGTTCTACGTTGAAAAAACCTAATAGGAGAGGCCTTTTTGAAAATTTCAAGGGGGCGCCACTGAGCCATTTTGTTAAATTTTTTTGTAGATTATCAAAATTTACGCAAAGTTGAATGTATGTGCAAATTTTGGTGAGTTTTCGTGCATGTTCAAGCCTCCAAACGTAAACTCCAACTGTGAACCGAAAAAATTTCACATTCGATCCAAAATACCCGATTTCCTGTTGGATTTGGAATATGGGTGCAAGAGGCTTTTTTGAACAGTTAGGCATAAGGTATCTACTCCCCAAATTTCATTGCTCTACGTTGAAAACCTGAGAGGAGAGGCCTTTTTGAAAATTTTAAGGGTCCAGGGGGCGCCACTGAGCCATTTTTTGACATTTTTTCAAAACGACACAAGATTATCGAAATTTACGCGAAGCCGCACGTATGTGCAAATTTTGGTGACTTTTCGTGTATGTTCAGGCCTCCAAATTGGCCATTTTCATTTGCCCTGAAAAAAGAAGAATAATAATAATAATAATAATAATCCTTTGCAAAACAATAGGGCCTTCGCACGTCTAGTGCTCGGGCCCTAATAATAATAATAATAATCCTTTGCAAAACAATAGGGCCTTCGCACGCTCAGTGCTCGGGCCCTAATAATAATAATAATCCTTTGCATTACAATAGGGCCTTCGCACGCCTAGTGCTCGGGCCCTAATAATAATAATAATAATAATAATAATAATCCTTTGCATTACAATAGGGCCTTCGCACGCCTAGTGCTCGGGCCCTAATAATAATAACTAGGCCTGCAAGCAGGACTGAACGGGCCCTCGCAATCTAGCGCAACTCGGACGTCATGCAACTCGGACAGTGTGCAGGTCAGGGTGGTGGCAGATCGTCCTCTCTAATCATCTCATTAGAACCTAACATGCGCGAAAGTTGCCTCTTTACATTCACACACCTAAGAGATAAAAACCCCTATTGGACAGAGGACTACAAAAAAGGAGCGAATAAAGGGTCATCACAGCAACAGACAGAGACATGTGGACATGGGCCGTAAAATAAGTATTTTAAAAGGTCTTGAAACTACAATGACCAACCTGAAAAGAACTGGACATATATTTAAAAAAATGAGTGACTTTCTATTGCCACTAGTTGGCGCTGTAGGGTTGATGCAAATGACCCCTACAGGACCCTTCAGACTATGACTCAACAAGCACGATATGTTTGGCGCAGATATGTTGTAGAAGTTATGACTGTTCAAAACTTGTGGTGAGACGAAATGGCTTCAGTCATTTTTACTTCTCCTGTTGGACCCTTCTGCTTCAACCAAACCTCAGTATTTTTCATCAGGCACCTGAACACATGTCTTCAGGCTCCCCTGATGCAGGTTTGAGGTGAATAGATTTTTTTTTCCTTGGAGGAGGAGCCTGTTTCGTAAAAAAGGCATTTCCTGTTCCCACTAGGGGGCGCTAGGCCTAATGAGTAATATTTCAATGCACTCGTGTTCAGGGTGGGATCCCGCACATACATGCCAGATATGAAAAAGATTGAACGTTGTTTCAAGGAGCTATTAGTCCTTTACTGAATTTGTCATTTTGCCGAAAAAATGGCCGACTTTGGCACCACGCCCAGGTCAGACCCATGAATGAAAACACACCATTTTGAAAAGTTTAGATTTCATAGGTCTCCTGAATTGTCTAACCAATTTTGAAGATGATCCAATTGATTCCCTCTGTGACAAGGTCTCAAATGTGCACCCTGTTAATTGATAAAAATTTCACATTCGATCCAAAATACCCGATTTCCTGTTGGGTTTGGAATATGGGTGCAAGAGACTTTTTGGAGCAGTTTTGCACAAGGTATCGACTCCCCAAATTTCATTGCTCTACATTAAAAAAACCTAATAGGAAACGCCTTTTTGAAAAATTCAAGGGGGCGCCACTGAGCCATTTTGTTACATTTTTTTGTAACGTTGCAAGATTATCGAAATCCACACAAAGCCGCATGTATGTGCAAAATTTGGTGAGTTTTCGTGCATGTCCAGGCCTCCAAATGTAAACTGTACTAGAAATGGACAGAAATTTCACATTTGATCCAAAATACCCGATTTTCTGTTGGATTTGGAATATGGGTGCAAGAGGCTTTTTTGAGCAGTTAGGCATAAGGTATCTACTCCCCAAATTTCATTGCTCTACGTTGAAAAAACCCAACAGGAAAGGCCTTTTTTAAAACTTCTTTCTGTCGCCACTAGTTGGCACTGTAGAGTTGATGCAAATGACCCCTACAAGAACCTTCAGGGTATGACTCTCAACAAACACGGAAAGTTTGGCGCAGATATGTTGCATATCTGCCGAGTTATGACTGTTCAAAGTTTTTGGCGAGACAAATTGTTGACGGTCATTTTCACTTCCAGTTTGGACCTCTCCGCTTCAACGAAACCTCAATATTTTTCATCAGGCACCTGAACACATGTCTTGAGGCTCCCCTGAAACAGGTTTGAGGTCAATAGATTTTTTTCCCTTGGAGGAGGAGCCTGTCTCGTAAAGAAGGCCATTTCCTGTTTCCACTAGGGGCGCCAGGCCTAATGGGTAATATTTCAATGCAGTCGTGTTCAGGCTGGGATATCTCATAAACATGCTAAAAATGAAAAAGATTGAACGTTGGATCACGGAGTTTTTAATCATTTTCTGAATTTGGTATTTTGCCTAAAAATGGCCGACTTTGGGACCACGCCCAGGCCAGACCCTTGAATGAAAACACACCATTTTGAAAACTTAAGATCTCATAGGTCTCCTGAATAGTCTGACCAATTTTGAAGACGATCCAACTTTATCCTTCAGCGACAAGGTCTCAAATGTAAATCGATAAAATTTCGCATTTGACCCAAAATTTCCAGCTTCCTGTTGGGTTTGGAATATGGGTGCAAGAGACTTTTTGGAGCAGTTTTGTACAATGTATCGACTCACTAAATTTCATTGTTCTACGTTGAAAAAACCTAATAGGAGAGGCCTTTTTGAAAATTTCAAGGGGGCGCCACTGAGCCATTTTGTTAAATTTTTTTGTAGATTATCAAAATTTACGCAAAGTTGAATGTATGTGCAAATTTTGGTGAGTTTTCGTGCATGTTCAAGCCTCCAAACGTAAACTCCAACTGTGAACCGAAAAAATTTCACATTCGATCCAAAATACCCGATTTCCTGTTGGATTTGGAATATGGGTGCAAGAGGCTTTTTTGAACAGTTAGGCATAAGGTATCTACTCCCCAAATTTCATTGCTCTACGTTGAAAACCTGAGAGGAGAGGCCTTTTTGAAAATTTTAAGGGTCAAGGGGGCGCCACTGAGCCATTTTTTGACATTTTTTCAAAACGACGCAAGATTATCGAAATTTACGCGAATCTGCACGTATGTGCAAATTTTGGTGACTTTTCGTGCATGTTCAGGCCTCCAAATTGGCCATTTTCATTTGCCATGAAGAAAGAAGAATAATAATAATAATAATAATAATAATCCTTTGCATTACAATAGGGCCTTCGCACGTCTAGTGCTCGGGCCCTAATAATAATAATAATCCTTTGCATTACAATAGGGCCTTCGCACGTCTAGTGCTCGGGCCCTAATAATAATAATAATAATAATAATAATCCTTTGCATTACAATAGGGCCTTCGCACGTCTAGTGCTCGGGCCCTAATAATAATAATAATAATAATAATCCTTTGCATTACAATAGGGCCTTCGCACGCCTAGTGCTCGGGCCCTAATAATAATAATAATAATAATAATAATCCTTTGCATTACAATAGGGCCTTCGCACGTCTAGTGCTCGGGCCCTAAATATGTGTTTTGTTTTTGGCGAACTTTTTCATAGTGCTAATCTGTTTAGCTACTCACACATGGAAAAATACAATTGTACAACGTTTTAAATGTATTCATTTTGTATATTCCACTAACCACGATTTGAGAGCTCAATAAATTGAAGAAAAGAACGCCTTATGTTTGGAGTATTTGTTTAGGGTTTGCTGGGTCACTTTCACACACAGCAACAAACGGGAGGGGGTGAGCGCTGCCGCCACGCTGGCTGCATTTTTGACACATGAAAAATGGCGAATACCGTACTACGGTCTGACGGAAAATTTTATTGGTTTTGAAACCGTGACGTTTTCACACCACGGTAAACCGTGAAACCGGTAACCGGCACATGTCTACAATGGTCCCTATTAACCGTGAAAAACGAGGGATCACGGTTCTAAAATAAAGGTGAAACAAGTCTTACAGGCAACTCTGATGTCGCACGCCAGGGCCATTTCCAAGCCTCCTCCTAAGGCAGCGCCATCCAGTGCAGCTATGGTTGGCATTGGTAGGTTACCTATTAGTGAAAATACTTTTCAGTCAAAGTACAGGTAAAAGTATTGATCATTTCAGGGAATTAAGTCACTATCTGTAACCAGAGGTGGGTAGTAGCGCATTAGATTTACTCCCTTACATTTCCATTTATTGTCCCCTCATCCCTTCAACAGCGGCACAACCTCAATTAGGTGGGTCGCCCGCCCCGCGGCATTTCCACTTTTCTGCAGGACTATCACACGCATGACTGGGTGCAATAAGACACACTCAGAGAGATTACTGTCGGTAGGTAATAGAGAGAGTCTGTGCCAGGAATCGTGATCAGGTAGCATAGAATTGGATGTCAACATATCCACACTAACATTTTTCCTACTCCTTGGTGGTGGATAATCTCCTGATAAATTCTAAATCCTTGAAAAAAAATGTAAATCTTGAAACAGTAGACAGACATATTGAATACCATCTATACCCTGAAAAGAAAAACACAAAAATGTTTACCCAAGTCAGTGATGAGTGCTCTTGCTTTAGAGACAAATGGTCCTACTTCACTTTGCTGCATCTTGGCCCTCTCTTTAAGGTCTGCTCCTGCACACAGGACAATACATTTTCATTTCTTTTTGAAACATATGGTAAACTCACTTTTTAAATTTTTACTGTTTCGCATAGTTTCCCTCATTTAATATCATCAAACAAATGTCACTATTTAAATAGTGATCACCCAAGTAAACACAAAACAACATCAAACAAAGCAGTCTTGGATGCCTCCCAGAGTTCATCAACATTCTCGGGTTTCGTCTTCCATGCTTCCTCTTTCATCCTGTTCATGTCTGGTGCCTGGGCTGGCCAGTCCTGGAGGATCTTGATCTTCTTTGCCTTGAGGAACTTTGAGGTAAAGATTGAAGTATGCGATGGGAAACCATCCTGCTGCAGAATTTGTCCCTTTTTATGGTTATGAATGTAAGAGGCAGCTAAGATTTGTTGATATTTCAGACTATCTATGTTGCCTTCCACCCTCCAGATCTCTCACACCACCCCATACTGGATGTAACCCCAGACCATGATTTTGCCACCACCAAACTTCACTGTTTTTTGAGTGAATCTCGGATCCATGCGGGCTCCAGTAGGTCTCCTGCAATATTTGCTGCGACTGTGGTGTAATTCACTGAAAGATTGATCTGAAAAATCCACCTTTTGCCACAAAACAGATTTTAAGCTTTCCAATGATGTTTCACACATGCATATAGGACAATTTTGAAAATTGGCCAAATTGGGGGTCTCAGAGCAGAACTTCAAGTCACCTGAGTGTTTTCCGCCATAAAAATTAGGGGTGTGACGACACACACAATTCACGGTTCAGTACGTACCTCGGTACTGGGGTCACGTTTTGGTGCGGGTTCAGTATAACCAGAAAAACAAAAAGGCTTTTTTCTCACATCTTTTGAAAGTTAAAGTTTGTATACCATTACATCTTATATAGGTGAAATTTTTAAAAATGTAAAAAGTGTGACCTATTTTCTTTGGAATGAAAAAGTTCAATTCAATCAGTTAATATAAACATATTTGAAGTAAAAGACATTATAGAATGGATCATGTAATAACGTGTAGAAGATAAAACGTTCCATCAGTTACTTTGCCGAGTAACTAATTACTCTTACGTTGAGGTAACCGAGTTACTAACTCAATTACTTTTTCGGAGGAGTAATTTGTCACTGTAGCTAATTACTTTTTTCAAGTAAGATTAACAACACTCCTTATTACTTAGTCATCCTTCTCACAACCGCTGCAAACAGAAATGTCGTTTAATCCATCTGCAGGCAACCGGGAGATTGATTTTTTTATTGATTGCTGATTTTACAACACTGTGCTGGTGTGCACTGATCCTCATGGGAAATGCAGTCTTCGTTAAGGCAAAAAACTACCACTTATGTCCACCGGCCTTGCTAAAATCGGACAAAACTGAAAAGCTACAGTGTTGCTTTACACAGTGAAAGAAAAACTTAAAAGAAAATTATGAGGCCCCTGCCAAAAAAAAAAAAAAAAACATTATAAACTTACCAGCACAAAAGATTCCTGGAACTAAACTGCATATAATTACACTGCGTACTTTGTTATTCTTTTTTATATCCCCCACAGCCTCAGACATCTGAAAAAAACAAACACACGTTGTGAAAATATGAATCAAGCAGAGTGATCAAAAAGTAATTTTCCTTTTTAAAAATTCTTAAAACCTTTTTTATTAAAAGTATGTCATGGCATAGCAACAATAGGGTGACAACAGCTGAGAACCAGTGGTTTGAAAGGTACTGAGCTCAATTGAAAGTGGCAACAAAATTTTGCGGTGCTAATTACCAACTAATATTTCAACAGTTTTGTGCTTCCAATAGCCAAACAACTGCCTAAAAATAAGACATGGGAGCATTTTTTTAAGCAGCAGATCGGAAACAAATAGTTAAGCAACAATACACATACTCAATAAGTCTGTTCGAAAAAAAAAAAAAAAAAAAAACGGTCACGCAATTCACGTATCGATTCAAACTCGGTCTGCACTCATTTATTTAAAAAAAAAAAAAAAATTGTTTAAGGCATATGCGATCAGTTTGAAAGGTGTACAAATTTACTAACATTTGATGAATACAAAAGGCAAATTACAAAGTACGTACCATTTTCACCAGATTTTTGCTTATAGCATTTTTGGCTTTCGGTCGGTTGATCCCAACAACCACTATACCTGAAACACAAAATTACGACAGGTTTGAGTAAGAAAATACCAACTCTACACATTTAAAAGAATATCTTAATAAAACTGTAAACACAGATAAAAGAAATAGCACTTAAATTTAAAAATTCGGGTAACCGGACTCCATTGTAAAACCTTTTAGAAGTGGGTCACGAGATGTCCTAGTTTTGTATCACTGTAGTTTACCTTCTTTTATTGTTATTTTCTTTTTAGTTTTGTTTAATCTGTTGTTGTATTGTATGGTTGTGGCTTGGACCTCGAGTCTGTTAAAAAAAAATCTATCTATCTATCATTTAAGCTAACAGACTTTTGCTATGCACGTTAGCCAATAGCAACAATTGGCTAACATGCATAGCAAATGTCCGCTAGCTTAAATGCTACATATTACTAATGTTTACCAGATTGTTTCTAGTGCACACCAGAAACTACAGTGGGGCAAATAAGTATTTAGTCAACCACTAATTGTGCAACTTCTCCCACTTGAAAATATTAGAGAGGCCTGTAATTGTCAACATGGCTAAACCTCAACTATGAGAGACAGAGTGGGGGAAAAAAACTGAAAACCACCTTGTTTGATTTTTAAGTAATTTATTTGCAAATTATGGTGGAAAATAAGTATTTGATCAATACCAAAAGTTTCATCTCAATACTTTGTTATGTACCCTTTGCTGGCAATAGCGGAGGCCAAATGTTTTCTGTAACTCTTCACAAGCTTTTCACACACTGTTGCTGGCATTTTGGCCCATTCCTCCATGCAGATCTCCTCTAGAGCAGTGATGTTTAGGGGCTGTCGTTGGGCAACACGGACTTTCGACTCCCTCCGCAGATTTTCTATGGGGTTGAGATATGGAGATCCACCGTGATTTGCAAATTAATTCTTTAAAAATCAAACAATGTGATTTTCAGGTTTTTTCCCCCACATTCTGTCTCTCATGGTTGAGGTTTACCCATGTTGACAATTACAGGCCTCTCTAATATTTTCAAGTGGGAGAACTTGCACAATTAGTGGTTGACTAAATACTTATTTGCCCCACTGTATCTGGTGCAAAAAAAGTTTACAATTGCACATTTAAAAAAAGTATTAAAAGCAAAAATAATAAAAATGCCAAAAACACACAAACACCCATGCACACACACACACACACACACACACACACACACACACACGGCTCAGTTAAATTATACAGTTTTAAATCTAGCAGGACAGATGTTAATTTTTCTATTAAATCCAAATCTGAATACATTGAACAGAACAACAACAACAACAACAAAAAAAAAAACAACCAAAAAAAAAAAAAAATTGGAGGGGGGGGGATTGGGCGCTAATTCGCGGTTTTTAACTTATCGCGGCGGGTTCTGGTCCCCATTAACCGCGAAAAACGAGGGATCACTGTACAATACACACAGCCCAAAAAAGTTGAGCATTTTTACTACTTCAGGGAAAATATATCTTAATTTATACTGGGGACACAAATGGCACCCTATAAAAAATTAACCACATCAGATTATTTGATATAAACTAACATCTTCGATTTTACTCATTGGCTGCCATTGACGGCAACAAACGTTCAATTGGATACTTAAGGTTACTGACATTAAAAGTACTTTAACTTTTATATTACCAATATTTTGCAAAGTGTCTTGTTTCTCCCATTTTTTTCCAATGAGATAATTGTACTTGTACGGAAGCATCGCTTTCAGGTAATGTATTTTAGTCCAAAAGAACGACGCACCTTTCCACTCAGTGCAGGATGCGAGCAGCCAACCACTATGGAAACGGTAGGCGGAACTTCATGTATGCTGCCGTTTATGCGACTGACTACCGGGTTTTTGCGTCCTATCGCGTAGTTCAAAATAACAACTGCCTTAATAACACAAATCATTCATGAAACCAACTTACCGTAGTCTTCTCCGTCAAGATATCTCAAGACTAAATCGTCCTTTGCTTCCGAGCTGTACCGTCGTGCCACTGCGCCAAAGCCGAGCGGCGGAAAATTTGACTTAGCGAAGCATACATACCGTCGTGAAGCAAAGTAAGACGAGCCTAGTTTGCACGCATTATTACTGTCAGTAAACTGCAAACTACATGCTTGCAAAAGCGCCCTGCGTCCAACCAGGGCCGCCATACTTGCAAGAGTACCGTGTGACTTTGAACTCTGACCTGAATTACGTCATGGAACCACGTGACCGCTACAATCCGAGTTTGGGGAATCGAAACGTAAAATATTTCAATTTTATTTTTTAATTTAAATTTATTTTTTGATTAAGTTCCTGAAAACGTTAAAAAATAACACAGTTAAACCACACTGAAAAAAATAAAAATAAATAAATAAATAAAAATATAAAAAAGTTTTATGCGCGTTGGCCACCTGACAGCACAATCAACAATCCAGTCATTAATGAAAAAGTTAACTTTGAGGTTTAGACAGCGCAATTATTTTCTTTTTTACCTATCATTTATCAGGCTATTATACCTGTGTTTATTAATAAAAAAGAAAAAGATCTGACGTCCACACACGAGGACATTAACATTCGGTATACATGTGTAGCCTAGCTTGCCTACACGTCCCAAAATTTGATGTCCACATATGTGAACTCCAGGTTATTTTTTGAATTTAGTAATATTGTTCTCATAAATATACATTACAAACTAAATGCTTATAACAACATTAATACAGTTTTTTTAAGTCATGGTATTTTGTTTTGTCGTGGTATTGAAATGAGTGCACAATTCCACTCTGCCTATAAAATGGTTTGTTCCACCAATCTTATCTCTCAATGTCTACATACAATTAAAATAATTTTTGCTCTATGTGACTTAGTGCTGCAACGATTAACTCGAGCAATTCGATTAGAAAAAAATTTCTGAATTAAATTTTGCTGCTTCGAGTATTCGTTTAATTAGAGATGCGTTGTAATGGTTTGTTTTGAAAGTGTTCGCATTTAGTTTTATGGATTTGGGTAGATGTACTGCCCTCTAAAGGCAACAGTGAATATGACAACTCATTTCACATGGCTGAATCCAGCTGCTCCCTGTTAAGACCAACATAAGCTAAGTTTTTGTTTGAGCTCATGTTTTTTAATGCATTCGTAATTTAGTTTATAGGTATATTTAGATGTTTTTTGTGGTAATATGTGTTTGAACCATATGTTAAGAGCATAGTAAAAAAAAAAAAAAAAAAAAAAAAAAAAAGCATTTTATAGCATTTAGGATAGCGGACTTTTGCTATGTAAGTTAGCCAATTGTTCTTTTGTGGTACTTAGATCCTCATTTATTTATTTTTTAATACCGTTTGAGGCTCAGCTCAGGTATCTTAATTTTTTATGTTACACTTCCGATTTCTCGATTATTCGAACCATCGATTCATCGACTACTAAAATAGCTGCAGCCCTAATGTGACCCATGTGTGACCAGACCTAACTGTTTGCCAACAATGACTAATCTGGTACAGTCGCTCTTGATTTTCCTAAATGTCATGCTTAATTTGAATGCCACTGAAAATGAACTATTTATTTGAATATACATTTTTCAATGTTCACTTGTTTTCTTTAGAGAATGAAACACAGTTTATCGAATTTATGAACACAATCGTTTACGCTACTTAAATGTAAGGCTGTAAACAATGAATACAATGTTCATAGAAATGAAAATTAGAAGTTTCCCGCTTTTCAGCCTTAACCAATTTTAAATATCTTAATTTGTCATAGTTTAACAACCGAACATCTTCTTAGTGGCTTATGGTCTAATAAAACAAACACGGAACAAAAATAATATGTAGCAATATCCTTCACTGGTTATAAAGTTAGTCACTGAACCAATATTGTAGAATGAATTTATGTCAGAATGTACATGACACAAAAGCAACAAGATTAGAGCACAAAAATACAGTAAAATTCTCAAAAGACAATCGAATAAAAAACCCTTATGTTGAATTTATACATTTTTGTTTAGGATCACATTTAGGTTTTTTGAGCTGAAATGCTGTACACAACTTGTGTATAAAAACAATCTGCCACAATTCTATCAAATCTGGCTACCAATTTATTAAAGTGCTAAATACTGTACTGAATTGTCCAGAATATTACATTGCCTGATAAACATTCCAAACAGAGGTATACATACAGTTATGAGTGTCCTCCAACAATACAATATTTTTGGACACAAAATTGCCATATCACATTAATCAGAAACGATTATGAAATCCATCTTTAAGGCAAAATGGCCGGTTTACATCAAAATGTGCCAAACAGCCAGTGGAACTTGAAGTGATTATGGCAGCAAGAATACAACGCTGGCTGTAAACTTGTACCTGCTGCTTAAAATCCAAGCACAAAAAAAGTGAGTGAGAGGACAATGACAACGACAGCAATATCAGATTTCTTCAAGAAAACCAAAAAACTCCAAACATACACTGTATTACAAACGATTATGCATACAAGTTCGGTTTTGTTCTCTGGTCGAGCACAGTGTTTCTTTTGGTTGTTTCGATCAATAAAATCCCATTATTGTGGAGCATAATATCATTTGTACGTGACCCCCCAAAATTATTCAGTGTAAATTCCTTTGACGAGGGAAATGTCATTTCAGAACATTGTGTAATATAGTGTAATGTTACACAAATGGTTAGCCTCCAACATGTTCAAAAGTTGTATTTGTAAGTTTACAAATGGCCACAGGCAATTAGATATAATTACATTTCTCCTTTGTGACCTTTTTTGTAAAAATGGCTATTTTTATCTGGTTTCTCAGCGTAAAGTAATTGACCTTTCGCAAACTCCACCATACATCCTACCAACGGCTGTTAAAGGGAACCTTGTAGGCTCTAATAAGCCACAATTGTTCTATTTACTAAAATATGTATGAGAAACACATATATTGTTGCCATTGATTTAAAAATCTATAATATTTAGTACGTTTTGTTCTACGGAGGGCGCCATGTTTTATGTGTGCAATGCTGAAGTGGTTGGGCTGGACTGGAAGAATAGCTGTGCTAGCTAGCTAGCAAAGCTAGTATGACGACTAGCATGATATCGTCACATTCTGCTGCTGGTCAAATTGTTTTGTTACAGAGCTGTGGGATTTAACCCTTGCATGGTGTTCCTCTGTGACCTGGGTGTGAGGTGAGGAGTCTGAGGACATCTGGTGGTTGAAAACAAACGGTGTTACCCTATTAAACCGTGTTCGAGCAAATACTGTAGTGAAAATTCTTACACCAGGTTTATTGTGCGGATTTAAAAAAAAATAATAATTAGGGCTGTCAAACGATTAAAATTTTTAATCGAGTTAATCACAGCTTAAAAATTAATTAATCGTAATTAATCACAATTCAAACCATCTATAAAATATGCCATATTTTTATGTAAATTATTGTTGGAATGGAAAGATAAGACAAGACAGATATATACATTCAACATACTGTACTTCAGTACTGTATTTATTATAACAAATCAACAAGATGGCATTAACATTAACATTCTGTTAAAGCGATCCATGGATAGGAAGACTTGTAGTTCTTAAAAGATAAATGTTAGTACAAGTTATAGAAATGTTACATTAACCCCTCTTAATGTTTTCGTTTTAATAAAATTTGTGAAATTTTCAATCAAAAAATAAACTAGTAGCTCGCCATTGTTGATGTATTGTCAATAATTACACAATGCTCATGGTACTGAAACCCATAAAATCAGCCGCACCCAAGCGCCAGCAGAGGGCGACAAAACACCAAAAACACAAGTAACAAGTGGACATGACATTGTGCTGTCATTTTAATCTGTTTGAGCGGGGCATGTGCGTTAAATGCAACAAATATTTTAACGTGAATTACGTAAACGTAATTTTAAAAATTCATTACCGCCCGTTAACGCGATAATTTTGACAGCCCTAAAAACTATACGTAATTTTCTCTTTTATAGTTTTCCACTTAATAATGAATATATTTGTCTGTTCTCTTCACAAAGCTATCTAGAATGGTACACATCTTTAAGTTCTCTAATAATGAAATAGTGAGTTTTGAAAAAACTGTGCTGATGGTGGCTGAGTGAAAATCCAATGTGGTTTGTTTTCAGATGAACAAAAAGTTGAGTAAGGAAGTTCTGAAATATAGGTTGAGGGAAGAAAGGAGGCACAGACTGACTTAGTCAGAGCCAGAAAGTGTTGATTTCTAGTCATTGTTCCCCCCTCCCAATTAAAGTCTGTCACAGTCACAGCCAATTATACTGTAAAGCTGGTTAAAATGGAAGTTATGTTGTTGTAAGGTGTTAAATTTTTGTTCATGTGCCCCTTTTGATCAATATGAGCACCTGCCCCTCCATCAGTCTCTGCACGGCCCTGCTCATCAGCAGTGTCTTTTAACCGATCCTAGGCGGCTTGCCCTCATATTGACTTGATGCCATTTGACAGTTTGTATATCCCTTCGTTGGTAGTTGCATCATTGCATCAACAGACACTTCAGTAACCCAATCCTTTGCTTTGCTGTGTTGAACCTGTATGCTTTGCCTCGATAACTTGCTACAATTTTTATATTTTCAATATAACACTACAATGCATGTTGTAAAACCCTTTTGCCTCAATCTGGAGGATGTTGCACTCGTATTAATCAGAAATAAATCACTTAAACCACTCCTGTATATGTCTGCCTGCAATGGCTTGTGTCATTGGAGTCAAGAAGTTTGTCGGCTTAGGAACTGTAACTACAAGACGAACGGAGATTTTGCGAAAGGTCAATTGTAAAATGGTTATTCAGCTTTGCTGAATATTATCTGAAATGGTAATTTTTCCAATAAAGGGATTTTCAGCAATTTTGGGAGAACAATCTTTCAATAGTGTGAAAACTGTACTGTTGCATAAATGAACAGTGGACCTCCACCTATTAATGGGGTGGGAACATGCGGATTCACCATTATGTCAACGCAATTTCCGTAATTTTCGGACTACAAGGCACACCTGACTATAACCGCCACCCACCAAATTTGACATGAAAACAACATTTGTTCATAGATAAGCCGCACTGGACTATACACTGCAGTTGTCCTCACAGTACAATGGGATATTTATACCAAAAGATATTAACCGGTAACACTTTATACGACAGCGGCATTATAATACTGTCATAAGACCAAATGAACCACTCTGACCCGCTTTGACCCAATTGGCTGCATAGCTTCATTGCTTCAAGAAGCTTCATTTGACCATCACTGCTCCCTTGGGGAAGACATTCAATCTCTGCTGCCACCTGCTTTCAACACTGGTGTCGTCAAACATGCTTCCTAGCATGCATTGCAGACCTGCTTTCAACACTGGTGTCGTCCAACATGCTTCCTAGCATGCATTGCAGCGCTACAGATGTAAATAACAATCAAAAATATGGTTCTGAGCTAATTATTTCTTTAGTTACTGTTCCAGTTGTTTCATTAATTGCTAGTTATGGTATTTGGTAACACTTTATTTGACAGTGGTGTCATGACTGTCATAAGACAATCATAATTATGACATGACACTGTCATGAGCATTAATAATTGCTGATAACAGTTGTTATTTAGTGTCATTCTGCAAGTTATCTCACTTTTGAATGGATGTAAAAGATATGGATATAAATGGAGTTAATGACATAATATACAGGATGACACTTAATGACATAAGCATTCAGTAATGCCCATGATTGTGTCATGTCATAATTATGATTGTCTTATGATAGTCTTATGGCCTCACTGGCAAATAAAGTGTTACCAAATACCATAACTAGCAATTAATGAAACAACTGGAACAGTAACTGAAGAAATAATTAGCACAAAACATGAATTTTGATTGTTATTTACATCTGTAGCGCTGCAATGCATGCTAGGAGGCATGTTGGATGACAACAGTGTTGAAAGCAGGTGGCAGCAGAGATTGACTGTCTTCCCCAAGGGAGCAGTCTTATAACAGTGTTATGACGCTTATGGAGAAAATATTATGTGACCCGAAGTGAATTAGATGATAAATTCAATCCGGGTCAAAGGGCGGAATGATGGGGGAAAATATTACATTATGCCTTTGTGATGTATGATTGCTTCTGTGACATAGATTGTAACAACATCTATTGTTTTTCACCTTGTTCCCATAGTTAGGAGACGCGCTTGAGTAGGGAATCTCACGAGATAACTTGTTTTGTACCATAGTACGCGCCTGAGTTCCATAGCTAGGATGGAATCTCACGAGATAACTTTTGCACCCATAATATTTCCCATTTGTTGCATCTGTTGCAGCACAGCTCATTTGTCCCATGTGAAAAGTCCTTTTTCAAGGGGGCTGAACCAAAGGTAGCTTTAATGTTTGTCATTGGACGGGGCCGCGCTGCTCGGAGGCCGAAGTTGGCCTCTCCGCCTCCAAGAGTGCGTCCTTACAAAATCGGACGTTTCCGGGCGACCCGTAAAGTCCGCTGGGGGATTAAGCGTACGGATCGCCCAGCTTTGTCCTTTTGCCGCTATACCGGAGTGTTGCTGGCTTCCCACTCATTTATCACGGTAAGCGATTTTCATTACTAAGGGACAACTAGTTGAGCTGTAACGATAACGCGGGGATTCTGGGATTGACAAACTCAAATCTAGCGTCACGTTACCATTGTTTTTGCGACTTGTTGCTTGCTCTTGTGGGATTGTAATCAATAAATCTCATTTATTCTGCATTTTCTAATCAATAAACATTGTCTATTTTGCCAAAGTGTGCCTGTTACTGATTCACCGCGCCCTGGAAATTTCGGAAAACAGACGCCACTGTCAAATAAAGCGTTAGCTATTAACCTGAATAAATCAACAAATAAACCGCACTGCATTATAAGCCACAGGATTCAAAATGAGGGAAAAAGTAGCGGTTTATAGTCTGAAAATTACGGTATAATGTGAATTGTGAGGGTCCACTGTAAAACTGGTAGACAGCAGGTGATGATGACTGAAGAAAAACCTGTACAGGTTAAATGGTAAACTTTACAGGTTAGCAATGTGAAAATGTACATTACGCTTCTTCTTTCTTAAAGCATAAATAAAATAACCCTAGTTTCCGTTTTATTAACAGTAGGTGCTTGTTTTGTGTCTAAAACATGACCATTTTACACTGGAATTTCAGAATCTTTTGTTTGAAAATATACTGTGCCCAGAAACTTGCTGAAAGCCTTATATCAACCACGCAGTGTATTAATAGCAAAAAAGAGAAGATGCAAATAATCGAAACGTTATTCAGGCTATCAGCAGGGACTGCTTGTGATAATCGGCGGCTTCACTTGACTCAATTGCAGCCGTTTTCGGTGACTTCTTCAGAAAGTCCACTTTTGCAGTCCTCTCCATCTGAGTGTTCATAGGATGCCTGTTTTGTATCCACAGTTGGAGTGTCTGACAAGCAATGGTTTTGCCCGCAGCTAAAGCCACGATCACGGAGTGTTTTTTTGTTGCTTTTATCCCACTGCTCAGACCGCTGAGTCCAGTCCTGAATTGTGGTGACCTGTTCTGACAACGGGCACGGCAAGGACTGAGAGTACTGTGAAGCGTCCGAAGATCCGCTTTCTGGAGACGAGAACTTTCCCGAAGATTCGTACTCAGGATCGATGGCTTCTACTTTAATTTGGACGGTCTTGGCTTTGAGTCGGAGTTTATGAGGCAAAGCTGAAGAACCGGCTTCGGGCACTTTGTGTGTGGATACGATAACACTTCTCTCAGATGACAACAACCCTTTGGGGACCTGCTGTTCATCTTCACCGTCAGATGACTTGCTCACAGCACCGTCATCTGAGCTTCTGGGAGAGTTACTGGACGACCGGGTGATCTGCAAGAATGAAGCCGGTTGCGTGTAGGCTCTTGACAAAGAGCTGGCCATGTAGTTCCTAAGAAGTTCATATGGACTACTTCTTTCATGCAGGAAGCTGCCATTCTCCGTCGGTTCCCGTTTGACCTCAGTGGTTCTGCACATACTTGAACTACCCTGAGTTGGAGCACATACCTTGGATATATTCGGTGAATGTTTGATGACTGAAATGCAGCTACCGCGCATCTGATGAGGCTCAGATTCCTTGCTGGAGGAACCTTGGTCAGCACTGGCTGTGGCAATTTGCTGATATAGTTGGCTGCTCGTGTGGCGGGACAATTTCTCAACTTCCTGGGTGTATGCCGCAGAGCTCAAAAGGCCAAATTTGAGTTTAAGCGACAACAGTTCAGCTCTGAGAGAAGCATTTTCCTCCCCCAGGGCCATCAACTTGTTCTCAAGCACCATGTCATTTATACGCCGCTTCTCCCTTGAGCGTTTGGCCGCCTCGTTGTTTTTCCGACGTCGCTCCCAATAAACGGTGTCCTTCTTCTCCTCCGGGATGAACTCCCTTTTCCTACGACAGGTAGTTTTGGCTCCAAATGGCACAGTAGAGACATTGCCTATCAAGTCCCTGTTGGCCCCTTGTAAGGCCACAGCCAGTAGCAGGGCATCATCCCTAGCGTAGGACTCGCTGGAGTCCATTTCTAGCTTTACTGATTGCATTTTGGTGACTTTCAGTACCCTCAGAAGTCTCAACTGTTCACCATCATGTGTTTATGAAGTATTGATATCCTCGACGAGGGACAATCCAGTGCTCTTCACAAAATCTGTGGGATTACAGAAAACAGCCACACGTTCATTAACTGCAGAAAAAAACTTGTCATCCAATTTTACATACGAAAAGAGTGTAACATGTAGGGATGTCCCGGTCCAGGTTTTTGCACTTCCGATCTGATACCGATATTGTTTTGCACTTCCGATCCGATACCGATACCGATATTGGTCGATACCAATACCAGCCTACCTGAGCATGTATTAAAGTTTAAAGTTATTTAGCTTCCTTACTTAGTTGTCAGACTCATGTTGAAAAAGGTTTTAGTACTCTTGATAACAACTAGACAGCTGAATTAGGTGAGTTTGAATAACACACAACGGTTGGTAACAAGAAACTGACCTGTTTATCAGTGACAAACACAAAACATTATAAATAACAAACAGAAATGGTATAGTCAGTCAGTAAAACGTGCAAATAATATTGTAAACTGTCTTAAAAAAGCAAAACGCACAAACAACCTCAGTGGAAAATCCCACAAACTCCCCAAGCTATTAGATGCTTTTAATGTTTCGTGCGTTAGTTACAAAAATTGTATAAAAAGCCTCTCAGGTTTAAATAAACGACTATTTCAGTATCAAGATAACATTTTAAAAGTGTAAATAAAATACTTAAGTCCCCATTCTGTATCAGCAGCTTTAAACTACATTCAATTCATTTAATTTTGCGAATCATCTGTTAAAGTTGTTAAAATTGCTCTCGTTATTCCATAATTTCCCTTCTGTCTACTTTTGACATGTGAAAGTTTGAAAACTGTTTTGAAGATAGAGTCAAGTCATGATTTTGCCGATTTAGGAGTATTTTAGATAAAAAGTTAATTAGGTTCGCTTGGAAGGTTCACAACAGCCTACTAGGGAAGTCTCCTGCTTTAAGATGGTGGCTGTTTACTAACGCAACTAGTTTTCAATCCTTCAATGTTGCTAACGCCGTCGAGTCTGTCATTGTGAATCTAGTTCTATATACATATGATATCTATTATTTACAGTAAACCGATGTTGACGTAGTTTGTAGCGGCTGTTAGCAGCAGTCAGGTATTCTTGTGTTTTTTATCCAGCGGCATGAGTTGAGCTAAAGCCGTGAGTTGAGCATTGGCATTACCCGGGTCTATGACAAGCATATTCACTCTCGGGACGCAATGCGGTCCGTGTCTCATTGCGTCCCGAAGACCGCGCTGTGTATTACTTCCGCTTTATTTGACATATTTCAATAATCGGACTTTTGATGTTTGTGAATCGTTCTCGAATCTTCCACGGCCAAATCGCTCAAGGATGTAATGACGGCTGGGCATGTTGTACCATGGTTCTAAGTGTTGGATGGTTAGTCTTTACTCACGAGAGATAATGGCTCGTCATCCAGAATGAATTCTTCAGCAATGACTCTTGTTATTCCCTGGGCTTTGGGACTGTCGAGCGCCAGTTTGTCACGCATAGCAAAAGTTTCTGCCAGTGTTAGTTGCGTAGGACCTTTCTTTTTGTCTTCGGTTTTCTTAACATACTCCTCATATTGTTTGTGGTGGTATTTCGCTAAATGCTTGATTAGGTTGGTTGTATTAAAACTTCTTACAGCTTTACCACCACGCTTGACTTTATTGTGGCATATGTTGCACTCTGCCTCTTCGTCTTTGTCGTCCTTTAAGGTGAAATGATCCCACACAGCTGACATTTTTACCGATAAAGTCTCTCGGTAAATTGGGAGACAGTAATGTAAATGTAGTGTGTTGAAGGTGTGCCGTAAAATGCGGACCGAATTTTAGGGAAACCGAAGCAAAAACTGAAATGGATTTTGTAAATCGGTGCGCTGGAAAACCCGGTACGGACTTTGAAAAAAAAAACAGGATTGGAAGTCTGGATCGGAATTTTTCCGTGTTGGCCGATCCGATGCTGATGCGCATTTTTTTGCCCATATCGGCGTCCGATCCGATCCGACATCTCCATTATGGAATAACAGGAGCAATTTTAACAACTGTAATAGTTGATTCACAACATTAAATTAATTGAATGTAGTTTAAAGCTGCTGATACTGAATGGGGACTGGAGTTTTTTATTTACTGTTATTTTTGTATATTTGTTTACTGTTATATGTTAACTTGATACTGAAATAGTAGTTTGTTTAGCCTGAGAGGATTTTTGAAAAATTTTGGAACTAATGTTCAAAACATTTAACTCATTTGCTCCCAAAAACGTATAAATACGTTTTATTTTTGTTTCAGTGTCCCAAAAACGTATTTATACGCCTTTTACGTTTTTTTTTCACAAGACAAATGTCTAGGTTCTGATGCAACTTCGCTCCAGAGCACAACGATCAAAATCCATTTTAAAGCAAAAAAAAACTGGCCACTGGAGGGCAGTAGTGCATTTGGTAAGAACTCATAACGGACCATGAAAGGAAATGAATAAAGAGAAATAGTCAGGAAACGGAAGTTGGAAGAAGCGTGAGGAAAAATGTGGAGAACGATGTAAAACACAAGGTACATGCCCCACCCAAGTTCCCTAGGTGAATTCTGTTATGAGGTAGTGGTCACTACAAAAGAAAGATTCAAAAAAATATCTTGATGAGAGAGGCGGTAATGACCAAGTTCCCTAGGTGAATTCTGTTATGAGGTAGTGGTCACTACAAAAGAAAGATTCAAAAAAATATCTTGATGAGAGAGGCGGTAATGACGGAAGAATTTACCCCGTCTGCCGATAAAGCCGCAGCCACAACAGCGTCATCTCTCTGTTCAATAGTTTGGTTATGTGTAAATAAATTGTTACCTTCCTAACAAAAGCTCTATTTGTCCTGTTGTTTATGTTATTTTGTAGAAAGAAAACATTATTCAGATGTTTGGGATGTCACAAAAGCAAGTAATAGCCGTATTAAAGTTATGTTTGAAATTTTTGCCTTTACAAAAAGCTCATTTTCTCCGTTTTTTCATCAGAAATTGGAAAATTGCTCAAACTAAGCTATTTTCTAATGCTGATTTCTAAAGAATGGAAAAAGATCTGAACTACCTTTTTTCCTGCTGAAAGAAGAGTAATCTTTCTTTTGGTGGGTTCCATGTTTATATAGCAATAGAACAGAACTTTCTGTGGGCCTTGCAAAATCAGTCAAAATCCAGTAAAACGGCCGGGAGCGAAGGGGGTTGCTCCGGTAAAAATGGCTGGGAGTGAATGAGTTAAAAAAAAAAAAAAAAGGAGGGGTGTGCATCAATAATAATTTTATAATCGAATCGAAGCCTCTGAATTGTAATCGTAATCGAATCGTTAGGTGCCCAAAGATTCCCATCTCCAGTTAAATCCCGCGGTATTCCCGGTGTTTTGGAGTGTGTGAAAGGGGCTTTAGATCATCATTTTTTCCCCCATTTTTCTGGTATTTTATTTTTTTATGTTCCTTATCCGATTACTCAATTATTCGAAGTAAGTAGTTCATCGATTAATCGACTACTAAAATAATTGATAGCTGCAGCCCTAGCGGATATATTCTTTCCTGATTCTAAAACCAAAATTTACACAGAGTTGTGGAAGGGAAAATATCACACCTTTAATGGGAAGTTGTAATCTGGACTGATTTTTATTGAAATGGGCGGATTTCAAAGTATGATAAAGCTGGAGACCTTCTTTCCCATTTGGCAACCCAGTCAGCAGGGACATTTATGATATAAGCAAGGACCCGTAGGACGGGCTGGGCTTTCGCGACCAGTCATCACGCTTTCTCGCCTCCGAATTCCTTCATTGTGTCTGAATTACACAATAACTACCCCCTCGCCACCCCGCAGCCCCGAGACTGCCAGAAATTTCGGTTGCGGCAGACATTATGCAATGTGTGGCAAAATCGAAACAGTTTGTTCCGCTTTGTTTGTGTGTAAACATCGACGTAACAGGCTGAACAGAGACAATGTGGGCATTGATTCTGGTACATGACATCATTGCCTCGCTTACTCATACACAGGCTTGATCGACGCCCTAAAAAGAAAGTCCACCTTTGAGATACACACAACAGAAACTGAAGTGATGGTGCTTATAAAGAACTTCCTGTGAGTGTGTACTGTGTACAATGAAACATTCTGACGGCCACCATCGCCCCAACCAGTTTTTGGGTTGCACCACTGTGTCGCAATCCGTAAACTTATCACAGGGAACAAGGCCTACGTGACTTTACATAGCCGATACGTGACCATAACACTTAAAAACGTTGCACGATTACAAATATTAAGGTTCATATTTTATGCGTAAAAGCAGACAGGCGAAACGTATATCATTACACTGCTCACTATCATATCTTCCCTTTATTTTGAACAACAATTAGGTTAAAGTCTGAAAACTGTTACGCTAAAAATAAAATGAATATTAAACCAAACAAACCCCTTTGCATACATTAAAGACAACAAATCTAACAAATTAGCCCGCAGAAGCATTCGGTAGTAATGGTGTAAATTCGATTCTACTGTACTCACATTTTAGCCAAGACTCGTTTAAAATAGGTCTCGCTCGTTGTCGTCAGGGCAGAAGTCACACGTCACCGATGTATTTGTCCACCCAAACGTGAAGCAATATCTGGGTCGCCTATTTATTACAAAAAGCAAAGAACCACATTTTCCTCTTGATTTTTTTCCCTTTCAATGTGGCTCATTCCTGACTCATGGATCTGTGTTAGTAGGTCAGGAGTTAAGTGCATTGGCAGTGTGCCTGCTGAGTGACAGCCATGTCAGCCAATCAAATTCATGCATTTTAAAACGCCAGCCAATGACAATCGTGAATAATGGAGGGCTCAAATAAGATATCAAATCGTCACAATGCCAACCACCAGAGCGGCCATAAAGCAATCATATGAGTAAGTACACACCTTCATGCAAATTTAGAACCTCTTTCGACATGCTTGGTGTTCATGCTGTCCGATATAAATCAAAATACACATTATTCTTCAAGTGCTTTCAAACTGGACGTGTTCCCAATTTAACCCTTTATAGTGAAAGTGACTATTTTTAGTTTCCCATCAAGATCCCTCGTTTTTCGCGGCTAATGGGGACCAGAACCCACTTAGCATTGGAAAGAGATACATATACAGAGGTGGGTAGAGTACATAGGCGGAGTTTGACTTTTGGGCAGTGTTGTTCATTTTACTTTAAAAAAGTAATTAATTACAGTTACAAATTACTTCTCCCCAAAAGTAATTGCGTTAGTAACTCAGTTACCTGAAAGTAAGAGTAATTAGTTAGTTGGAAAAGTAACTAGTGATAATTTTCTTTTTTTTTTTTTCTAAAAAAAACAAACAAAAAAACAACAGGTCACGCAATGTGAAGTTTAAAGGGTTTAACTAGACACAAGGGTATTGCGATAACTAGATAGTAACCTTTGCTATGTGTGGAAGTCATTTAAAGTTGTGAATCAACCGTTAAAGTCGTTAAAATTACTCCCGTTATTGCATTAGTTCCCTTCTGTCTACTTTAAACATGTGTAAGTTTTAAAACTGTTTCATCATTTAAAGATAGATTTAAATTAAGGTTTTGCCGATTTAGGAGCATTTTAGATTAAAAATTTTTTTTTTTTAAAAAGTTACTTAGGTTCGCTAGGAAGGATCTCTACATCAGAGCCTTCCTGAGAGGTCTACTGCTTTAAGATGGCAGCTGTTTACTAACGCATGTTGTCCTTAAAACATTTTGCCAATGCAGCTGTGTCTGTCAGTTGCATCTAGTTCTATAATATGATATCTACCGTGTCATGTGGGCGTAGTGTGTCGGCTATGGCTACAGTCAGGTATTATTGGAGCCACCTAGCATCGCGGTTGCAACGGCGTCTTCCCCACTCCTGCTCTGCTCTCTCGTCTCCGTGAGTCCGTTTCTCTCAGACTTTTTTTATTCAACCAACTTAGTAACGCATACTAACGCACGCCTTTCCCGCCTCAGTAACGGTAATGGCGTTGCCAAGATGAGAAAAGTAATTAATTAGATTACTCATTACTGAAAAAAATAACGCCGTTAGTAACGCCGTTATATTCTAACGTCGTTATTAACAACACTGCTTTTGGGGCAGGGTGGGCACAACCATAAGCGGATTTAAGGGGGGGGGTGGCTGCCGAAAAGTGTCATTGCATGTAATTCACTTTATATATATTTATATATATATATATATATATATATATATATATATATATATATATAAATAAAAGTTGTGAAACAATAAAACTGCAACAAACATGAATGAAATGAACAAAAGATATTTTTATAATGGGTCAAAAAAAATTTTCGAGCACCTTAGACGGTCATTTGCTTTGCAAATAATTTTAAAAAATGTATTGGAAAAATAATATTCTTAAAAAATGATTTTTTCTTTGATTGAAAATATTTATTTTGATTGACACAAATGTCCTAATCATAATATGGCCCAAACACAAAAAGGATTGCTTCAATCAAAGAAAACTTCAATTTCTTTAACTTTAACTTTCAATTAAAAATTAAGTGTTCAAATGCAAAATTTTTAATCTCAAATATTTTTTCGCGTTCAAAAACGTTTTTTTTTAATTGAAATTTTTCCTTGATTGATGTGATTTTCTTTTTGAAAATCTATATTTTTTTTGAGGCAGCTTATTTTTTGATTGAATAATAAAGAGAAAAATGTCCTAGCCAAAATGTGGCCCAAACACAAATCAACATTACTTAAATCGAAAAATTTGCTTCAATCAAAAAATCAATCGATGAAAAATAGCTTTCACGTGCATTTTTTTGAGTTTCAGATTTATTTTTGCATTCAAACACATTGTTTTTTTTAGTTGAAGCGACATTTTTTTCGGTTGAAAATATATATTTTGACTGAAGCAACTTTTTTTTTTTTTTTAATTGAAGAAACTTTTTTTTGATTGAATAATAAAGACACAAATCTACCTACATATGGCTCTGCCCAGGGGATACTAATTTTGACTGGGGTAACTACATTGGCACGACACCAGCGGGCATACCATATTCAATGGATGACGATCTTGACGAAAAGTATAGCTGTCCTAAGAAGCCTGATTTAGAATTCCCCTCAATTCCCCTCACAACAACAACCCCTTGTTGTGCCCCCCCACCCCCAAAAGTCAAACTCTGCCTATGGACACAACATGTTGATGACCCCAAAACGCAGTGTCAGCAATAAAATTAACTTACAAGAATATTTCCAATTATAAGTTAACAATGAGCGTTTTTTGTTTCCCATCATTCTTGAGGGGAATTCTAAATCAGGCTGCTTAGGCAATACTTTTCGCCAAGATCGTCATCCATTGAATTCGGTACGCCCGCCGGTGTCGTGCCAATGTAGTTACCCTAGTCAAAATTTGTATACCCTGGACGGAGCCATGTAGAGGTAGATTTGTGTCTTTATTATTCAATCAAAAAAAAGTTGCGTCAATAAAAAAATGTATATGAATGCAAAAATAAATTTGAAACTCAAAAAACTAAAAAAAATGCATTTGAAAGCTATTTTCCTTTGATTATTTATTTATTTTTTTTTTTGATTGAAGTAACTTTTTGATTGAAGTAATGTTGATTTGTGTTTGGGCCACATTTTGGCTAGGACATTTTTCTCTTTATTATTCAATCAAAAAATAAGTTGCATCAAAAAAATATAGAATTTCAAAAAGAAAAATCACTTCAATCAAAAAAAAAAAAACTGAATCATAGAAAAAAAAATTTAATGCAAAAAAATATGTAACAACTGAAAAACATTCATTTGAACACTTAATTTTTCATTGAAAAAGTTTTCTTTGGTTGAAGCAATCCTTTTTGTGTTTGGGCCATATTATGATTAGAACAGTTGTGTTTAAATCATTCAATCCCCAAAAATGTTTCTTCAATCAAAAAAAAAAATTTCAATGAAAGAAAAAAAAATCATTTAAAAAAATATTTTTTTCTTTTATATATATATATATATATATATATATATATATATATATATATATATATATATATATATATATATATATATAGAAAAAATATTTTTAAGAAATATTTTTTTCTTATATATATATCATATATATATATATATAATTATATGCAAAGCAAATGACTGTCTAAGGTGCTCGAAAAATAATTTCAACCCATTATAACAATGTTTTTTGTTCATTTAATTTTTGGTGCAATTTTATTGCTTTACAACTCTCTATATATATAAATATATTTGGCCACCGGGGGGACTGCCCCCCACCCCCTTAAAATCCGCTTATGGTAGAGTACCCAAAAATATTACTCAAGTAAGAGTAGCGTTACTTCAAAATAATATTACAAAAGTAAAAGTAGTCGTCCAAAAAAGGTTACTCAAGTACAAGTGAAAAATTATTTGGTGAAAAGAATTCTCATGTAATGAGTAGCATTGTGAGTAACTGCTTATATTTTGGTGGATTTTTTTTAAACAATGATATTTTTTTTCTGAGCACAAAGTTATCTATATGAACTGTTGTTATAATGATACTGTACAATAACACATTACATAACCACATTAAGCCAAAGAAATACAAAAAAGAAAAAAAAACAATGAAATCCAATGAGAGAAATAAAATACATAAATTAAGCATTATTCATCTAAAGAGCATGAGTACCCTCTGGTGGAGAAAATAGTTCCTAGTTTGAATCGCGAAGAGTTCCTTCATAATCACTATTTTGAAATTAAAAGGACCATATCACCAGTTTTCCGTGGTCAATCGGTGCCAAATAAAACTGGGAGAGAGGTTAAGGGCAGAGCTCTATATCAAATACTTCATTTTTTTACAGTGCTTTAAAGACACCACATGATTGAACAGGCTGTCATGAAGATAGAACGGCAAGCTTGTGTCTGATTGGTATAATGGAGTCATGTGATTATTGTTGCGACGTCTCATTGGTGAAATTGGTAGAGCTACTTGCTACTACTACAGCTGCTACAGCTACAGTGGGTAGAACAAGTATTTGATACACTGCCAATGGGTTTTCCCATTGACAGTGTATCAAATACTTGTTCTCCCCACTGTACATGTACTTGGCACCGCTAGCAAAAAGAATAAATGTAATATGTAGAATAAAGAGGAAAAATGTAAAGACTCTTGTGTAACCCAAAGTAGCAAAGTAAAAGTTGTGTTTTTTTCTTCAGAAATCTACTCAGTAAAAGTTAAAAGTATAGCTCAGTAAAACTACTCTTAGAAGTATATTTTTCTCAAAAGGTTACTCAAGTAAATGTAACGGAGTGCACGTAACGATTACTACCCACCTCTGTACATATAAGACATGTTTATTTCACTTTTTTCCCCCAAAGAACAATTTAAAAAAAAAACTGATTCTGATAGGTTTTAAACATGTTACTGTCCCACCAAAGTGTTTAGGTTTTAAACATGTTACTGTCCCACCAAAGTGTTTTTAAACAAGAATAAAGTAGAAAAATGCTTGTCTCTATTAAATGCTTCATTGAGTGAGTCCACTCAAAACCACTCAAGCTGCTCACTTACACACAATGAGTTGCCACAGCAACTGTTTAACAAGTTAAACAAGGATTGACCCATGCTTTGCTTTGAAGTTTTGCCTTCAAAGCATCTCTGACAAAATTAAACCTTAACGTCTGTCAATCATCATTAACTCTAATAAACACCTACCTGACCAAGAAAAGCAGCAGGAGGCAGAGTGAGACTACGTGATCGGATCGGGACAGCTCATCTTAATTTTTATATTAAAAAAAAAAAAAAAATCTGCGATGCACTGAGGGCGTGAAGTTTGAAGCGCAAAGTAGCGAGGGATCACCGTATACAGAATGCGGCCTACCTTGCGGCCTTCAGCCCAAAATGTGACTGAACACAAAAACAACACAATGATTTGCAAATCATGTTCAACCTATATTTAATTGAAAACACTACAAAGACAAGATATATTTATCAATGTTTATTCTGTATATCCTGGCAGCCTCCCTTTTTTTCCCCTCCTCAGTCAAAACCTTTTTTCTCTTTTGTTGCTCTGCCATCCTTGCAGAATTCTCAAAGTTAATTAGCGCCAGTGATAGCGATACAGAACCCCTTCAAGATATAAAAGAAGTGTCATTCAACTAGTTGTCAGTCAACATATTATCACATATGTTATGAAAATATTTTGCAAAGGTTGAAAAGTTAACTAGTGTTGCTTTAAATTTCACTTGTTGAAACTTGCAAGAACCCCGAGTTTGGTACCCACACTCTCTTACTCGGAAGCCAAGCAGCTGCAGAATGTAATTTGGCATTTTGTCGCTGGAATAAGCAGGGGCATCCATGAAAAAGATGTTGCTTGTATAACAGCATGTCTCTCCAAAACCTGTATGTACCATTCAGCATTAATGATGCCTTCACAGATGTGTAAGTTACCATCAAAGATGATAGCCTTTGAGCTTTGTTTCCATTGTTCTGGGCAGGATGCCCAGAATTTCCAAAAATAATTTGAAATGTGGACGCATCGGACCACAGAACGCTTTCCCACTTTGCTTCAGTCCATCGTAGATGAACTTTGGCCCAGAAAAGTTAGTGGCTTTTCTGGGTTTTGTTGATACATGGCTTTTGCTCATTGAATCAGGGAGTAAAAGTTAACTTGATAGAACATTAGTGCAATTTATAGTCATTTGTATCATAGAACGCTCTTAGAATGTCACTAGTCTACTTTAGCAAGAGTTCTATGTGATCTTGATACATTTTGTATATTTTTAAATATGCCCAACAAGTCAATCTTGATTATATTGTTCATTTTTATGTATATCTAACAAGTCATTGTTGACAACATTGGCAGTTCAAGTGTTTTGTGAGAGGCAGCTAGAACCAAAAGTGGTATTTGCCATGTGGCAAAATGTTTTTGGCATGTGGCATTTTTTTTGCCAGGTGGCAAAATGTTTTTGGCATGTGGCAAAAATGTTTGCCATGCGGCAAAAATGTTTGCCATGCGGCAAAATGTTTTTGCCATGTGGCAAAATGTTTTTGCCATGTGGCATTGTTTGTTTTTTGCCATGTGGCATTTTTTTCTGCCATGTGGCAAAAAAAAAATGCCACATGGCAAAAAAAAAAATTGCCACATGGCAAAAACATTTTGCCACATGGCAAAAAAATGCCACATGGCAAAAAAAAATTGCCACATAGCAAAAACATTTTGACACATGGCGAAAAAAAATGCCACATGGCAAAAACATTTTGCCACATGGCAAAAAAAAAATGCCACATGGCAAAAACATTTTGCCACATGGCAAAAAAATGCCACATGGCAAAATCCATTTTGCCACATGGCAAAAAAATGCCACATAGCAAAAACATTTTGCCACATGGCGAAAAAAATGCCACATGGCAAAAAAATTTTGCCACATGGCAAAAACATTTTGACACGTGGCAAAAAAAGTGCCACATGGCAAAAACATTTTGCCACATGGCAAAAAAAATGCCACATGGCAAAAACATTTTGACACATGGCAAAAAAAATGCCACATGGCAAAAAAATGCCACATGGCAAAAACATTTTGCCACATGGCAAGAAAAATGCCAAGTGGCAAAAACATTTTCACACATGGCAAAAATTTTTTGCCACATGGCAAAAACATTTTGACATATGGCAAAAAAAAAGACCACATGGCAAAAAAAATGCCACATGGCAAAAAACATTTTGCCACATGGCGAAAAAAATGCCACTTGGAAAAAACATTTTGCCACATGGCAAAAAAATTTTGCCACATGGCAAGAAAAATGCCAAGTGGCAAAAACATTTTGCCACATGGCAAGAAAAATGCCAAGTGGCAAAAAACATTTTGCTATGTGGCATTTTTTTCTGCCATGTGGCAAAAAATATTTGCCACATGGCAAAAACATTTTGCCACATGGCAAAAAAAATGCCACATGGCAAAATCCATTTTGCCACATGGCAAAAAAAATTGCCACATAGCAAAAACATTTTGACACATGGCAAAAACATTTTGACACATGGCAAAAAAAATGCCACATGGCAAAAAAAAAATGCCACATGGCAAAAAAAATGCCACATGGCAAAATTTTTTTGCCACATGGCAAGAAAAATGCCAAGTGGCAAAAAACATTTTGCCACACGGCAAAAAAAGCCACATGGCAAAATTGCCACATGGCAAAAACAAAAAAAAAGTCACATGGCAAAAAAAATGCCATATGGCAAAAACATTTTGCCACATGGCAAAAACCACTTTCGGTTTTCGGCCCTGCTGGGTTTTGTAGGATATAAGGGAAGTTTTTAAATCGTTACGCCTCTTGCCCAATAGGAGTCGCTCTTGTATAACAAGTTAGAACGCCGCTTTTCGATAGGGCCCGCATATACAGTGCTGACCAAAAGTATTGGCACCCCTGCAATTCTGTCAAATAATGCTCAATTTCTCCCAGAAAATGGTTGCAATTACAAGTGCTTAGGTAATATCGTCATTGATTTTGCTTGTGAAGAAAAACACAAAAGAGAATGGGGAAAAAAAACATTAAATCATTATTTTACCCAAAACTCCAAAAATGGGCCGGACAAAAGTATTGGCACCCTTTGAAAGACCATGTGATGCTTCTTTAATTTGTGTAATTAACAGCACGTTTTACTTACCTGTGGCACATAACAGGTGGTGGCTATAACTAAATCACACTTGCAGCCAGGTATATTGTATTAAAGTTGACTTCACCTCCGTCCTGTGTCCTTGTGTGCACCACATTGAGCATGGAAAAAAGAAGAAGACCAAAAAGCTGTCTGAGGACTTGAGTAGCAAAATTGTGAGGAAGCATGGACAATCTGAAGGCTACAAGTTCATCTCCAAAGACTTGAATGTTCCTGTGTCAGCCATGCGCAGTGTCATCAATAAGTGTAACCTCCCTAATTGTAGACGGAAAAGAAAAATTGACGAGAGATTTCAACGAAAGCTTGTATGGAGTTCTAGCTGTCTTGCAGTCCGAGGGTACAACAGTATCAACACGTACTATCTGTCGGCGTCCGAATGAAAAGGGACTCTATGGTAGGATACTCAGGAAGACCCCACTTCTGACCCAGAGACATAAAAAGCCAGGCTGGAGTTTCCCAAACTTACCTGAGAAAGCCAAAAACGTTTTGGAAAAATGTTCTGTGGTCAGATGAGACAAAAGTAGAGCTTTTAGGAAAAATGCATTAACATAATCGAGTTTACAGGAAAAAAACAAGGCCTTCAAAGAAACGAAAACTGTCCCCACAGTTAAACACGGCGGATGTTCCTTGATATTTTGGGGTTGCTTTGCTACCTCTGGCACTGGACTGCTTGACCGTGTGCATGGCATTATGAAGTCTGAAGACTACCAACAAATTTTGCAGCATAATGTAGGGCCCAGTGTGAGAAAGTTGGGTCTCCCTCAGAGGTCATGGGTCTTCCAGGAGGACAATGACCTGAAACACACTTCAAAAAGCACTAGAAAATGGTTTGAGAGAAAGCACTAGAGACTTCTAAAGTGGCTAGCAATGAGTCCAGCCCTGAATCCTATAGAACACCTGTGAGGGGAGCTGAAAATGGCAGTTTGGAGAAGGCACCCTTCAAATCCCAGAGGCCTGGAGCAGTTGGCCAAAGAAGAATGGTCTAAAATTCCAGCAGAGCATTGTAAGAAACTCATTGATGGATACCGGAATCGGTTGTTCGCAGTTATTTTGTCTAAAGGTTGTGCTACCAAGTATTTGGCAGAGTTTTTTGTAAAATGATAATGATTTTTTTTTTTCATTCTGTTTTGTGTTTTTTCATTGCAAGCAAAATAAATGAAGACATTACTACCAAAGCATTTGTAATTGCTATCGTTTTCTAGGAGAAATGGAGAATTATCTGAGAATTGCAGGGGTGCCAATACTTTTGGCTAGCAGTGTATATGCCTCAGGTAGGTGCCTGTTTTGGTTTTAGGTCGGGTTGCAGCTTTGGTTTTGAAAATATTTGAATTTGAAGTTTTATTTAAAAATAGGCCCCCTATAAATCAGCCCCGCACCCAGTGTCCCGTGAATATATTATGAAGTCTATGACAAAACTAAACCAACACACGGTTGTAATTTTGTAACTGTTGATAGATGATATACAGTGGGGCAAATAAGTATTTAGTCAACCACTAATTGTGCAAGTTCTCCCACTTGAAAATATTAGAGAGGCCTGTAATTGTCAACATGGGTAAAACAACCATGAGAGACAGAACGTGGAAAAAATAATATTGTTTGATTTGTAAAGAATTTACTTTCAAATCACGGTGGAAAATAAGTATTTGATCAATACCAAAAGTTCATCTCAATACTTTGTTATGTACCCTTTGTTGGCAATAACGAAGGCCAAACGTTTTCTGTAACTCTTCACAAGCTTTTCACACACTGTTGGTGGTATTTTGGCCCATTCCTCCATGCAGATCTCCTCTAGAGCAGTGATGTTTTGGGGCTGTCGTTGGGCAACACAAACTTTCAACTCCCTCCACAGATTTTCTATGGTGTTGAGATCTGGAGACTGGCTAGGCCACTCCAGGACCTTAAAATGCTTCTTAGGAAGCCACTCCTTTGTTCCCCTGGCTGTGTGTTTGGGATCATTGTCATGCTGAAAGACCCAGCCACGTCTCATCTTCAATGCCCTTGATGATGGAGATTTTCACTCAAAATCTCTCGATACATGGCCCCATTCATTCTTTCCTTTACACAGATCAGTCGTCCTGGTCCCTTTGCAGAAATACAGCCCCAAAGCATGATGTTTCCACCCCAATGCTTCACAGTGGGTATCATGCAATTCAGTATTCTTTTTCCTCCAAACACGAGAACCTGTGTTTCTATCAAAAAGTTCTATTTTGGTTTCATCTGACCATAACACATTCTCCCAGTCCTCTTCTGGATCATCCAAATGCTCTCCAGCGAACCGCAGACGGGCCTGGACGTTTACTTTTTTCAGCAGGGGGACACGTCTGGCAGTGCAGGATTTGAGTCCCTGGCGGCGCAGTTTTACTGATAGTAGCCTTTGTTACTGTGTACCCAGCTCTCTGTAGGTCATTCACAAGGTCCCCCAATGTGGTTCTGGGATTTTTGCTCCCTGTTCTTGTTATCATTTTGACGCCACGGGCTGAGGAGGGAGTTGAAAGTCCGTGTTGCCCAACGACAGCCCCAAAACATCACTGCTCTAGAGGAGATCTGCATGGAGGAATGGGCCAAAATACCAGCAACAGTGTGTGAAAAGCTTGTGAAGAGTTACAGAAAATGTTTGGCGTCCGTTATTGCCAACAAAGGGTACATAACAAAGTATTGAGATAAACTTATGGTATTGACCAAATACTTATTTTCCACCGTGATTTGCAAATAAATTCTTTAAAAATCAAACAATTTGATTTTCAGTTGTTTTTTCCATATTCTGTCTCTAATGGTTGAGGTTTACCCATGTTGACAATTACAGGCCTCTCTAATATTTTCAAGTGGGAGAACTTGCACAATTAGTGGTTGACTAAATACTTATTTGCTCCACTGTAACTGTTGCAGTATCAGATTCTCCGCTTTGATAAAGTTTGATCTACAAGTGAGTTAGGAAAAATTTATTGAACATTCCAAAGTAGGATGTAGGCTACACAATTATAAAGAAAAAACATCTTATAAAAAAAAATCATGCATCTGGTGGGGACGACATTTAATCAACACCAGGTTTAGCAACATTCAATAAAAAGAAAAAAAAAAAAACAGATCAAACTAAAGAATATAAATTACAAATCTGTGCAATGCAGTATGAAAAACAATGTTACAATGATCAGAATGTGAACAAAAAAAGCATATGTGGGGTCATGTCGGGGACGGTTCCACAAGTTTGAATTTTAATATTGTCAGTGAATTACACACACACCATAGACTTCACTATCAGTTGACGAGACAGTTCCTACAAACAGGCAGGTGTGGCTTCCCGTAGGGGGCCGGGCCAGGCAGAGCGTTGTGGGAGCTTTCATTGCGATAAACTCAAACACACGCTGTGTTCTAACGCCGGATTTAGGTGGAAACAGGACGAAAGTTGTAGTGCACACAAGCAGGCAGGAGTGTGTCGAAAGTGATTTGTTCCATGATTCAAGGTAATTATTATCTAAAATAGCACCATAAAATAGCACTTTGAAAAAATGAAACGAATGGGAAAAACTAGCATAACTTAAGCTGGAAATATTTACGTAAAATGAATAACTGCAGTTTTTTTGCATTTAAAGGAGAATCTAGACTGTTTTATGGTCGTATCTATGAAAAATCTGTGATTTACCTATTTACAGGAGTTTTCAACATAAAAAGTGTTTTGTCTTGTGATGGCCGCCATGTTGGATTTTGTATCCATACACAACAGCGTAACTTTACATTCAAATAATGAGGTAATTGTCGGCCAACTGCCTGTTTTTTGGGGCAAAAAATGAGTAATTTTGACATTTCTGCGTCCATTCAAAAAAAAAAAATCTGCTTTTACGTTGAAGGGAAAAGGTACCATTCTCGCACATACCATATAAATTTTTGCATTAGTATAACACATTCATTTAACTATAGTTTAGGCAGACTCAACTCAGTGGCCTTGAACACAGTAAAGTGAATCACCTTATCGGCGCTCATGAGGGGGAAAAGGAAAAATGGTACCGTTTCTCGTAGGCACCGTCCAACTGTTTGCATTACTCGAACACACGTAATATAATCAATCAGGGAATAGTATCATTTCTCATGTTCACTGTAGGACTGCACTACTCTAACACACCTAATGTAAAATAAATAGCACACCATAGTTTAAAGAAACAGAATAGATACACAAAACCATCTTATCACAGAAGCCCAACTCTGGCAATCAGTCCTCCCGACAAACGAACTTGACAAAGACCAGCGCGCTTTGTCCTAAAACAAGGAGTGCCTGCCCAGATAACAACGTTGATGGCAGGCGCTTGTGACGTCAAGACCAGCGTCGGTCGCTGTGGCAACCACATCCCATCCACGCACGAACCTAAACAGCCCGAAACCGGCCAGAGAGGGATGATCCCAAAGCAACGCCCGGACACACCTTCGGCCGGCCCACAGACTTAAAAAACACTGGACACTGAGATAAGACAGATTTTTGCTGCTCGGAAACATGTAGCCTTGTTTTGGATCCAGAATTGTCCCTCCGTCGTCTGTTTTTGCCTTGTTTTTGACCATTGTCGACGAATAAATTGTCAACCTGCTTTCGGCGAGTCTTTTTCAAACTTTTGGAACATGGGGTCAGTACAAAGGGTTAATATCAGAGATGAACGCGCGAAGTTCCGCCTTCCCGGTTGGCGCGCGCGGAGGCAGCATCGGCAGAGCGCCACTTTGTTCAGCTGTCGCTGTTTTCGTGTGGCTTGTCTGGGGAAGCGAATTTCAACAACGTTCATTTTATGTAATATTTCAATCGAATAACAACGACGGCCAGATAGCTGGCAAGCTGTGCTGAGGCAATAGTGACATCGGAATTTAACCTAAATAAGTAAATTAGATTTTAGAAAGAAAAATGCAAATGTTGATTTTGTCGAATAAAATTAAGATTCTGCATGCTTTCCTCAAGTGATATATGTTAAATATTGCTATTGATCCTGAAAATATAGGCGATTATGTCTGCATTTGGTGATTTTTGTGCATCTAGCTTAAAATCTGAGAATTTTAAGGCGTTTCATGTTTTGTTATAAAAAAATATCTGGATTTTATTTGTGAACAACTTTGAATTTCTTGATGCCGCTGCTCATGGAGACTCATATATTGCTAAGGGAGGTGCCTGTTTTGGTTTTAGGTTGCTAGAGGCTTTGGTTTAAAAAAAAAAAAAAAAATTTAAGTTTTTGAAAATAGGCCCCCTACGGAAAGGCCCCGCGCCCAGTTTCCCGTCAACTGACAGTGAAGTCAATGAACACACTTTGTTCATTTGAAAACAATTCAGCTTCTCCTCGTTCACATATTTATATTCTCCATACATTCTTTTGTTCGATGCTTGTGTCCAATGTAAACGCATCACTGGATAATAACATCCATCATATTATAAAATGATCATTGAAAGACAAAGAAATGCACAAGTAAACTCTTGGTCTATCTGTTTGAAACTTCATTGAATTTCTGTTATTCATAAAACAGGCAGATTCACCCTTTCTGTTTGTAAAGAGAGAGAAGGCATCCCGGTTGGGAGCATGATTTTAATACGTGAACCTCGCCTGAAAAGCCCGTGTTTGTTCATTAAAGCAGAACTTCAGAATTCTTGACATTAGGATCTTCGAGTGGTTTAATTATTCTGTGGAGTTGATTTCAACAAATTCCGTGAAGTTTGTAAGTTATTTGCTAGTTCCAGGGCTCTGGAGTGGCTAAGCTAGCGTGAATCAATGGGGCCAACTTAGCATGCCAATAAAAAAAAACGATACAGATCTAAGAACAGATCCAACATAGTCAAATAAATTCAAAATGCGGATCATCGTTCCAAAACAGTGTCAGAAAAAAACTAACGTAATTCATTTCATTCTGCAGGACTATTTTTTTAGATGCGTAATACAACCACAATAAAGAGGACTGCTTCGGCCACTCGTGCTCACGCTGCATTCGAGGAAGGTGGGAAGTCGGACTTATCCCGCTCGTAGCGTACTAGTTGCGACATCAAAGCGTTCTAAGCGAATGAAAACAGCACAGATGGCTGATCACGACAAGTTGTCTTTTATTTTGGCCATCAAAAGACATTTTGACGTCCAGAAAAACCTGCCTTCTCGTAAGCGATCAAATAGTGGAGTGATATTTTTCCAGATCGGAGGTTGGAAACTGACTTCTCATCTTTCTCGAATGCAGTATCAGTCTGCTGAGTTAACATACTGAAGACAAACATGGTAAAATATGCATTTAGATGGTATGGAAACAGACAGAAGAAATGGGCAAAGGAAAGTTTCCACAAAAGCTCTATGAAGAACGAGGAACAATATAAATCGTTTACTTGCTGCTGGCTGCGACATAAAAAAAGTAGCGGTGAAAAAAAACGATGTGCTATCACTCCGCCCTGTCCCTCTGCAGAGCTTCCGGATTACAAATGTTGCTATACTGCAATTATTGACATGCAATGGTAAGCTTTAATAACTTTATCCTGAAAACATAGCCAACATTATTGATTGCATGGGTCATCGATGATTTTCATGTGTGCATATGTTGCCGTTTTATTGGCATGCTACTCGCGCTAGCTTAGCCATTGCGGAGCCCTGAAACTAACAAATAACAAAACACAAAATTTGTTAAAATCAACTCAACCAACTAATTAAACCCTCGCTAACTCCAAGATTAAAGTGCCTGTGACACAAAAAAAGATGTTTATTTCATATTACACGCAGTATTTTATGCTCTTGAATGAAATGGACTGCTTGGATGTGTGTGTGGAAGTGACAGATATATTCATTCACTCAATTTTTTGAATCCCGCGCTACGAAAATGAGAAACTTCCGGCTACCGTCTCGGACTGAGGAAGAAGGCGAATGTGACGTCAGTGGACTAATCATTTTCACAATACAGCCATGACTATTGTATGCAGAAGGACTGCGGATTCAGCTGATTTTGCGGATGAATTTGTTTATTTTTTTCGCTTCACGACAGCCCAATGTGCTGCAGGCTTTTGTTGCTACACCAGGGAGTATGGTGTGAAGCTTTTTGGATTTTCAAAAGATCCTGTTCACCGTAAATAATGGGCGAAACAAGTCCAAAAATCAAGAGACCATTGGATGGACGACTAAGTGAGTAAGGTACGTGTTTTACATTATGTCAAATACTGGGATCATGACAAACATTATAATAATGAGATGGCTTGCATTTTGTTGGGGACAATGCTCCCCTGTCCACTGAGAAGACCACTCGGCTGACGACCAGCAGCTTGTCGCAAACTATGGTCGCCGCCCGATAAAGGCATGCCTGCCGATAGAGCAATATCCTCGGCTTGGACCAGGGGAGCCCCCTGCTCTCGTCTTTGGTTCTCGATTGTGTGGGACTTCCACCCCCCTCGGCCCTCTTCACATGACCGCCTAGATAGCGCTATACTCGGCTTGGGCTCAGGCAGCCACGCGTACCGAAGTCAGTCGGTTTGTCCACCGAGAATTCGCCATTTTCGGTGTTCATTCCCTTCTGCGTCCCCAGCGACGAGCACTGCCCACCAGGACCGCAGCAGAACGACGAGCCGAAACTTGCTCGCCACCGGGGGCTGGCCGATCGGTAAACACAATCAACCCCGCTGTCGTATGTGACGTGAGTCAAGGTAGTTTTGTGTGGTTTTTCGTTTTCGAAAGGCGAGGAAAAGACTTGGAAAAGCCGCTCGGCTCGGGTTAGCACAGATGTGGGCAAACTATTCCACAAAGTGCAGCTGTGGGTGCAGGTTTTTGCTGCAACCCGTCAAAAGGACACCTTTTCACCAATCTGGTGTGTTACAAGTGCAATCAATTGATTGCAGTCAGGTGCTTCTTGTTTCCACTGAAACCTCATTGGTTAAACTGTCTGTGCTGGATCAGTTGGCACAAAGACCAGGACCCACTGTGGTCCTCGAGGACTGGTTTGGCTAACTCTGGGTTAGCATGTCGCCTACCTTTCACCCCCGCTGTTTTGTTTACCTTCTTTCCACCATCTCCGAAGCCGGGGCAGGGAAATGACAAAAGCTGGACAAACTCCGGTAGCATAAAATACCGTTCGGGAGGTTTAAGAAGTCGGCAGTTTTGACCATTATTCTGTAATTCAGCCCTGTTTTACTGAATAAATGCATTTTTAATATTTCATATTCCATTTAGCACAAGACATTTCTCATGACCATACAATTTATTTAGCAATTGGGGAATAATACAAAGAATATCCTGTAAAAATATTGGAGTAGAGAGATTAAAACGATGAAATTTTGCTGCTCTCAGTCGCATTTTCCTCGCTCTGAATCTTCCCCCTCAATGGGCTGGATTCTAAATCAGCTAAATCGTTACTCTGCCGACGTCCTCACCCAGACGGAGGTGCTAGAGCGCTATAATGACAGGCAGGGCTAACCGGCAGATTAAAAGACTAATTTCTTGTTATCTGCGCTTTGCCAAATTGTTGTATATAGTCGAATCGCCTCAAAATATGATTTTAATTCACTTAATAATGCTTTTTTTTTATGGTGTCACAGGCACTTTAAGGCAAAAATTCTGAAGTTCCCTTTAAAAGCCAAGGTGACATTTTGATTAAAACCTTCACAAACACAAAGTCTCCACAGGTGAATAATTGTGTATGTTGCACAGCAACATCTGAACACCATCCGAATTAAAAAACAAGGATTGTAGAGTATCATGGTTTAAAAAGTGAGATTGGGAAGCACAAACAAACGTGAGTCACACTTGATCTACTGAGAGTGTCTTTTTAAACATTCAGTCACTGTCACTGCAGATTGCTCCTTTCGCTATATGCCGCTCATTGAAAGCAGTCCAAAACAGTTTACGGAATAGAAGTCCACCTAAGTGTCTGACAATTCCATCACCGGGTCATCAGTCTGTTCTTCGTTATCACCCAATAATTCTGTTTCAGGCAGTGACAAGTGCTCATTTTGCTGGAGCTCGACCTGCGATGACCTGTCAACCGCGTCTTCGTGGTTGGCTCTGGGTTCCTCGTTGAGTAACGCTGCTTGCTCCGCCACGGAATTATTGGAAGGAGCCGTGGTGACGTAGCCGGTCGATGTGGAGCCGCTACCGCTGTGGTGCGAATTCGCCTTAGGAACCATCTGGGCCGGGTGATGGACTTGTTGGTGGGGCATAGGCACGGGTATTTGCATGGGGTAAAAATTCTGCATGTATTGGTAGGCCGGCATAGGATGGTAGCCATTGACGGGGATGTAGAGCTGCGGAGGGACCATCGGCCGATGCATTTGACTCTTCATCGGCATGAACTGGGGTTGATGGAACGGTGAGGTCTTTTTTGGGCTTGTGTAACGCGAGGCGTTCACTGTGCTCATGCTGATATTGCTGACGGGGCTGGTGCTGAGGGAACTCGTCTGGGTAGTGTTGCTGGCGCCTGATGTTTGAGCGGAATTATTATAATTGGAAATACTTTCCCAGGAGCGCAGGCGCGTGTGGATGTCCTTGAAACGAGGCCGTCTGGCTTGGAATTCGCTCCAACACTCAAGCATGAGGGTGTATATCCAAACGGGGCAGTCGTCGGGGCACTGCAGCACCTGGTGACCGCGCACCATCTCTATTACGTCATGGTTGGAGTAGCCGCAATAAGGCTGGAGACCGTAACTGAAGGTTTCCCAAAGCAGAACACCGTAAGACCATATATCCGAGTCTGTGGAGAACTTTCCATACATTAGAGCCTCAGGGGACATCCATCGAATGGGGAAAGGACTTGTTCCCATCAGATTGTAGTAATCAGCTGAGTAGACATCTCGGAAGAGGCCAAGATCCAGTATCTTGACGCTGAGTTTGTCGAAAACCAGAATGTTCCGGGCTGCGAGATCTTTATGCACAACCTGGTGGCTAGAAAGGTATTCCATTCCGGCGGCGACCTGGGTGATGATGTGAAGGAAGTCTGCCTGTTCCAGCGTGGATTTGACCGTCCTGTCATCATCCGAGCTGCCGACATCAGAGTTGGGGGAGCGCATCACGAGATACTCGTGCAAATCACCGATGCTTGAGTACGTGAATAGAATGCTTTGGTGCTGATCTTTGGTGACGGTGCCCAGAACACAGACAATATTTTGATGCTGAAGTTGAGAGCGGAGCATGGCTTCATGGCGAAATTCCTCACTGAGAGCAGGATCGACCTTGTCCTTCAGGGTCTTGATCGCCACCACGTGGGTCTGCTCACCAGGTGCGGTGCCATACAGGTGCCCTTTGTAAACCTTCCCGAACCGATCCTCACCAAGCTCCTCCATGAATCTTATTGCAGATATATTGATCTCCCTCAGCTTTGCCTGCAGCCACCAAAAAAAGACAAAAAAAATATATATTCAAGTCCTCAAATAATATGCCCAACTATAAAACAAGTCCGTTGCTTTTGAACCAAGTGAGACCTTCGTTCCTAATTTAGTCACCTAACTCAACGATTACTAATGCTCTATGACAGTGATTCTTAATTTTCCTATTGTTGCAATTAGGGTTGTTCCGATCATGTTTTTTTTGTTCCCGATCGTTTTAGTTTGAGCATCTGCCGATCCCGATATTTCCCGATCCGATTGCTTTTTTTTTTTTTTTGCTCCCAATTCAATTCCAATCATTCCCGATAATTTTTCCCGATCATACACATTTTGGCAATGAATTAAGAAAAAAATGAATAAAACTCGGACGAATATACTGTATACATTCAACATAGAGTACATAAGTACTGTATTTGTTTATTATGACAATAAATCCTCAAGATGGCATTTACATTATTAACATTCTTTCTGTGAGAGGGATCCACGGATAGAAAGACTTGTAATTCTTAAAGGATAAATTTGACTTTGTATATTGTGACTAAATATTGCCATCTAGTGTGTTTGTTGAGCTTTCAGTAAATTAAATTAAATAACATAGGGTGTTAAGAAAAAGATCAGTTACTAACTTTCTTCCCCACATTGCTTCCCACGATATTTCTAATTGTAGTAAGAGGGATTGTAAGGCTTTAGCCAATTAAAAAGAGGCTCCAAAGGCTGCCAAAATTCACTCTACTCATTTTACGCTGCCTTTTAGCTCTCTTTATAGGTAAAACGGCGCCATTACAGATTGAACGCGACAATGCATGAGTGGGTCGTGCAGCGCATGCATTAATTGCGTTAAATATTTTAATGTGATACATTTTTAAGAATAATAATTACAGCCATCATCGGGATGAATTTGATAACCCTACCTTAAGCCTAAACTAAAGACTCTGGCTGAGTGTAACATGTCTTTAACGTTAAATACAATTAGAAAACGATTTAATTAAAAAATATAAATATATTAAAAAAAGGCATGTCCGATATTTTTTTGCCGATTCCGATACTTTGAAAATGACATGATCGGACCCCTAGAGATGTCCCGATCGATCGGCATCCCAATCGATCAGGACATCTCTAGTTGCAATATATAACTGGCGGAAAACACAGACAAGACTGAAAAAGCAGTTTCTGCTCTTGCACTCCTCTTTTCAATAAACTGCTGAATTTTAAGCCAAAACAACTGCTGTGTTTGATAGAACAATATGTCTATATGCTGCCATAGCAGATTCATGGCACATTTAGCCCATGAACTGATGTTAATTTGTCCGTTTTACCCTGGAAACCCCCGTTTACAGACGTCGCACAACCGCTTTTGTTTTAACCCAACCATAAAAAGGTAGTTAATTACAGTGCCCTCCATAATTATTGGATTTATAATAATTATGTGTTTTTTAGCTTCTAATATTTTTTTTCTCTAAATAATTTAGGACCTTAATGGAAAAAAAAGAAAAATCCAACCTTCAATATAAGTGCATTTATTCAGTGGGGAGAAAGAATTAATTATTAATTATTATTAAGAAATAATTATTTGACATCAAATAATGTGTGTCACAATTATTAGCACCGCTGGTGTTAATACTTTGTACAACCCCCTTTTGCCAACAAAACAGCCCCTAATCTTCTCCTATAATGTTTCACAAGATGGGAAAAGACAGAAAGGGGGATCTTCAGCCATTCCTCTTTGCAGAATCTCTCTAAATCATCCAGAGACCTGGGTCCTCTCCTCTTCAGCTCACCCCACAGGTTTTCAATGGGGTTGAGGTCCTGGGGACTGAGATGGCCATGGGAGGAGCTTGATTTTGTGTCTGGTGAACCATTTCTGTGTAGATTTGGCCATATGTTTAGGGTCATTGTCTTGCTGAAAGACCCAGTGATGAATCATCTTCAGCTTTCGGGCAGATGGCAACAGATTTTGATTTAAAATGTCCTGGTATTTCAAAGCATTCATGATGCCATGCACCCTAACAAGGTTCCCAGGGCCTTTGGAGGCGAAACCGCCCCACAGCATCACTGACCCACAACCATACTTCACAGTGGTATGAGGTGCAAAGAGGAATGGCTGAAGATCCCTCTTTCTGTCTTTTCCCATCTTGTGAAACATTATAGGAGAAGATTAGGCGCTGTTTTTTGGCAAAAGGGGGTTGTACAAAGTATTAACACCAGGGGTGCTAATAATTGTGACACACATTATTTGATGTCAAATAATTAGTTCTTTATGCGGGATTTTCCCCCCTCTGAATAAATGCACTTGTATTGAAGGTTGGATTTTTCTCTTTTTTTCCATTAAGGTCCCATATTATTTAGAAAAAAAAATATTAGAAGCTAAAAAACACATAATTATTATAAATCCAATAATTATGGAGGGCACTGTATCTTTATTATTCAAAATGTCTGTCATTTTCAGCTTAGAATCATTATTTGATGTCTAATATTTCGTTAAAAAAAAAAAAAAAAAATTCACTCGCATATTTTTAACTTTTAAACAAATTATGTCACAATGAAAAAAATGGTGTCTGCAAAAAAGTCATGGATATCTACCTCAAAACTATCGATTAATTGTTTTTTTTTGTTACGGTCATATTTTCTGCGATATGTTAGATGATAATCAATTCATAACGGGATTCATAAAGGTTCATAACTCTCCTCGTCACCATTAGAAGAACGTTCGTTACGTCGGATTCGTTGCTGCAACAATCATCGCCGCCATTCAGTACTAAGCACGGTTTCCTTGTTGTGACGTCACGCACACAATAGGCTAGATTTCGGATCTCGGGTGCCGGTCGTTTTAGCTTGACAATCGATCCAAATTTCTATCATTTTCTTGGTGTTGCGATGTGTGTAATTACACGAAGTGGCATGATATGAATCCAAAAGGCATGCGTTTATGTATAAATGATGGAATATTGGCATTTCCCCAGGTGTTGTAATACCCTTTAAACCAGCAAATGTCCAGGCCAGTTTTAAATTTGCCAATGAACATTTGGATGATCCAGAAGAGTCATGGAAGAAAGTCATATGAGATCAAAATTTAACTTTTTGGGCTTAATTCCACTCATGGTATTTAGAGGAAGAAGAATGATGAGTACCATTCCAAGAACACCATCCCTACTGTGAAGAATGGAGGTGGCACCGCAAGTCTCTCACAGTGGACAAGCACCTACCATGAACATTTCAAACCCGCCCATCATTTTCAAGTAGGAGAACTGTTCAAATACTTATTTTCCCCACTGTACACAAAATAAATCAAAATAAATCAGAAATTACAACAATCATAGGTTTGACAGCAACCTCAAAAATGTTGTCCTCTTCTCTACGATACAGTAGGTTTCCTACCTGGTGTTTGTGCTGGCTCAGGAGCGCCATCTCCATATCTTGGTTGGGCGAGCTGCTGAGCTGGCAGCGAGGAGGTGTGTTGGTTTCTGCTTTTTGCTTATTTCGACACATGCAAACCAAAAAGAAGAGGCAAGCAATAACCAAAGGAATGGCAATCGCAGGTATTAAAATGAACAGAATCTCCTTTCTGAGGTTCTCTGGAGGCTCTGTGAATAGAAAGATAGTAGCAAAGTTACTTATTGCCTTGTTATATAAGCCCTTTTAACCAAACACAATTATCCGATAATAATCCTGGTCTAAAGGTTTTGTAAACTGATTTAATACTGTGTTTCACAAACTGCTTTCAGTTTTTCCTCTTTGTCAAAGTGAATAGTTATTAGGTCTTGGGCAGTACGTTATTGGAGGGAGAATCATGATTTGGGGCTGTTTTGCTACCTCAGGGCCTGAACAACTTGCCAAAGGGAGGCGGGGAGGTTAACAAAATATTAAATGTGATAGTTCACTCACTTATTTTTCCCCCATTCTGTCATTTTTTGGATACTATCCTCATTAAAATATGAAAACCTATAAATGTTTGGCTGTTTTAGTTAAAGCAGAAACTGTTTTTTCAGCTGTGTGATTTTGACAAAGATCGGATCACATTCGATGGTGATTTTATGTTGAAATGTAAGAAATTCCAAAAGGTTCAGATACTTTTTCATACCACTGTATACATAAAAACAAAAAATTCTGTCCCTATTAAACAGGGGATACTATGACAACGCAGAAAATGAATGGATAAATAAATTTCAGTTACTGGTTTGGCCAACAAAATGTCAGAAATAAAGCAAGAATTTGGGTCATTGTTTTGCAAAATCGAATCAGATGTTCTTGTCTTCGTCTTTTTATTTTTTTTCTTTATTATTTTGAAAAAAATTACTACCAGTTTGCTATCTGGGAGGGCTGTTTTTTCATCCGTGTGATTTTGACAAGGATCGGATCACATTTGATGGTGATTTTATGTTAAAATGTGAGAAATTCCAAAAGGTTCAGATACTTTTTGATCCCACTGTATACATAAAAACAACAATTTCTATCCCTATTAAACAGGAGATACTATGACAACGCAGAAAATGAATGGATAAATAAATTTCAGTTACTGGTTTGGCCAACAACATGTCAGAAATAACTCAAGAATTTGGGTCATTGTTTTGCAAAATCGAATTAGATGTTCTTGTTTTCGTCTTTTTATTTTTTTTTTTCTTTATTATTTTGAAAAAAATTACTACCAGTTTGCTTTCTGGGAGGGCTGTTTTTTCATCTGTGTGATTTTGACAAAGATCGGATCACATTTGATGGTGATTTTATGTTGAAATGTGAGAAATTCCAAAAGGTTCAGATACTTTTTCATACCACTACATACATAAAACAGAAATTTCTTTCCCGAATAAACAGGAGATACTATGACAATGCAGAAAATGAATGGATAAATAAATTTCAGTTACTGGTTTGGCCAACAACATGTCAGAAATAAAGCAAGAATTTGGGTCATTGTTTTGCAAAATCGAATCAGATGTTCTTGTCTTCATCTTTTTATTTTTTTTTCTTTATTATTTTTAAACAATTACTACCAGTTTGCTTTCTGGGAGGGCTACAGAAATCTTAAACGGTTTCGCTATGGAGACTCTAGTTATCAAAGACGTTTATTGTTGCAACTTTGTTTTTCACTGAATCGTAATAATAACAAACAGTAAGAAACAACACAATGCAAGCCACTACCACAACAACACCACAACTGTAACTCCACACTTATGAAATATATGACATTAGTTTCCACTTTTCAAATTATGGTACATGTTCCGCAAAAAAGACCAAATTAAAGAATAAAATATCAACCTATTTACACTTATAGTCATGTGAAAAAATTAGGACACCATATGGAAGGCTGTGTGTTTTCCGACATATTGGGTGATATGAATATCTAATAGCAATTTTACCAATCTTGACAGATTCAAGTAATAGAACAAAACAATTAAAACTGAAAAAAAAAGTTTTTTCATAACTATCTGTAAAATGTAATTTTAAATAAATGCAATTTCTGTTGATGAATAAATTAGGACACCCTCACATTCAATCCAACTTAAAATGGCTAAAATCACACATAGGTGTACCACATCAGGTGCACACGAATAGAACATCATTACCCAGTGTTTTGAAGGAGACTTGCCTTATCTAAACCTCACATTTAGTTTGGTGTGCCCCTGACTGTTAAAGTGAGAGAAAACACGATGGTAAGATCAAAGGAGCTGTCTGAGGCCTTCAGAAAAAAGATTGTAGATGCTTACGAGTCTGGTAAGGGATTTCAAAAGATCCCAAAAGAATATAAAATCAGCCATTCTACTGTCCGGAAAATAGTCTACAAGTGGAGGACATTCAAAACAACTGCCAACATGCCCAGGTCTGGCCGTCCAAGCAAGTTCACCCAGACAGCAGACCACAAGATGCTAGAAGAAGTCTCATAAAACCCTAAAATGTCATCACGGGACCTACAGCAGGCTCTTGCTACTGATATGAAAGTGCATGCCTCTACAATCAGAAATAGACTTCACAAGTGCAAGGAGGAAACCTTTGCTCTCCAAGAAGAACATAAAGGCCAGACTGAAGTTTGCCAGAGTGAATGAAGACAAAGACCAGGACTTCTGGAATAATGTTCTTTGGACAGATGAATCCAAAATTGAATTATTTGGACACCAGAACATGTTTGGCATAAACCCAAAACAGCATTCCAGGAAAAGAATCTCATACCAACTGTGAAGCATGGAGGTGGAAGTGTCATGGTTTGGGGATGCTTTGCTGTAGCAGGACCTGGCCAGCGCACCATCATAGAATCCACCATGAATTGTATCGTGTATAAGAGGGTGCTTGAAGAAGATGTGAGATCATCAGTGAAAAAATGAAAGCTGAAGCGAAACTAGACCCTGCAACATGATAATGACCCAAAACATACCAGTAAATCAATTAAGGACTGGCTGAAATGGAGAGTCCTGGAATGGCCGAGGAAAAGCCCAGATCTTAATCCCATTGAGATGCTGTGGGGTGATTTGAAACGGGCTGTACATGCAAGAAACCCCTCGAACATCTCACAGCTGAAAGTATTCTGCGTTGAGGAGTGGAGCAAACTTTCTTCAGACCGATGTCAAAGACAGGTAGATGGCTACAAAAAGCGTCTCACTGAAGTTATTTCAGCCAAAGGGGGTAACTTTTAGGTAGTAGAGTGTCCTAACTTTTTCCTCAGCTAGAATATGCATTTTTGTTAATAGATTTGGTTTAATGAGTGAAACAATGTTAATTTTAGTTGTTTACTTGCAATTAAATCACTTTCATTTCCAGAGATAAAGAATTGATTTGTTCATATGTGAACATTTCTTAATAAAGAACTGAATATTTAATGGGGTGTCCTAATTTTTTCACATGACTGTATGCACATTATGGTGCAGGGGACTTAATGGCGGACGAGGTACAAGCATTGCAAAGTAAAAAAAAAAAAATCAACGGTAGGTCAAGGACATCGTAACCCAAGGACTCCCTGTATTTCTTATTGTTAGACAACGAAGCAAAGATAAATTCCATCCATTAGGGTTGTTCCGATCATGTTTTTTTGCTCCCGATCCGATCCCGATCGTTTTAGTTTGAGTATCTGCCGATCCCGATATTTCCCGATCCGATTGCTTTTTTTTTTGCTCCCGATTCAATTCCAATCATTCCCGATAATTTTTCCCGATCATATACATTTTGGCAATGCATTAAGAAAAAATGAATAAAACTCGGACGAATATATACATTCAACATACAGTACATAAGTACTGTATTTGTTTATTATGACAATAAATCCTCAAGATTGCATTTACATTATTAACATTCTTTCTGTGAGGGATCCACAGATAGACTTGTAATTCTTAAAGGATAAATGTGACTTTGTATATTGTGACTAAATATTGCCATCTAGTGTATTTGTTGAGCTTTCAGTAAATGATACTGCAGCCATTTAACTTCTGCCCAAATGCATGATGGGAAGTGCAACCATAACTGTGCGTAGGGGCACCAATAGATATATCTTCTCTGCGTTGGGAAAGAACATAGGGTGTTAAGAAAATGATCAACTACTACCTTTCTTCCCCACATTGACTCCCACGTTATTTTTAATTGCTGAGAGAGGTATTGTAAGGCTTTAGCCACATAAAAAATGGCTCCAAAGGCTGTCAAAATTCTCTCTACTCATTATACGCTGCCTTTTAGCGCTATCTATAGGTAAAACGGCGTCTTTATAGATTTAATGCGACAATGCGTGAGTGGGTCGTGCAGCGCATGCGTTAATTTAACGTGATTAATTTTAAAAAATTATTACCGCCGTTAACGCAATAAATTTGATAGCCCTACTTTAACCCAAAACTACTCTGGATGAGTGTAAGACGTTTTGTCTGTAACGTTAAATACAATTAGAAAACGATTTAAATTTAAAAAAAAAAAAAAAAAAGTCTGATATTTTTTGCATTGAAAATGACGTGATCGGACCCGATCGGCATCGGGTCCGATCTTTACCATCCATCCATCATTTCAAATGCTGTACTTACTGCAGGGTGGAATATCACAAAGGTCCACCCTGACTCGAGGGTCCAAGGTGAAGCACCAGGGTGCCTGCATCTGGCCTCCTGGATTTCGGCAATAGTTGTGGCTTCCCCATAGTTCAGGGTAGTCTTGCGATAGATGGTGACTATGAGGATACTGGGCGCTCCATGGCTGACAGTGGTGACCAGATTTTGTGATGCTGACAACGCCCTTGTAGTCAGCCCCGCTTCCATTGTAGCAGCTCTGATCTTTAGGGGAATCTGCAAGACAAATTGTTACTCACTATCGGAATGAATCCATGTAGTGACAGTCTTTAGCTTGTTCTCTGTTAGCTTTCCTGGTCGTTTGCTTACACGGTCCTAGTTTTTCTGGCGGAACTCCAATCCTCATACATGAAGAAGCATCGTGCGTTCCCGGACGTGGTAGGAGGTGACATCTGGGAAGCTCTAGTTGCATGAGGATCATTGGATTGGATCGAGCAATAGTGTACTCAGCATGGCAAAGGTCGTTCTCCAGGGCCTCGCACTCGTCTCGGCAGAGCTGACGTCGCCGGGGAACTCGGGAGCTCTCGTCGCACAGTGGGAAGACGTAGTAGCAGAATGAGGGGATGGCAAAATTGGAACACTGATCTGACAAATGAGTGGAGGTGCCGATCATGGTGAAGGCAGCTATGGAGAAAGAATAAGAGATGTGGTTTGGTTGTATTGTTTTACGGTCAAAACAGAACAAATAGGAGTGTGGCTATTCAAAACTAAAATGAAATTTTCCTACCAGTGATTCGATTCTCGCTTTCTCCCTGCATTTGTAGAGACTCCACATAAATACTCTGGTTGCCGATGAAGCGAGCGCATGCAATGCCACGGTAAGGTTGGCAAAACCCCTTTTCATGTGACCTTAAAAAGCAAATATAGAAAAAATTTTAGCACAAAAACTTCTACCATAATAACCAGGGTCACAGCTATGCCGACCAGGGTTTTGAATTTAGAGGGCCTGTATACAGTGGTATTAAAAAGTATCTGAACCTTTTAGAATTTCTCACATTTCTGCATAAAATCACCATTAATTTGATATGATCTTTGTCAAAATCACACAGATGTAAAAACATTGTCTGCTTTACCTAAAACCACCCAAATATCTATAGGTTTTCATATTTTAATGAGGATAGCATGCAAACAATGACAGAAGGGGGAAAAATAAGTAACTGAACCGTCTGCTTAAGGAGAATTTACAGTGGGGCAAATAAGTGTTTAGTCAACCACTAATTGTGCAAGTTCTCCCACTTGAAAATATTAGGGAGGCCTGTAATTGTCAACATGGGTAAACCTTAACCATGAGAGACAGAATGTGGGGGAAAAAAACAGAAAATCTCTTTGTTTTGATTGATTTTTTACTTGTTGCTGGCATTTTGGCCCATTCCTACATGTAGATCTCCTCTAGAGCAGTGATGTTTTGGGGCTGTCGTTGTGCAACACGGACTTTCAACTCCCTCCACAGATTTTCTATTGGGTTGAGATCTGGAGACTGGCTAGGCCACTCCAGGACCTTGAAATGCTTCTTACGAAGCCACTCCTTTGTTGCCCTGGCTGTGTGTTTGGGATCACTGTCATGCTGAAAGACCTAGCCACGTCTCATCTTCAATGCGCTTGCTGATGGAAGGAGATTTGTACTCAAAATCTCTCGATACATGGCCCCATTCATTCTTTCCTTTACTCAGATCAGTCGTCCTGGTCCCTTTGCAGAAAAACAGCCACGAAGCATGATGCTTCCACCCCCATGCTTCACAGTGGGTATGGTGTTCTTCGGATGCAATTCAGTATTCTTCCTCCAAAGACGAGAACCTGTGTTTCTACCAAAAAGTTCTATTTTGGTTTCATCTGACCATGACACATTCTCCCTGTCCTCTTCTGGATCATCCAAATGCTCTCTAGCAAGACGGGCCTGGACGTATACTGGCTTCAGCAGGGGGACACGTCTGGCAGTGCAGGATTCAAGTCCCTGACGGCGCATTGTGTTACTGGTAGTAGCCTTTGTTACTGTGGTCCCAGCTCTCTGTAGATCATTCACTAGGTCCCCCCAATGTGGTTGTGGGATTTTTTCTCACCGTTCTTGTTATCGTTTTGACGCCACGGGGTGAGATCTTGCATGGAGCCCCAGATTGAGGGAGATTATCAGTGGTCTTGTATGTCTTCCATTTTGTAATAACTGCTCCCACAGTTGATTTCTTTACACCAAGCGTTTTACCTATTGCAGATTCAGTCTTCCACGCCTGGTGCAGGTCTAAAAATTTTTCTCTGATGTCCTTCGACTGCTCTTTGGTCTTGGCCATAGTGGAGTTTGGGGTGTGACTGACTGGGGTTGTGGACAGATATCTTTTATATCAATAATGAGTTAAAACAGGTGCCATTAATACAGGTAAAGAGTGGAGCCTCTTTAGACCTAATTAGAAGAAGTCAGACCTCTTTGACAGCCAGAAATCTTGCTTGTTTGTAGGTTACCAAATACTTATTTTCTACTCTAATTTGGAAATAAATTCATGAAAAATCAAACAATGTGATTTTCTGTTTTTTTTTCCACATTATGTCTCTCATACAGGCCTCTCTAATCTTTTCAAGTAGGAGAACTTGCACAATTGGTGGTTGACTAAATACTTATTTGCCCCACATTAGAGAGCAATTGAAACCAATTTTTAACAAACATTTTAAATCAGGTGTGTGCTTAATCACATATGAGTGCTTAAAGCTGCCCTGCCCACTATAAAACACACACCTGGAAAGAAATGTCATGATGAGAAGCATTTGTCTGATGTGCTCGGTCAAAAGAGCTATCTGAAGACCTACGATCAAGGATTGTTGATTTGTATAAACTAGCTGGGAAAAACAAAACCATCTCAAAAAGTCTGGATGTTTATTACTCGACAGTCAGAAAAGTTGTCTACAAATGGAGAGAGTTTGTCATTGTTGCTTCTCTCCCAAGGAGTGGCTGTCCACCAAAGGTGACGCCAAGAGTTCAGCGCGGAATACTCAGAGAGGTAAAAAAGAACCCTAGAGTGTCTGCTAAAGACTTACAGAAATCACTGGTGATTGGGCACTAGGGTTGAGCATCAAGAATCGAGCATCGATGGGAACCGGTTCTAACACTCCGATGCTCCCGAAATCGTTCGAATTTTCAAATTCCAATTCTTGTTTCGATGCCCTGACCGCCGAGCGGAAAAAAATTGCTCAAGTTTAAAGACTGATATTTACGTATATACAAGTTCTAATTAGCCCTGTGAGAAAAGTTCATTTAATTTCAAAAAACGTCAAAAAGTTAAGACTTTAACATAAACTATGCAATTTTTTTGGACAGTGCCTCTTAAAAGAATCTGAAATCGTTCGGAACCGGAATCCGTTCCATTTCAAACGATGCCCAACCCTACTTATCATATCGGTTAATATCGGCAAATCTTGAAAAAAGTCAATCTAATGGCCCGATATATCAGTCAACTTTTATAAGAAAGGTCATCACCCAAACAGTAAATATAACCACTATCAAATCGGTTGATATCGAGCGATTTGGAAAAAAAGTCAGTCTATCAACCCGATATATCGGTCGACTTTCATCAAATTTTTTGGACCCTGCATTTTTGTTTTTTTTTGGGACCCTGCCTCTTAAAAGAATCGGAATCGGGAATCGTTCGGAACCGGAATCGAAACGTGGAATTGGAATCGGAACCGGAATCGTTCCATTTCAAATGATGCCCAAACCTATTGGGCACACACCTGACTTAAATTGTTTGGTAAAAATTGCCTTTAATTGCTCTTTAAGTCTCCTTAAGCAGAGGGTTCACTTACTTATTTAACCCCCTTCCGTCATTGTTTGCAAGCTATTCTCAATAAATTTGAAAACCAATAAATGTTTGGGTGGTTTTAGTTAAAGCAGACACTGTATTTTCATCTGTGTGATTTTGACAAAGATCAGATCACATTTATTGCGATTTTATGCAGAAATGTGAGAAATTCCAAAAGGTTCAGATACTTTTTCATACGACTGGAACATTTAATGTCTAATTATATGTACTATGATTTTACAGCAGTTTCCACATTCTTGACTACAAGATGAAACGGTGGTTATCGATTTGTATCATACATAACAAAACAGGATGTACTTACGTATGATCTGGACCATGTGTAGGCATCTGTCCTGTTGATTAAGATGATAAAACATAAATTAATTTTTTTTTTTCAAAAATTGACACAACAGGAAAATGTTAACAGAACTTACCCAGTTTGACATAAAGGACCCCTGTGGCATATATCACTTTATATGGGTTAGAAGCAACACACTGATAATAGCCCGTGTCTGTAGTGTCGAGATCTGTTATCCGGAGCTTGGACCCGGCCTCGGTTTTGCGGACAGTGATGCGTCCTTGCTCCTGGACGACGGGGGCATCGTTTTTAAGCCAGCGAATTGTCGGTCGTGGGTTACCGGCCACCTTGCAGTGCAGCGTGGCAGTCTGGCCCTGGAAGTGTGTGATATTGTTGACTGGCTCCAGGAACTCAAGGAAGTAACCTTGGCAAAGTGAAACGCGACAGAATATATGTTAAAGTAATGCAAAAAAGGAATGTTTGAAAATGACGTCCAAGGTTTTTCCTTCCATAGTCTCGACTAGCTCAAATTAAACTCTTGTAACTTTATAAACCTAAAAAAGCACTCAAGGTAGAAGGGTAGACAGACTTGGAAAAAAAGTAAAATACTAATTCCACCCCCCCCAACCACTCTGCGGTGAACGACTGTTTCTGCAATCAGCAAGAAGGAGGCAAACGATGGAAATGAACAGCCTAGAAGCTATACGATACAGTGAAAATAAGTGAAATAGAACTACCCTATTTAGATACACACTAGGAATGTTTTCATAACATTTACAGTATGTGTATTTTTATCATAAGCGGATTTTAGGGGGGGGGGCAGACCCCCCCGGTGTCCGAAAAGTGTCATTGCATGTAATTGACTTTCCTATATATATATATATATATATATATATATATATATATATATATATATATATATATATATATATATATATACACACACACACACACACACACACACATATATGTATATTAGGGCTGTCAAAATGATCGCGTTAACGGGCGTTAATTAATTTTTAAAATTACTCACGTTAAAATATTAAAATATTTGACGCAATTAAAGCAGATGCCCCACTCAGACAGATTTAAATGACGGTACAGTGAAACGCTCACTTGTTAATTGTGTTTTATGGAGTTTTGCCGCCCTCTGCTGGCGCTTGGGTGCGACTGATTTTATAGGCTTCAGAACCCATGAGCATTGTGTAAGTAATTATTGACATCAACAATGGCGGGCTACTAGTTTATTTTTTGATTGAAAATTTTACAAATTTTATTAAAACGAAAACATTAAGAGGGGTTTTAATATAAAATTTCTATAACTTGTACTAACATTGATCTTTTAAGAACTACAAGTCTTTCTATCCATGGATCGCTTTAACAGAATGTTAGTAATGTTAATGCCATCTTGTTGATTTATTGTTATAATAAACAAATACAGTCCTTATGTACCATATGTTGAATGTATATATATATCCATCTTGTGTCTTATCTTTCCATTCCAACAATAATTTACAGAAAAATATGGCATATTTTATAGATGGTTTGAATTGCGATTAATTTTGATTAATTACGATTAATTAATTTTAAAGCTGTAATTTACTCGATTAAAAATGTTAATCGTTTGACAGCCCTACTAAGTTGAAAAGCAAGAAAACTGCAACAAAAATGAATGAAATGAACAAAAAAATATATTTTTATAATGGGTCAAAATTATTTTTTTAGCACCTTAGACTGTCATTTGCTTTGCATATAATAAAAAAAAAAAAAATTGGGGGGAAAAAAATATTTTAAAAAATGTTTTTTTTCTTTGACCGAAAATATTTTTTGGGATTGAAGCAACTTTTTGGGGGATTGAATGATTTAGACCAGTGGTCTCAAACCGGTCCTCAAAGGGCCGCAGGGGGTACTGGATTTCATTCCAACCAAACGAGACAAATACCTTTTCACCAATCTGGTTTCTTACAAGTGTAATCAGTTGATTGCAATCAGGTGCTGCTTATGTTAGTAGAAACCTCATTGGTTGAACTGTTTGTGCTGGATCTGTTGGAACAAAAACCAGGACCCACTGCGGCCCTTTGTGGAGTCGGTTTGAGACCGCTGATTTAGACACAAATATCCTAATCATAATATGGCCCAAACACAAAAAGGATTGCTTCAATCAAAGAAAACTTTTTCAATGAAAAAACATGAAGTGTTCAAATATTCAATCCCAAAAGTTGCTTCAATCAAAATAACTTGACTTCAGTCAAAAAGAAATAAAAATAAATAAACAAAATAAAATTTAAAAAATCAAAGAAAAATAGCTTTCACATGCATTTTTTTGGGGGGAGTCTTTTGAGTTTCAAATTTATTTTTGCATTCAAACACATTGCGTTTCAAATTTATTTTTGCATTCACAACATTTTTTTTAATTGAAGCAACATTTTTTTTTTGTTGAATAATAAAGACACAAATCTACCTCCATATTGCTCCGCCCAGGGGATAAAATTTTTGACTGGGGTAACTACATTGGCACGACACCGGCAGGCGTACCATATTCAATGGATGACGATCTTGGCGAAAAGTATTGCTTAAGCAGCCTGATTTAGAATTCCCCTCAAGAATGATGGGAAACAAAAAAGCTCATTGTCAACTTATTATTATAAATATTCTTGTCAGTTAATTTTATTGCTGACACAGCGTTTCGGGGTCATCAACATGTTGGCCCCCCCCTGCCCCAAAAGTCATACTCATAGTCATAGTCATTACAGTCAACGCATTAATCAGAGGTAAAATGTAAATATGGGCCAAAGACAAGTGTCTGGCTCTGTCTGTCTTTCTGGCTATCTAGCTAGTAGCTAGCTAGCTACAGTAGAAGCTACAACAGATATATATTTTGTTGACCAAAATATTTTTCAAAATATAGAACATTTATCTGCTGCTACAACAAATGATCACTTGCACAAGTTATAACAATAATACTATTTCTAATTTGAGCAGGAACAATGGCATCTTCATCTACAACAATATTTACCGTAATTTTTGGACTATAAGGCGCACCTGACTGTAAGCCGTCACCAACCAAATTTCACACAAAAACGACATTTTTTTATAGATGAACTGCACCGGACTATAAGCCGCAGCTGTCCTTAATGTATTATAGGATCTTTACACCAAAAAGTATTAACTGGTAATACTTGTGACAGCGGCGTCATATGACTGTCATAATTATGACATGTCATCAGGTCACCTCCTGTTGATATGGGGACATTTTGGGGACATGTCCTGGTGATATCAGGTCACTTCCCGTTGATTTTGGGACACTTTTGGGACATGTCCTATTGATATAAGGACACATCCTGTTGATTTGGGGACATTTCTGGGACATGTCCTGGTCATATCAGGTCACTTCCTGTTGATTTGGGGAAATACCGGTGACGTGTCCTTGTCATATCAGGTCACTTCCTATTGATTTGGGGAAGTTTTTGGGACGTCCAATTGATATCAAGACACTTCCTGTTGATTTGGGGACATTTCGGGGACATGTCCTATTGATATCAGGTCACTTTCTGTTGATTTGGGGACATTTCGGGGACATGTCCTGGTGATATCAGGCCATTTCCTGTTGATTTGGGGACATTTTGAGGACATGTCCTGTTGATATCAGGTCACTTCCTGTTGATTTGGGGAAGTTTTGGGGACGTGTCTTATTGATATCAGGTCACTTTCTGTTGATTTGTGGACATTTCGGGGACATGTCCTGGTGATATCAGGCCACTTCCTGTTGATTTGGGGACATTTTGGGGACATGTCCTATTGATATCAGGTCACTTTCTGTTGATTTGGGGACATTTCTGGGACATGTCCTGTTGATATCAGGCCACTTCCTGTTGATTTGGGGAAATTTCGGGGACGCGTCCTTGTCATATCAGGTCACTTCCTCTTTATTTGGTGAAGTTTTGGGGACGTCCAACTGATATCAAGACACTTCCTTTTGATTTAGGGACATTTCAGGGACATGTCCTATTGATATCAGGTCACTTTCTGTTGATTAGGGGACATTTCGGGGACATATCCTGGTGATATCAGGCCACTTCCTGTTGATTTGGGGACATGTCCTATTGATATCAGGACACCTACTGTTGATTTAGGGACATGTCCTGTTGATATTAGGTCACTTCCTATTGATTTGGGAACATTTTTGGGGATGTCCAATTGATATCAGGACACTTCCTGTTGATTTGGGGACATGTCCTGTTGATATCAGGTCACTTCCTGTTGATTTGGGGACATTTTGTGGACACTTCCTGTTGATAACAGCTCACTTCTTGGTGATTTGGGGACATTTTGGGGACAATTACTGATCATTTCAGTTGTCCAGTTGATAACAGGTCACTTTGTGTTCATTTAGGGACATTTCAGGGACATTTACTGTTGATATCAGGTCCCTTCCTTTTGATTTGGGGACATTCCGGGGACACTTCCTGGTCATTTCAGGTGTCCAGTCGATATCAGGTCACTTCGTGTTCATTTGGGGAAATTTCCTGTTGATATCAGGTCCTATCCTGATGATTTGGGGACAATTGGGGGACATGTCCTGTTGATATCATGTCACTTCCTGTTTATTTGGGGACATTTGGGAAACGCCCTGGTGATATCAGACCTGTCAAATAAAGTATGGCCTCATAAAGCAACTCTATGTAACTTTTCAATTTTGGTCAATTTTAGCGACGCCGCTGGACAAAAGTCGTCGTGTTTTGCCTTAAGGAAGACTGCGTTTCCCATGAGGACCAGCGTTGTGTTTCCCATGAGGACCAGCGCACACATGCGGTGTCGTAAAATCACCAATCAAAAATCAATCCCCCGGTCGCCTGCAGATGGATTAAACAACATTTCTCTTTCCAGCGGCTGTGTGAAGGATGGATGATGATAGGGTAATGAATCCAGTTGTGGCTAAACAATAGCATATGACGGCTTAGTGTGGCTAAACCCCCCACCCCACCCAAATTCATCAGCGTTGACGAGTTTGGTTTGTCTGGTGGGCGTCAAGCCAGTGATTGAAAGCCGGGCTAATGTTTATTTTGTATATCCTGGTAGCCTCCCTTTTTTTCCCCCCTCCTCAGACAAAAAGACTTTATAACTTCATTCAACATTTGTCAGTCGACATATCATCACAAATACCGTATTGGGCTGAATTTAAGACAGTGTTTTTTGGATTGAAATAACAGTGAAAAAGAGGGGGTCGTCTTATCGTCGCGTTCTAGACATTATACCCATTCATGAAGCTAGATGGCGACAGATATCATTGAAGTGATGTTCTGTCATGACAGATCTCAGCTACTCTCCCCATTCACGACGCTAGATGGCGCCAGATATAATTGAAGCGATGTTCTGTCTTGACAGATCTCCGCTTCTCTCAAGTTTTACCAGTTTGCAAATTTATTCAGATTAGTTTCAAGACTACAGTTACAGTTTGACTTCAGTTTGATGGTTGTAAGATATGCTTGATTGTATGACCATTATACTCTGCGGGTTATACAAGTTTGCTCTAAGAATATAGTTTTAGCCCATAATCATGTGCTTAGATTTTTATTACCGGCAATTGCTCACATTCTGCTGATAAATAGATACACACACATACAGTATGTTGATTCATCACACAACGTCTCAGTACTTTTCCACCAAGCTACTTCGAGTGCAAATGTGTGTTCAAAACAAAGTTATCTTGCTCGCTCAAGAGTGTGACTGTTAATTTAATCAAGAGTGTGACTGTTAAATCAATGACTAGAATAAGGAAGTTTGCTCGATCGAAACTGCCACGTTGGACAAGTGTTGTAACTATATTCCGCCCAGCAACAAGCCCTCAATAAAAGTCAGCAGCGCGGGGAGTCCGGAGAGAGACCTCAGTGAGATTCCGATTTGGCACGTTGCGCTCTCCAACTCTCCCCAAAACTGCAGTCTGGTGAAAGTCTACTCTCTGTCTCGTCTCCTTGTGTCCTGCCTTTGTCACCTCGCTCTGGGTCAACAACTAAATTGAAGAAGGTGTTTTAGACCCAACAATGGTTAATGCAGTTATTGCAATTTTGTGGTTTTATCACAATAGATTGGTTTATTTACATTTCAAAAACCAGAAGCCATTCATTCACGAATGTGATTGCATTTTAGTTTACATATTTAAATGTTCACATATTAAGATTTGAATGAGGCAAAATAACGTGCTTTTTCTCTCAAATATATTGTTATAATCAATTGTTTTGGATGTACTGTAATTATTTTCTGTATAAAAATTAATTTGGTATTCAAAAAGTATTTTTTCAAACTTGAGTGTTGAAAAAAAAGGGGTTGTCTTATAATCAGGGCCGTCTTATATTCGGGCCAATACAGTATTATGAAAATATTTTATCAAGTTCTAAAAGTTACATAGTGTTGCTTTGACCCAAATAAATCAACATATAAGCCGCATTGGACTAAAAGTATAAAGTAGTGGCTTATTGTCCGAAAATTATGGTAAAAGTCAAATGGATATGGTGCTAAACTTGGCATTATTTTGCCTTCAGTGTGACCTAAACTGGGACTTTTTTTTACAGCCTGAGTTTGACACAAACATATCATATGATGACAATGCACAAAAGCCAGCAAATTTAGGTCATATGCATGCCACTCAGGTCTGTCATCCAATTGACACATTTCTCTCCAGCCATTTGGACTACAAAATACAATTGTCCATATCACTCTGCCTGCTACAAAACACTACACAATTGACTTCCCTCTCAAAGACAAAACACCATACTGGTCCTAATATCACATAGTAGTACACAGGTCAATACATTTTTCTTGTTTTAAGTCTGCTGCCTGCGGGATTCAAAACCAAACACATCAACTTTTTTAACCATGTATCCTCGTTTTCTTACAAAATATGAAAAACACTTATCGTGGTTGTTTTATGAAAGAAAAATTCAGCCATACAGTGGGGAAAAGAAGTATTTAGTCAACCACTAATTGTGCAAGTTCTCCCACTTGAAAATATTAGAGAGGCCTGTAATTGCCAACATGGGTAAACCTCAACCATGAGAGACAGAATGTGGAAAATCAGAAAAAAAACAGAAAATCAAATTGTTTGATATTTAAAGAATTTATTTGCAAATCATGGTGGAAAATAAGTACTTGGTCAATACCAAAAGTTCATCTCAATACTTTGTTATGTACCCTTTGCTGGCAATAACGGAGGCCAAACGTTTTCTGTAACTCTTCACAAGCTTTTCACACACTGTTGCTGGTATTTGGCCCATGCAGATCTCCTCTTGAGCAGTGATGTTTTGGGCTGTCGTTGGGCAACACGGACTTTCAACTCCATCCACAGATTTTCTATGGGGTTGAGATCTGGAGACTAGCTAGGCCACTCCAGGACCTTGAAATGCTTCTAACAAAGCCACTCCTTTGTTGCCCTGGCTGTGTGTTTGGGATCATTGTCATGCTGAAAGACCCAGCCACGTCTCATCTTCAATGCCCTTGCTGATGGAAGGAGATTTTCACTCAAAATCTCTCGATACATGGCCCTATTCATTCTTTCCTTTATACAGATATGTCGTCCTGGTCCCTTTGCAGAAAAACAGCCCCAAAGCATGATCTTTCCACCCCCATGCCTCACAGTGGGTATGGTGTTCTTCGGATGCAATTCAGTATTCTTTTCTCCTCCAAACACGAGAACCTGTGTTTCTACCAAAAAGTTCTATTTTGGTTTCATCTGACCATAACACATTCTCCCAGTCCTCTTCTGGATCATCTAAATGCTCTCTAGCGAACCGCAGACGGGCCTGGACGTGTACTGGCTTCAGCAGGGGGACACGTCTGGCAGTGCAGGATTTGAGTCCCTAGCGGCCTATTGTGTTATTGATAGTAGCCCTTGTTACTGTGGTCCCAGCTCTCTGTAGGTCATTCATTAGGTCCCCCCGTGTGGTTTTGGGATTTTTGCTCACCGTTCTTGTTATCATTTTGACGCCACGGGGTGAGATCTTGCATGGAGCCCCAGATTGAGGGAGATTATCAGTGGTCTTGTATGTCTTCCATTTTCTAATAATTGCTCCCACAGTTCTTTTCTTTACACCAACCGTTTTACCCATTGCAGATTCAGTCTTCTCAGCCTGGTGCAGTATACAATTTTGTCTATGGTGTCCTCCGACAGCTCTTTCGTCTTGGCCATAGTGGAGTTTGGAGTGTGACTGACTGAGGTTGTGGACTGGTGTCTTTTATACCGATAATGAGTTAAAACAGGTGCCATTAATATAGGTAAGGAGTGGAGCCTCGTTAGACCTCGTTAGAATAAGTTAGACCTCTTTGACAGTCAGAAATCTTGCTTGTTTGTACGTGACCAAATACTTATTTTCCATTCTAATTTGGAAATAAATTCTTTAAAAATCAAACAATGTGATTTTCTGTTTTTTTCCCCCCACATTCTGTCTCTCATGGTTGAGGTTTACCCATTTTGACAATTACAGGCCTCTCTAATCTTTTCAAGTAGGAGAACTTGCACAATTGGTGGTTGACTAAATACTTATTTGCCTCACTGTACAAGGAAATATAAAAGAATATAAAAAACAAAAATGACTGCATGTTTTTCAATAATTATATGGATACTTGTGTAGATGTAGTAACAACATAGTAATTATGTAAACTGAGGCGAAAAGCCTGAGCCAGTAGAGAAAATCTTCGATCAACTTTGGATTCCACACCACAGCTTCAACTCTCTCACAGATAAATCTCAAAAGACAAAAAGATTGGCTCACAAAAAGAACAATCTGTCAGTTTTTAATGATGCTCGAAACAGACTATTAGTTCAGCTTAATCCAAAACATATTTCAGCAAAACAACAAGCACATGCAAAAGCATGAAAACAAGTCACGTCTGCAATTAATCAGTACGCACGTCTATTTAATATTCATGCCGCCTGCTCTTTTCTTTTCTGTTTTCTCCTCAGTGTGACGATCATCTTTATTACCCTACGCCGGGGGTCAGCAACCCGCGGCTCTAGAGCCGCATGTCTTTAGCACCGCCCTAGTGGTTCCCTGGAGCTTTTTCAAAAATGTTTGAAAACGGGAAAAATTCTGAATCCTGCCTCCCAAGTGGAAGAATTCGATTGCGGGGGGCTATCTCCGCATGCATATCAAAGGCTCCCGCGGCGCGACACCGCACTGATAACGTCAGCACTCATATACGTCACATTGGGCGTGCGCAGCGGTGCTACTAAACATTAAAAACTAGGGTTATTCCGATCATGTTTTTTTTACTCCTGATCCGATCCCGATCGTTTTAGTTTGAGTATCTGCCGATCCCGATATTTCCCGATCTGATTGCTTTTTTTTTTGCTCCCGATTCAATTCCAATCATTCCCGATAATTTTTCCCGATCGTATACATTTTGGCAATGCATTAAGAAAAAAATGAATAAAACTCGGATATATACATTCAACATACAGTACATAAGTACTGTATTTGTTTACTATGACAATAAATCCTCAAGATAGCATTTACATTATTAACATTCTTTCTGTGAGAGGGATCCACGGATAGAAAGGCTTGTAATTCTTAAAGGATAAATGTGACTTTGTATATTGTGACTAAATATTGCCATCTAGTGTATTTGTTGAGCTTTCAGTAAATGATACTGCAGCCATTTAACTTCTGCCCAAATGCATGATGGGAAGTGCAACCATGACTGTGCGTAGGGGCACCAATTGATATATCTTCTCTGCATTGTGGAAGAACATAGGGTGTTAAGAAAATGATCAACTACTACCATTCTTCCCCACATTGCCTCCTACGTTATCTTTAATTGGTGAGAGAGGTATTGTAAGGCTTTAGCCACATAAAAAATGGCTCCAAAGGCTGGCAAAATTCTCTCTACTCATTATACGCTGCCTTTTAGCGCTATCTATAGCTAAAACGGCGTCTTTATAGATAGAACGTGACAATGCGTGAGTGGGTCGTGCAGCGTATGCGTTAATTATTTAACGTGATTAATTAAAAAAATTTTATTACCGCCGTTAACGCAATAAATTAGATAGCCCTACTTTAAGCCAAAACTACTCTGGATGAGTGTAAGACATTTTGTCTGTATCGTTAAATACAATTAGAAAACGAATTAAACAAATAAAATAAAAAAAAATAAAAAATTATATATACATACATATATATATATATATATATATATATATATACATATATATACACACATGTCCGATATTTTTTTGCCGATTCCGATACTTTGAAAATGACGTGATCAGACCTGATCGATCGGCATCCCGACCGATCAGGACATCTTTATTAAAAACAGCAAATATGGCAGAATGTCGGCTTTAATTTACCGTTTTAATAATATTTTGAAATTAAAAAAGTTGGATGTTTCCACTTTTGTGCCTTTTTGAACAAAAGAAAAATGCCATCGCTTCGAGTGGGCGTGCATATTTTTTTCCGGGCTGAAGAACTTTGGTGGGGTCGAAGTGCATCATTCGCTGTCGCCTCGTAAATCTGCACTGCCCCCTAGGGCCTCGCATGAATACTACATCGTTTTCATGCGGAATTGCAACATTTTTTGAATGGAGACGGGCCCATATAAATGCAAACATTAAATTTTTCGTCTTCTCGTAGAGTCACCATGTAAAAGGTTCCTAAAACTACCCGAACATTTATAGGTTTTCATATTTTAATGAGGATAGCATGCAAACAATGACAGAAGGGGGAAAAATAAATAAGTGAACCCTCTGCCTATGGAGACTTAAAGAGCAATTGAAACCAATTTTTACCAAACAATTTAAGTCAGGTGTGTGCCCAATCATTGGTGAGTGGTTTAAAAATGCCCAGCCCACTATAAAACACACACCTGGTAAGAATTGTCTTGATTAGAAGCACTGTCTGATGTGGATCATAGCTTGCTCAAAAGAGCTGTCTAAAGACCTGCGATCAAGGATTGTTAATTTGTATAAAGCTGGGAAAGGATACAAAACCATCTCTAAAAGTCTGGATGTTCATCAGTCGACAGTCAGAGAAGTTGTCTACAAATGGAGAGTGTTTGGAGCTGTTGCTTTTCTCCCAAGGAGTGGCCGTCCACCAAAGATGACCCTAAGAGTTAAGCGCAGAATACTCAAAGAGGTAAAAAAGAACCATCGAGTGCCTGCTAAAGACTTACAGAAATCACTGGCACAGTCCAATATCTATGTACACACATCAACTATATGTAAAACCATGGCCAAGAATGGTGTTCTTGGGAGGACTCCACGGAGGAAGCCACCGCTGTCTAAAAAAAACTTTGTTGCTCATTTAATGTTTGCAAAAAGGTACTTGGACACTCCCCAGAAGTTTTGGCAAAATATTTTGTGGACTGATGAAACCAAAGTTGAATTGTTTGGGAGTAACACACAACGTCATTTGTGGAGGAAACAGTTCATCAACATCAACACCTCATCCCCACCGTGAAGCATGATGGAGGGAGCATCATGATTTGGGGCTGTTTTGCTGCCTCGGGGACTGGACAACTTGCACTCATTAATGAAAGAATGAATGCAAAAGTTTATCAGGATGTTTTGCAGAAAGACCTGAGGCTGTCTGTCAGACATTTGAAGCTAAAAAAAAGATGGATGCTGCAACAAGACAATGATCCAAAACACAGCAGTAAATCAACTTTAGAATGGTTTCAGAAGAACAAAATACATGTTCTGGAGTGGCCAAGTCAAAGTCCAGACTTGAACCCCATTGAGATGCTGAGGCATGACCTAAAGACAGCGATTCATGTCAGACATCCCAAGAATCTGACTGGGCCAAGATTAGTGATGGTTCACTTACTTATTTTTCCCCCTTCTGTCATTGTTTTCATATTATCTTCATTAAAATATGAAAACCTATCAATGTTTGGGTGGTTTTAGTTAAAGAAGACAGTTTTTTTAGGGCTGTCAAAATTATCGCGTTAACGGGCGGTAATTGATTTTTAAAATTAATCACGTTAAAATATTTGACGCATTTAACGCACATGCCCCGCTCAAACAGATTAAAATGACAGGACAGTGTCATGTCCATTTGTTACTTGTGTTTTTTGGTGTTTTGTCGTCCTCTGCTGGCGCTTGGGTGCGACTGATTTTATGGGCTTCAGCACCCATGAGCATTGTGTAATTATTGACATTAGTTCTGCAACGATTAATCGATTAACTCGAGTATTTGATTAGAAAAAAGATTAGGGTGGATACACTGCCCTCTGGTCTGCCTCTTTTCACATGGCTGAATCCAACTGCCTCCTGTTAAGACCAACGTAAGCTAAATTTTTGTTTGAGCTAATGTTTTTTAATGCATTCATAATTTAGTTTATAGGTACTGTATATTTAGCCGTTTTTGTGGGAATATGTGTCTGAACCATTTGTAAAGTTCATTGGAAAAAAAAAAAAAACTTTAGCATTTTATAGCATTTAGGCTAGCGGACATTTTAAATTTAAGTTAGCCAATTGTTCTTTTGTTTTACATAGATCCTCATAAAAAAAAAAAAAAAAAACCGTTTGAGGCTCAGCTCAGGTATTTTAATTTTTCATGTTGCTTATCCGATTACTCGAACCAACTAGTCCATCGATTAATCGACTACTAAAATATTCGATAGCTGCAGCCCTAATTGACATCAACAATGGCGGGCTACTAGTTTATTTTTTTGATTGAAAATTTTACAAATTTTATTAAAACGAAAACATTAAGAGGGGTTTTAATATAAAATTTGTATAATTTATACTAACATTTATCTTTTAAGAACTACAAGTCTTTCTATCTATTGATCGCTTTAACAGAATGTTAATAATGTTAATGCCATCTTGTTGATTCATTGTTACAATGAACAAATATGTACAGTATGTTGAATGTATATATCCGTCTTATCTTTCCATTCCAACAATAATATACAGAAAAATATGGCATATTTTATAGATGGTTTGAATTGCGATTAATTACGATTAATTAATTTTTAAGCCGTGGTTAACTCGATTAAAAATTTTAATCGTTTGACAGCCCTAGTTTTTTTATCTGTGTGATTTTGACAAAGTTCAGATCACATTTGATTGTGATTTCATGCAGGAATGTGAGAAATTTCAAAAGGTTCAGATACTTTTTCATACCACTGTAAGTTTTGGGAATACCGATAAAGTGCCTTTTAATTATGGGGACTCATGTTAGAGCCTAAAAATGGTTATTCTGAGTAATGGATTTCTTAAGATTGAGCTCTGGCGACAGGTCTGGCTAGACGCGTGCAATCAAGTCAGGCTGACATTAAAGCCTAGTCTGGGAGACTGCTAACCAACAAATTCTTGGCCAAAAGTCTTTCCTTGTGTCAAAACGATATTTTTCACGGTAATTAGTTCTCGCTTGCGGCTGACTCTTGTCGAGTGAATACTAACTTGGAGTTCATGGTGAACATCAACAAAACTTGACTGCAAATTTCAGTACCGCAGTGTACTGAAAGGAAGATTTATTAGCATGCTTTTATTCTGAAGGTCAGACTTTACCAACTACTCGATGTATTTCGCAGATGTTGCCCGAGTTTCGGCAAACAAACCGGAAGGGTCGTTGTGCCTTGAAATAAAAAAACAACAACACTTTGGCTTTTGTTAAACGCTTTCGACAAAATACGTCTGTTTACAACAACAACGTTGAGCAAAGCAAACTAGTTAAAGAAGCTTAGAGATAAGCAATATAAAAATAAGTCGATGGTTGGATAGCATGACTTTAACTAGCACAAATTTACTTGAAGAGTCAAGCAACATCTGTGCTATTCACCACTTTGTGACTAGTCAGGAGCTTTTGTTGCGTTTCAAGTATCAAGGCTTAAGTGCTTGCTTGATTATTCTTATCCTCAAGAGACAGAAGTAATGAAAAGCAGCTTTGGGAGCTTTGGCGCATTTCCTCAACTGGTCCAATTTAGACCAACACTCCTTCGGAGAGGATCATCTACAAATTCTGAAACACGCCAAATTAATTTACAGTATTGCAGTTTTAAAGGGAACCTCGGACTTAAAGACTTGTAGGTTCTAATAAGCCACAATTGTTCTCTTTTACTAAAATATGTTGTTAGAAACACATATATGATGCCATTGATTTAAAAAACTTTAATATTTAGTACATGTTTTGACCTACGTAGGCCGCCATGTTTTATGCACGCAATGGACGTTGGGGGTGATGACATGGTTGGGCTGGACTGGGAGATAAGCTGTGCTAGCTAGCAAGTGAAGCTAGTATGACGACTAACATGATTTTGTCACATTCTGCTGCTGGTCAGATTGTTTTGTTACATAGCTGTGTGACGAGTTCCCGATGTCATACCTGCATTCAATTCCAGCTCATCAGCAGTTTCTTTAAACCGATCATAGGCGGCTTGCCGAGATATTGACTGCCATTTGACAGTTTGTATATCACTTTGTTGCTAGTTGAATCATTGCCTTGTTTGTTTTGTTGTCTTTATTGTTGTCTACTTGCTGTTTGAAGTGAGCCACGTTTTCTAATTCCTTCGTCAAGCCAGCCACACTTTCTTTCAGACAACGCATGTGGGTTGCGATTGGTTTATATCATGACTTTAACGTCACGCGGAACTATAGTCCGGTGCTCTACGCGCTAGTCAGTCGCACGGTAAAAGCGGGTTTGAAACGCACTGGAGACCTTAACTCATTCACTCCCAGTCATTTTCACCGGTGCAACCCCCTTTGCTCCCTGTTCTGTTCTATTGCTATATAAAAATGGAACCCACCAAAAGAAAGATTAGACTCTCTTCTTTCAGCAGAAAAAAAGTTAAGTTTATATCTTTTTCCATTCTTTAGAAATCAGCATTCGAAAATAGCTTAGTTTGAGCAATTTTCCAATTTCTGACGAAAAAACTGAGAAATTGAGCTTTTTGTGAAAGCATACATTTCAAACATAACTTTGACGTTAACAGCTATGTTTTGCTTTAGTTGCATCCCAAACATCTGAATAATGTTTTCCTTTTACAAAATGACATAAACAACAAGACAAATAGAGCTTTTGATAGCGAAGTAACAATTTATTTACACATAAATGAGAGATGACGCTGTTGTGGCTGCGACAGCCAGGGTAAACTTTTCCCTCATCGTTGCATGTCTCTGCTCGGCGAGCAGCACGGACTCAATGGCATCGTCCACTGCACTGGTGGTCCCTGTCGTTCTGCTCGGTCGTCCAGTGCATGGCATCCCGGGCGTCCTCCCAGTTGTTCTGCTCGGTCGTCCGCCGCCTGGCATCCTGGACGTCCATTGGGTCGTCTTCTGCCGTTCGTTGCGTTGAATCGGTTTGCGGGTCTTACCAAATGCGCTACTGCCCTCCAGTGGCCAATTTTATTGCTTTTAAAATGGATTTTCAGCATTGTGCTTTGGAGCTAAGTTGAATCAGAACCCAGAGATGTCTTTTGTGGAAAAAAAAACGTAAAAGACGTATAAATACGTCTTTGGGACACTGAAACAATTAAAAATAGAACGTATTTAAACGTTTTTGGGAGCAAATGAGTTCATTTAATTGCTTTTGCTGCTGGGTTTTTTGAAATATCCACAGTGCTGTCCTACTCATCACTTTTCCGCTGGGGTTCAAACTGGAAGGGCAAAACCGACGACATGTTTATGTAGCTAACGAGTGACACTGTGGAAGTACGGCAGCGCTGCCCAGTGACGTCACAACCCAGAGTGCATTGCATCATCAACAACAATGGAGATCTACTAGTTAAATTAATTTTTCCAAATTTTACCAGGTCTGACAATCTGTGATGCCATAACCCTGCAGACCTCCCATTCCCTTTAAGATTGGCATCGTCACATCTCACATGAAGAAGCCTTTGTGCAAAATTTATGTTTGAATATTTATGACAATATTAATGAACTTATTGTAGGAGTCAAAACTGGGACTGGCTTTTTTAGTTTTGTCTTGCGTCATTTAGGGTCAGATGAAATTCTGCTATGATGAGGTCATTTGACCATTGAGCTCAAATGGTACATTTGAAGGACAACAAAAAGTTGACAGCACATTTTACCTTCAAGAGTTGGTGAAGATCCACTCTGAGCTTCTGCATCCACTGAAAGGTCACCTGCAAGAATAGTCAGAGAGAGGAGTTAGCAAGTAAACAGTGTACTGAATAAACCTATTTCATCATTTTCATTATTCGAACAAAAGATAAGTCATACAGTGCCTTGCAAAAGTATTCGGCCCCCTTGAATCTTGCAACCTTTCGCCACATTTCAGGCTTCAAACAAAGATATGAAATGTAATTTTTTTTGTCAAGAATCAACAACAAGTGGGACACAATCCTGAAGTGGAACAACATTTATTGGGTAATTTAAACTTTTTTAACAAATAAAAAACTGAAAAGTGGGGCGTGCAATATTATTCGGCCCCTTTATTTTCAGTGCAGCAAACTCACTCCAGAAGTTCAGTGAGGATCTCTGAATGATCCAGTGTTGTCCTAAATGACCGATGATGATAAATAGAATCCACCTGTGTGTAATCAAGTCTCCGTATAAATGCACCTGCTCTGTGATAGTCTCAGGGTTCTGTTTAAAGTGCAGAGAGCATTATGAAAACCAAGGAACACACCAGGCAGGTCTGAGATACTGTTGTGGAGAAGTTTAAAGCCGGATTTGGATACAAAAAGATTTCCCAAGCTTTAAACATCTCAAGGAGCACTGTGCAAGCCATCATATTGAAATGGAAGGAGCATCAGACCACTGCAAATCTACCAAGACCCGGCCGTCCTTCCAAACTTTCTTCTCAAACAAGGAGAAAACTAATCAGAGATGCAGCCAAGAGGCCAATGATCACTCTGGATGAACTGCAGAGATCTACAGCTGAGGTGGGAGAGTCTGTCCATAGGACAACAATCAGTCGTACACTGCACAAATCTGGCCTTTATGGAAGAGTGGCAAGAAGAAAGCCATTTCTCAAAGATATCCATAAAAAGTCTCGTTTAAAGTTTGCCACAAGCCACCTGGGAGACACACCAAACATGTGGAAGAAGGTGCTCTGGTCAGATGAAACCAAAATTGAACTTTTTGGCCACGATGCAAAACGATATGTTTGGCGTAAAAGCAACACAGCTCATCACCCTGAACACACCATCCCCACTGTCAAACATGGTGGTGGCAGCATCATGGTTTGGGCCTGCTTTTCTTCAGCAGGGACAGGGAAGATGGTTAAAATTGACGGGAAGATGGATGCAGCCAAATACAGGAACATTCTGGAAGAAAACCTGTTGGTATCTGCACAAGACCTGAGACTGGGACGGAGATTTATCTTCCAACAGGACAATGATCCAAAACATAAAGCCAAATCTACAATGGAATGGTTCAAAAATAAACGTATCCAGGTGTTAGAATGGCCAAGTCAAAGCCCAGACCTGAATCCAATCGAGAATCTGTGGAAAGAGCTGAAGAATGCTGTTCACAAACACTCTCCATCCAACCTCACTGAGCTCGAGCTGTTTTGCAAGGAAGAATGGGCAAGAATGTCAGTCTCTCGATGTGCAAAACTGATAGAAACATACCCCAAGCGACTTGCAGCTGTAATTGGAGCAACAGGTGGCGCTACAAAGTATTAACGCAAGGGGGCCGAATAATATTGCACGCCCCACTTTTCAGTTTTTTATTTGTTAAAAAAGTTTAAATTATCCAATAAATTTTGTTCCACTTCACGATTGTGTCCCACTTGTTGTTGATTCTTGACAAAAAATTAAAATTTTATATCTTTATGTTTGAAGCCTGAAATGTGGCGAAAGGTTGCAAGGTTCAAGGGGGCCGAATACTTTTGCAAGGCACTGTACTTATGAACCCCAGTAAATTACATATAAATTATTTTTTAAAAAAAACATACAATGTGAGTACCGGATTTTTTTTTTTTTTAGATTGTCTCCATAAGTGGAAATGCATATATATTGAGATTTCAGACCTCTACCTATTTTCTAAGTGGTTGAACTTGCAAAATCACAAGAGTGCAAATACTTCTGCTCCTTACTGTATGTGTCAAGGGATATTGAAGTGCCATCAAATTGCCATGTGTTCCCTTCAACTTCTGCTATAATCAATACAACCTCTAAAGCGGGTAAGAGAAAAATATCTTTAAGTCAACAGGTGACTACTGTACGTATGTGCAAGTCTATCCATCCATCTGTCCCCATCCATCACGGGTGTACTGGAAGCTATCCCAGTCACCTTTGGGTGAGAGGCAACCTCCCACTTGCAGAGCACATAGTACAAACAAAACAACTATTCAATCTTGCATTCACACGTATTGACATTTTACAGTCTTCAACCAACCGAGCATGCATGTTTGACCCATTGCTCCCGCCCCACTGTGGTCAGACTACTCGTGACGGGCAATCTGGTTGCAGTTGTTCGGCAGACAGTTTCATTTTAAATAGGGCTATCAAAAGTATCGCGTTAACGGGCGTTAATTTTTTTTTTAAATTAATCACGTTAAAATATTTGACGCAATTAACGCACTAGGCCCGCTCAGACAGATTTAAATGTCAGAACAGTGAAAGGCCAACTTGTTAATTGTGTTTTATGGAGTTTTTCCGCCCTCTGCTGGCGCTTGGGTGTGACTTGCATATTTTATGTGGCGTAATGTGGCCCTCTGCTGGCGATTTAGTGAAGCTGATTATTTGGGTTTCGGTTTGCTTTTCTGACGTGATTATATGTCGACGCGAACTCACACTAGCTATTCAGACCAGCTAACGTCCGCATCCAGTATTCAGTGGCAGTTCTCATAGCCCCATCACACTGTTTGTGTCTAATACATGCATCTCTTGTGAGTTATATTCCTCCTTTGTTTATATTCATGAGCATTAGATGGTTATTGATGATGTGTATTTGAATTTGTTCACATATATGGTGAAATGCAGTTACATTGTTAGATGCTTGTGAGCTAATTGGCTAGTGCTACTGCTCAAATGGACACGTGTGTGTACATTTTATGTTATTTTGTGATTTATGCAAGTTATTGACACATTGCCTTGTTATTTTCAGTTTTACAAAAATACAAGAAACGTGCTCCTGTCAAAAAGAGATGACTTCAGTAAAGCCCATGCAACTTTGCCACACCGTCTGATTTCTTTTTGGAACTTATGTTCGCTATCAGTCAATTTGTGTACTCACACACATTGAGGACAGAATAGGGCGACTAGTTTATTTTTTGATTGAAAATTTTACAAATTTTATCAAAACAAAAACAATAAGAGGCGTTTTAATATAACATTTCTATAACTTGTACTAATATTCATCTTTTAAGAACTACAAGTCTTTCTATCCATGGATGACTTTAACAGAATGTTAATAATGTTAATGCCATCTTGTTGATTTATTGTTATAATAAACAAATACAGTCCTTATGTACCGTATGTTGAATGTATATATCCATCTTGTCTTATCTTTCCATTCCAACAATAATTTACAGAAAAATATGGCATATTTTATAGATGGTTTGAATCACGATTAATTGCGATTAATTACGATTAATTAATTTTTAAGCTGCAATTAACTCGATTAAAAATTTTAATCGTTTGACAGCCCTAATTTTAAACCATTGTGTCTAATTAGGTGTACTGTCATTTTCGCACTATAAAGCGGACCTGACTGTGAGCCACCACCCAACAAATTTGGCATGAAAACGGCATTTGTTCATAGATAAGCCACACTGGACTATAAGCCGGCACTTTCCTCAGTGTATTATGGGATATTTACACAAAAAGTTATGAACCGGTAATACTTTATTGGACAGCAGCATCATACGAGTGTCATAAGACCAAATGAACAACCATGAAACTTTGAACCAATTGGCCGCAAAGCTTCATTGCTTCAACAATCTTCATTTAGCCATCACTGCTCCTTTGACAGAGACAGTCAATCTCTGCTGCCAACACTGTTGTTGTCCAACATGCCTCCTAGCATGCATTACAATGCTACAGATGTAATGCTACAGATGTAAATAACAATCAAAATTCATGTTCTGTGCTAATTATTTCTGCAGTTACTGTTCCAGTTGTTTCATTAATTGCCAGTTATGGTATTTGGTAACATTTTATTTAACAGTGGCGCCAAAAGACTGTCATTAGACAATCATAATGACACTGTCAAGAGCATTAATTAATGCTTATAACAGATGTTATTTGTGTTATCTGGCGAATTATCTCACTTTTGAATGGATGTAAAAGATCCAAGCTGGACATAAATGGAGTTAGAGACATAATTTGCCAGATGACACATAATGACAGAAGCATTCAGTAATGCCCATGATAGTGTCATGTCTTAATTATGACTGTCTTTATGACAGTCTTATAATGCCGCTGTCAAATAAAGTGTTACCAAATACCATAACAAGATTAATGAATTAATGAAACAACTGGAAGAGTAACTGAAGAAATAATTAGCTCAGAACATAAATTGTTATTTACATCTGTAGCGCTACAATGCATACTAGGAGGTAAGCCTGAACGATATATCGTTTAAACATCACCATCGCGATGTGCACGTGCGCGATAGTCCCATCGCAAGCTCGTGCGATAGTTTTTTAAAAAATTTTTTATCCATATACGCCTTGCTTTCTACTCTGAGCACAGTCTCACACCTTCCCTCTCCCAGCCCTTTGTTCCTCTCAGTCATTGCGGCACTTGCTTATAAAAGTTAACGATGGCTTTGATCTGGCCAAAGAAGCAGACTTCACACGGGCAACTGTCAATCATCGTTTAACTTGTTAAACAGTTTCTACAAGGAAGCCGCGCTGGAATGAATGTGTGTGTGTGTGTGGAGACGTTGGAGACATATAAATGCCAGAAGTGATCATGAGGAGTTTGAAATTTCTACATGTCACTCCAACTGTCACAGCTAAGGTAGATAAACAGAAGCATTTAATAAAGCCAAGCATTTATCGACTACAGTACTTTATTCTTGTTCAAAAATGATTTGGTTGGACAGTTATGTTTAAAACTGATCATAATTTTGACATATGAAGTGCTTAAAAACATTTTATATACATTTTTTAAATCACTTTGGGGGAAAAGTGAGAAAAAAAACATGTCATATGTATCTCTTTCCAATGCTAAATCTGAATGAATTCATTGAGCACAAAAAAACACACACACACACACAAAAAAAAATTGGGGGGGTGCGCTACTTCGCAGTTTTTCACTTATCGCGGCGGGTTCTGGTCCCCATTAACCGCGAAAAACGAGGGATCACTGTACATTGTGGTGAGTCATCAAGTGAAAATTTCTTTTAAAAAAAAAAATTTTTTTTTTAAATATCGCAATTAGAGATGTCCCAATCGATCGGCATCTCGATCGATCGGGCCTGATCACATCATTTTCAAAGTATCGGAATTGGCAAAAAAATATCGGACATGCCTTTTTTTAATATATATATATATATATATATATATATATATATATATATATATATATATATATTTTTTTTTTTTTTAATTAAATCGTTTTCTAATTGTATTCAACGTTACAGACCTAATGTGTTACACTCTCCCAGAGTCTTTAGTTTAAGCATAAGCTAGGGTTATCAAATTTATCGCGTTAACGGCGAGAATTAATATTTTTTATATTCATCACATTACAATAATTAACGCAATTAAGGCAAGCGCTGCACGACCCACTCACGCATTGTCGCAATCAATCTATAATGGCGGCGTTTTACCCATACAGCATATAGAGCTAAAATGCAACATAAAATGAGTAGAGTGAATTTTGGCAGCTTTTGGAGCCTTTATTTAAATGGCTAAAGCCGTACAATCCCTCTCCCAACAATTAGAATAATCGTGGGAAGCAATGTGGGGAAGAAAGGTAATAGTTGAGCTTTTTCTTAACACACTATGTTATTTCCCAACGCAGAGAAGATATATCAATTGGTACCACGACGCACAGTCATGGTTGCACTTCCCATCATGCATTTGGGCACAAGTTAAATGGCTACAGTATCATTTACTGAAAGCTCAACAAATACACTAGATGGCAATATTTAGTCACAATATACAAAGTCACATTTATCCTTTAAGAATTACAAGTCTTTCTATCCGTGGATCCCTCTCATAGAAAGAATGTTAATAATGTAAATGCCATCTTGAGGATTTATTGTCATAATAAACAAATACAGTACTTATGTACTGTCTGTTGAATGTATATATTTGTCCGAGTTTTATTCATTTTTTTCTTAATGCATTGCCGAAATGTATATGATCGGGAAAAATTATCGGGAATGATTGGAATTGAATCGGGAGCAAAAAAAAAAAAAAAAAAAAAAGCAATCGGATCGGGAAATATCGGGATCGGCAGATACTCAAAACGATCGGGATCGGACCGGGAGCAAAAAAACATGATCGGAACAACCCTAATCGCAATATAATATCGCAATATATCGCGAACCCCAAACAAATTGCAACAAGTTTTTTCCAATATCGTTCAGGCCTACTAGGAGGCATGTTGGACAACAGTGTTACCTATTAACCCAAATAAATCAACAAATAAGCCACTCTGGACTATATGCCGCAGGATTCAAAATGACGGAAAAAAGTAGTGGCTTATAGTCCGAAAATTACGGTAACTGGTTAAAAGATCTGCGAACAGATACATGTTTTACTCGCACAAGCTGAAAAACTACTCACAAATGTGACTAATTTACTCACACTAAGTCATAAATGATTCAAACCGCGAGGTTCCTATGGTGGCACACCCTTAATATAAACATTAATAAAATGTACATTTCAGTGAAATAATCTCAACAGCTTCTTTGTGATATGAATGCTTGAGTTAAAGTGTCTTCTTTCAGATGTCCTCCACTTCAACTGTAATATATACAATGAACCACACAGAATTTGATTGCCCTGGACAGACATCAGTTGCAGGTGTCAAAACAATCAGCAACTGTGATTGATTACTTGTATGTTAAGTTTTGGAAAATGGCAATTAGACCTATAGGATCTTTCTTGCAGGGTTGAATATGAGCTCTGCTGCTGCATTCCAACAGCCTGCTGCCTTGCCATGAAAGGGCCCTTTGAGAGCTGAGTGGCCGAGACGTGAGTCCGTCTATTGGGGTTTGTACTGAGGGCCTCTTGGCACACTTCAACACTTTCCTTCTCTGGTTTTTACTGTTTGTGTGTGTATCTCCTGCTCCCACTAAGACCTCAAAACATTTGTTTCTGCTCTACATCCTTAACCCAGCTACAGTGTGTCAACACTTACTTTGTCAAGGATTGAATTAAGACTGAGCAGACAGTTCCTATTGGTTGTTCTTACTTTTTGTCTTCAGAACACATTGCTTCATTTCTTGAATATTTTATACATTCCAGTCATTATCAAATAACACGAATGAAGAGCCTACTTTTACAATGGGAATACATCACATGAAAAAAAAACCTTTTGGTGTAAGTAAACTGGAGGACATGGTTAATGTTCACTTGTAAGCACACCCCTAGCTGAGCGTATATAAACTGAACAACTGATCGAGGTTTAGAAAACCAACAGAAAAAGCTGCTCGCTGAGCGGTCGTGGGCGCAAATCTAGTAGATGCGGTGACTGACTCGGAACAGAAGTGCCAGTGGTCGTTCCGACTCACCCACACCATGCGCTCCCACTTTTAACACAATACAACTCAAACCCAAAATTGAAATGAAATTTACTGGCTCCAAAAAATATTACATGCGGCACAACCACACAGACTGAATGCTTCCTTAAAGACTTCAATAATACAAAATGATGGTAAATATTAGAGATGTCCCGATCGATCGGCATCCCGATCGGGTCCGATCACGTCATTTTCAAAGAATCGGAATCGGCAAAAAAATATCAGACATGCCTTTTTTTGATGTATATATTTTTTAAATAAATCGTTTTCTAATTGTATTTAATGTTACAGACATAATATGTTCCACTCATCCAGAGTCTTTAGTTTTGGCTTAAGGTAGGGTTATCAAATTTATCCCGAAAATGGCAGTAACTAATTAAAAAAAAATTGTATCACGTTAAAATATTTAACGCAATTAATGCATGCGCTGTACGACCCACTCACGCATTGTCGCGCTCAATCTGTAATGGCGCCGTTTTACCTATATATAGAGCTAAAAGGCAGCGTAAAATGAGTAGAGTGAATTTTGGAAGCCTTTGGAGCCTTTTTTTAATTGGCTAAAGCCTTACAATCCCTCTCCCTACGATTAGAGCTATTGTGGGAAGCAACGAGGGGAAGCAAGGTAGTAATTGATCTTTTACTTAACACCCTATGTTATTTCCCAACGCAGAGAAGATATATCAATTGGTAGCACTACGCACAGTCATGGTTGCACTTCCCATCATGCATTTGGGCATGACTACAGTATCATTTACTGAAAGCTCAACAAATACACTAGATGGCTATATTTAGTCACAATATACAAAGTCACAAGTCTTTCTATCCATGGATCCCTCTCACAGAAAGAATTAATAATGTAAATGCCATCTTGAGGATTTATAGTCATAATAAACAAATACAGTACTTATGTACTGTATGTTGAATGTATATATTCGTCCGAGTTTTATTCATTTTTTTCTTAATGCATTGCCGTTTTTTTGCCCATATCGGCGTCCGATCCGATCCAAATATCAGATCGGGACATCTCTAGTGTGTACTGTACTCACTTTTGTGATACACTGTAGCATTGTCGGCAACCAGAGTTGGAGCATTTGCACAGATTAATCCCGAAATCCTGTTTTTGACAGAGATGTGATACAACACTTGGAGTATCTGTTTGTCATCATCAAGGACAGACATGAATGTCGGCCATGTGGCCTCAGGAAAAATTGGGCGACAAGGACACGCTCTTTTAGTTGATCATTTTTGTGGCTCTTTCAGCGTTTTGTTTCCCACAGTCAGAGCTCACTTTGACAAGACTGTTAGGCAATTATCTTTCACGGAGAACTGAGGGAACCAGCAGAAAAAAGAAAATGTTAAAAGGTTTTGGATAAAAGACTGATAAAATGGCTTGAAACAGTATCAAATGGAAAAAAAGGGGATGAGCCTCTGTCATTTTCCGTTGTTGATCTTGTACAATGATAACATCTGTCTTTAACTGTGAGTCCACGTAAGATGAACTTTCTGTGGAAAATGCCTGCTTTTGATGTTTCTTTACGATAGCCAGATTTTTTTTTTTTTTTGGGCATTACAGTAGTACCTCTACATACGAATTTAATACGTTCCAGGACCTGGTTTGTATATCGAAATGGTCGTATGTTGAGCGGGATTTTCCCATGAGAATACTTTATAATTTGATTAATTTGTTCAAGAGTGAGGGTAGGAAGGAGCGGGAGATCAACAGGCGGATCGGTGCAGCGTCTGCAGCGATGCGTACTCTGCATCGGTCAATAGTGGTCCAAGAAGGAGCTGAGCCAAAAGGCGCAGCTGTCGATTTACCAGTCGATCTACGTTCCTACTCCCGATCGATCGGTTCCGATCACGTCATTTTCAAAGTATCGGAATCGGCAAAAAAATATCGGACATGCTTTTTTTTTAAATATATATATATATTTTAATCAAATGGGTTTCTAATTGTATTTAATGTTACAGACATAATATGTTACACTTATCCAGAGTCTTTAGTTTTGGCTTAAGGTAGGGTTATCAAATTTATCCCGATAATGGCGGTAATTAATTTTTTAAAAAATGTATCACGTTAAAATATTTAACGCAATTAACGCATGCGCTGCACGACCCACTCACGCATTGTCGCGCTCCATCTGTAATGGCGCCGTTTTACCTATATAGAGAGCTAAAAGGCAGCGTAAAATGAGTAGAGTGAATTTTGGAAGCCTTTGGAGCCTTTTTTTAATTGGCTAAAGTCTTACAATCCCTCTCCCTGCGATTAGAAATATCACGGGAAGCAATGTGGGGAAGCAAGGTAGTAATTGATCTTTTTCTTAACACCCTATGTTATTTCCCAATGCAGAGAAGATATATCAATTGGTAGCACTACGCACAGTCAGGGTTACACTTCCCATCATGCATTTGGGCATGGCTACAGTATCATTTTCTGAAAGCTCAACAAATACACTAGATGGCAATATTTAGTCACACAATATACAAAGTCACATTTATCCTTTAAGAATTACAAGTCTTTCTATCCGTGGATCCCTCTCACAGAAAGAATATTAATAATGTAAATGCCATCTTGAGGATTTATTGTCATAATAAACAAACACAGTACTTATGTACTGTACGTTGAATGTATATATTCGTCCGAGTTTTATTCATTTTTTTCTTAATGCATTTCCAAAATGTATATGATCGGGAAAAATTATCGGGAATGATTGGAATTGAATCGTGAGCAACAAAAAAAAAAAAAAAAAAGCAATCGGATCGGGAAATATGGGGATCGGCAGATACTCAAACTAAAACGATCGGGATCGGATCGGGAGCAAAAAAACATGATCGGAACAACCCTAGTTCCTATCCTCACCTATCACTGAAAGAACAAGATCGTAGATATGAGCGGCCAAAATGAGTTTCCTCCGCAGGGTTTCCTGGCTCTCCCTTAGAGATCGGGTGAGAAGCTCGGTCATCCGGAAGGGACTCTGTGTCGAGATGACATTTAGCGTCATCTGGCAAATTATCTCACTTTTGAATGGATGTAAAAGATATGGACATGGAGTTAATGACACCTGTCATAAGCATTCAGTAAAGCCCATGACTGTGTTATGTCATAATTATGACAGTCTTATGACACCACTGTCAAATAAAGCGTTACCAAATACCATAACTAGCAATTAATGAAACAACTGAAAGAGTAACTGAAGAAATAATTAGCACAGAACATGCATTTTGATTGCTATTCACATCTGTAGCGCTGCAATGCATGCTAGGAGGCATGTTGGAAAACAACAGTGTTACCTATTAATAAATCAACAAATAAGCTGCACTGGACTATAGACCCCACTCACCAACGTCACACAATGACGTGTCGCTGTATCCGGCCACCATATTGTCCGTCATTGTTTATCCGTATTCTCAATGGTTTCAATTTGTCGTGCAATTTATAGTGCAATTCATGGAAGCCCCGGTGCTTTCAGACGCTGTAAACTCATTGGATGCGTTGCATAAAAGGCGTTATGTGGAAAAGCTTCAGTCTATCCATTCGCCAGATCCATATTTGATGCCTAAATCGATATTTTTCGGCCGCTGTCTTCGCAGTCTCTGCCTGACATCTGCTACCCTGATATCTACAACTATCTTGTCCACAGAAACTCAGCCTATTCTCACGAAACTTTGAAAAACTTTAAGAGCAGCACTCTAAGCAACATTACCCCGTGTGACCCTTTACTTTCAATTTTCTAAAATGGCGACAATCAATTAAAAAAAAAAAGTTGACTGCGATGGCCGACGCTTCAAGGATAGGTGGATATTGGACTATTTCTTCAATAAAATACGCAACAACTGTGTCTGCCTCATTTGCAAAGAGACAGTCGCTGTTTTCAAAGAGTTCGATGTGACGCGATATTACCAAACAAGACACGCTGACATGTACGACAACATTACAGGGAAGATACGCAGCGAGAAATGAAAGCAACTTGAAGCTAGTTTAATTTCACAGCAGCAGTATTTCGCAAGAGCTCGAGTGTCGAAAGAGAACGCCACAAAGGCGAGATTGTTGAAATTATGAATTAAAAAAAATAATAATAAAGCAAATGTGACACACAGAAGGGCTTGCTAAAATTTGTTTAAATGTTAGTTCTTCGTAAATCAGCCAAGGTAGCGCCCCACATTTTTACGACACCAAATCTGGCCCCAAAAAGTTTGGACACCCCTGTTTAACTGATGATCCGTAGACGAGGCCAGCTTCTTTCACTTGTTACCAGCTAAATATTATTCAAAAAATTATGACGGTGGAAGAAATAGCATCTTGAATTTGAAACTGTATGTTGTCGGCGATTAGCCTCGCAATGATCTAAATTGTGGATGTCAGCCCAAAACCCTCTAAATATATATTAAATGCATTTTACCAGATATAAAATGACTACTACATAATCTGTGGTGATCGTTTGGTGCCGAGTTTTCTCGTCGAATTGCAGCAGTCCATCTCGCTCTCCTCTCCGGGTCTCTCGGAATACGGTAGAACTTCAAGTCTCTCCGTCTATCTTCTCTGTTACTGCAACCAACCACCACACACGCCTTCACCATTTTGATTATTAATGTTAACGAGCAGAAAAACACGCCGTAATAAGAGGAATGTACGTAGCGGTAATGTGTAAACACGACGAGCTGACGGACAATATGGCGGATAGAGTCAGGGGGGCGGAGTTCTGACGTCATGTGATTGGGGTCTATTGACGCAGGAGGGCCGCGTCTCGCGTCAAATTATAAACTCTGCCGTCGCGTGCGTCGCGTTGAGCTGCTTCTGGGACGCGTCTAACACACGGCCGCACTGCGACTGGTGTGCATTGGCTGATTGACTTTAACGCCCGCGTTTCACTGCATTCTCGCGGCGGCCACTTTGTCGCGCCGTTGACATTTCTGGGTTACACTGTCCTACCGTGTTGGTCCTCATTATAGTAGAGAAGACGGAGTAAATATAATCTACACAAAGAAACTGTAACCCGATCAACTCACAGCCTCGGATTACATTACGTCAGAAACTCGTTCGGTACGCGTTCGTTCTGAACCGAGCACCCCGTACCGAAACGGTTCAATACAAATACATGTACCATTACACCCTTAATAAGTAGCAATTAATGAAACAACTGAAAGACTAACTGAAGAAATAATTAGCACAAAACATGAATTTTGATTGTTTTTACATCTGCAACGCATGCTAGGAGGCATGTTGGACAACAACAGTGTTACCTACAGTACCCTCCATTATTATTGGCACCCCTGGTTAAGATGTGTTTTTTAGCTTCTAATATATATATTTTTAATTCAAATAATATGGGACCTTAATGGAAAAAAAAGAGAAAAATCCAACCTTCAATACAAGTGCATTCATTCAGTGGGGAAAAAAATCCCACAAAAAAATATTTGCCATCAAATAATGTGTGTCACAATTATTAGCACCCCTTGTGTTAAATCTTTGCACAACCCCCTTTTGCCAACAAAACAGCACCTAATTTTCTCCTATCATGTTTCACAAGCTTGATTTTGTGTCTGGCGAACCATTTCTGTGTAGATTTGGCCATATGTTTAGGGTCATTGTCTTGCTGAAAGACCCAGTGACGACCCATCTTCAGCTTTCGGGCAGAGGGCAACAGATTTTGATTTAAAATGTCCTGGTATTTCAAAGCATTCATGATGATTTTTTTTTTGTACAATGTATTAACACTCTGGGTGCTAATAATTGTGACACACATTATTTGATGTCAAATAATTATTTCTTTATGTGGGATTTTTTCCTCACTGAATGAATGCACTTGTTTTGAAGGTTGGATTTTTCTCTTTTTTTCCTTTAAGGTCCCATCTTATTTGGAAAAAAATATATATTAGAAGTGGGCTGTCAAAATGATCGCGTTAACGGGCGGTAATTAATTTTTTAAATTAATCACGTTAAAATATTTGACGCAATTAACGCACATGCCCCGCTCAGACAGATTTAAATGACAGTACAGTGAAATGCCCATTTGTTAATTGTGTTTTATGAAGTTTTGCCGCCCTCTGCTGGCGCTTGGGTGCGACTGATTTTATACTACAGGCTTCAGCACACATGAGCATTGTGTAAGTAATTATTGACAACAATGGCTGGCTACTTGTTTATTTTTTGATTGAAAATTTTACAAATTTAATCGAAACGAAAACATTAAGAGGGTTTTTAATGTAAAATTTCTATAACTTGTACTAACGTTTATCTTTTAAGAACTACGAGTTTTTCTATCCATGAATCGCTTTAACATAATGTTAATACTGTTAATGCCATCTTGTTTTGATTTATTATAATAAACAAATACAGTCCTTATATCCATCTTGTGTCTTATCTGTCCATTCCAACAATAATTTGCAGGAAAATATGGCATATTTTATAGATGGTTTGAATTGCGATTAATTACGATTAATTAATTTTTAAGCTGTAATTAACTCGATTAAAAATTTTAATAGTTTGACAGCCCTAATTAGAAGCTAAAAAACATCTTAAACAGGGGTGCCAATAATTATGGAGGGCACTGTAGTAACCCAAATAAATCAACAAATAAGCTACACTGGACTATAAACTGCAGGATTCAAAATGAGGGGGGGAAAAAGCAGCGGCTAATAGTCTTAAAATTACAGTATATATTGTAATAGTACAATAGTTTTAACGCACAAGCCATCCCTGTCTTTGTCACTTGTTTCCCCTCACCCCCAACCATCACTGATCACAGTCTAGCGAGCTGAGAGGCACTTTTCTCGGCTAGCTTGCCTTTTCGTCTGGTTCTCGATGTACTTTTCTGTTTTTTCCAGACGACAGTTTTGAGGAAGTCCTAAACTATTAATCACATACACATTTTGGATAGGGAATGGAAAAGTCTGTATATTGTGCTGGTATGGGTTATTTGTCTTTCTAGAAAACACTTATACTTTCCAACTACACCTCCTGTGTGAAAGACGTCTCTGTGTCTGTGTGCAATTATGACCCCCGCCATAAAACCTAAGGGCCAGTGTATCTGATGACCTCGAGGTGAAAAGAATCCAAACTGCCTTGAGGCCACATTCCATGCACACACTTTAAGATGGGCCTCTAAATTCTGTTCAGTTTAGTCAGGCAGATCAATGATAAAACAGGTCAAATTTGTTATTTTTAGATAAAAGTGGTGCAATAATTTGATGTATATTCAAAAAATGACAACATAAATTGTAATCCTAATTCCAATTAACCACGCTCAGGGAGCAGAGGGATGCAACCTTTGAAAATGTTCAAATCCTTTCGGATATTTGTTGTAGCTTCTTTAGGTACGGCTCAAAATCATACTTTTTTGCTGCTTATCATAATCTAATAGCCAATTTCCTCTAAAATGTATGGTTTTTAAAAACGAATCTTGCTTTAGAGACATGTTTGTCACTCAACGTGTGACAGATTTATGTGATAAATTTGAATAAACAAGCCTGCAAAACATTGCAATTTCCATCAAGGGACAGATTAATGAGAAAAATCCTTGTAGTAAACACGCAGCTATGATAAAATGTTTCATTAAATTTGGGCTGCAACTGTCGATTAATCTATCAACTAGTTAGTTCGAATAATCGAGTAATCGGATTAGAAACATTAACAGTGGGGCAAATAAGTATTTAGTCAACCACTAATTGTGCAATTGTGCCACTTGAAAATATTAGAGGCCTGTAATGGTCAACATGGGTGAACCTCAACCATGAGAGACAGAATCTGGGAAAAAAAAATGAGAAAATCATATAGTTTGATTTTTAAAGAATTTATTTGCAAATCATGGTGGAAAATAAGTATTTCTTCAATAGCAAAAGTTCATCTCAATACTTTGTTATGTACCCTTTGTTAACTGAGGCCAAACATTTTCTGTAACTCTTCACAAGCTGTTCACACACTACTGCTGGTATTTTGGCCCATTCCTCCATGCAGATCTCCTCTATAGCAGTGATGTTTTGGGGCAGTCGTTGTGCAACACGGACTTTCAACTCCCTCCACAGATTTTCTATGGGGTTGAGATCTGGAGACTGGCTTGGCCACTCCAGGACCTTGAAATGCTTCTTACGAAGCCACTCCTTTGTTGCCCTGGCTGTGTGTTTGGCATCATTGTCATGCTGAAAGACCCAGCCACGTCTCATCTTCAATGCCCTTGTTGATGGAAGGAGATTTTCACTCAAAATCTCTCGATACATGGCCCCATTCATTCTTTCCTTTACACAGATCAGTCGTCCTGGTCCCTTTGCAGAAAAACAGCCCCAAAGCACGATGCTTCCACCCCCATGCTTCACAGTGGGTATGGTGTTCTTCGGATGCAATTCAGTATTCTTCCTCCAAACACGAGAACCTGTGTTTTTTAACAAAAAGTTCTATTTTGGTTTCATCTGACCATAACACATTCTCCTAGTCCTCTTCTGGATCATCCAAATGCTCTCTAGCGAACCGCAGACGGGCCTGGACGTGTACTTTCTTCAGCAGTGGGACACGTCTGGCAGTGCATGATTTGAGTCCCTGGCGGCGCATTGTGTTACTGATAGTAGCCTTTGTTACTGTGGTCCCAGCTCTCTGTAGGTCATTCACAAGGTCCCCCCATGTGGTTCTGGGATTTTTGCTCACCATACTTGTTATCATTTTGACGCCACGGGGTGAGATCTTGCATGGATCCCCAGATCGAGGGAGATTATTGCCCCTTTCCCACTGAAACTAGTGGGTCAACATGCGTTTTTTCCAAGCCGATGCAACCCACTAGCAATTGGCATTTGCCACCTTTCCCATTGACAAAAAAAGCAGTCTTTTTTTTTTTTCCACCCGTCTAACCCCCCCACCCCTCCTCCACCGTGCATAAGGTTACGTGATGTCACCACGCTAAGATGTGCGTCGACAACTGCGACCGAATTCATTCAGTTCAAGGAAGTAAACAATGCAGAGCAACATGGAAGCCTCCTTTCCGTTTGTGTTCTGTTTTCATGCTTTTTACTACCCTCAAAATGGTCGAAATACAGCAAAGGATCAACACTCTGCTTGTGCTGAGGCAACTTAGGCGACGTGATTTTTTTTTTTTTAACTTTATTTATAGAAAAACAACTACAAATAAAGGGCAAACAATTCGCGACATGAATTTTGGTTTGAAATTCAAAGGAGTTATGACGCATCACATAAGAGCCAACGTCACCACGTAGATTAGGGTGTTGACTGTTGACCCAGGGTTTTGCTTTCACACTGCATGACGATCAGAGCCGAGGTGATTTTAACGTGGGTCGCTTGGCGGGTTGATTGACACGGGTTGAGGCGGGTCGCTGCACCTTTCCCACTGCCACCAAAAGCCAATTGTTAATGTGTTGACATGGTTTTTTTGGCCAGTGGGAAAGGGGTATATCAGTGGTCTTGTATGTCTTCCATTTTCTAATAATTGCTCTCACAGTTGATTTCTTTACACCAAGCGTTTTACCTATTGCAGATTCAGTCTTCCCAGCCTGGTGAAGTTCTACAGTTTGGTCTCTGGTGTCCTTTGACAGCTCTTTGGTCTCGGCCATAGTGGAGTTTGGAGTGTGACTGACTGAGATTGTGGACAGGTGTCTTTTATACCGATAATGAGTTAAAACATGTGCCATTAATACAGGTAACGAGTGGAGCCTCGTTAGACCTCGTTAGAAGAAGTTAGACCTCTTTGACTGCCAGAAATCTTGCTTGTTTGTAGGTGACAAAATACTTATTTTCCACTCTAATTTGGAAATAAATTCTTGAAAAATCAAACAATGTGATTCTGTTTTTTTTTTCTTCCACATTGTCTCTCATGGTTGAGGTTTACCCATGTTGACAATTACAGGCCTAGGTTAGTAGACAGCCGCCATCTTAAAGCAGTAGACTTTTTAGGACGGCTCTGTTGTAGAGAACCTTCCTAGCGAACCTAAGTAACGTTTTATCTAAAATACTTCTAAATCGGCAAAATCTTGACTTGAATCTATCTTTAAATGATGAAACAGTTTTGAAACTTTCATATGTCGAAAGTAGAGAGAAGGGAACTAATGCAATAATGGGAGCAATTTTAACAACTTTTAACAGTTGATTCAGGGTAAAGGGTAATTAGGGTAAAGAATTGGGCTCGGGCCAATTGTACCAAAAACCTTCACAAAAAACTTCACAGAGTGTGGCCAATGTTTGTTTGGTTTTTTTTTTGAGGGGAAAAAAAAAAAAGTAATTATCACCAATTACTTTGCTAAGTAACTAATTACTCTTACATTCAGGTAATTGAGTTACTAACGCAATTACTTTTTGGGAGAAGTAATTTGTAACTATAATTAATTACTTTTTAACAACACTGCTGATGAGTCGCTTAAAGCTGCCCTGCCCACTATAAAACACACACCTGGAAAGAAACGTCTTGATGAGAAGCATTATCTGATGTGCTCGGTCAAAAGAGCTGTCTGAAGACCTGCAATCAAGGATTGTTGATTTGTATAAACTAGCTGAGAAAAGATACAAAACCATCTAAAAAAGTCTGGATGTTTATTAATCGACAGTTGGAGAAGTTGTTTACAAATGGAGAGAGTTTGGCACTGTTGCTTCTCTCCCAAGGAGTGGCTATCCACCAAAGGTGATGCCGAGAGTTCAGTGTGGAATACTCAGAAAGGTAAAAAAAGACTCACAGAAATCACTGGTGATTGGACACTCACCTGACTTAAATTGTTTGGTAAAAATTGGTTTCAATTGCTCTTTAAGTCTCCTTAAGCAGAGGGTTCACTTACTTATTTTTGCCCCCTTCAGTCATTGTTTGCAAGCTATTTTCATTAAAATATGAAAACCGACAAATGTTTGGGTGGTTTTAGTTAAAGCAGACACGTTGTTTTTCATCTGTGTGATTTTGACAAAGATCAGATCACATTTGATGGCGATGGTTGACTGAGGTTGTGGACAGGTGTCTTTTATACCGATAATGAGTTAAAACAGGTGCCATTAATGCAGGTAATGAGTGGAGCCTCGTTAGACCTCGTTAGAAGAAGTTAGACCTCTTTGACAGCCAGAAATCTTGCTTGTTTGTAGGTGACCAAATACTTATTTTCCACTCTAATTTGGAAATATTTTTTTTTAAAAATCAAACAACGTGATTTTCTGTATTTTTTTTCTTCTCCACATTCTGTCCCTCATGGTTGAGGTTTACCCATGTTGACAATTACAGGCCTCTCTAGTCTTTTCAAGTAGGAGAACTTGCACAATTGGTGGTTGACTAAATACTTATTTGCCCCACTGTAATGCGTTGCAGAATCTGAGGAGATGTAAAGCAAAGACTTGCAAATGCAATGCAATGAAATGCAAATTCATCGATTTTTGCAAGAGAACCTATCATCCATTATTCGTAGAACAACTCTCCTATCTTCGATTTTCTGTAAAATATCGTCAGTTCATATTTTAAATCATGGAAAGTGAATGCCTACAATTTGCAGGATATTCATTGTACTGTAGCGTGTTTTGAATTAGGACAACAAGTTGCTACTGTCTTCCACAAATTATCCCATGACTCACTCATGCAATCAAAAATTTCACAGCAGTCGTGTTGTATTTGCGATTGACGATCAGTGATCTGATAAAATGGTGACACACATTTGCCGTGACTGCTTTGGCTAATCTGCTCAGTAAACACAAAACATTAGCCGTTCCTCGTACGCAAGTTTGGCAGCACCACCATACTGTACATCACCGGCATCCTTCAGCCTTCAGATGCTTGCCTGCTCTCCATTCCAAACACCAAGCTCAGGGTGTTTGGTGACAGTCTTTGGTTTTGCCGCCCCTCTACATCTGGAACTCCCAACAGAAATCTGCTTTTTTGGACATTTGCAACAAAAAAAACAAGCACCATCTGTTCACCAAAGCATGCCTTCAATTACAGGAACACACGCATACAATAATACAGGCAATCCTGGAATGTCTGCCTTGCCTTACGTTAATTTAGCAAGCAACAAAACTAGAATCTGTAGCAAGAGCTCAGCACCAAACGCAAAACCTCCGCTCACATACAGTGGGGCAAATAAGTATTTAGTCAACCACGAATTGTGCAAGTTCTCCCACTTGAAAATATTAGAGAGGCCTGTAATTGTCAACCTGGGTAAACCTCAACCATGAGGGACAGAATGTGGAAAAAAAAACAGAAAATCACATTGTTTGATTTTTAAAGAATTTATTTCCAAATTAGAGTGGAAAATAAGTATTTGGTCAGTACCAAAAGTTCATCTCAATACTTTGTTATGTCCCTTTTGTTGGCAATAACGGAGGCCAAACGTTTTCTGTAACTCTTCACAAGCTGTTCACACACTGTTGCCCCATGCAGATCTCCTCTAGAGCATTGATGTTTTGGGGCTGTCGTTGGGACTTTCAACTCCCTCCACAGATTTTCTATGGGGTTGAGATCTGGAGACTGACTAGGCCACTCCAGGACCTTGAAATGCTTCTTACGAATCCACTCCTTTGTTGCCCTGGCAGTGTGTTTGGGATCATTGTCATGCTGAAAGACCCAGCCACGTCTCATCTTCAATGCCCTTGCTGATGAAAGGAGATTTTCACTCAAAATCTCTCGATACATGGCCCCATTCATTCTTTCCTTTATACAGATATGTCGTCCTGGTCCCTTTGCAGAAAAACAGCCCCAAAGCATGATGTTTCCACCCCCATGCTTCACAGTGGGTATGGTGCAATTCAGTATTCTTTTTCCTCCAAACACGAGAACCTGTGTTTCTACCAAAAAGTTCTATTTTGGTTTTATCTGACCATAACACATTCTCCCAGTCCTCTTCTGGATCATCCAAATGCTCTCTAGCGAACCGCAGACAGGCCTGGATGTGTAATTTCTTCAGCAGGGGGTCTCGTCTGGCAGTGCAGGATTGGAGTCCCTGGCGGCGCATTGTGTTACTGATTGTAGCCTTTGTTACTGTGGTCCCAGCTCTCTGTAGGTCATTCACTAGGTCCCCCCCTGTGTGGTTCTGGGATTTTTGCTCACCGTTCTGGTGGCCATGGTGGAGTTTGGAGTGTGACTGACTGAGGTTGTGGACAGGTGTCTTTTATACCAATAATGAGTTAAAACAGGTGCCATTAATACAGGTAACGAGTGGAGCCTCGTTAGAAGAAGTTAGACCTCTTTGACAGGCAGAAATCTTGATTGTTTGTAGGTGACCAAATACTTATTTTCCACTCTAATTTGGAAATAAATTCTTTAAAAATCAAACAATGTGATTTTCTGTTTTTTTTTTCCAGATTACTCTCTCTCATGGTTGAGGTTTACCCATGTTGATAATTACAGGCCTCTCTAATATTTTCAAGTGGGAGAACTTGCACAATTAGTGGTTGACTAAATACTAATTTGCCCCACTGTACATATATTTCAAACAGAGTACTATTGGAATGGTATCGGTATCGGCCGATACTAGAGATGTCCCGATCGATCGGCATCCCGATCACGTCATTTTCAAAGTATCGGAATCGGCAGAAAAATATCGGCCATGCCTTTTTAAAAAAAAAAAAAAAAATATATATATATATATATATATATATATTAATTAAATCGTTTTCTAATTGTATTTAACGTTACAGACATAATATGTTACACTTATCCAGTCTTTAGTTTAGGCTTAAGGTAGGGTTATCAAATTTATCCCAATAACTGCAGTAATTAATTTTTAAAAAATGTATCACGTTAAAATATGTAACGCAAATAATGCATGCGCTTGACGTCACACTCACGCATTGTCGCGCTCCATCTGTAATGGCGCCGTTTTGCCAGTATAGAGAGCTAAACGACAGCAAAAAATGATTAGAGTGAATTTTGGCAACCTTAGGAGCCTTATTTTAATTGGCTAAAGCCTTACAATCACTCTCCCTACAATTAGAAATATCATGGGAAGCAATGTGAGGAAGCAAGGTAGAAATTGAGCTTTTTCTTAACACTTTGAATCATATCCCATCGCAGAGAAGATATATGAATTGGTAGCACTACGCACAGTCGTGGTTTCACTTGTCATGGTTCCACTCCCCATCATGCATTGGACATGGCCTTCAGTATCATTTACTGAAAGCTCAACAAATACACTAGATGGCAATATTTAGTCACAATTTACAAAGTCACATTTATCCTTTAAGAATTACAAGTCTTTCTATCCGTGTCATATTTATTGTCATAATAAACAAATACAGTAATTATGTACTTTATGTTGAATGTATATATTTGTCCGAGTTTTATTCATTTTTTTTCTTAATGCATTGCCAAAACGTATATGATCGGGAAAAATTATCGGGAATGATTGGAATTGAATCGGGAGCAAAAAAAAGCTATCGGATCGGGAAATATCGGGATCGTCAGATACTCAAATGAAAACGATCGGATTGGGAGCAAAAAAACATGATCGGAACAACCCTAGTAATTGACAAAAATATGTTCAATTCCATATGAGTATTTTTCTAGAAATTTTGCGACCTCAGTTTAATACAAACAAATTATGTTCTCACACGTTGACACTTCAAAGCCAAGGTCCATTAAGAAACAATTCTTAAGAAGTTGGTCTTCTAGACAAATGGTGTCCAGATGGGACACTTTTCTTTCACAGGCCCCTCCACTTCTTATCAGCTAGACACTAACACTTATGTAAAAAGGTTTTTCTGACATACTGTCTGTATCATGGCGCTCTCCAGCTTGTCAGATGGTTTCACTTGCAAGCACAGGAATTTCCCCTTTACAGCTCTGATGCTATCTTCCCACTATGTGAGTTTTAATCTACAGGCAGCTTACACAAGGGTAACTCCATCCCGATGACTGAGTTAAAACAACAATAGCCATCTCATAAAAACAGCCACTTCCCTTTAAATATTTGGCCATTTGGAGGCTCAAAGACAAGACAATAAATGAGACCGGGAGCGTTGTGATCAGCTGCCTGGGCCATTTGTATTTTATTGGTTTCCTGATAAGGCTGAACATACCAAGCTAGGGTTAGCTGTGAAGAATGCATTAGGCACATGCCACTTTACCCCAACTTTGTTTTGCTAATTCTTTTCAGTGTGCAGTCCCTGACAAAAGTCTTGTCGCGTATCCATTTTGTAGAAACAATGGCTAATAACTAAAGATGTCCCGATCACGTCATTTTCAAAGTATCGGAATCGGCAAAAAAATATCGGACATGCCTTTTTTAAATATACATATTTTAATTAAATCATGTTCTATTTGGATTTAACGTTACAGACTAAATGTCTTACACTCATCCAGAGTCTTTAGTTTTGGCTTAAAGTAGGGCTATCAAATTTATCGCGTTAACGGCGGTAATTAATTTTTTTAACATTAATCCCGTTAAAATATTTAACGCAATTAACGCATGCGCTGCACGACCTACTCACGCATTGTCGCGTTCAGTCTATAATGGCGCCGTTTTACCTATATATAGAGCTAAAAGGCAGCGTAAAATGAGTAGAGTGAATTTTGGCAGTCTTTGGAGCCTCTTTTTAATTGGCTAAAGCCTTACAGTCCCTCTCTCAACAATTTGAAATATCGTGGGAAGCAATGTGGGGAAGCAAGGTAGTAACACCCTATGTTTTTTCCCAACACAGAGAAGATATATCAATTGGTACCACTACGCACAGTCATGGTTGCACTTGCCATCATGCATTTCGGCAGAACAGTTAAATGGCTACAGTATCATTTACTGAAAGCTCAACAAATACACTTGATGGCAATATTTAGTCACAATATACAAAGTCACATGTATCCTTTAAGAATTACAAGTCTTTCTATCGGTGGATCCCTCTCACAGAAAGAATGTTAATAATGTAAATGCCATCTTGAGGATTTATTGTCATAATAAACAAATACAGTACTTATGTACTTTATGTTGAATGTATATATTTGTCCGAGTTTTATTCATTTTTTCCTTAATGCATTGCCAAAATGTATATGTATATCGGGAAAAATTATCGGGAATGATTGGAATTGAATCGGGAGCAAAAAAAAAAAAAAAAAAAAAAAAGCAATCGGATTGGGAAATATCGGGATCGGCAGATACTCAAACTAAAACAATCGGGATCGGATCGGGAGCAAAAAAACATGATCGGAACAACCCTACTAATAACCTTTTAATTATTCAATTGGTTTTAGAAATGGCTCATATGAAAGCTAAGACGCTCCCAAAAAATATATTTGTTTCACTGAAAAAAGATTTATCATTTAATGAAGACATAAAGGCCAAATTTTGGCAAGACAAAAGTTTTGTCGCCTACAGAAAGTAGTGTGAAAATTGAACAAAAAATGTACTTCAAATACAAAAATATGTTACATAACATAAGCGAATTCAGTAGTGGTGCTGTGAGATCCAAATGGATTCATATTAATATTAATTAATTAATTATTATAATTAATTAATATTAATGCTAGATATTTTTTAAGAATTGTTTAAATCATGTTGGAAAGGAAAAGTCAGTGTTCTGAATCTGTATACGTTCCATTCTTTTGCTGTAGTTAATGCTATCAGCATTTGATCTCATTGTTTATTTCTGATTAATTGTTGTTATTTACGTGTTTATATGTACTTTAATAAAGTATTTAAGTGTCCCGAAATGGTTTTGTTAATTAATAAGCGCCATCAAAAATTTCATTTCACTTTGAATTGCCTTGTGTTGAATTGTGCTATATAAATAAATTTGCCTTGCCTTGCCTTGCTTAAAAAAAAAAAAAAAAAAAAAAAAACAGTCGCCTTACTAATTGGGAGAAAATTAACCGTTTGAAATAGCCCTAGTTGTACAGTGTACCGGAGCATATTTCCTCCACACCCTTCTCACCTTTTTTAACCCTTGACCAATTTTCATGCCTGAGTTTTATTCAATTGGGTGGATACACTGGCCTCTAGTGGCAAAAGTGAATATGACATAACTCATCTTACATGGCTGGATCCAGCTGCTCCCTGTTAAGACCAACATTAGACTAAGTTTTTGTTTGAGCTAATATATCTGTAATTTAGTTTAGAAGTATATTTAGCATTTTTTGTGGGAATATGTGTTTAAACAATTTGTTCTGAACTTTGAAAAAAAAAAAAAAAGTTATAGTTTTATAGCATTTAAGCTAGCAGACTTTTGCTATGCAAGTTAGCCAATTGTTCTTTTGTTGTACTTTGATGCTCATTCATTAGGTTTTTTTTTCTACCGTTTGAGGCTAAACGCAGGTATTTTAATTTATTTTTAAATGCATTTAATGCTCTTGTGAAATGAAAGTGCAATTCTGCGTAGTTTGAAAAAACAACAACAACAAAAAAACTTGGGAATATTGTTTTGTAGCTATTGTCTTTTGAAAGTGCAATCTTAGCATCTCCTGAATTTTTTTCTGTAACGTATTAAATATTCCTAACTCGATTACTCCATTATTCGAAATAATTGATAGATTAATCGATTACTTAAACAATCGATAGCTGCAGCCCGAGATCAGATCATATACTTTCCACCCAATTGCCATTTAACACTATACTACATTACCATGACCTGACATTTCTCTGCTTTCCAGCAGCCATTCTTCCCTTTTTTGTGTTTAGTGCAGTTCAGTAGGCATGCATGCTTCTCAAGCTAATAGCCAAATGGTTTGGCCCACTTTGCTTGACACAAGGTCACGAGACATTTGTCTCAAACAAATATTCTTCACTCTTTGTGCTACATATGCAGACACCATTAATGTGGTAAAATTGCAGACAGTGGTTCACTGTTGGAATCCAAATCAAACTAATACAAGTATGTTGTGATGTGCTTTGTTATTCTGTATCTGCAGCTTCGTTCATGTTATTTATAAGTAAAATATTTGCATTATCCTTTGAACAGCCCCACTGTTTCAGTGCATGTTTAATAGGATCATTTTTGCATTTATGTACAATTTTAGGCTATTGTTTTATGATACATACAGTACATACTGTATAAGTGGCGGATGCTGGTCTTTCAAAAAGGGGAAGTTTGTCTGCGTGTGAGTGCTTTGTGACGGTGGAGGGGCTCAACGGCACCTGCCGCTCGGCAGGGAAAGAAACCAGCAAGCCAGAAATCAAGTCTCCAAACACAAGCAGCTACAATAAAAAAAAAATGGAATGGAATTTTATTGTCATCATCATCGGTATCATTGACAATCATTGACAATGATATCATTTCACATGGAAAATAAATAAATAAATAAAATAAAATAAAATAAAATAAAAACAATCTAAACTATATGAAAGGCTAATGTTTATCAGTCCATTACATAAAATAATGAACTTTATCACAATATGCTAATTTTTTTAGAAGTATTTGATCGCTAATTTGTTGACATTTTGGGGGAAGCTGAGCTTCCTTTGCAGTCTAAGAGCAATCATCATTGGTTGGCATCTTTTGAATTGACTTATATTGCCATCATTGGAATCAACGGATATTGCAGTCTTTAATCAGAGGGGATGTTATTATTTAAAAAAAAAACAAAAAACAAAAAAACTTGTGATCATTACGAAATCTGGATGTCAAAAATTTGATATTTGATATTTTCTGCGTCCTTTCTGGTATACTGGGGACGGGTTTCAATAAGCCTCGGCTTCTCCCGTCAGCCCTTTTCTTTTCGGGTTGAATTAATTGTAAACATATATAAATGCTGTATGTTTGTTTGGATTTGTCATGCCTGAAGGGAAAATAAATAAATAAATAAATAATAAATACATAAAATAAACAATTACAAAATATGATATGATTTGCCCGAAACCGAAGAAGAAGACAAAGGCGGACGGGATGAAGCATATGCTTATCAGTTTCCCGTCCCCCATACAACTAAAGACGCACATTCAGGCATGGAACATACACCAAAACTGTACAATAACACAATCAACAATCTGAGTTTAGTAACTTAGCGTCCAGTCAAGTAGCTCAATTAATTTCAGGGCGTACAAGGTTATGGCTTAGTCATGTCCCTGACATTTTTGCATCTGTTTGCTGTTGAACATTTTGTTGTGGCAAAAGTGATTATGTGTTATCACATCTGGTGTGAGTAGCGGCAACAATTGGCGCAAACAAAGGTCACCGTAACAGTTTCATCAGACACGAATGTATAAAATCTAGAGCTGAAACGAATACTCGAGCAACTCGAGTAACTCGAGTTTAAAAACTGATCCGAGTAATTTTATTCACCTCGAGTAATCGTTTATTTTGACAGCTCTAAGCATCACGTTTTGCTCGGACTACTTTTAATGCGGGACAACGCGCTGAGGTCACGTGCGTAGAGGAAGAAGCAAAAAACTTACTGCAGCCGAAAGCCACTCCAAACAACGCCAACGTTGCTAAATACTAGCCCGCACGATGCTATTTTGGTAGCAGGTAGCGTCTGATGAGTCTCATAGAGATCACATGTATGTTGAACTAGATGCAACATGACAGACTCGGCCGCGTCTGGGCAGCGTTAGTAAACAGCCGCCATCTTAAAGCAGTAAAGCGCTAAGCCATAATAAAGAGCGCTAAGCGCTAATAAATAAGATTAACGTTACTTTCACTAGCTCAAGTAACGTTAGCCCTGCGGAGGGCTAGGTTTCTATTGAATATGACCACTTTCGATGATGGGCTAACGTGTCTTACGTACAGGCTTTAACATAACATAGCGTTGTGGAGTGATGAGGGTGTAAAATAAAAACTCAATAATGCTAACTATCAATTTTAGCTCAGTAGTCATTGCTGGATAAAACACCAAGTAGCACTGGTCCCTAATGTGCTCCAATACAACCTGTATCATACATTTATTTTTAACACTGCAAAACTCAAAATCCTATCAGGACTTACAGTTTAGACTAACTTAAAACTTGAAAATGGCTTGACACAAATAGAAATTCAATTGAAACATGCGGGAAAAAATCCTTACTTTTGAGTGATCTGTGTTATTAAGTGTGAGGGCATTTTTAGGTATATTATATATACATATATATATACATACACGAATCCCAAATACCAAAAATAGGAGCTCAAATATTGACTACCGTATTTTTCGGACTATAAGTCGTGTTTTTTTTTTTTTTTTTCATATTTTGGTTGGAGGTGCAACTTATGCTCGGGAGCGACTTATGTGTGAAATTATTAACACATTATGATATCATTTCACATGTTATTTTGGTGTTTTGGAGTGACACTGATGGTTTTGTAAACTTGTTAGCATGTTCTTATGCTATAGTTATCTGAATAACTCTTAATAGCTATGGCTACGTTCGCGTTCTGCCTTTGGCAATGTATGTTCAATTGTATTATTGACTTTTTTATATTGAAATGGATGCATTTAGTTTGTGGTGCTTTCACGCCCACGTGGGGGCGCACTCACACTTGTTTACGTGAAGAAGAGCGCTCACACGCCAGAAGAAAACTGACACCTACGTAGCTCTGAGTGAGTAAGTGGGCGAGTTAGCGAGAGAGAAAAATGGCTGCGAACCTACGTTCATTGTTTATGCTTTTAAAATATCTCTACAGAGGCAACGCCTGCGTGTATCATCTTTTCTGTTGTTGTTGTGTGTTTTCCACCCGCGATCGGACACTTAGAGCCAGTTGTGTGGTTGTTTGAACGATGTGCTAATGCTAGCGGACGCATGCTAACCTGTTACGTTATTGCTGTAATAGTACCTAATTATCATTTATTTACGTTGATGCGAACCTGTTTGCTATCGAGGACCAAATTGATTCAACAAATTATACGGACGTCCAGTATTGTCTTTTGGGAGTTTGCTGTATAGCCAGGACCGAGCCGTAGCGTAGGACAGTATATTCACATTTCGTTGTTCATGCACTGTACACTGTACATTTATTTAGCATGTTGTTCTCTATTGTATTTTTATATTAAATTGCCTTTCAAGATGACATATCTGTTCTATGTGTTGGATTTTATCAAGTAAATTTCCCCCAAAAATGCGACTTAATACTCCGGTGCTACTTATATATGTTTTTTTTCTCTTCGTTGGGCATCTTATGGCTGGTGCGACTTATACTCGGGTGCGACTAGTAGTATGAAAAATACGGCAATCATTTTTAACAAGTCAAGTGTCCCTATGATGATTATGGAAGTTCAACTCGGAACAATGGAATGAAAACTGAAAAAGGCCCCACTTGGATGTTAAAACGACATGATCACTGATCTGCTCATTTCGTTGTCAATCAAAAAGGGACTCAGCCACAGACAGATCATCCAATTATCTACAGAGAAGCAGCCCATAGACTCGATTTTGAAATTTCTTGTAAACAATAAGAATTCATATTCAAGTATGAACATTTCTAACAGCTTGTATGACTTGAATAATGTACAACAATATAAAAATCAATACGACGACTGTGCAAAAATGTCATTGTAACACAAATTACTTACAGTTTGAACAAAACACTTCAAAAAGACAACTTATTGTTAATGGCTGCTGTGACATAATTACTCAACACAAGTGTTTACTTCAAGGTTTAAGGTTTTTTTTCCCAAGAGCATTTTTAATACATGCACGCACACATGCACCCCCCCCACACAGACACACACATTAAAGCTATATTGCTCTTTTGCCAATGAAACATTTAAGATGATATCATGGCAGTAATGACACAGAATGAAGCAAGCACATACAGAAAAATAGTGGTCATATTATATGCTTCACTGTTGCATTATAATTTATGCTGAATGCTTTACCCTCATAAAATATATCAAAGAAATCACACACACACAGTTACAAAATAATTAGGGCTGTCAGACGATTAAAATTTTTAATCGAGTTAATAACAGCTTAAAAATTAATTAATCGTAATTAATCGCAATTAATCGCAATTCAAACCATCTATAAAATATGCCATATTTTTCTGTAAATTATATATATATTCTGTAAAATAAATTGTTGGAATGGAAAGATAAGACACAAGATGGATATATACATTCAACATACGGTACATAAGGACTGTAGTGGGCATTTCACTCTACTGTCATTTAAATCTGTCTATGCTGTCCTCACTCCGAAGCGTCTACTTTTTCCAAAGCTAGACAGCTAGTGAACGACGCCTTAATAATTAGACTTCTTCCTTTTTCATCTGATTTATTAATAAAATGGCCTCAAACCATTGTCCTCTTTAGACTGTCGTAAAACTACAAAATAAAAGTACACAAGCATTGCATTAGCAACAATGTTAGCTTAGCACGCTATACAGGTTCACTAAACATAAACAAAAAGCGTCTCATACAAAAAATATAACATTTCACTTACTAACATAATATGTACATTCTTTACAACAACCATACTTACAGACAAATCTTGTCCAAGGATCATATAGGCAAAACATTATCAGCCCGAGACGTCGTGCAGCCATAATGAAGAAAGAAAAGAAGAAAATAATAAACCATGTCGCAAAGCGACCACAAGAGTTCGCTGTTGGACAGCGCAAAAAGCCTTGCTGTAAAACTTACCAAAAGGCAGAATACTTTCTGAGCGGGACATGTGCGTTAATTGCGTCAAATATTTTAACGTGATTAATTTAAAAAATTAATTACCGCGCGTTAACGCGATAATTTTGACAGCCCTAAAAATAATGTGACATACTAATTACTAGATGCAGTCCGTGCCCAATCCACTCATTAAGTTCAGCCGTTTTGACAAAGTTGGAGCCGCTATCTGACTCCATCATGTTCATTTTATGGCATTAGCAGCTAGCGTTGGCCTGTGGCCTGGCTACCAGTAGAAAGCACCCTCTCCTGAAATCGTGGGCGAAAGCCCGTTTGGAGGCCACCAAGAGTCTACTTAATGTCGGGTGAAAGTTTAGTGAAGCTTCCTTAAACCAGACTCCATCACGTTTGCTTGTAGCGATAGCCGCTAGCGTTAGCCTACTGGGCTTCTGTTTGTTTGGCTTCCTGATAATCACGTGACTCCATGCGTAAGCACACTGACGGCTTTCTTAAAGGGGAATGAACATAGCCGAACAACATGGAGTCAAAGCGGGATGAAAAGACTATATTTTCTCGTTTTATTAAATTGCCGAATTTTCTCGACATGGACAAAAAAAAAATTGTTGGCATTTTATAGCATTTAAGCTAGTGGACTTTTGCTATGCAAGTTAGCCAATTGTTCTCTTGTTGTACTTAGATCCTCATTCATTTATTAATTTTCTTTATATCGTTTGAGGTAAGCTCTGGTATTTTAATTTATTTTTCTGCATAGTTTGAAGAAAAACTCAGGAATTTTATTTTGTATTCACATTTAATGCTCTTTTGAAAGTGCAATGTTGGCAAGCTTTTCTCTAAATTCTCCTAAAATTTACTCTGCAACGCATGAAATGTTCCTAATCCGATTACTCGATTATTCGAACTAACTAGTTGATAGATTAATCGACTACTAAAAATGTCGTTATTGAGGTAAATCTGCTCAATTAACCGTGATAAGTACCATAAAGAAATGGCCATATCGCCCAAGCCGACTACCTACCTCTAAAACACTTCAAATTGTTGGTCACAAACATCTTCCCATTTTATCCCTTCCTAGTAAGAATTCCTTTTCACCGAGAGGATGGGCGGATTAGACAAGATTGAGCAGAAGTCATGCAGAGTTTGCCGCTCGACAACTTTCCACTGTGCGGTATTGATATTTCAGCATGACGGACGTGAGGTCATTATTTTTCCACTGAAGTACAGAACTGATGGAGCCTTTTGGATGAGTGATTTAGTCAACAATTCAAAGCATATGCGTTTGTCTTTAAGTGAGCAAAATGCTTTTGAATGTGGCTCTAAGTAAACAAAAGCAGAAAGTGTTTACAGATACGCTGCTTTTAACAGCGCATGGGAGTCCCTTACTTTGAATAGTAGTATTGGAAGATGTTTCCTTTTATGGTAGGTTTCCTGCTCTCACACCAATTGTGAAGCCTCCAAACTGAAAATTGCACTTAATTGGTTTTCATTTGTGGCTACAACACCTACAGCATGCACGATCAAAGACAAACTCATACCTGTCAACCCGAGGCCATTGGCAATCTTACAAATAGTTACGTATGCCCTTAGAAATTGGTGACTAATCTTACAACATTGTATATAGTGTGCAATATGAGACAAAAATAAACCTCAATTTTTAAAATAATATGAATTTATTGGTAATATCGTAACATATAATCTGGTGCAATGAAAGAACAATCTATATCTTCAGCAGGGGTCGCGTCAACCGAATATTTTCCGTCGTTGACAGTTTTTTTTAAACGGTGATGGAAAAAACTGAAGTCCGTCCGTCATTTTGACAGGTTGCAATTCACACCCCAGACCACAGGGTGGCGAGTCAGCATATTAATTAGCTATTGTCTCTCTTAATGCATGACGTCGTTGGCTATTCTGTCAGAATATTGTAGCGTCACCGGGGTCTGGCGGCGGCACCGTGATTGACACATCAAAGCGAGGTTCTTATTGGTGCACCCGGTGTGCCAGCGCGTCATCCAATTGGTGGACTCGATTGCCGCCTGTGTATTGACCCCAATCACATGACATCACAACTCCGCCCCCCTGACTCGAGCCGCCATATTGTGTGTCAGCTCATCGTGTTTACACATTACCGCTACGTACATGCCTCCTATTACGGCGTGTTTTTCTGCTCGTTGACATTAATAATCAAAATGGTGAAGGTGTGTGTGGCGGTTGGTTGCAGTAACAGAGAAGATAGACGGAGAGACTTGAAGTTCTACCGTATTCTGAGAGACCCGAAGAGGAGAGCGAGATGGACTGCTGTAATTCGACAAGAAATCTGGGCACCAAACGATCACCACAGACTGCAGTAGTCATTTTATATCTGGTAAGATGCATTTAATATATATTTAGAAGATTTTGGGCTGACAACCACAATTAAGATCATTGTGTGACGTTGGTGATTGGGGTCTATATAGTTGCCTCTTTTTCTTTGGGGGCGGAGTTGTTGTTTTGTTGGTGTTGTTGCCACGACTTCCGTGTCTAATTTTTTGCCGCCAAGCAAGCGTTACAATAATAACTAAAAATGAATGAAAACTAAATACTATTTAATATGTCATCATTATCATTTTAAAAATTTAAGTGACGGGTAAAAATAGATTATGACCGGATTTCTATGACCCTGTCAGTCAAAATGACAGACAATGAAAATGTCTAGCGCAACCTCTGATCTTCAGCTACATCATGACTTCTAAAATTTAACAGTGACTTTTGTATGAAGCCCTTTCGGCAATTTCTATCATGTCGTTTGATGGCTGCACTTCAGCTCGCAATTCAGTTTGACTTGAAGGTAGTTCCTTAGTGTGTCTGATTATAAATCAAAAAGGTCAATTGATAAAATCAAGTTACCGATGCAATTTTTGATTCAGGGAACATTTTTTTTTGCTAATTCTAAGAAGTGATCAGCAATAGTTGCAGGCAAATTGTGTTCGGCAACAAATTGGCAGAATAAAATCTCTGCTTTCGTCACTTTTCATTCTGCAGACTTCATCTTTATAACCAGTGTTGTTAATCTTACTTTTAAAAAGTCATTAATTACAGTTACAAATTACTTCTCCCAAAAATTTATTGAGTTAGTAACTCGGTTACCTGAATGTAAGAGTAATTAGTTACTTGTAGAGATGTCCCGATCGATCGGCATCCCGATCAATAGGGTCCGATCACGTCATTTTCAAAGTATCAGAATCGGCCAAAAAATATCGGACATGCCTTTTTTTTAATATATATCTATTTTTTTAATTGAATCGTTTTCTAACTGTATTTAACGTTACATACATAATGTGTTACACTCATCCAGAGTAGTTTTGGCTTAAAGTAGGGCTACCAAATTTATTGCGTTAACGGCAGTAATTAATTTTTTTCAACTAATCCCGTTAAAAAAATTAATGCATGCGCTGCACGACCCACTCACGCATTGCCGCGTTTTACCTATAGATAGCGCTAAAAGGCAGCATATAATGAGTAGAGAGAATTTTGACAGCCTTTGGAGCCATTTATTATGTGGCTAAAATCTTACAATACCTCTCTCAGCAATTAAAAATAACGTGGGAGGCAATGTGGGGGAAAAAGGTAATAGTTGATCTTTTTCTTAACACCCTATATTCTTTCCCAATGCAGAGAAGATATATGAATTGGTGCCCCTACGCACAGTCATGGTTGCACTTCCCATCATGCATTTGGGCAGAAGTTAAATGGCTGCAGTATCATCTACTGAAAGGTCAACAAATACACTAGATGGCAATATTTAGTCACAATATACAAAGCCACATTTATCCTTTAAGAATTACAAGTCTTTCTATCCGTGGATGCCTCTCACAGAAAGAATGTTAATAATGTAAATGCCATCTTGAGGATTTATTGTCATAATAAACAAATACAGTACTTATGTACTGTATGTTGAATGCATATATTCGTCCGAGTTTTATTCATTTTTTTCTTAATGCATTGCCAAAATGTATATGATCGGGAAAAATTATTGGGAATGATTGGAATTGAATCGGGAGCAAAAAAAGCAATCGGATCGGGAAATCACGGGATCGGCAGATACTTTAAAACGATCGGGATCGGATCGGGAGCAAAAAACATGATCGAAACAACCCTAATATTTACTCTCGGTCCGTTCCTCATTGCGTCCCAAAGACCGCGCTGACTGGGTTTTACTTTCGCTTTACCTGGTATAATTCAATAATCGGAATTTGGATATTTGTGAATCGTTCTCCAATCTTCCACGGCCGAATCGCGAATAATCTAAGAATCTGAAATTTCGCACGCCTCTACTCTTCCCTCTCCGTGCCTCTGACTTTTCTCGCGTCATTCAACCAACGTAACGCATAGTAACTAAAGTTGCACCGATACCGATACCAGTATCGGCAGGGGGCGCCGATCCGACCCGAACTGGTGGTATCGGTATCGACGAGTACCAACATTTAGAGCGCCGATACTGGCATCACTTGAACGCAAAGGTACTGTCCTCCCCACGTGAACTAACTTCCCAAATCCCGATGCATGACATCTGTATGTCTTTGTCTCAAAATTACAAAACGAAACTAGGCCTGCAAGCAGGACTGAACGGGCCCTCGCAATCTAGCGCAACTCGGACGTCACGCAACTCGGACTGTGTGCAGGTCAGGGTGGTGGCAGATCCTCCTCTCTAATCATCTCATTAGAACCTAACATGCTCGAAAGTCGCCTATTTACATTCCCACACCAAAGAGATAAAAACCCCTATTGGAGAGAGTACTACAAAAAAGGAGCCACTACTGAGCTGTGCAGTCAAGCCCTTATTCAAAACCAAAATTAATCTTCTAACTGGGCCAATTCGACCAAGTGTGCCAACTATTGTGGCTCTATAAGCTCCCTGAGTCTCTGAAAAAAAATATTTCCTTTAAATGGCGAACAAAGGGTCGTCACGGCAACAGACAGAGACACGTGGACATGGGCCGTAAAAAAGTATTTTAATAGGTCTTGAAACTACAATGACCAACATGAAAAGAACTGGACATGTTTTGGAAAAACGAGTGACTTTCTATCGCCACTAGTTGGCGCTGTAGGGTTGATGCAAATGACCCCTACAAGGCCCTTCAGGGTATGACTCTCAACAAGCACGGGAAGTTTGGCGCAGATATCTTGTATATCTGCCGAGTTATGACTGTTCAAAGTTTTTGGAGAGAAAAATTGTTGACAGTCATTTTCACTTTCCTGTTTGGACCCCTCCGCTTCAACGAAACTTCAATATTTTTCATCAGGAACCTGAAGACAGGTCTTAAGGTTTCCCTTATGCAGGTTTGAGGTAGATTGATTTTTTCCCTTTAGAGGAGGAGTGTGTCCCGTAAAAAAGGGCATTTCCTGTTCCCACTAGGAGGCGCCAGGCACAAATGATAAATTTTCAATCCAGTCCTGCTCAGGCTGGTATACCTCACACACATGGCAGATTTAAAATAGATTGAACGTTGTATGAGGGAGCTATCAGTCATTTTCCGAATTCGGTGTTTTGGCGAAACAATGGAAGAATTTGGCGCCCCGCCCAGGTCAGGCCCGTGAATGAAAACACACCATTTTTATAATTTAAGATTTCATATGCCTCATGAACAGTCTCACCAATTTTGAGAATGATCAAACTAATTCCCTAGGTGCCAAGGTGTAAAATGTGCACACTGTAAATCGATAAAAAGTTCACATTCAATCCAAAATACCCGATTTCCTGTAGGATTTGGAATGTGTGTGCAAGAGACTTTTTGGAGCAGTTTTGCACAAAGTTTTGACTCTCCAAATTTCATCACTCTATGTTAGAAAAACCTAAATGGAGAGGCCTTTTTGAAAATTTCAAGGGGGCGCCACTGAGCCATTTTGTTAAATTGTTTCGTAACGTTGCAAGATTATCGAACGTTATCCAAAGCCGCATGTATGTGCAAATTTTGGTGAGTTTTTATGCATATTCAAGCCTCCAAATGTAAACTCTTACTGTGAACCCATGAAAATTTCACATTCGATCCAAAATACCCGATTTCCTGTTGGATTTGGAATATGGGTGCAAGAGACTTTTTGGAGCAGTTTTGCATAAGGTATCTACTCCCCAAATTTCCTTGCTCTATGTTGAAAAAACCCAATAGGAAAGGCCTTTTTTAAAACTTCTTTCTGTCGCCACTAGTTGGCACTGTAGAGTTGATGCAAATGACCCCTACAAGAACCTTCAGGGTATGACTCTCAACAAACACGGAAAGTTTGGCGCAGATATGTTGCATATCTGCCGAGTTATGACTGTTCAAAATTTTTGGCGAGACAAATTGTTGACGGTCATTTTCACTTCCAGTTTGGACCTCTCCGCTTCAACGAAATCTCAATATTTTTCATCAGGGACCTGAACACATGTCTTGAGGCTCCCCTGAAACAGGTTTGAGGTCAATAGATTTTTTTCCCTTGGAGGAGGAGCCTGTCTTGTAAAGAAGGCCATTTCCTGTTCCCACTAGGGGGCGCCAGGCCTAATGGGTAATATTTCAATGCAGTCGTGTTCAGGCTGGGATATCTCATATACATGCTAGAAATGAAAAAGATTGAACGTTGTATCACGGAGTTTTTAATCATTTTCTGAATTTGGTATTTTGCCCAAAAATGGCCGACTTTGGGACCACGCCCAGGCCAGACCCTTGAATGAAAACACACCATTTTGAAAACTTAAGATCTCATAGGTCTCCTGAATAGTCTGACCAATTTTGAAGACGATCCAACTTTATCCTTCAGCGACAAGGTCTCAAATGTAAATCGATAAAATTTCGCATTTGACCCAAAATTTCCAGCTTCCTGTTGGGTTTGGAATATGGGTGCAAGAGACTTTTTGGAGCAGTTTTGCACAATGTATCGACTCGCCAAATTTCATCGTTCTACGTTGAAAAAACCTAATAGGAAAGGCCTTTTTGAAAATTTCAAGGGGGCGCCACTGAGCCATTTTGTTAAATTTTTTTGTAGATTATCAAAATTTACGCAAAGTTGAATGTATGTGCAAATTTTGGTGAGTTTTCGTGCATGTTCAAGCCTCCAAACGTAAACTCCAACTGTGAACCGAAAAAATTTCACATTCGATCCAAAATACCCGATTTCCTGTTGGATTTGGAATATGGGTGCAAGAGGCTTTTTTGAACAGTTAGGCATAAGGTATCTACTCCCCAAATTTCATTGCTCTACGTTGAAAACCTGAGAGGAGAGGCCTTTTTGAAAATTTTAAGGGTCAAGGGGGCGCCACTGAGCCATTTTTTGACATTTTTTCAAAACGACGCAAGATTATCGAAATTTACGCGAATCTGCACGTATGTGCAAATTTTGGTGACTTTTCGTGCATGTTCAGGCCTCCAAATTGGCCATTTTCATTTGCCATGAAGAAAGAATAATAATAATAATAATAATAATAATAATAATAATCCTTTGCATTACAATAGGGCCTTCGCACGTCTAGTGCTCGGGCCCTAATAATAATAATAATAATAATAACTAGGCCTGCAAGCAGGACTGAACGGGCCCTCGCAATCTAGCGCAACTCGGACGTCACGCAACTCGGACTGTGTGCAGGTCAGGCTGGTGGCAGATCCTCCTCTCTAATTATCTCATTAGAACCTAACATGCTCGAAAGTCGCCTATTTACATTCCCACACCCAAGAGATAAAAACCCCTATTGGAGAGAGTACTACAAAAAAGGAGCCACTACTGAGCTGTGCAGCCAAGCCCTTATTCAAAACCCAAAATTAATCTTCTAACTCGGCCAATTCGACCAAGTGTGCCAAATACTGTGGCTCTATAAGCTGCCTGAGTCTCTGAAAAAAAATATTTCCTTTAAATGGCGAACAAAGGGTCGTCACGGCAACAGACAGAGACACGTGGACATGGGCCGTAAATAAGTATTTTAATAGGTCTTGAAACTACAATGACCAACCTGAAAAGAACTGAACATGTATTGGAAAAACGAGTGACTTTCTATTGCCACTAGTTGGCGCTGTAGGTTTGATGCAAATGACCCCTACAAGGCCCTTCAGGGTATGACTCTCAACAAGCACGGGAAGTTTGCCGCAGATATGTTGTATATCTGCCGAGTTATGACTGTTCAAAATTTTTGGAGAGAAAAATTATTGACAGTCATTTTCACTTTCCTGTTTGGACCCCTCCGCTTCAACGAAACTTCAATATTTTTCATCAGGCACCTGAAGACAGGTCTTAAGGCTTCCCTTATGCAGGTTTGAGGTCGATTAATTTTTTCCCTTGGAGGAGGAGTGTGTCACCGTAAAAAAGGGCATTTCCTGTTCCCACTAGGAGGCGCCAGGCACAAATGGTAAATTTTCAATCCAGTCGTGCTCAGGCTGGTATACCTCACACACATGGCAGATTTAAAATAGATTGAACGTTGTATGAGGGAGTTATCAGTCATTTTCCGAATTCGGTGTTTTGGCGAAAAAATGGCCGACTTTGGCACCCCGCCCAGGTCAGGCCCGTGAATGAAAACACACCATTTTGATAACTTAAGATTTCATATGCCTCATGAACAGTCTCGCCAATTTTGAGAATGATCAAACTAATTCCCTAGGTGCCAAGGTGTAAAATGTGCACACTGTAAATCGATAAAAAATTCACATTCAATCCAAAATACCCGATTTCCTGTTGGGTTTGGAATACGCATGCAAGAGACTTTTTGGAGCAGTTTTGTACAAGGTATTGACTCTCCGAATTTCATCCATCTACGTTGAAAAAACCTAAATGGAGAGGCCTTTTTGAAAATTTCAAGGGGGCGCCACTGAGCCATTTTTTTACATTTTTTCGTAACGTTGCAAGATTATTGAACGTTATGCAAAGCCGCATGTATGTCGAAATTTTTGTGAGTTTTCGTGCATGTTCAAGCCTCCAAATGTAAACTCCTACTGTTAACCGATAAAAATTTCACATTTGATCCAAAATACCCGATTTCCTGTTGGATTTGGAAAATGGGTGCAAGAGACTTTTTGGAGCAGTTTTGCACAAGGTATCAACTCCCCAAATTTCCTCACTCTATGTTGGAAAAACCCAATAGGAAAGGCCTTTTTTAAAACTTCTTTCTGTCGCCACTAGTTGGCACTGTAGAGTTGATGCAAATGACCCCTACACGAACCTTCAGGGTATGACTCTCAACAAACACGGGAAGTTTGGCGCAGATATGTTGTATATCTGCCGAGTTATGACTGTTCAAAGTTTTTGGCGAGACAAATTGTTGACGGTCATTTTCACTTCCAGTTTGTACCTCTCCGCTTCTACAAAACCTCAATATTTTTCATTAGGCACCTGAACACATGTCTTGAGGCTCCCCTGAAACAGGTTTGAGGTCAATAGATTTTTTTCCCTTGGAGGAGGAGCCTGTCTCGTAAAGAAGGCCATTTCCTGTTCCCACTAGGGGGCGCCAAGCCTAATGGGTAAAATTTAAATGCAGTCGTGTTCAGGCTGGGATATCTCATATACTTGCTAGAAATGAAAAAGATTGAACGTTGTATCACGGAGTTTTTAATCATTTTCTGAATTTGGTGTTTTGCCCAAAAATGGCCAACTTTGGGACTACGCCCAGGCCAGACCCTTGGATGAAAACTCACCATTTTGAAAACTTAAGATCTCATATGTCTCCTGTATAGTCTGACCAATTTTGAAGACGATCCAACTATTTTCTTCAGCGACAAGGTCTCAAATGTAAATCGATAAAATTTCGCATTTGATCCAAAATTTCCGACTTCCTGTTGGATTTGGAATATAGGTGCAAGAGACTTTTTGGAGCAGTTTTACGCAATGTATCGACTCACCAAATTTCATCATTCTACGTTGAAAAAACCTAATAGGAAAGGCCTTTTTGAAAATTTCAAGGGGGCGCCACTGAGCGATTTTGTTAAATTTTTTTGTAGATTATCAAAATTTACGCAAAGTTGCATGTATGTGCAAATTTTGGTGAGTTTTCGTGCATGTTCAGGCCTCCAAACGTAAACTCCAACTGTGAACCGAAAAAATTTCACATTTGATCCAAAATATCCGATTTCCTGTCGGATTTGGAATATGGGTGCAAGAGGCTTTTTTGAACAGTTAGGCATAAGGTATCTACTCCCCAAATTTCATCGCTCTACGTTGAAAACCTGAGAGGAGAGGCCTTTTTGAAAATTTTAAGGGTCAAGGGGGCGCCACTGAGCCATTTTTTGAAATTTTTTCAAAATGACGCAAGATTATCAAATTTTACGCGAATCTGCACGTATGTGCAAATTTTGGTGACTTTTCGTGCATGTTCAGGCCTCCAAATTGGCCATTTTCATTTGCCATGAAGAAAGAAGAATAATAATAATAATAACTAGGCCTGCAAGCAGGACTGAACGGGCCCTCGCAATCTAGCGCAACTCGGACGTCACGCAACTCGGACTGTGTGCAGGTCAGGGTGGTGGCAGATCCTCCTCTCTAATCATCTCATTAGAACCTAACATGCTCGAAAGTCGCCTCTTACATTACCACACCCAAGAGATAAAAACCCCTATTGGAGAGATTACTACAAAAAAGGAGCCACTACTGAGCTGTGCAGCCAAGCCCTTATTCAAAACCAAAATTAATCTTCTAACTGGGCCAATTTGACCAAGTGTGCCAAATATTGTGGCTCTATAAGCTGCCTGACTCTCTGGAAAAAAATATTTCCTTTAAATGGCGAACAAAGGGTCGTCATGGCAACAGACAGACACGTGGACATGGGCCGTAAATAAGTATTTTAATAGGTCTTGAAACTACAATGACCAAACTGAAAAGAACTGGATATGTATTGGAAAAACGAGTGACTTTCTATTGCCACTAGTTGGCGCTGTAGGGTTGATGCAAATGACCCCTACAAGGCACTTCAGGGTATGACTCTCAACAAGCACGGGAAGTTTGTCGCAGATATGTTGTATATCTGCCGAGTTATGACTGTTCAAAGTTTTTAGCGAGACAAATTGTTGACGGTCATTTTCACTTTCCTGTTTGGACCCCTCCGCTTCAACGAAACCTCAATATTTTTCATCAGGCACCTGAACACAGGTCTTAAGGCTTCCCTTATACAGGTTTGAGGTAGATTGTTTTTTTCCCTTTAGAGGAGGTGTGTGTCCCGTAAAAAAAGGGCTTTTCCTGTTCCCACTAGGAGGCGCCAGGCACAAATGGTAAATTCTCAATCCAGTCCTGCTCAGGCAGGTATACCTCACACACATGCCAGATTTAAAATAGATTGAACGTTGTATGAGGGAGTTATCAGTCATTTTCTGAATTTGGTGTTTTGGCGAAAAAATGGCCGACTTTGGCACCCCGCCCAGCTCAGGCCCGTGAATGAAAACACACCATTTTGATAACTTAAGATTTCATATGCCTCATGAACAGTCTCGCCAATTTTGAGAATGATCAAACTAATTCCCTAGGTGCCAAGGTGTAAAATGTGCACACTGTAAATCGATAAAAATTTCACATTCAATCCAAAATACCCGATTTCCTGTTGGGTTTGGAATACGCATGCAAGAGACTTTTTGGAGCAGTTTTGTACAAGGTATCGACTCTCCGAATTTCATCCCTCTACGTTGAAAAAACCTAAATGGAGAGGCCTTTTTGAAAATTTCAAGGGGGCGCCACTGAGCCATTTTGTTACATGTTTTCGTAACGTTGCAAGATTATCGAACGTTATGCAAAGCCGCATGTATGTCCAAATTTTTGTGAGTTTTCGTGCATGTTCAAGCCTCCAAATGTAAACTCCTACTGTGAACCGATAAAAATTTCACATTCGATCCAAAATACCCGATTTCCTGTTGGATTTGGAATACGGGTGCAAGAGACTTTTTGGAGCAGTTTTGCACAAGGTATCGACTCCCCAAATTTCATCACTCTCTGTTAAAAAAACCTAATAGGAAACGCCTTTTTGAAAAATTCAAGGGGGCGCCACTGAGGCATTTTGCTACATTTTTTCGTAACATTGCAAGATTATCGAACGTTATCTAAAGCCGCATGTATGTGCAAATTTGTACAAGTTTTTGTGCATATTCAAGCCTCCAAATGTAAACTCCTACTGTGAACCCATGAAAATTTCACATTCGATCCAAAATACCCGATTTCCTGTTGGATTTGGAATATGGGTGCAAGAGACTTTTTGGAGCAGTTTTGCATAAGGTATCTACTCCCCAAATTTCCTTGCTCTATGTTGAAAAAACCCAATAGGAAAGGCCTTTTTTAAAACTTCTTTCTGTCGCCACTAGTTGGCACTGTAGAGTTGATGCAAATGACCCCTACAAGAACCTTCAGGGTATGACTCTCAACAAACACGGGAAGTTTGGCGCAGATATGTTGTATATCTGCCGAGTTATGACTGTTCAAAGTTTTTTGCGTGACAAATTGTTGACGTTCATTTTCACTTTCCTGTTTGGACCCCTCCGCCTCAACGAAACCTCAATATTTTTCATCAGGCACCTGAACACAGGTCTTAAGGCTCCCCTGATGCAGGTTTGAGGTCAACAGATTTTTTTCCCTTGGAGGAGGAACCTGTCTCGTAAAAAAAGGCATTTCCTGTTCTCACTAGGGGGCGCTAGACCTAATGGGTAATATTTCAATGCACTCGTGTTAAGGGTGGGATACCACACATACATGCCAAATATGAAAAAGATTGAACGTTGTGTCAAGGAACTATAAGTCATTTACTGAATTTGTCATTTTGCCGAAAAAATGGTCGACTTTGGCACCACGCCCAGGTCAGACCCGTGAATGAAAACGCACCATTTTCAAAACTTAAGATTTCATATGTCTCCTGAACAGTCTCACCAATTTTGAAGATGATCCAACTAACTCCCTCGGCGAAAAGGTCTCAAATGTGCACCCTGTAAATCGATAAAAATTTCATATTTGATCCAAAATAACCGATTTCCTGTTGGGTTTGGAATATGCGTGTAAATGCTTTTTTGGAGCGGTTTTGGACAAGGTATAGACCCCCCAAATTTCATTGCTCTACGCTGACAGACCCTAATGTTATAGGCCAATTTTAAAATTTCAAGGGGGCGCCACTGAGCCATTTTGTTATATTTTTTTGCAACGTTGCAAAATTATCGAAATTTACAATTTTCCGGACGTATGTGCAAATTTTGGTGACTTTTCGTGCATGTTCAGGCCTCCAAATTGGCCGTTTTCATTTGCCCTGAAAAAAAAAAAAAAAAAAAAAAATAAAAAAAAAAATAATCCTTTGCAAAACAATAGGGCCTTCGCACGCTTAGTGCTCGGGCCCTAATAACTAGGCCTGCAAGCAGGACTGAACGGGCCCTCGCAATCTAGCGCAACTCGGACGTCATGCAACTCGGACAGTGTGCAGGTCAGGGTGGTGGCAGATCGTCCTCTCTAATCATCTCATTAGAACCTAACATGCGCGAAAGTTGCCTCTTTACATTCACACACCTAAGAGATAAAAACCCCTATTGGACAGAGGACTACAAAAAAGGAGCGAATAAAGGGTCATCACAGCAACAGACAGAGACATGTGGACATGGGCCGTAAAATAAGTATTTTAAAAGGTCTTGAAACTACAATGACCAACCTGAAAAGAACTGGACATATATTTTAAAAAATGAGTGACTTTCTATTGCCACTAGTTGGCGCTGTAGGGTTGATGCAAATGACCCCTACAGGACCCTTCAGACTATGACACAACAAGCACGATATGTTTGGCGCAGATATGTTGTAGAAGTTATGACTGTTCAAAACTTGTGGTGAGACGAAATGGCTTCAGTCATTTTTACTTCTCCTGTTGGACCCTTCTGCTTCAACCAAACCTCAGTATTTTTCATCAGGCACCTGAACACATGTCTTCAGGCTCCCCTGATGCAGGTTTGAGGTGAATAGATTTTTTTTTCCTTGGAGGAGGAGCCTGTTTCGTAAAAAAGGCATTTCCTGTTCCCACTAGGGGGCGCTAGGCCTAATGAGTAATATTTCAATGCACTCGTGTTCAGGGTGGGATCCCGCACATACATGCCAGATATGAAAAAGATTGAACGTTGTTTCAAGGAGCTATTAGTCCTTTACTGAATTTGTCATTTTGCCGAAAAAATGGCCGACTTTGGCACCACGCCCAGGTCAGACCCATGAATGAAAACACACCATTTTGAAAAGTTTAGATTTCATAGGTCTCCTGAATTGTCTAACCAATTTTGAAGATGATCCAATTGATTCCCTCTGTGACAAGGTCTCAAATGTGCACCCTGTTAATTGATAAAAATTTCACATTCGATCCAAAATACCCGATTTCCTGTTGGGTTTGGAATATGGGTGCAAGAGACTTTTTGGAGCAGTTTTGCACAAGGTATCGACTCCCCAAATTTCATTGCTCTACGTTAAAAAAACCTAATAGGAAACGCCTTTTTGAAAAATTCAAGGGGGCGCCACTGAGCCATTTTGTTACATTTTTTTGTAACGTTGCAAGATTATCGAAATCCACACAAAGCCGCATGTATGTGCAAAATTTGGTGAGTTTTCGTGCATGTCCAGGCCTCCAAATGTAAACTGTACTAGAAATGGACAGAAATTTCACATTTGATCCAAAATACCCGATTTTCTGTTGGATTTGGAATATGGGTGCAAGAGGCTTTTTTGAGCAGTTAGGCATAAGGTATCTACTCCCCAAATTTCATTGCTCTACGTTGAAAAAACCCAACAGGAAAGGCCTTTTTTAAAACTTCTTTCTGTCGCCACTAGTTGGCACTGTAGAGTTGATGCAAATGACCCCTACAAGAACCTTCAGGGTATGACTCTCAACAAACACGGAAAGTTTGGCGCAGATATGTTGCATATCTGCCGAGTTATGACTGTTCAAAGTTTTTGGCGAGACAAATTGTTGACGGTCATTTTCACTTCCAGTTTGGACCTCTCCGCTTCAACGAAACCTCAATATTTTTCATCAGGCACCTGAACACATGTCTTGAGGCTCCCCTGAAACAGGTTTGAGGTCAATAGATTTTTTTCCCTTGGAGGAGGAGCCTGTCTCGTAAAGAAGGCCATTTCCTGTTTCCACTAGGGGCGCCAGGCCTAATGGGTAATATTTCAATGCAGTCGTGTTCAGGCTGGGATATCTCATAAACATGCTAAAAATGAAAAAGATTGAACGTTGGATCACGGAGTTTTTAATCATTTTCTGAATTTGGTATTTTGCCTAAAAATGGCCGACTTTGGGACCACGCCCAGGCCAGACCCTTGAATGAAAACACACCATTTTGAAAACTTAAGATCTCATAGGTCTCCTGAATAGTCTGACCAATTTTGAAGACGATCCAACTTTATCCTTCAGCGACAAGGTCTCAAATGTAAATCGATAAAATTTCGCATTTGACCCAAAATTTCCAGCTTCCTGTTGGGTTTGGAATATGGGTGCAAGAGACTTTTTGGAGCAGTTTTGTACAATGTATCGACTCACTAAATTTCATTGTTCTACGTTGAAAAAACCTAATAGGAGAGGCCTTTTTGAAAATTTCAAGGGGGCGCCACTGAGCCATTTTGTTAAATTTTTTTGTAGATTATCAAAATTTACGCAAAGTTGAATGTATGTGCAAATTTTGGTGAGTTTTCGTGCATGTTCAAGCCTCCAAACGTAAACTCCAACTGTGAACCGAAAAAATTTCACATTCGATCCAAAATACCCGATTTCCTGTTGGATTTGGAATATGGGTGCAAGAGGCTTTTTTGAACAGTTAGGCATAAGGTATCTACTCCCCAAATTTCATTGCTCTACGTTGAAAACCTGAGAGGAGAGGCCTTTTTGAAAATTTTAAGGGTCAAGGGGGCGCCACTGAGCCATTTTTTGACATTTTTTCAAAACGACGCAAGATTATCGAAATTTACGCGAATCTGCACGTATGTGCAAATTTTGGTGACTTTTCGTGCATGTTCAGGCCTCCAAATTGGCCATTTTCATTTGCCATGAAGAAAGAAGAATAATAATAACTAGGCCTGCAAGCAGGACTGAACGGGCCCTCGCAATCTAGCGCAACTCGGACGTCACGCAACTCGGACTGTGTGCAGGTCAGGGTGGTGGCAGATCCTCCTCTCTAATCATCTCATTAGAACCTAACATGCTCGAAAGTCGCCTATTTACATTCCCACACCCAAGAGATAAAAACCCCTATTGGAGAGACTACTACAAAAAAGGAGCCACTACTGAGCTGTGCAGCCAAGCCCTTATTCAAAACCAAAATTAATCTTCTAACTGGGCCAATTCGACCAAGTGTGCCAACTATTGTGGCTCTATAAGCTCCCTGAGTCTCTGAAAAAAAATATTTCCTTTAAATGGCGAACAAAGGGTCGTCACGGCAACAGACAGAGACACGTGGACATGGGCCGTAAAAAAGTATTTTAATAGGTCTTGAAACTACAATGACCAACATGAAAAGAACTGGACATGTTTTGGAAAAACGAGTGACTTTCTATCGCCACAAGTTGGTGCTGTAGGGTTGATGCAAATGACCCCTACAAGGCCCTTCAGGGTATGACTCTCAACAAGCACGGGAAGTTTGGCGCAGATATCTTGTATATCTGCCGAGTTATGACTGTTCAAAGTTTTTGGAGAGAAAAATTGTTGACAGTCATTTTCACTTTCCTGTTTGGACCCCTCCGCTTCAACGAAACTTCAATATTTTTCATCAGGCACCTGAAGACAGGTCTTAAGGTTTCCCTTATACAGGTTTGAGGTAGATTGATTTTTTCCCTTTAGAGGAGGAGTGTGTCCCCTAAAAAAGGGCATTTCCTGTTCCCACTAGGAGGCGCCAGGCACAAATGGTAAATTTTCAATCCAGTCCTGCTCAGGCTGTTATACCTCACACACATGCCAGATTTAAAATAGATTGAAGGTTGTATGAGGGAGTTATCAGTCATTTTCCGAATTCGGTGTTTTGGCGAAAAAATGGAAGAATTTGGCGCCCCGCCCAGGTCAGGCCCGTGAATGAAAACACACCATTTTTATAACTTAAGATTTCATATGCCTCATGAACAGTCTCACCAATTTTGAGAATGATCAAACTAATTCCCTAGGTGCCAAGGTGTAAAATGTGCACACTGTAAATCGATAAAAAGTTCACATTCAATCCAAAATACCCGATTTCCTGTAGGATTTGGAATGTGTGTGCAAGAGACTTTTTGGAGCAGTTTTGCACAAAGTTTTGACTCTCCAAATTTCATCACTCTATGTTAGAAAAACCTAAATGGAGAAGCCTTTTTGAAAATTTCAAGGGGGCGCCACAGAGCCATTTTGTTAAATTGTTTCGTAACGTTGCAAGATTATCGAACGTTATCCAAAGCCGCATGTATGTGCAAATTTTGGTGAGTTTTTATGCATATTCAAGCCTCCAAATGTAAACTCTTACTGTGAACCCATGAAAATTTCACATTCGATCCAAAATACCCGATTTCCTGTTGGATTTGGAATATGGGTGCAAGAGACTTTTTGGAGCAGTTTTGCATAAGGTATCTACTCCCCAAATTTCCTTGCTCTATGTTGAAAAAACCCAATAGGAAAGGCCTTTTTTAAAACTTCTTTCTGTCGCCACTAGTTGGCACTGTAGAGTTGATGCAAATGACCCCTACAAGAACCTTCAGGGTATGACTCTCAACAAACACGGAAAGTTTGGCGCACATATGTTGCATATCTGCCGAGTTATGACTGTTCAAAATTTTTGGCGAGACAAATTGTTGACGGTCATTTTCACTTCCAGTTTGGACCTCTCCGCTTCAACGAAACCTCAATATTTTTCATCAGGGACCTGAACACATGTCTTGAGGCTCCCCTGAAACAGGTTTGAGGTCAATAGATTTTTTTCCCTTGGAGGAGGAGCCTGTCTCGTAAAGAAGGCCATTTCCTGTTCCCACTAGGGGGCGCCAGGCCTAATGGGTAATATTTCAATGCAGTCGTGTTCAGGCTGGGATATCTCATATACATGCTAGAAATGAAAAAGATTGAACGTTGTATCACGGAGTTTTTAATCATTTTCTGAATTTGGTATTTTGCCCAAAAATGGCCGACTTTGGGACCACGCCCAGGTCAGACCCTTGAGTGAAAACTCACCATTTTGAAAACTTAAGATCTCATATGTCTCCTGAATAGTCTGACCAATTTTGAAGACGATCCAACTATTTTCTTCAGCGACAAGGTCTCAAATGTAAATCGATAAAATTTCACATTTGATCCAAAATTTCCGGCTTCCTGTTGGGTTTGGAATATGGGTGCAAGAGACTTTTTGGAGCAGTTTTGCACAATGTATCGACTCGCCAAATTTCATTGTTCTACGTTGAAAAAACCTAATAGGAAAGGCCTTTTTGAAAATTTCAAGGGGGCGCCACTGAGCCATTTTGTTAAATTTTTTTGTAGATTATCAAAATTTACGCAAAGTTGCATGTATGTGCACATTTTGGTGAGTTTTCGTGCATGTTCAGGCCTCCAAATGTAAACTCCAACTGTGAACCGATAAAAATTTCACATTTGATCCAAAATATCCGATTTCCTGTTGGATTTGGAATATGGGTGCAAGAGGCTTTTTTGAACAGTTAGGCATAAGGTATCTACTCCCCAAATTTCATTGCTCTACGTTGAAAACCTGAGAGGAGAGGCCTTTTTGAAAATTTTAAGGGTCAAGGGGGCGCCACTGAGCCATTTTTTGACATTTTTTCAAAACGACACAAGATTATCGAATTTTACGCAAAGCTGCACGTATGTGCAAATTTTGGTGACTTTTCGTGCATGTTCAGGCCTCCAAATTGGCCATTTTCATTTGCCCTGAAAAAAGAAGAATAATAATAATAATAATAATAATCCTTTGCAAAACAATAGGGCCTTCGCACGCTCAGTGCTCGGGCCCTAATTAACACCTTCGTATTCAATATTAAGGATGTTCACTACAACACATCTCCGCAATGTTACGCTGCTCATCTAACATAGAATTCACAAACGATTAGCATGCGTGAGCTAGCGCCTGCTGTTGTAACGACGATGGGATCAGAAAGGTTAAGACCGTGGGAGACTAAGCAAACTCATGGTTTCATGATGAACAATAAGTGGCAAATTAAGAGCGCCGTACTTCAAACTCGTCCTGTTTATGAAAGTCGATTTTCATATGCTGGTGTTGTGCAGTAATGAGCAGAAATGACTTCTGTGGCCAGAAAACACTCAAAAGCGCACACTAGATATCATCAAATAGCAACCTAGATGTGCTACATTAGATCCCATGCCATTAGCTGCGTGAGCCCAGAGCGACGTGTAGTCCATATACTACATAGATGAATTAGAAACCGCCATGACTGAATGGAAGTTAAGCAGGCCAAATCAATCCATACCAGTGACTATAGATAATGCTGCAAATACTGTTAATTTAGTACATGTTACAGATGGACTCGGACCACAAATAGGATGTTTTGCTTATATGGTAAATATAGCTGCTAAGAGAGCTGCAGCAATCAACAGTGTGCCCCACTTTACAAACAGTAAAGATTGTTCTCGCCACTTTTATACAAAATTTCTTTAGATCAGTAAGAAGTAAGCACATAAACAGGGGTGCACATAATTTTTTTGCCCAGGTCTCAGAGGAGGACCTGGAGATGCAACTTGGTCCTCATTGAGCTTGAGAGCCGACCCGCCAGATGCGATAAAATTATGACAAGCTTTACTTGGAGCCAATTACCTTAAATCAATTTTATTAACAATTAACACTTGATTAACATCAACTGGCGCAACAAAATTGCCATTACTCTGAAGTGAAATGTAAAGACATATACAGGGGTACGCATATTTTTTTTGCCTCCCACATTAACTCCAAGCCTCTGTAAAAGTGGGATGTCCACCTCTTAAGAGCTCATTGAACGTGCATGTTTAGCTTTGTGAAATGCGAGCAAAAACACGTTTGTCAGTGCATGGCGCTGTTCTTCAATAACTTTTTTCCGCCACTTGTCCATAGGGCGAGTGGGGTCCTGTGTGACATCGATAGTTTGCTTAATTGCCATCATGCTCTCTGTTTTTTTCGTGATATTCAAAGTTTGGATGGCTGAAATTCTTTGACCCTACATAAAATGCGTTGCTCTTATCAGCGACATTGAGATTCTCACGGCAAGTTTAGCACCACATTTCCATGAGAGCATCATTTGCTTCTAGCCATGGTACCTCCTGCAGCCACTTTTCAGCAAAAGTCCTTTTTTTCGGTAGCTCCGGTGACGTCTCTGTCGTCTGCAGTGTTGTTAATTTTACTTTGAAAAAGTAATTAATTACAGTTACAAAGTACTTCTCCCAAAAAGTAATTGCGTTAGTAACTCAGTTACCTGAATGTAAGAGTAATTAGTTACTTGGAAAAGTAACTAGTGGTAATTTTCTTTTTTTTTTCTCCCAAAAAAACAAAAAACAAAAACAGGTCACGCAATGTGAAGTTTAAAGGGTTTGGGGGACAATTGGCCCTAGCCCAATTCTTTACCCTCCACTTAATTAGACACATGGGTATTGCGATAACTAGATAGTAACCTTTGCTATGTGTGGAAGTCATTTAAAGTTGTGAATCAACCGTTAAAGTTGTTAAAATTGCTCCCGTTATTTCATTAGTTCCCTTCTGTCTACTTTAAACATGTGTAAGTTTTAAAACTGTTTCATCATTTAAAGATAGATTTAAGTTTAGATTTTGCCGATTTAGGAGCATTTTAGATTAAAAAATAAATAAATAAATAAAAAGTTACTTAGGTTCGCTATGAAGGATCTCTACATCAGAGCCTTCCTGAGAGGTCTACTGCTTTAAGATGGCGGCTGTTTACTACTGCATGTAGTCATTAAAACATGTTGCCAATGCAGCTGTGTCTGTCAATTGCATCTAGTTCTATAATATGATATCTACCGTGTCATGTGGGCGTAGTTTGTCGGCTATGGCTACAGTCAGGTATTATTGGAGCCACCTAGCATCGCGGTTGCAACGGCGTCTTCCCCACTCCTGCTCTGCTCTCTCATCTCCGTGAGTCCGTTTCTCTCAGACTTATTTTATTCAACCAACTTAGTAACGCATACTAACGCACGCCTTTCCCGCCTCAGTAACGGTAATGGCGTTGCCAAGATCAGAAAAGTAATTAATTAGATTACTCATTACTGAAAAAAAACAACGCCGTTAGTAACGCCGTTATATTCTAACGCCGTTATTAACAACACTGGTCGTCTGTCTGTCTTTTGACGGGTGTGGGGGAACACGGAAATAATTATTCAGTGGGACCTGCCTCTTTGACATTTTGAGAATAGATTTTCTCGTGTCCGCCGCAAATACAGTGGTCAGCCATCAGTACGCAAAAGCGTATTGAAGCCGTTGAGGGCCAGCGCATTTGTCTACGTCCAGTACGCATGCGCGCATGCGGACCACTTATGTGCACCCCTGCACATAAATATTATGCACTAAAATGTTTGTTTATATGATGGCACTGTTATTTTTGCTTGTTAGCAAATACAAAAACATAAAAAAAAAAAAGATAAGTTGTATTTTCTGTTTCAGAGCATTAAATGTATTGAATTATATTGAAAATCAAACTGAACCGTGACTTAAATGTATCATTGCATCCCTTATACGTACATATTATATATATATATATATATATATATATATTTTTTTTTTTGCAAACAGAGTGGTATCGGAATGGTATCGGTATCGGCCGATACTGCACAGCCAGGTATCTGTATTGGTATCGGGCCCAAAAAATAGTATCGGTGCAACACTAATAGTAACGCACATTGTCTCGAAACGGGGACAAAATCTAAACGGAGAAAAATAAAAAAACGTAATGCACAAAAACCGTAGATTTTGAAAGTACGGCGTACACATGTAAAAATCAGTGCTCACTTGTACAAATTAAGCCGAAAGCGTACAACTTCATAGGTATGCAAGCTGCACCGAGGGATTTCGATTGATGAAGTTACAAAGCAACATGCGAGTAGTCTGCAATCAAATCTACCAAATTCATAAGCATTCATGAGTTTGTTACACAGGTAGGCAAGTATGCGCCATAAAACGTGAGCACACATCCTGGGACACTTAAACAGCATAATTATGAACAGACTCAACAACACTGCCCGTGGCTCCAAATATCTTCAGATGCAAACAGACGATGGCCAGCCACATGTTGGCGTTCAGCCAAGTGAAAAAGATTCTTTTCTTCCTTTGAGCAACGTACACATTCATATGACCTCGATCCTAACTATTGTGACATTTATGCCTAAACTGTGGTGGTTTTTACATGAGCTTTAGCTGAACTTTGACCTCGAAAGTGTACTAAATGGGGTGCAGAGGAATGGGCCCCATTCTTTCACCTCATAGACTATACAATTTATGTAACACAGCTCAGGAGATAATCCAGCCTATTTATGAACTAAACAGCATTTCAATATTAGACATGTTGTCAAAATGTGCTTTCCAAGTAGCTGGCAAGCAGTCCAGGGTGGAACCGGTCTCTTGCTCAATGTCAGGCGTCATCCTAATGAAATCACACAGGAAAGAAAATGGATTCAAGGCAAAAAAACACATTGGATTAAATTGTTTTTGTAAACAAAATAACCTGGAACAGCAGCTAGTGCTTTGTTCAAGTTTGTTTTTTAAAAATATACTCCATATTATGTTTACAGCAAGGGTGTAGGTTAGCATAGGGACGGTAGGGACTAGGGGTGTGACAAAATATCGAAATGGTGATATATCGTGATACTTTGCATCCCACGACCTTCCAACAGTATATACAGTATGTCCAGCCCAGGGGTCGCGTTAACCGAATATTTTCCGTCGTTGACCGGTTTTTTAAAACGGTGACGGAAAAGTCCATCCGTCGTTTTGACAGGTTGCAATTCACACCCCAGACCACAGGATGGCGAGTGAGCATATTAATAAGCTATTGTCTCTCTTGATGCATGACGTCGCTGGCCTTACTCGGAAAAATGTCCGAACTAGCATTCAGGTGTAGCAAACACGGAAACGTTAGGAAGCTTTGGAGAGCATTGTCTAAGGCTACGTTCATTCTACAGGTCTTAATGCACGAATCCAATTTTTTCGTGTTTTTCCGACTCGAGTCAGGCATTAACTTGACGGTCTGAACGGGACAAGTCGCATAGAAGTGGACCATTTCAAATCCGATCTGGGTCATTTTTTTATGTGGTTCAAATCCGATCTGGGCCACATTTTTCCAGACTGTCGCGGCGGTCTGTACCGTCCAGTTTCCCAAATCCGATTTCAGTTGTGCGTTATTAGCGCCTAGCTTGCAGTGAACACGGCTTTTGGGGAAGGGCCGGGCTTGACAACAGTCATAAAAAAATTAAAATGGGTTGAGGATAAGCATGAGAATGATCGGTTTTCTCTCTGCTCTATGTGAGCTACATTTCAACATTTCCTACACGGCCCAGAGTCGGGAGAGGGGTCTGGCTGCAGCCCGTTTTGGAGAGTCGGGGCAAACTGCCCGTATGTGTGTGTGTGACATGCATGGACAGTGCGTGCATGCTATCGATCCATATAAACTGTGAAAATAAGCCTAAACGGGGATTATTTATGTCTGTTATTTGTCTCCTCCTTTTGAAAAGCAAAATATGATAGCCCTGGAATGACGGATGGCTTGTCATTTGTTTTGATGCTTCCGCGCACCGGCGCGTGTCGGACTGCGAATTAGAGCGCATGCGTAATACTTGAATGGTCTCAATGGACAAAGGCAGTCTGAACGGGCACGCCAAAAAACGGATATGACAAAAAAATCGGATTTGTGCATTAAGATCTGTAGTATTACTGTAGCCTAATTGAATGAGCAGGGACAAACAGCTTGGAGTCAGAAGTACGCGCGCTATTCTCAAACCTGAACGCACCCAGAGTCTTGGATGACAAATCAACAGAGCAGAGAGTAGACACAACATGGCTGGTAGTTTCTTCAATTTATTCAGAGTTCAGTAAGTAACGCACCACTTTTGACCAACACTGCTATTGAATATGTCATTATTATCATTTTAAAAATTTAAGTGACGGGTAAAAATAGATTTTGACTGGATTTTTATGACCCTGTCAGTCAAAATGACAGACAACGAAAAAGTCTAGCACAACCTCTGGTCCAGCCTCTATCGTACTTCTTTGTACTTCTGGGTGATTACTGGGTCACATCGGTTTGCACCCGAGAGCTCTTGTTCATAAAGCCTTCGAAGCAAAGCAATCCATGGTTGGGGTCGTATTCATTTCTCTAATCCAGCTATCGAGGTAACACTTGTCTTTGGAGTTCAAATTTGGGCTTCCCTGACATTAACCAGGAAAGTAGGCTATTAAAATGTTTTTACATTTAAATATGCAAATGAGCCACTGCACTTTGGTTTAAAGATGTCCCGATCACGTCATTTTCAAAGTATCGGAATCGGCAAAAAAATACCGGACATGCCTTTTTTAATATATATACAGTATATATTTTCAAATTAAATAGTTTTCTAATTGTATGTAACGTTACAGACAAAATGTCTTACACTCATCCGGAGTCTTTAGTTTTGGCTTAAAGTAGGGTTATCAAATTTATCGCGTTAACAGCGGTAATAACATTAAAATATTTAACGCAATTAACGCATGCGCTGCACTACCCACTCACGCATTGTCGCGTTCAATCTATAATGGCACTGTTTTACGTATACATAGAGCTAAAAGGCAACCTAAAATGAGTAGAGAGAATTTTGGCAGCCTTTGAAGCCTTTTTTTAATTGGTTAAAGCCTTACAAATATTCCTCTCTCAACAATTAGAAACCTAGTGGGAAGCAATGTGAGGAAGAAAGGTAGTAGTTGATCTTTTTCTTAACACCCTATGTTATTTCCCAACGCAGAGAAGATATATCAATTGGTACAACTACGCACAGTCATGGTTGCACTTTCCATTATGCATTTGGGCAGAATAGTTAAATGGCTACAGTATCATTTACTGAAAGGTCAACAAATACACTAGATGGCAATATTTAGTCACAATATACAAAGTCACATTTATCCTTTAAGAATTACAAGTCTTTCTATCCGTGGATCCCTCTCACAGAAAGAATGTTAATAATGTAAATGCCATCTTGAGGATTTATTGTCATAATAAACATATACAGTACTTATGTACTGTATGTTGAATGTATATATTCGTCCGAGTTTTATTCATTTTTTTCTTAATGCATTGCCAAAATGTATATGATCGGGAAAAATTATCGGGAATGATTGGAATTGAATCGGGAGCAAAAAAAAAAAAAAAAAAAAAAGCAATCTGATCGGGAAATATCGGGATCGGCAGCAGATACTCAAACTAAAACGATCGGGATCGGATCGGGAGCAAAAAAAAACATGATCGGAACAACCCTACTTTGGTTCATGAAGTGTTCGGTGAACAGCAGTTTATGATAACCTATGGGTTCATTTCTAAGCGCAATCTACAGTATGTGCAGAAGACCTGCTAGCATTCTATAACATTACAGATATGCTATGCTATTCTTCCAGAAACAAAACACCGAAAAGGGGACTTGGCATTAAATCCAAAACTAATCCTCAACACAAGTTATGTTGTGTTAGTACGCTCACACAGGATATTCTGTCTCCCGGTTCATTCACACAAATTCACCCCGTCTATGGGAATGCCATGCGTTGCTCTAATTAGTCCCAGAACCAGGGCTATAACGAGTACCAGACGCAAGACACATTAACATACAGCAGTATGTCACTTTTTTGGTTACTCATAGCAACAAAAAAGACCTGATGAAACCTTTTTGTTGTGTTTTTAGCCCTAACCTCTCGCTGCCACCCTCTCCCAGTCAAAATGGATTGGGCATCTAGCAGCGTCAATGGCAGACAATGAGTTAAATGCAAAATTGGAAACTGAAAATCGACAACTACAAATAGAGTACTATGCATAAGGTTTTTCTTCATCTGGTTGTAAATTTCTGAGAGTTGTGAATGTTTATGATTAGCCCAATGCTTCCACAAAGCAATAATATTTTTATAAGCGGATTACAGACATTGGGCGGCACGGCGACTGACTGGCTAACACGTCACCTAATAGTTATACAGACTCATACGGCTGATGAATGAATGATAATAGAGTACGTATATTTATTAAATTGATTGAAATGTCACATTGAAAATAACGTTGTTTGCTTACCAATATGATTAATTGTATTTTGTAGGAATTGCCAAGTGTTTCTTTCAGTTTCTTGCAATCAATGTGCCAGATAGAACATTTCTACAATCACCCTCCAAGTTTATTTTGGAAAGTGCTTGCCCTTTTTCCTAGTTATATCGTCTCTTTCCCACATGAATTTGTGATACAAGGCTTTGATATCCCATGTAGGGCTGAAGCTATCGATTATTCTAGTAGTCGATTAATAGATGAACTAGTTCGAATAATCGGGTAATCGGATAGGGAATATAAAAAATATTTAAAATACCTGAGCTGAGCCTGAAAGGGTAAAATAAATAAATAAATGAGGATCTAAGTACAACAAAATAACAATTAGCCAACTTACATTATAGACTTCATAATATATTGACGGGGCAATTAATAGTAGACCTATTAAAAAAAAAAAACAACAACCTTAGAATTCAAATATTTTCAAAACCAAAGCCCTGAATTCCTTATAGATATGAATGTAAAACAGTCTCGATTCTTGGTTAAAAGAAAAAAAAAAAAAAAACCGGCAGATAGCATTTATTTGACGTAGATATGTCAAAGAATGATGCTAGTCAGTTAGCAAATGTGGCGGCAGCCTTACAACGAAGCTTTTTACGTTGAAAATTCTTGTGAATAAATGCTTAAATCCCTGAATTCTTTATAGATATGAACATAAAACGGTCTCGATTCTTTGTTAAAGGCATAAAAACGGGCAGTTAGCATTTATTTTATGTTAATATGTCGAAGAATGATGCTAGTCTGTTAGCCAATGTGGCAGCAGCCTTACAACAAAGCTTTTTATGTTGAAAATCCTTGTGAATAAATCCCAGAATTCTTTATAGATATGAAAGTGAAACAGTCTCGATTCTTTGTTAAAAGAGCATAAAAACAAGCATTTAGCATTTATTTTACGTAAATATGTCGAAGTACGATGCTTGTCTGTTAGCCAATGTGGTGGCAGCCTGACAATAAAGAGCTTTTTATGTTGAAAATTCTTGTGAATAAATGCTTAAATCCCCGAATTCTTTATAGATATGAACGTAAAACAGTCTTGATTCTTTGTGAAAAGCAAAAAACCAGGCAGTTAGCATTTATTTTACGTAAATATGTCGAAGAATGATGCTAGACTGGTAGCCAATGTGGCAGCAGCCTTCCAACTAAGAGCTTTTTACATTGAAAATTCTTGTGAATAAATGCTTAAATCCCTGAATTCTTTATAGATATGAACATAAAACAGTCTCAATTCTTGGTTAAAAGAAAAAACTGACAGTTAGCATTTTTTTCCCCATAAATATGTCGAAGAATGATGCTAGTCTGTTAGCCAATATGGCGGCAGCCTTACAACAAAGAGTTTTTTACGTTGAAAATGATTGTGAATAAATGCTTAAATTCCTGAATCCTTTATAAATATGAACGTAAAACAGTCTCGATTCTTGGTCAAAAGCAAAAAACCGGGCAGTTAGTATTTATTTTATGTAAATATGTCGAAGTACGATGCTATTCTGTTAGCCAATGTGCCGGCAGCCTTACAACAAAGAGCTTTTAACGTTTAAAATTCTTGTGAATAAATGCTTAAATCCCTAAATTCTTTATAGATATGAACGTGTAAAAGACTCGATTCTTGGTTAAAAGCAAAAAAAAAACGGGCAGTTAGCATTGATTTTACGTAAATATGTCAAAGTACGATGCTTGTCTGTTAGCCAATGTGGCGGCAGCCTTACAACTAAGAGCTTTTTACGTTGAAAATTATTGTGAATAAATGCTTCAATCCCCGAATTCTTTATAGATATGAACATAAAAAAAGAGTCAATTCTTGGTTAAAAGCAAAAAAACGGGCAGTGAGCTTTTATTTTATGTAAATATGTCGAAGTACGATGCTAGTCTGTTAGCCAATGTGCCGGCAGCCTTACAACAAAGCTTTTTACATTGAAAATTCTTATGAATAAATGCTTAAATCCCCGAATTCTTTATAGATATGAACGTAAAACAGTCTCGATTCTTGGTTAAAAGCAAAAAAAAAAACGGGCAGTTAGCATTGATTTTACGTAAATATGTCGAAGTACGATGCTAGTCTGTTAGCCAATGTGGCGGCAGCCTTACAACAAAGAGCTTTTTACGTTGAAAATTCTTGTGAATAAATGCTTAAATCCCAGAATTCTTTATAGATATGAACGTGTAAAAGACTCGATTCTTGGTTAAAAGCAAAAAAAAACGGGCAGTTAGCATTGATTTTACGTAAATATGTCAAAGTACGATGCTTGTCTGTTAGCCAATGTGGCGGCAGCCTTACAACTAAGAGCTTTTTACGTTGAAAATTATTGTGAATAAATGCTTCAATCCCCGAATTCTTTATAGATATGAACATAAAAAAAGAGTCAATTCTTGGTTAAAAGCAAAAAAACGGGCAGTGAGCTTTTATTTTATGTAAATATGTCGAAGTACGATGCTAGTCTGTTAGCCAATGTGCCGGCAGCCTTACAACAAAGCTTTTTACATTGAAAATTCTTGTGAATAAATGCTTAAATCCCCGAATTCTTTATAGATATGAACGTAAAACAGTCTCGATTCTTGGTTAAAAGCAAAAAAAAAACGGGCAGTTAGCATTGATTTTACGTAAATATGTCGAAGTACGATGCTAGTCTGTTAGCCAATGTGGCGGCAGCCTTACAACAAAGAGCTTTTTACGTTGAAAATTCTTGTGAATAAATGCTTAAATCCCAGAATTCTTTATAGATATGAAAGTGAAACAGTCTCGATTCTTTGTTAAAAGAGCATAAAAACAAGCAGTTAGCATTTATTTTACGTAAATATGTCGAAGTACGATGCTTGTCTGTTAGCCAGTGGGGCGGCAGCCTTACAACAAAGCTTTTTACGATGAAAATCCTTGTGAATAAATGCTTAAATCCCCGAATTCTTTATAGATATATACGTAAAACAGTCTCGATTCTTTGTTAAAAGCAAAAAACAAACAAACAGGCAGTTAGCATTTATTTTATGTAAATATGTCGAAGAATGATCTTAGTCTGTTAGCCAATGTGGCAGCAGCCTTACAACAAAGAGGTTTTAACGTTTAAAATTCTTGTGAATAAATGCTTAAATCCCTGACTTCTTTATAGATATGAACGTAAAACAGAGTTGATTCTTGGTCAAAAGCAAAAAACCGGCCAGTTAGTATTTATTTTACGTAAATATGTCGAAGAATGATGCTATTCTGTGAGCCAATGTGGCGGCAGCCTTACAACAAAGAGCTTTTTAAGTTGAAAATTCTTGTGAATAAATGCTTAAATCCCAGAATTCTTTATAGATATGAAAGTGAAACAGTCTCGATTCTTTGTTAAAAGAGCATAAAAACAAGCAGTTAGCATTTATTTTACATAAATATGTCAAAGTACGATGCTTGTCTGTTAGCCAATGTGGCAGCAGCCTTACAACGAAGCTTTTTACGTTTAAAATTCTTGTGAATATATGCTTAAATTCCCGAATTCTTTATAGATATGAACGTAAAACAGTCTCGATTCTTTGTTAAAGGCAAAAAAAAAAAAAACGGGCAGTTAGCATTTATTTTATGTAAATATGTCGAAGAATGATCTTAGTCTGTTAGCCAATGTGGCAGCAGCCTTACAACAAAGAGCTTTTAACGTTTAAAATTCTTGTGAATAAATGCTTAAATCCCTGACTTCTTTATAGATATGAACGTAAAACAGAGTTGATTCTTGGTCAAAAGCAAAAAACCGGGCAGTTAGTATTTATTTTACGTAAATATGTCGAAGAATGATGCTATTCTGTGAGCCAATGTGGCGGCAGCCTTACAACAAAGCTTTTTATGTTGTAAATTCTTGTGAATAAATGCTTAAATCCCCGAATTCTTTATAGATATGAACGTAAAACAGTCTCGATTCTTGGTTAAAAGCAAAAAAAAATCGGGTAGTTAGTATTTATTTTACATAAATATGTCTAAGTACGATGCTAGTCTGTTAGCCAATGTGGCGGCAGCCTTACAACAAAGAGCTTTTTAAGTTGAAAATTCTTGTGAATAAATGCTTAAATCCCAGAATTCTTTATAGATATGAAAGTGAAACAGTCTCGATTCTTTGTTAAAAGAGCATAAAAACAAGCAGTTAGCATTTATTTTACGTAAATATGTCGAAGTACGATGCTTGTCTGTTAGCCAATGTGGCAGCAGCCTTACAACGAAGCTTTTTACGTTTAAAATTCTTGTAAATAAATGCTTAAATTCCCGAATTCTTTATAGATATGAACGTAAAACAGTCTCGATTCTTTGTTAAAGGCAAAAAAAAAAAAAAAAAACGGGCAGTTAGCATTTATTTTATGTAAATATGTCGAAGAATGATCTTAGTCTGTTAGCCAATGTGGCAGCAGCCTTACAACACAGAGCTTTTAACGTTTAAAATTCTTGTGAATAAATGCTTAAATCTTTAAATTCTTTATAGAAATGAATGTAAGAAAAAAAAGAGTCAATTCTTGGTTAAAAGCAAAAAAACGGGTAGTTAGCTTTTATTTTATGTAAATATGTCGAAATACGATGCTAGTCTGTTAGCCAATTAGCCGGCAGCCTTACAACAAAGAGCTTTTTACATTGAAAATTCTTGTGAATAAATGCTTAAATTCCCGAGTTCTTTACAGATATGAACGTAAAACAGTCTTGATTCTTGGTTAAAAGCAAAAAAACAGGCAGTTAGCATTTATTTTACGGAAATATTGCGAATTATGGCGCCAATACCATAGCGGTTAATTTCTCCCATTGATTTTTTTTTTTTTTTTTACGTTTCATGCATGATATGAAAAATATAATAATTACCTTGAATCCTCGAACAAATCACTCCTAAGACAATCCTTCCTGTTTGTATGCTGTAGAGCTTTCGTACTTTTTCAACCTAAATCCGATGTTGGATCGCTGCATGTGTTTGAGAATAATTGTGACCGACTGCAAATAACTGAAGCAGAATACGGGACGGCCCCCTACTTGAAGGCTGGGCGCAGTGTCTGGGGAATGTGTGCCGTCAATATAATTATGAAGTGTATGCTTACAGAGCAAATGTCCGCTAGCTTAAATGCTATAAACTGCTAACATTTTTTTACAATGCTCTTAACAAATGGTTCAAACACATATTCCCACAAAAAACAGCTAAATATAACCATAAACTAAGTTCCGAACACATTAAAAATAAAATTTAGCTTCTGTTGGTCTTAACAGGGAGCAGCTGGATTCAACCATGTGAAATGAGTTATAGCATATTCACTGTTGCGACGGATGTTTTGACAGGTCAAAATGGATTGGACGTCTTTTCCCATCAATGGCAGTTAACAAGGAAAAAGTAAAAATATTCTCAGGGTTAGGGTAAGGGTTAGGGTTACTATCGGGAATACGGCTGCAGCTATCGATTATTTTAGTTGTCGATTAATCGATGACCTAGTTAGGTCAAATAATCAAGTAATCGAATAAGGAACATAAAAAAATAAAATGCATAAACTGCGCCTCAAATGGGATTAAAAATAAATGAGGATCTAAGTATAACAAAAGAACAATTGGCTAATTTACAAAGAAAAAGTCCGCTAGCTTATATGCTATAAAATGCAAACTTTTTTTTTTTTTTTTTTTTTTACAATGCTCTTAACAAATCGTTGAAACACATATTCCACCAAAAAAAACGACTAAATATACCTGTAAAATAAATTACAAATGCATTAAAAAACATTAGCTCAAACAAAAACTTATGTTGGTCTCAAAGGGGAGCTGCTGGATTCAGCCATGTGAAATGAGTTATATCTAGGGCTGTCAAACGATTGAAATTTTTAATCGAGTTAATTACAGCTTAAAAATTAATTAATCGGAATTAATCGCAATTCAAACCATCTATAAAATATGCCATATTTTTCTGTAAATTATTGTTGGAATGGAAAGATAAGACACAAGACGGATATATACATTCAACATACGGTACATTTGTACTGTATTTGTTTATGATAACAATAAATCAACAAGATGGCATTAACATTATTAACATTCTCTTAAAGCCATCCATGGATAGAAAGACTTGTAATTCTTAAAAGATAAATGTTAGTACAAGTTATAGAAATTTTATATTAAAACCCCTGTTAATGTTTTCATTTTATTAAAATTTGTAAAATTTTCCAATCAAAAAATAAACGAGTAGCTCGCCATTGTTGATGTCAATAATTACACCATGCTCTCTCATTGTGCTTAAACCCATAAAATCATTTGGACCCAAGCGCCAGCAAAGGGCGGCAAACACCAAAAAAACAAGTAACAAGCAGACATTACACTGCTGTCATTTTAATCTGTTTGAGCGGGGCATGTGCGTTAATTGCGTCCAATATTTTAACGTGATTAATTTAAAAAATTAATTACCGCCCGTTAACGCGATAATTTTGACAGCCCTAGTTATATCAAATACACTGTTGCCACTAGAGGGCAGTATAGCCACCCAAATCAATAAAACTAAATGCAAACACTTTCAAAACAAACCATTGCAGCGCCACTTTAATTAAACGAATACTCGAAGCAGCAAAATTGGATTCGAAGCTTTTTTCTAATCGAATTACTCGAGTTACTCGATTCATCGTTGCAGCACTATACAATCAAATAATCCTCAATTATGGCCCTGATGGTCAACTCACAAATCAGTATATTTTATCCAAGCCGAACAAGAATGTTAAATTATTGGTTTTGGATTATTTTAGTATTTTTCTACCACCACGGGAATTGCAGTATAGTGCAGTTCCTGGTACTTTTGAGTTAAAATGGACTTCATTCATCCATACCTTTCAGACCACTTAAACTGTTACCTCTCCCTTCCTTAAAATGTGCCACTCATATTGCTTTTCTGAGACGATGCCTGTGTTTAGCACGTCAAAAGCCAATGCTGTAGCTGTCTTTGACTCATTCATTGCTCACTGCAAGTAGAACTCAATTCTTACCACATGAAAATTGTTGTTTATATTGCGGTTCGGTTGTAGGAGTACTCTTTTTGGTAATAGACATTGGTGTGAATACTAGCAAAGAAAAGCGGTACAGTTCTCGTTGCACTTCAGTACTTAGGAGCTTGGGTTACAACAATGAGGTTATGTTGCCAGAATGTGCGGCCGTCAAAATATTTGGTAAAAAATATTAGGATTGGGTGTCCTATTTGCTTTGGAAATGTCCACATTTTTAGTTCATTTGCTCATTTATTGCCGGGAAGTCTTGAAATGACACCCCATAGAGTGCCTGCTCTATTATTGGATTTTGACTAGGGTTGTTCCGATCATGTTTTTTGCTCCCGATCCGATCCCGATCATTTTAGTTTGAGTATCTGCCGATCCTGATATTTCCCGATCCGATCGGTTTTTTTTTTGCTCCCGATTCAATTCCAATCATTCCCGATAATTTTTCCCGATCATATACATTTTGGCAATGCATTAAGAAAAAAATGAATAAAACTCAGACGAATATATACATTCAACATACAGTACATAAGTACTGTATTTGTTTATTATGACAATAAATCCTCAAGATGGCATTTACATTATTAACATTCTTTCTGTGAGAGGGATCCCCGGATAGAAAGACCTGTAATTCTTAAAGGATAAATGTGACTTTGTTTATTGTGACTAAATATTGCCATCTAGTGTATTTGTTGAGCTTTCAATAAATGATACTGTAGCCATTTAACTGTTCTGCCCAAATGCATGATGGGAAGTGCAACCATGACTGAGTAGTGGGACCAATTCATATATCTTCTCTGCGTTGGGAAATAACATAGGGTGTTAAGAAAAAGATCAATTACTACCTTTCTTCCCCACATTGCTTCCCACTAGGTTTCTAATTGTTGAGAGAGGAACTAAACTAAAAAAAAGGCTTCAAAGGCTGCCAAAATTCTCTTTACTCATTTTAGGTTGCCTTTTAGCTCTATGTATACGTAAAACAGTGCCATTATAGATTGAACGCGACAATGCGTGAGTGGGTAGTGCAGCGCATGCGTTAATTGCGTTAAATATTTTAATGTTATTACCGCTGTTAACGCGATAAATTTGATAACCCTACTTTAAGCCAAAACTAAAGACTCGGATGAGTGTAAGACATTTTGTCTGTAACGTTACATACAATTAGAAAACTATTTAATTAAAAAATATATACTGTATATATATTAAAAAAGGCATGTCCGATATTTTTTTGCCGATTCCGATACTTTGAAATTGCGTTAAATATTTTAACGTGATTAATTAAAAAAAAAACTAATTACCGCCATTAACGCGATAAATTTGATAGCCCTACTTTAAGCCAAAACTAAAGACTCTGGATGAGTGTAAGACATTTTGTCTGTAACGTTAAATACAATTAGAAAACGATTTAATTAAAAAAAAATATATATATATATATATATTAAAAAAAGGCATGTCCGATATTTTTTTGCTGATTCTGATACTTAGAAAATGACGTGATCGGACCCGATCGATCCGATCGATCGGGGGATCTTTAATTTTGACTCTTCTTTTAAAGCCCACAGAATATTGTGTTCTATTACTAGCCAAGCGTATCGATACTGAAATGTTGTATCCGGATACGATATTTGATTGCAAAAGAATCGATACTGAATTATTTGTTTTTGAGCGACTGTAGAAATTTGTCGTCAAAGGGGAAATTTGAATTTTGTTCTTACCATTTTTCGATTAACTCGAGTAATTCGATTAGAAAAATAGGAATCAAATTAAATTTTGCTGCTTTGAATATTCGTTTAATTAAAGATGTAATGGTTGGTTTTGTAAGTGTTTGCATTTAGTTTTATTGATTTAGGTGAATACACTTCCCTCTAATGGCAACAGTGAAAACGATACAACTCATTTCACATGGCTGAATTAAGCTGCTCCCTGTTTTTGTTTCTGCAGCAGGATGGTGCTCCATCGCATACTTCATACTCATACAGTGGGGCAAATAAGTATTTAGTCAACCACCAATTGTGCAACTTCTCCTACTTGAAAAGACTAGAGAGGCCTGTAATTTTCAACATGGGTAAACTTCAACCATGAGAGACAGAATGTGGAAAACAAAAACAGAAAATCACAGTGTTTGATTTTTAAATAATGTATTTGCAAATTAGAGTGGAAAATAAGTATTTGGTCACATACAAACAACTGTCAAAGAGGTCTAACTTCTTCTAACGAGGTCTAACGAGGCTCCACTCGTTACCTGTATTAATGGCACCTGTTTTAACTCATTATCGGTATAAAAGGCACCTGTCCACAACCTCCGTCAGTCACACTCCAAACTCCACTATGGCTAAGACCAAAGAGCTGTCGAAGGACACCAGAGACAAAATTGGGAAGACTGAATCTGCAATAGGTAAAACGCTTGGTGTAAAGAAATCAACTGTGGGAGCAATTATTAGAAAAATGGAAGACATACAAGGCCACTGATAATCTCCCTCGTTCTGGGGCTCCATGCAAGATCTCACCCCGAGGCGTCAAAATGATAACAAGAACAGTGATCAAAAATCCCAGAACCACACGGAGGGACCTAGTGAATGACCTACAGAGAGCTGGGACCACAGTAACAAAGGCTACAATCAGTAACACAATGCGCCGCCAGGGACTCAAATCCTGCACTGCCAGACGTGTCCCCCTGCTGAAGCCAGTACACGTCCAGGCCCGTCTGCGGTTCACTAGAGAGCATTTGGATGATCCAAAAGAGGACTAGGAGAATGTGTTATGGTCAGATGAAACCAAAATAGAACTTTTTGTTAAAAACACAGGTTCTCGTTTTTGGAGGAGAAAGAATACTCAATTGCATCCGAAGAACACCATACCCACTGTGAAGCGTGGGGGTGGAAAAATCATGCTTTGGGGCTGTTTTTCTGCAAAGGGACCAGGACGACTGATCTGTGTAAAGGAAAGAATGATTGGGGCCATGTATCGAGAGACTTTGAGTGAAAATCTTCTTCCATCAGCAAGGGCATTGAAGATGAGACATGGCTGGGTCTTTCAGCATGACAATGATCCCAAACACACAGCCAGGGCAACAAAGGAGTGGCTTCGTAAGAAGCATTTCAAGGTCCTGGAGTGGCCTAGCCAGTCTCCAGATCTCAACCCCATAGAAAATCTATGGAGGGAGTTGAAAGTCCGTGTTGCCCAACGACAGCCCCAAAACATCACCGGTCTAGAGGAGATCTGCATGGAGGCATGGGCCAAAATACCAGCAACAGTGTGTGAAAAGCTTGTGAAGAGTTACAGAAAACGTTTGGCCACCGTTATTGCAAACAAAGGGTACATTACGTACTTATTTTCCACCATGATTTGCAAATAAATTCTTTGAAAATCAAACAATGTGATTTTCTGTTTTTTTTTTCCACATTCTGTCTCTCATGGTTGAGGTTTACCCATGTTGACAATTACAGGCCTCTCTAATATTTTCAAGTGGGAGAACTTGCACAATTAGTGGTTAACTAAATACTTATTTGCCCCACTGTACATCTCTACCTCAAAGTTCCTCAAAGCAAAGAAGATCAAGATCCTCCAGGACTGGCCAGCCCAGTCACCAAACATGAACATCATTGAGCATGTCTGGGGTAGGATGAAAGAGGAAGCATGGAAGATGAAACCCAAGAATGTTGATGAACTCTGGGAGGCATGCAAGACTGCTTTCTTTGATGTTCCTGATGACTTCATCAATAAATTGTATGAATCCTTGCCGAAGCCCATGAAAGTCATACAAAATATTAAATTTGGATCTCACAGCACCACTACTTAATTCGCTTATGTTATGTAAGATATTTTTGTATTTGAAGTGCATTTTTTGTTCAATTTTCACACTACTTTCTGTAGGCGACAAAACTTTTGTCTTGCCAAAATTGGACCTTTTTGTCTTCATTAAATGATCAATCTTTTTTTCAGTGAAATAAATAGATTTTTGTACATTCAACATCATTTGGGATGGTCTTAGCTTTCTTCTGAGCCATTTCTGAAACCAATTGAATGATTAAAAGTCAGGTTATTGGCAATTGTTTCTACAAAATGGATAAAAGTCAGGTTATTAGGGCCCGAGCACTGAGCGTGCGAAGGCCCTATTGTTTTGCAAAGGATTATTATTATTATTATTATTATTCTTCTTTTTTCAGGGCAAATGAAAATGGCCAATTTGGAGGCCTGAACATGCACGAAAAGTCACCAAAATTTGCACATACGTGCGGCTTTGCGTAAAATTCGATAATCTTGTGTCGTTTTGAAAAAATGTCAAAAAATGGCTCAGTGGCGCCCCCTTGACCCTTAAAATTTTCAAAAAGGCCTCTCCTCTCAGGTTTTCAACGTAGAGCAATGAAATTTGGGGAGTAGATACCTTATGCCTAACTGTTCAAAAAAGCCTCTTGCACCCATATTCCAAATCCAACAGGAAATCGGATATTTTGGATCAAATGTGAATTTTTTATCGGTTCACAGTTGGAGTTTACATTTGGAGGCCTGAACATGCACGAAAACTCACCAAAATTTGCACATACATGCAACTTTGCGTAAATTTTGATAATCTACAAAAAAAATTAACAAAATGGCTCAGTGGCGCCCCCTTGAAATTTTCAAAAAGGCCTTTCCTATTAGGTTTTTTCAACGTAGAACAATGAAATTTGGCGAGACGATACATTGTGCAAAACTGCTCCAAAAAGTCTCTTGCACCCATATTCCAAACCCAACAGGAAGCCGGAAATTTTGGATCAAATGTGAAATTTTATCGATTTACATTTGAGACCTTGTCGCTGAAGAAAATAGTTGGATCGTCTTCAAAATTGGTCAGACTATTCAGGAGACATATGAGATCTTAAGTTTTCAAAATGGTGAGTTTTCACTCAAGGGTGTGACCTGGGCGTGGTCCCAAAGTCGGCCATTTTTGGGCAAAATACCAAATTCAGAAAATGATTAAAAACTCCGTGATACAACGTTCAATCTTTTTCATTTCTAGCATGTATATGAGATATCCCAGCCTGAACACGACTGCATTGAAATATTACCCATTAGGCCTGGCGCCCCCTAGTGGGAACAGGAAATGGCCTTCTTTACGAGACAGGCTCCTCCTCCAAGGGAAAAAAATCTATTGACCTCAAACCTGTTTCAGGGGAGCCTCAAGACATGTGTTCAGGTGCCTGATGAAAAATATTGAGGTTTCATTGAAGCGGAGAGGTCCAAACTGGAAGTGAAAATGACCATCAACAATTTGTCTCGCCAAAAACTTTGAACAGTCATAACTCGGCAGATATACAACATATCTGAGCCAAACTTCCCGTGTTTGTTGAGAGTCATACCTTGAAGGTTCTTGTAGGGGTCATTTGCATCAACTCTACAGTGCCAACTAGTGGCGACAAAAAGAAGTTTTAAAAAAGGCCTTTCCTATTGGGTTTTTTCAACATAGAGCGAGGAAATTTGGGGAGTAGATACCTTATGCAAAACTGCTCCAAAAAGTCTCCTGCACCCGTATTCCAAATCCAACAGGAAATCGGGTATTTTGGATCGAATGTGAAATTTTTATCGGTTCACAGTAGGAGTTTACATTTGGAGGCTTGAATATGCATAAAAACTCACAAAAATTTGGACATAAATGCGGCTTTCCATAACGTTCAATAATCTTGCAACGTTACGAAAACATGTAACAAGATGGCTCAGTGGCGCCCCCTTGAAATTTTCAAAAAGGCCTCTCCATTTAGGTTTTTTCAACCTAGAGGGATGAAATTCGGAGAGTCGATACCTTGTACAAAAATGCTCCAAAAAGTCTCTTGCATGCATATTCCAAACCCAACAGGAAATCGGGTATTTTGGATTGAATGTGAAATTTTTATCGATTTACAGTGTGCACATTTTACACCTTGGCACCTAGGGAATTAGTTTGATCATTCTCAAAATTGGCGAGACTGTTCATGAGGCATATGAAATCTTAAGTTATCAAAATGGTGTGTTTTCATTCACGGGCCTGACCTGGGCGGGGTGCCAAAGTCGGCCATCTTTTCGTCAAAACACCGAATTCGGAAAATGACTGATAAATCCCTCATACAACGTTCAATCTATTTTAAATCTGGCATGTGTGTGAGGTATACCAGCCTGAGCAGGACTGGATTGAAAACTTACCATTTGTGCCTGGCGCCTCGTAGTGGGAACAGGAAGTGCCCTTTTTTACGGGACACACTCCTCCTCTAAAGGGAAAAAATCAATCTACCTCAAACCTGCATAAGGGAAGCCTTAAGACCTGTCTTCAGGTGCCTGATGAAAAATATTGAAGTTTTGTTGAAGCGGAGGGGTCCAAACAGGAAAGTGAAAATGACTGTCAACAATTTTTCTCTCCAAAAACTTTGAACAGTCATAACTCGGCAGATATACAACATATCTGCGCCAAACTTCCCGTGCTTGTTGAGAGTCATACCCTGAAGGGCCTTGTAGGGGTCATTTGCATCAACCCTACAGCGCCAACTAGTGGCAATAGAAAGTCACTCGTTTTTCCAATACATGTCCAGTTCTTTTCAGGTTGGTCATTGTAGTTTCAAGACCTATTAAAATACTTATTTACGGCCCATGTCCACGTGTCTCTGTCTGTTGCCGTGACGACCCTTTGTTCGCCATTTAAAGGAAAGATTTTTTTTCAGAGACTCAGGCAGCTTATAGAGCCACAATATTTGGCACACTTGGTCGAATTGGCCCATTTAGAATATTAATTTTGGTTTTGAATAAGGGCTTGGCTGCACAGCTCAGTAGTGGCTCCTTTTTTGTAGTACTCTCTCCAATAGGGGTTTTTATCTCTTGGGTGTGGGAATGTAAATAGGCGACTTTCGAGCATGTTAGGTTGTAATGAGATGATTAGAGAGGAGGATCTGCCACCACCCTGACCTGCACACAGTCCGAGTTGCGTGACGTCCGAGTTGCGCTAGATTGCGAGGGCCCGTTCAGTCCTGCTTGCAGGCCTAGTTAGGGCCCGAGCACTAGACGTGCGAAGGCCCTATTGTTTTGCAAAGGATTATTATTATTATTATTATTATTATTATTATTATTATTATTATTATTATTCTTCTTTTTTCAGGGCAAATGAAAATGGCCAATTTGGAGGCCTGAACATGCACGAAAAGTCACCAAAATTTGCACATACGTGCCGCTTCGCGTAAATTTTGATAATCTTGTGTCGTTTTGAAAAAATGTCAAAAAATGGCTCAGTGGCGCCCCCTTTACCCTTAAAATTTTCAAAAAGGCCTCTCCTCTCAGGTTTTCAACGTAGAGCAATGAAATTTGGGGAGTAGATACCTTATGCCTAACTGTTCAAAAAAGCCTCTTGCACCCATATTCCAAATCCAACAGGAAATCGGATATTTTGGATCAAATGTGAAATTTTTATCGGTTCACAGTTGGGGTTTACATTTGGAGGCCTGAACATGCACGAAAACTCACCAAAATTTGCACATACATGCAACTTTGCGTAAATTTTGATAATCTACAAAAAAATTTAACAAAATCGCTCAGTGGCGCCCCCTTGAAATTTTCAAAAAGGCCTTTCCTATTAGGTTTTTTCAACGTAGAACGATGAAATTTGGCGAGTCGATACATTGTGCAAAACTGCTCCAAAAAGTCTCTTGCACCCATATTCCAAATCCAACAGGAAGTCGGAAATTTTGGATCAAATGTGAAATTTTATCGATTTACATTTGAGACCTTGTCGCTGAAGAAAATAGTTGGATCGTCTTCAAAATTGGTCAGAGTATTCAGGAGACATATGAGATCTTAAGTTTTCAAAATGGTGTGTTTTCACTCAAGGGTCGGGCCTGGGCGTGGTCCCAAAGTCGGCCATTTTTGGGCAAAATACCAAATTCAGAAAATGATTAAAAACTCCGTGATACAACGTTCAATCTTTTTCATTTCTAGCATGTATATGAGATATCCCAGCCTGAACACGACTGCATTGAAATATTACCCATTAGGCCTGGCGCCCCCTAGTGGGAACAGGAAATGGCCTTCTTTACGAGACAGGCTCCTCCTCCAAGGGAAAAAAATCTATTGACCTCAAACCTGTTTCAGGGGAGCCTCAAGACATGTGTTCAGGTCCCTGATAAAAAATATTGAGGTTTCGTTGAAGCGGAGAGGTCCAAACTGGAAGTGAAAATGACCGTCAACAATTTGTCTCGCCAAAAATTTTGAACAGTCATAACTCGGCAGATATGCAACATATCTGCGCCAAACTTTCCGTGTTTGTTGAGAGTCATACCCTGAAGGTTCTTGTAGGGGTCATTTGCATCAACTCTACAGTGCCAACTAGTGGCGAAAGAAAGAAGTTTTAAAAAAGGCCTTTCCTATTGGGTTTTTTCAACATAGAGCAAGGAAATTTGGGGAGTAGATACCTTATGCAAAACTGCTCCAAAAAGTCTCTTGCACCCATATTCCAAATCCAACAGGAAATTGGGTATTTTGGATCGAATGTGAAATTTTCATGGGTTCACAGTAAGAGTTTACATTTGGAGGCTTGAATATGCATAAAAACTCACCAAAATTTGCACATACATGCGGCTTTGGATAACGTTCGATAATCTTGCAACGTTACGAAAAAATTTAACAAAATGGCTCAGTGGCGCCCCCTTGAAATTTTCAAAAAGGCCTCTCCATTTAGGTTTTTCTAACATAGAGTGATGAAATTTGGAGAGTCAAAACTTTGTGCAAAACTGCTCCAAAAAGTCTCTTGCACACACATTCCAAATCCTACAGGAAATCGGGTATTTTGGATTGAATGTGAAATTTTTATCGATTTACAGTGTGCACATTTTACACATTGGCACCTAGGGAATTAGTTTGATCATTCTCAAAATTGGCGAGCCTGTTCATGAGGCATATGAAATCTTAAGTTATAAAAATGGTGTGTTTTCATTCACGGGCCTGACCTGGGCGGGGTGCCAAAGTCGGCCATTTTTTCGCCAAAACACCGAATTCGGAAAATGACTGATAACTCCCTCATACAACGTTCAATCTATTTTAAATCTGGCATGTGTGTGAGGTATACTAGCCTGAGCAGGACTGGATTGAAAATTTACCATTTGTGCCTGGCGCCTCCTAGTGGGAACAGGAAATGCCCTTTTTTACGGGACACACTCCTCCTCTAAAGGGAAAAAATCAATCTACCTCAAACCTGCAAAAGGGAAGCCTTAAGACCTGTGTTCAGGTGCCTGATGAAAAATATTGAAGTTTCGTTGAAGCGGAGGGGTCCAAACAGGAAAGTGAAAATGACTGTCAACAATTTTTCTCTCCAAAAACTTTGAACAGTCATAACTCGGCAGATATACAACATATCTGCGCCAAACTTCCCGTGCTTGTTGAGAGTCATACCCTGAAGGGCCTTGTAGGGGTCATTTGCATCAACCCTACAGCGCCAACTAGTGGCAATAGAAAGTCACTCGTTTTTCCAATACATGTCCAGTTCTTTTCAGGTTGGTCATTGTAGTTTCAAGACCTATTAAAATACTTATTTACGGCCCATGTCCACGTGTCTCTGTCTGTTGCCGTGACGACCCTTTGTTCGCCATTTAAAGGAAATATTTTTTTTCAGAGACTCAGGCAGCTTATAGAGCCACAATAGTTGGCACACTTGGTCGAATTGGCCCAGTTAGAAGATTAATTTTAGTTTTGAATAAGGGCTTGGCTGCACAGCTCAGTAGTGGCTCCTTTTTTGTAGTACTCTCTCCAATAGGGGTTTTTATCTCTTGGGTGTGGGAATGTAAATAGGCGACTTTCGAGCATGTTAGGTTCTAATGAGATGATTAGAGAGGAGGATCTGCCACCGCCCTGACCTGCACACAGTCCGAGTTGCGTGACGTCCGAGTTGCGCTAGATCGCGAGGGCCCGTTCAGTCCTGCTTGCAGGCCTAGTTATTATTATTCTTTTTTCAGGGCAAATGAAAATGGCCAATTTGGAGGCCTGAACATGCACGAAAAGTCACCAAAATTTGCACATACGTGCCGCTTCGCGTAAATTTCGATAATCTTGTGTCGTTTTGAAAAAATGTCAAAAAATGGCTCAGTGGCGCCCCCTTTACCCTTAAAATTTTCAAAAAGGCCTCTCCTCTCAGGTTTTCAACGTAGAGCAATGAAATTTGGGGAGTAGATACCTTATGCCTAACTGTTCAAAAAAGCCTCTTGCACCCATATTCCAAATCCAACAGGAAATCGGATATTTTGGATCAAATGTGAAATTTTTATCGGTTCACAGTTGGGGTTTACATTTGGAGGCCTGAACATGCACGAAAACTCACCAAAATTTGCACATACATGCAACTTTGCGTAAATTTTGATAATCTACAAAAAAATTTAACAAAATCGCTCAGTGGCGCCCCCTTGAAATTTTCAAAAAGGCCTTTCCTATTAGGTTTTTTCAACGTAGAACGATGAAATTTGGCGAGTCGATACATTGTGCAAACCTGCTCCAAAAAGTCTCTTGCACCCATATTCCAAATCCAACAGGAAGTCAGAAATTTTGGATCAAATGTGAAATTTTATCGATTTACATTTGAGACCTTGTCGCTGAAGAAAATAGTTGGATCGTCTTCAAAATTGGTCAGAGTATTCAGGAGACATATGAGATCTTAAGTTTTCAAAATGGTGTGTTTTCACTCAAGGGTCGGGCCTGGGCGTGGTCCCAAAGTCGGCCATTTTTGGGCAAAATACCAAATTCAGAAAATGATTAAAAACTCCGTGATACAACGTTCAATCTTTTTCATTTCTAGCATGTATATGAGATATCCCAGCCTGAACACGACTGCATTGAAATATTACCCATTAGGCCTGGCGCCCCCTAGTGGGAACAGGAAATGGCCTTCTTTACGAGACAGGCTCCTCCTCCAAGGGAAAAAAATCTATTGACCTCAAACCTGTTTCAGGGGAGCCTCAAGACATGTGTTCAGGTCCCTGATAAAAAATATTGAGGTTTCGTTGAAGCGGAGAGGTCCAAACTGGAAGTGAAAATGACCGTCAACAATTTGTCTCGCCAAAAATTTTGAACAGTCATAACTCGGCAGATATGCAACATATCTGCGCCAAACTTTCCGTGTTTGTTGAGAGTCATACCCTGAAGGTTCTTGTAGGGGTCATTTGCATCAACTCTACAGTGCCAACTAGTGGCGACAGAAAGAAGTTTTAAAAAAGGCCTTTCCTATTGGGTTTTTTCAACATAGAGCAAGGAAATTTGGGGAGTAGATACCTTATGCAAAACTGCTCCAAAAAGTCTCTTGCACCCATATTCCAAATCCAACAGGAAATTGGGTATTTTGGATCGAATGTGAAATTTTCATGGGTTCACAGTAAGAGTTTACATTTGGAGGCTTGAATATGCATAAAAACTCACCAAAATTTGCACATACATGCGGCTTTGGATAACGTTCGATAATCTTGCAACGTTACGAAAAAATTTAACAAAATGGCTCAGTGGCGCCCCCTTGAAATTTTCAAAAAGGCCTCTCCATTTAGGTTTTTCTAACATAGAGTGATGAAATTTGGAGAGTCAAAACTTTGTGCAAAACTGCTCCAAAAAGTCTCTTGCACACACATTCCAAATCCTACAGGAAATCGGGTATTTTGGATTGAATGTGAAATTTTTATCGATTTACAGTGTGCACATTTTACACCTTGGCACCTAGGGAATTAGTTTGATCATTCTCAAAATTGGCGAGCCTGTTCATGAGGCATATGAAATCTTAAGTTATAAAAATGGTGTGTTTTCATTCACGGGCCTGACCTGGGCGGGGTGCCAAAGTCGGCCATTTTTTCGCCAAAACACCGAATTCGGAAAATGACTGATAACTCCCTCATACAACGTTCAATCTATTTTAAATCTGGCATGTGTGTGAGGTATACTAGCCTGAGCAGGACTGGATTGAAAATTTACCATTTGTGCCTGGCGCCTCCTAGTGGGAACAGGAAATGCCCTTTTTTACGGGACACACTCCTCCTCTAAAGGGAAAAAATCAATCTACCTCAAACCTGCAAAAGGGAAGCCTTAAGACCTGTGTTCAGGTGCCTGATGAAAAATATTGAAGTTTCGTTGAAGCGGAGGGGTCCAAACAGGAAAGTGAAAATGACTGTCAACAATTTTTCTCTCCAAAAACTTTGAACAGTCATAACTCGGCAGATATACAACATATCTGCGCCAAACTTCCCGTGCTTGTTGAGAGTCATACCCTGAAGGGCCTTGTAGGGGTCATTTGCATCAACCCTACAGCGCCAACTAGTGGCAATAGAAAGTCACTCGTTTTTCCAATACATGTCCAGTTCTTTTCAGGTTGGTCATTGTAGTTTCAAGACCTATTAAAATACTTATTTACGGCCCATGTCCACGTGTCTCTGTCTGTTGCCGTGACGACCCTTTGTTCGCCATTTAAAGGAAATATTTTTTTTCAGAGACTCAGGCAGCTTATAGAGCCACAATAGTTGGCACACTTGGTCGAATTGGCCCAGTTAGAAGATTAATTTTAGTTTTGAATAAGGGCTTGGCTGCACAGCTCAGTAGTGGCTCCTTTTTTGTAGTACTTTCTCCAATAGGGGTTTTTATCTCTTGGGTGTGGGAATGTAAATAGGCGACTTTCGAGCATGTTAGGTTCTAATGAGATGATTAGAGAGGAGGATCTGCCACCGCCCTGACCTGCACACAGTCCGAGTTGCGTGACGTCCGAGTTGCGCTAGATCGCGAGGGCCCGTTCAGTCCTGCTTGCAGGCCTAGTTATTATTATTATTATTATTATTATTATTATTTTTATTAGGGCCCGAGCACTAGACGTGCGAAGGCCCTATTGTTTTGCAAAGGATTATTAGGGCCCGAGCACTAAGCGTGCGAAGGCCCTATTGTTTTGCAAAGGATTATTTTTTTTTTTTTTTTTTTTTTCAGGGCAAATGAAAACGGCCAATTTGGAGGCCTGAACATGCACGAAAAGTCACCAAAATTTGCACATACGTCCGGAAAATTGTAAATTTCGATAATTTTGCAACGTTGCAAAAAAATATAACAAAATGGCTCAGTGGCGCCCCCTTGAAATTTTAAAATTGGCCTATAACATTAGGGTCTTTCAGCGTAGAGCAATGAAATTTGGGGGGTCTATACCTTGTCCAAAACCGCTCCAAAAAAGCATTTACACCCATATTCCAAACCCAACAGGAAATCGGTTATTTTGGGTCAAATATGAAATTTTTGTCGATTTACAGGGTGCACATTTGAGACCTTTTCGCCGAGGGAGTTGGTTGGATCATCTTGAAAATTGGTGAGACTATTCAGGAGACATATGAAATCTTAAGTTTTGAAAATGGTGCGTTTTCATTCACGGGTCTGACCTGGGCGTGGTGCCAAAGTCGGCCATTTTTTCGGCAAAATGACAAATTCAGTAAATGACTAATAGTTCCTTGACACAACGTTCAATCTTTTTCATATTTGGCATGTATGTGTGGTATCCCACCCTTAACACGAGTGCATTGAAATATTACCCATTAGGTCTAGCGCCCCCTAGTGAGAACAGGAAATGCCTTTTTTTACGAGACAGGTTCCTCCTCCAAGGGAAAAAAATCTGTTGACCTCAAACCTGCATCAGGGGAGCCTTAAGACCTGTGTTCAGGTGCCTGATGAAAAATATTGAGGTTTCGTTGAGGCGGAGGGGTCCAAACAGGAAAGTGAAAATGAACATAAACAATTTGTCACGCAAAAAGCTTTGAACAGTCATAACTCGGCAGATATGCAACATATCTGCGCCAAACTTCCCGTGTTTGTTGAGAGTCATACCCTGAAGGTTCTTGTAGGGGTCATTTGCATCAACTCTACAGTGCCAACTAGTGGCGACAGAAAGAAGTTTTAAAAAAGGCCTTTCCTATTGGGTTTTTTCAACATAGAGCAAGGAAATTTGGGGAGTAGATACCTTATGCAAAACTGCTCCAAAAAGTCTCTTGCACCCATATTCCAAATCCAACAGGAAATCGGGTATTTTGGATCGAATGTGAAATTTTCATGGGTTCACAGTAGGAGTTTACATTTGGAGGCTTGAATATGCACAAAAACTCGTAAAAATTTGCACATACATACGGCTTTGGATAACGTTCAATAATCTTGCAATGTTACGAAAAAATGTAACAAAATGCCTCAGTGGCGCCCCCTTGAATTTTTCAAAAAGGTGTTTCCTATTAGGTTTTTTTAACATAGAGTGATGAAATTTGGGGAGTCGATACCTTGTGCAAAACTGCTCCAAAAAGTCTCTTACACCCGTATTCCAAATCCAACAGGAAATCGGGTATTTTGGATCGAATGTGAAATTTTTATCGGTTCACAGTAGGAGTTTACATTTGGAGGCTTGAACATGCACGAAAACTCACAAAAATTTGGACATACATGTGGCTTTGGATAACGTTCAATAATCTTGCAACGTTACAAAAACATGTAACAAAATGGCTCAGTGGCGCCCCCTTGAAATTTTCAAAAAGGCCTCTCCATTTAGGTTTTTTCAACGTAGAGGGATGAAATTCGGAGAGTCGATACCTTGTACAAAACTGCTCCAAAAAGTCTCTTGCATGCGTATTCCAAACCCAACAGGAAATCAGGTATTTTGGATTGAATGTGAACTTTTTATCGATTTACAGTGTGCACATTTTACACCTTGGCACCTAGGGAATTAGTTTGATCATTCTCAAAATTGGCGAGACTGTTCATGAGGCATATGAAATCTTAAGTTATCAAAATGGTGTGTTTTCATTCACGGGCCTGACCTGGGCGTGGTCCCAAAGTCGGCCATTTTTGGGCAAAATACCAAATTCAGAAAATGATTAAAAACTCAGTGATACAACGTTCAATCTTTTTCATTTCTAGCATGTATATGAGATATCCCAGCCTGAACACGACTGCATTGAAATATTACCCATTAGGCCTGGCGCCCCCTAGTGGGAACAGGAAATGGCCTTCTTTACGAGACAGGCTCCTCCTCCAAGGGAAAAAAAATCTATTGACCTCAAACCTGTTTCAGGGGAGCCTCAAGACATGTGTTCAGGTCCCTGATGAAAAATATTGAGGTTCGTTGAAGCGGAGAGGTCCAAACTGGAAGTGAAAATGACCGTCAACAATTTGTCTCGCCAAAAATTTTGAACAGTCATAACTCGGCAGATATGCAACATATCTGCGCCAAACTTTCCGTGTTTGTTGAGAGTCATACCCTGAAGGTTCTTGTAGGGGTCATTTGCATCAACTCTACAGTGCCAACTAGTGGCGACAGAAAGAAGTTTTAAAAAAGGCCTTTCCTATTGGGTTTTTTCAACATAGAGCAAGGAAATTTGGGGAGTAGATACCTTATGCAAAACTGCTCCAAAAAGTCTCTTGCACCCATATTCCAAATCCAACAGGAAATCGGGTATTTTGGATCGAATGTGAAATTTTCATGGGTTCACAGTAAGAGTTTACATTTGGAGGCTTGAATATGCATAAAAACTCACCAAAATTTGCACATACATGCGGCTTTGGATAACGTTCGATAATCTTGCAACGTTACGAAACAATTTAACAAAATGGCTCAGTGGCGCCCCCTTGAAATTTTCAAAAAGGCCTCTCCATTTAGGTTTTTCTAACATAGAGTGATGAAATTTGGAGAGTCAAAACTTTGTGCAAAACTGCTCCAAAAAGTCTCTTGCACACACATTCCAAATCCTACAGGAAATCGGGTATTTTGGATTGAATGTGAACTTTTTATCGATTTACAGTGTGCACATTTTACACCTTGGCACCTAGGGAATTAGTTTGATCATTCTCAAAATTGGGGAGACTGTTCATGAGGCATATGAAATCTTAAGTTATAAAAATGGTGTGTTTTCATTCACGGGCCTGACCTGGGCGGGGCGCCAAATTCTTCCATTTTTTCGCCAAAACACCGAATTCGGAAAATGACTGATAACTCCCTCATACAACGTTCAATCTATTTTAAATCTGGCATGTGTGTGAGGTATACCAGCCTGAGCAGGACTGGATTGAAAATGTACCATTTGTGCCTGGCGCCTCCTAGTGGGAACAGGAAATGCCCTTTTTTACGGGACACACTCCTCTTCTAAAGGGAAAAAATCAATCTACCTCAAACCTGCATAAGGGAAACCTTAAGACCTGTCTTCAGGTGCCTGATGAAAAATATTGAAGTTTCGTTGAAGCGGAGGGGTCCAAACAGGAAAGTGAAAATGACTGTCAACAATTTTTCTCTCCAAAAACTTTGAACAGTCATAACTCGGCAGATATACAAGATATCTGCGCCAAACTTCCCGTGCTTGTTGAGAGTCATACCCTGAAGGGCCTTGTAGGGGTCATTTGCATCAACCCTACAGCGCCAACTAGTGGCGATAGAAAGTCACTCGTTTTTCCAAAACATGTCCGGTTGTTTTCATGTTGGTCATTGTAGTTTCAAGACCTATTAAAATACTTTTTTACGGCCCATGTCCACGTGTCTCTGTCTGTTGCCGTGACGACCCTTTGTTCGCCATTTAAAGGAAATATTTTTTTTCAGAGACTCAGGGAGCTTATAGAGCCACAATAGTTGGCACACTTGGTCGAATTGGCCCAGTTAGAAGATTAATTTTGGTTTTGAATAAGGGCTTGGCTGCACAGCTCAGTAGTGGCTCCTTTTTTGTAGTACTCTCTCCAATAGGGGTTTTTATCTCTTGGGTGTGGGAATGTAAATAGGCGACTTTCGAGCATGTTAGGTTCTAATGAGATGATTAGAGAGGAGGATCTGCCACCACCCTGACCTGCACACAGTCCGAGTTGCGTGACGTCCGAGTTGCGCTAGATTGCGAGGGCCCGTTCAGTCCTGCTTGCAGGCCTAGTTATTATTAGGGCCCGAGCACTAGGCGTGCGAAGGCCCTATTGTAATGCAAAGGATTATTATTATTATTATTATTATTATTATTATTATTATTAGGGCCCGAGCACTAGACGTGCGAAGGCCCTATTGTTTTGCAAAGGATTATTTTTTTTTTTATTATTATTTTTTTTTTTTTTCAGGGCAAATGAAAACGGCCAATTTGGAGGCCTGAACATGCACGAAAAGTCACCAAAATTTGCACATACGTCCGGAAAATTGTAAATTTTGATAATTTTGCAACGTTGCAAAAAAATATAACAAAATGGCTCAGTGGCGCCCCCTTGAAATTTTAAAATTGGCCTATAACATTAGGGTATGTCAGCGTAGAGCAATGAAATTTGGGGGGTCTATACCTTGTCCAAAACCGCTCCAAAAAAGCATTTACACGCATATTCCAAACCCAACAGGAAATCGGTTATTTTGGATCAAATATGAAATTTTTATCGATTCACAGGGTGCACATTTGAGACCTTTTCGCCGAGGGAGTTAGTTGGATCATCTTCAAAATTGGTGAGACTGTTCAGGAGACATATGAAATCTTAAGTTTTGAAAATGGTGCGTTTTCATTCACGGGTCTGACCTGGGCGTGGTGCCAAAGTCGACCATTTTTTCGGCAAAATGACAAATTCAGTAAATGACTAATAGTTCCTTGACACAACGTTCAATCTTTTTCATATTTGGCATGTATGTGTGGTATCCCACCCTTAACACGAGTGCATTGAAATATTACCCATTAGGTCTAGCGCCCCCTAGTGAGAACAGGAAATGCCTTTTTTTACGAGACAGGTTCCTCCTCCAAGGGAAAAAAATCTGTTGACCTCAAACCTGCATCAGGGGAGCCTTAAGACCTGTGTTCAGGTGCCTGATGAAAAATATTGATGTTTCGTTGAGGCGGAGGGGTCCAAACAGGAAAGTGAAAATGAACGTCAACAATTTGTCACGCAAAAAACTTTGAACAGTCATAACTCGGCAGATATACAACATATCTGCGCCAAACTTCCCGTGTTTGTTGAGAGTCATACCCTGAAGGTTCTTGTAGGGGTCATTTGCATCAACTCTACAGTGCCAACTAGTGGCGACAGAAAGAAGTTTTAAAAAAGGCCTTTCCTATTGGGTTTTTTCAACATAGAGCAAGGAAATTTGGGGAGTAGATACCTTCTGCAAAACTGCTCCAAAAAGTCTCTTGCACCCGTATTCCAAATCCAACAGGAAATCGGGTATTTTGGATCGAATGTGAAATTTTCATGGGTTCACAGTAGGAGTTTACATTTGGAGGCTTGAATATGCACAAAAACTCGTAAAAATTTGCACATACATGCAGCTTTGGATAACGTTCGATAATCTTGCAATGTTACGAAAAAATGTAACAAAATGCCTCAGTGGCGCCCCCTTGAATTTTTCAAAAAGGCGTTTCCTATTAGGTTTTTTTAACATAGAGTGATGAAATTTGGGGAGTCGATACCTTGTGCAAAACTGCTCCAAAAAGTCTCTTGCACCCGTATTCCAAATCCAACAGGAAATCGGGTATTTTAGATGGAATGTGAAATTTTTATCGGTTCACAGTAGGAGTTTACATTTGGAGGCTTGAACATGCACGAAAACTCACAAAAATTTGGACATACATGCGGCTTTGCATAAAGTTCAATAATCTTGCAACGTTACGAAAACATGTAACAAAATGGCTCAGTGGCGCCCCCTTGAAATTTTCAAAAAGGCCTCTCTATTTAGGTTTTTTCAACGTAGAAGGATGAAATTCGGAGAGTCGATACCTTGTACAAAACTGCTCCAAAAAGTCTCTTGCATGCGTATTCCAAACCCAACAGGAAATCAGGTATTTTGGATTGAATATGAAATTTGTATCGATTTACAGTGTGCACATTTTACACCTTGGCACCTAGGGAATTAGTTTGATCATTCTCAAAATTGGCGAGACTGTTCATGAGGCACATGAAATCTTAAGTTATCAAAATGGTGTGTTTTCATTCACGGGCCTGACATGGGCGGGGTGCCAAAGTCGGCCATTTTTTCGCCAAAACACCGAATTCGGAAAATGACTGATAACTCCCTCATACAACCTTCAATCTATTTTAAATCTGGCATGTGTGTGAGGTATACCAGCCTGAGCAGGACTGGATTGAAAATTTACCGTTTGTGCCTGGCGCCTCCTAGTGGGAACAGGAAATGCCCTTTTTTACTGGACACACTCCTCCTCTAAAGGGAAAAAATCAATCTACCTCAAACCTGCATAAGGGAAGCCTTAAGACCTGTCTTCAGGTGCCTGATGAAGAATATTGAAGTTTCGTTGAAGCGGAGGGGTCCAAACAGCAAAGTGAAAATGACTGTCATCAATTTTTCTCTCCAAAAACTTTGAACAGTCATAACTCGGCAGATATACAACATATCTGCGCCAAACTTCCCGTGCTTGTTGAGAGTCATACCCTGAAGGGCCTTGTAGGGGTCATTTGCATCAACGCTACAGCGCCAACTAGTGGCAATAGAAAGTCACTCGTTTTTCCAATACATGTCCAGTTCTTTTCAGGTTGGTCATTGTAGTTTCAAGACCTATTAAAATACTTATTTACGGCACATGTCCACGTGTCTCTATCTGTTGCCGTGACGACCCTTTGTTCGCCATTTAAAGGAAATATTTTTTTTCAGAGACTCAGGCAGCTTATAGAGCCACAATATTTGGCACACTTGGTCGAATTGGCCCAGTTAGAAGATTAATTTGGTTTTGAATAAGGGCTTGGCTGCACAGCTCAGTAGTTGCTCCTTTTTTGTAGTACTCTCTCCAATAGGGTTTTTTATCTCTTGGGTGTGGTAATGTAAATAGGCGACTTTCGTGCATGTTAGGTTCTAATGAGATGATTAGAGAGGAGGATCTGCCACCACCCTGACCTGCACACAGTCCGAGTTGCGTGACGTCCGAGTTGCGCTAGATTGCGAGGGCCCGTTCAGTCCTGCTTGCAGGCCTAGTTAGCAATTGTTTCTACAAAATGGATAAACGACAAGACTTTTGTCAGGGACTGTATTCGACACTGGTACACGCACCGTACATGAGGAAACTTGGAAGGAAAATACAGACTACACATCTGATAAGCAGAGCAATAGTGTGGGCGTCGGGAGCATTTGAAGTCGACTCGTCGTTATGATTTATCATTTGTTTACATTTACACAGAACTTTGTATACAGGAATGGCCTGGGGTGATAGACCACATGCTACTTCACTAAGTCTAAAGACAAACACATTATAATCTGAACCGTCTGCTCTGGTAAATTTCCACTACATGGTCACACCAAAAACTTGGACTATCATATAGTAGATTTAAGGCCAAGAGTTTATTAATACAAATTAGCCTGCTTCCAGAAGACTTTGCTTTCGACAAGCATTTTTGTAAATGTCCCATGAAAGAACTTGATCATGTTTGTATTGATGGAAACATGCCCTCAAACACATTTGTATTGGATAGCACAACTAGGGATTTTTGGGGTGGTCCCTATCATAAACTGTAACCACGATGGGTACGCAAACACAAAAGCACCCGATGTCTTCTCAACCATTTTCACACTCCTTCGCAGGCTTGTCATCGGCAAGCAATTAGAGTAACAAAGAACAAAGACGTCGCTGTTTAGCCAAAATGACGAGGCGCTGGCACTAATGATAATGAAACCTTGTGAGCAAGGCAGCCCACAGCTGGAAAGACGCCGAAGCCGCCGTATCAGGAGAACCCCTCGAATTTAGATATTTCTAAGCTTTTCTATCGGATAAGTAAGTAGCTGTGATTTCCACAATTTACAACTTTTTGAGGTGGAAGTTGGAAGCATGATGTCATAAAAGAGGTGCCAAATTCCATCCACCATCTGATCTAGTTAAAAAAATGAAAAGGCAAGTAGAGTCACGTTGAGCAGTGTCACACTGCTGGAAATGCCAGTAATAATTTACCAGCACGGTTCCATTGTTATATAGCATTTAGAATGAAGCTATTTTATTAGCTTGTCCTAGGAAGTTATGTTTCCAGCCATGACTTGAGCTAGTAAGGTCACATTGAAAAATGTCAAATGTTAAGAAACGCACACGACATATTTGGTGCGCCATCTTGTAAGGTGAGGGAAGAGGATAGACTCGCCAGGTATGTTGAAAATGCATGAAAAAGAATGACAAATATCAGAAGGCGTGGCTATTCAACAAGAGCTACAGAATGACTTACTGATCAAACATACTAATGGATACTGTATGTTTACAAAACCCAATAAAATGTAACACTCTCACTGTCTGAATTGACTAATCATTTATATGCCAAAATATTGAAGATGTTAGTTTTTGCAAAAAAAATTTCACGACTCCTCTTGTGTGTACAGTTGTGGTCAAAAGTTTACATACACTTGTGAAGAACATAATGTCATGGCTCTCTTGAGTTTCCAGTTATTTTTACAACTCTGATTTTTCTCTGTTAGAGTGATTGGAACAGATACTTCTGTGTCACAAAAAACATTCATGAAGTTTGGTTCTTTTATGACTTTATTATGGATGAACAGAAAAAAGTGATCAAATCTGCTGGGTCAAAAATATACATACAGCAGCGCTAATATTTGGTAACATGTCCCTTGGCCATTTTCACTTCAATTAGGCACTTTTGGTAGCCATCCACAAGCTTCTGGCAAGCTTCTGGTTGAATCTTTGACCACTCCTCTTGACAGAATTGGTGCACTTCAGTTAAATTTGATGGCTTTCTGACATGGACTTGTTTATTCAGCATTGTCCACAAGTTCTCAATGGGACTTTGGGAAGGCCATTCGAAAACCTTAATTCTAGCCTGATTTAGCCATTCCATGACCACTTTTGATGTGTGTTTGGGGTCATTGTCCTGTTGGAACACCCAACTGAGCCCAAGACCCAGTCTTCGGGCTGATGACGTTAGGTTATCTTGAAGAATTTGAAGGTAATCCTCCTTCTTCATTATCCCATTTACTCTCTGTAAAGCACCAGTTCCATTGGCAGCAAAACAGCCCCACAGCATGATACTACCACCACCGTGCTTGACGGTAGGCATGGTGTACTTGGGGTTAAAGGCCTCACCTTTTCTCCTCCAAACATATTGCTGGGCATTGTGGCCAAACAGCTCGATTTTTGTTTCGTCTGACCACAGAACTTTCCTCTAGAAGGTCTTATCTTTGTCCATGTGATCAGCAGCAAACTTCAGTCAAGCCTTAAGGTGCCGCTTTTGAGCAAGGGCTTCCTTCTTGCACGGCAGCCTCTCAGTCCATGGAGATGCAAAACACGCTTGACTGTGGACACTGACACCTGTGTTCCAGCAGCTTCTAATTCTTGGCAGATCTGCTTTTTGGTGATTCTCGGTTGAATCTTCACCCTCCTGACCAATTTTCTCTCAGCAGCAGGCGATAGCTTGCGTTTTCTTCCTGATCGTGGCAGTTACAAAACAGTGCCATGCACTTTATACTTACAAACAATTGTTTGCACTGTTGCTCTTGGGACCTGCAGCTGCTTTGAAATGGCTCCAAGTGACTTTCCTGACTTGTTCAAGTCAATGACTCGCTTTTTCAGATCCGTGTATGTATATTTTTGACCCAGCAGAGTTGATCACTTTTTCTGTTAACCCATTATAAAGTTATAAAAGAACCAAACTTCATGAATGTTTTTTGTGACAAAGAAGTATCTGTTCCAATCACTCTATCGGAGAAAAATCAGAGTTGTAGAAATAACTGGAAACTCAAGTAAGCCATGACATTATGTTCTTCACAAGTGTATGTAAACTTTTGACCACAACTGTAAGTACCGTAATTTTTGGACGATAAAACGCTACTTTTTTCTCCAATTTTTAATCCTGCGGTTTATAGTCCAGTGCGGCCTCTTTGTTGATTTGGGTTTATAGTAGTGTTGCTCCGATCATGTCTTTTTTTGCTCCCGATCCGAATCCCGATCGTTTTAATTTGAGTATCTGCCGATCCCAATATTTCCCGATCCGATTGCTTTTTTCTTTTGCTCCCGATTCAATTCCAATCATTCCCGATAATTTTTCCCGATCATATACATTTTGGCAATGCATTAAGAAAAAAATGAATAAAACTCGGACGAATATATACATTAAACATACAGTACATAAGTACTGTATTTGTTTATTATGACAATAAATCCTCAAGATGGCATTTACATTATTAACATTCTTTCTGTGAGAGGGATCCACGGATAGAAAGACTTGTAATTCTTAAAGGATAAATGTGACTTTGTATATTGTGACTAAATATTGCCATCTAGTGTATTTGTTGAGCATTCAGTAAATGATACTGTAGCCATGCCCAAATGCATGATGGGAAGTGGAACCATGATTGTGCGTAGTGCTACCAATTGATATATCTTCTCTGCATTGGGAAATAACTTAGGGTTTTAAGAAAAAGATCAATTACTACCTTGCTTCCCCACATTGTTTCCCACGATATTTCTAATCATAGGGAGAGGGATTGTAAGGCTTTAGCCAATTAAAAAAAGGCTATAAAGGCTTTCAAATTTCACTCTACTCATTTTACGCTGCTTTTTAGCTCTCTATATAGATAAAATGGCGCCATAACAGATTGAGCGCGACAATGCGTGAGTGGGTCGTGCAGCGCATGCATTAATTGCGTTAAATATTTTAACGTGATACATTTTTTAAAAAATTAATTACCGCCATTATCGAGATAAATTTGATAACCCTACCTTCAGCCAAAACTAAATACTCTGGATGAGTGTAACATATTATGCCTGTAACGTTAAATACAATTAGAAAACGATTTAATTAAAAAATATACTGTATATATATTAAAAAAAAAAGGCATGTCCGATATTTTTTTGCCGATTCCGATACTTTGAAAATGACGTGATTGGACCTGATCCATCTTTACTATAAATGCTTGGGTGGTTTTAGTTAAAGCAGACACTATTTTTACATCTGTGTGATTTTAACAAAGATCAGATGACATTTGATTGTGATTTTATGCACAAATGTGAGAAATTCCAACAGGTTCAGATACTTTTTCATACCATTGTATTCTCCTGTATCTGAATAATATGCTCAGTTCACACTGTGGATATTGAACTTAAAAAAATCTGGAATTGTAAATGTACTGTATTTTTCTAACAAAAAAATATATATGTATTTTTAAGTTTTCTCAAAATATAGCAACTGATAATTCTCACAGTGTGATTCATTTCCCTATTTGTAGTTAGCAAAAAAACACTTTTACCCTGTGTGTGTTGCAGGAAACTATTACCTCTACAAGTTGTAGGGACAGATTTTATACAGGATGTGCCAACTAGTTTTAGCATGTAGCCAAATAGCATTTCTGAATGAATGTCAGAGTTTATAGACATGATCATTGTTAAACAAGAGGCAATCCTCCTTGAAAGAATGCATGTTACGTCACTCAGTTTTACAAGAAGCAGACAGTTAAACAAATGGACTGTGACTTTTTTTAAGCATCAGAACATAGCAAGATGTTAGCTACAGTATTTCACTATTGTTAAGTTAACAATGACAGACCTATGCAGCTTTTCTTAATCGGAATAAACTGTTACAACTGTGCCTGGGGGTTGGTTTAAAGTAAACCCTAAAGGCTTTGGTTGCATATGATTACAGGGATAGCAGTGCTCTCCCTAAATACCCCCCGCAGCAAAGGAAGAGCCTCTGGCCTCATTCCGACCACCACCAGAAGCTCTCTATGACTCTGAAACCCAACTGGGTGAGTCAGTCATTGCGGTGACTACTTATTAATTTCCTTCCACTCTATTTTTTAAGTTGATGCTTTGACTTTCAGCAAATTTGACCTTGTCCACGTCATGTGCACACATTCACTTCATGAACTTGAAGTTGAAGTCATTCTCACAGGAGTAGAAATGATGGTCATATCTGCAAAGTTAATATAGTTATTTAAGCAAATGCCTCCGTTTAGCTCACGAGTTCTTGTCTAACCACAGCAGAATCATTTTACGTGACTTGCGTTTACGATTTGCTGATAACTTAAGTTTTACACACATGATTTGTAGATTGGGCTTTCTTGTGTTCAGGCACATGGTGTATTTTTTGGGAAAAGATAAGTTTCCTTTTCAAAATGATTTTACTGTCCTGGATGTGTTTACAAAGTTGGCCGAGCAAAATGGTGATGCTCCAGCATTACTGGCCAAGTGTCTTAACTCTTGCAGTGTCCTTGACAATGATGGACATCCAATTATGTGGCTATTTCTGCTAGAGATCACGTCATTTTCAAAGTATCGGAATTGGCTAAAAAACATCGGCCATGCCTTTTTAAATATATATATTTTTTAATTAAATCGTTTTCTAATTGTATTTAACGTTACAGACATAATATGTTACACTCATCCACAGTCTCTAGTTTAGGCTTAAGGTAGGGTTATCAAATTTATCCCAATAACGGCGGTAATTAATTTTTAAAAAAATGTATCACGTTAAAATATTTAACGCAATTAATGCATGCGCTGCACGACCCACTCACGCATTGTCGTGCTCAATCCGTAATAGCGCCGTTTTACCTATATAGAGAGATAAAAGGCAGCTTAAAATGAATAGAGTGAATTTTGGCAGCCTTTAGAGCCATTTTTTAATTGGCTAAAGCCTTACAATCCCTCTCCCAACGATTAGAAATATCATGGGGAGCAATGTGGGAAGCAAGGTAGCAATTGATCTTTTTCTTAACACCTTATGTTATTTCCCAACGCACAGAAGATATATCAATTGGTAGCACTACGCGCAGTCATGGTTCCACTTCCCATCATGCATTTGGGCATGGCTGCAGTATCATTTACTGAAAGCTCAACAAATACACTAAATGGCAATATTTAGTCACAAGATACAAAGTCACAAGTCTTTCTATCCGTGGATCCCTCTCACAGAAAGAATGTTAATAATGTAAATGCCATCTTGAGGATTTATTGTCATAATAAACTAATACAGTACTTATGTACTGTATGTTGAATGTATATATTCGTCTGAGTTTTATTCATTTTTTTCTTAATGCATTGCCAAAATGTATATATAATCGGGAAAACTTATCGGGAATGATTGGAATTGAATCGGGAGCAAAAAAAAGCAATCGGATCGGGAAATATTGGGATCGGCAGATACTCAAACTAAAACAATCGGATCAGGAGCAAAAAAAAACATGATCGGAACAACGCTAATTTCTACCCGTCAGCTGTTAATTTAATTGTTCTTCACGAGTAGATGTCCAATCCATTTGAACAGCTCGTGAATGAACCTCCCTTCATCCCAGCTCAAATGGATTGGAAATCAATCACAATCAATGATAGACATTTAGCTTATGTCGCATGTGCTCATATATCAGTACTTCTCAAATAGTGGGGCGGGGGCGGGCTACCACTGGGGGGCGCAGAGCGATGCCTGGAGCGGCGCATTTTTCTGTAAATTATTGTTGGAATGGAAAGATAAGACACAAGATGGATATATACATTCAACATACGGTACATAAGTACTGTATTTGTTAATTAGAACAATAAATCAACAAGATGGCATTAACATTATTAACATTCTGTTAAAGCGATCGAAAGAAAGACTTGTAGTTCTTAAAAGATAAATGTTAGTACAAGTTAGAGAAATGTTATATTAAAACCCCTCTTAATGTTTTCGTTTTAATAAAATTTGTAAAATTTTCAATCAAATAATAAACTAGTAGCCCGCCATTGTTGATGTCAATAATTTTTTTTTTTTAAACTTTATTTACACAAAAACAACTACAAATAATGGGCGAACAATTCACATACAATCAACCGATTTACAACAACAACAACAAAATAATAAATAAAATGGTCGGGGTCATTTTTAACACAAGCCGTACTGTTTGCAAAGTCTTTTGGTCCTTATAGCTTTGGGATTCAAAGAGGAACTTAAATCGTCCAAATATGAAGAAAACATTTTCCCCAAAACATGAAAATTTGGTCTTTGATTAGCATATTTTACACAGTGAATGTGAAATTTTGCCAATATTAAAATAAGATTTACAACATATCTTTTATTAATTTCTGGTTCTTCAACGTTGGACAGGCCAAACAAAATATGTCTAAAAACAATTTTCAATGATGGCACAACTTTGGAATGAATATAATTGTTCAGGTCGTTGATGTCAATAATTACTTACACAATGCTCATGGGTGCTGAAGCCTATAAAATCAGTCGCACCCAAGCGCCAGCAGAGGGCGACAAAACTCCAAAAAACACAACAAGTGGACATTTCACTGTGCTGTCATTTTAATCTGAGCAGGGCATGTGCGTTAATTGCGTCAAATATTTTAACGTGATTAATTTAAAAAAAATAATTACCGCCCGTTAACGCGATAATTTTGACAGCCCTAACATATATATATATAAATTAATCAAAGAAAAATAGCTTTCACGTGCATTTTTTTGTTTTTTGAGTTTCAAATTTATTTTTGCATTCAAACACATTTTTAAATTTTTTTTATTGAAGTGACTTTTTTTAATTAAAAATATATATTTTGATTGAAGCAACTTTTTTTGATTGAATAATAAAAACACAAATCTACCTCCATATGGCTCCGCCTGGAATCGGTAAAAAAATATAGGAAGCAATGTGGGGAAGCAAGGTAGCAATTGATCTTTTTAACACCTAATGTTATTTCCCAACGCAGAAAAGATATATCAATTGGTAGCACTACGCACAGTCATGGTTCCACTTCCCATCATGTATTTGGGCATGGCTACAGTATCATTTACTGAAAGCTCAACAAATACACTAGATGGTAATATTTAGTCACAATATACAAAGTCACAAGTCTTTCTATCCGTGGATCCCTCTCACAGAAAGAATGTTAATAATGTAAATGCCATCTTGAGGATTTATTGTCATAATAAACAAATACAGTACTTATGTACTGTATGTTGAATGTGTATATTCGTCCGAGTTTTATTCATTTTTTTTCTTAATGCATTGCCAAAATGTATATGATCGGAAAAAATTATCGGGTATGATTGGAATTGAATCGGGAGCAAAAAAAAAAAGCAATCGGATCGGGAAATATCGGGATCGGCAGATACTCAAACTAAAACGATCGGGATTGGATCGGGAGCAAAAAAATATGATCGGAACAACCCTAATTTATAGGTTTTCATATTTTAACGAGGATAGCATTAGGGCTGTCCCAAACGACTAATTTTCTCCCGATTAGTCAGCCGACTAATTTTTTATGATAAGTAGACTAATCTAATAGTTTTTTTTTTAGTTTTTTTTTACTAATTTAGCAATTAAATTTTTGTTGACGCTTATCAATTCAGAAAAACATTTTGTAACACTTTAATTATTTATGTATATTCGTCCGAGTTTTATTCATTTTTTTCTTAATGCATTGCCAAAATGTATATGATCGGGAAAATTTATCGGTAATGATTGGAATTGAATCGGGAGCAAAAAAAAAAAAAAAGCAATCGGATCGGGAAATATCGGGATCGGCAGATACTCAAACTAAAACGATCGGGAGCAAAAAAACATGATCGGAACAACCCTACTTGTAACTGTCAATGATACCGATGATGATGACAATAAACAACAACAATTTTTGACTGGGGTAACAACATTGGCACGACACCGGCGGGCGTACCAAATTCAATGACGATCTTAGCGAAAAGTATTGCCTAAGCAGCCTGATTTAGAATTCCTCTCAAGAATGATGAGAAACAAAAAACGCTCATTGTCAACTTATTATTTTAAATATTCATGTAAGTTAATTTTATTGCTGACACTGCGTTTTTTTTGGGCAGTGGCGCCTCCAGAAATTTTTCCTAGGGGTGGCCAGATGGGGCCACATAAAATCTTGGGGTGGCCAAAACTAAAAGCCACAATTTCCGGTTTTCATTATATTATTGTGGTAAAAAGGCCAGGGGAAAACTATCAGAAAGACTTAAGGACACGGCTACTGATATACTTTGGTGTATTGTGTAATATTTGATGTTACTAATGATTTAATGTGCATAGTCCATAACTGTCCAGTCAACATTTTGAGTTCCACAACAATTCTGTTTTATTGTGTTATGTATATATTAGGCATAAGGTGGACATTTAACTAGCTGGCTGTCAAACGATTAAAATTTTTAATTGAGTTAATCACAGCTTAAAAATGAATTAATCATAATTAATCGCAATTCAAACCATCCCTAAAATATGCCACATTTTTCTGTAAATTATTGTTGGAATGGAAAGATAAGACAAGACGGATATATACATTCAACATACTGTACATAAGTACTGTATTTGTTTATTATAACAATAAATCCACAAGATGGCATTAACATTATTAACATTCTTTCTGTGAAAGGGATCCGCGGGTAGAAAGACTTGTAATTCTTATAGGATAAACGTGAGTTTGTATATTGTGACTAAATATTGCCATCTAGTGTATTTGTTGAGCTTTCAGTACATGATACTGTAGCGACTTAACTGTTCTGCCCAAATGCATAATGGGAAGTGACGCAACCATGACTGTGTGTGGTGGCTGCAAATGCTATACCTTCTCTGCGTTGGGTACAATACAGGGTGTTAAGAAAAAGATCAACTCCTGTCATTCTTCCCCACGTCGCTTCCCACAATATTCATAGTTGCTGTGTGAGAGATGACAAAGCTTTTGCCAATTAAAAGCACAGCCGCAATGAATGCTTGTATCGACTCCACTCACTTGACACTGCCTCTTATCTCTGTATATAAGTAAACTGGCGCCATTGTAGGCTGTTTGCGGCAATCTGTGAATGAGTCGTACCGCGAATGCGTTAATTGCGATAAATATTTTCACGTGATTAATTTTAAAAAAATTACCGCCCGTTAACGCGATAAATTTGACAGCCCTACATTTCACAAAACAAAATAAATGCATTCATTTGGGATGAAATGCATAACTGATGGTACAACAATCTAACGATATACTGGCAAGCGGGGTGGCCGGTGGGGTGGTCAACCAGTTTATAGGGGTGGCCGTGGCCACCCCCTGGTGGCGCCACTGTTTTGGGGTCATCAACATGTTGTGCCCCTTCATGCCCCAAAAGTCAAACTCCGCCGATGGTAATCAGTAAAGTAACTAGATTACTTCTTTGAGGCGTAATCAGTAATTCAATTTTTCAAGTAATCTGTGTCAACACTAGTGGTAACTCAAATTCAGCTCATTGAAATAACCAGTCACTTCCAAAACTGCTCCTTAAACCACTAACAGGGTATAAAGGGGGAGGGGTGCTAATAGTTTAGACCTCCAAGCTCTTGCTCCTATGCTCCTTTCACTTTGTACCAAATGGGTAGTCCTAAAAGCCTGAGCTGAAAACAGGAAATCTCTGTAGGACCCTCCACCCCCAGAGGATAAATGAATTAACATGCGAGGACAAAGAGTGGAGATCACCTGGAGCTATACGTGCAATTAACATGACAACGACACAGTTGGCCTTTCAGAACCACATGAAAAAGACTTGGAGCTCGATAAAAACACACAACAACAATAAGTGTTTTAAAACGCCAACACACCCAACCCGAGTTTGATTGGAAACTTTCAATATTCCTGGAGAAACCGTTCCAATTGGTATTAATTTGACCTCAAGTGAAAACAACGAAAACATCCTCTTGACTTTCTCGCATACAAAGACATTCTTCTGTTAATAAAAGCAAATCAACAGTGAAAATTGGAGACTTACCGTCGCATCTCAGGTTAGGACCTAAAACAAACATCCAGAGCAAATTCCTCATTAAGTTCGTCATTGCGGCAGAAGTTCCACGAGGAAATGGGTGCAAAATAAGTGGAGAAGTATCCAGTTTGAGGAGCCTCTTGTTTCTGCCTTTCCGAATCACCAAGCGGGCTGAAACAGCGCGCACAATCTCCGGGAGGGAAGCTGGTGAGGAGGCATGAAGCTCCACAGGAGATGCGGTTGTACGCAGGCGAACAAAAGCCGCGTTTGGGGCTCCTCCACTGGCCTCTGCGCGTTGTGAGAGGCTGCAATCGGGATGCGCGCTTCCTTTAACGCTAGTGGGGTGTGCGCGCGTGTGTATGGGGGGGCTGTTCTAACTTCAAAATTATAAGGGCGGCCTTGCTAGAAATAAAAAAAAGTACACTATGGGAATTAACCCTGTATAGGGCACTCATCAAGGCCGGCCCAGCCTATACACAGACTACGCAGCTGCTTAAGGCCCCTGACCACTAGGGACCCCCCAATCTGGCAACCTCATTTTATAAGTTGTTAATAGAACATGGTGAATAATGTGGCGCGCATTTCCGTTTATCTATGCAATCATCCATTTTCTTAGCTTTACAACCTGGGAAGTGACGTTGAACCTACTTTAAACTGGATATACTTTATTTGCTGTTGTGATATTTGACGTTCACTTTATACAACAATTGTGTACTGTTGTAGTGGTTGTGACAGTACAGTACATTGTGAGACTGTGAAATTGTTTAATTTATATTCTATTTTGTTTACTACAGTTTGCTTGATTTGACTTTGTGAGTTTTGATACTTGATTACAAGCTTAAAAATTTAAAAGTTCTTCCTTAACTTCTTTTTCTCTTTTAGAAAAAGGTTGGCGCCATAGACCGTACGTACTGACAATCATTTTGAAGTATGCAGTGCAACAAAATCTGATTAATACACAAAATATGGACGTATGGGTTTGATTGCATGTATGGGTTTCACAGTACACTGTGACGAAATGGTGGGCCAAAAATGTGGGCCCCTTGGCATTATTTTGCTTAGGGCCCCCAAATGGCCTGGGCCGGCCCTAGCACTCATTTAACTCATTAACTGCCACTGACGGCGCTAGACTATGGAATCACAGGAGTGCCAAAATGAAATGAATAAAGAATATTAAAAAAAACATTTTTTAGTCAAGTAAGAGAAGCGGTACTTCTAAACAGGGGAGGGGGGGCAACCGGGTATGTTGTTCTGGGCCTCAAGACCATAGGGGCCCCTGAATGACCCTTAATTTATTTTACTTTAAATTTACATATTTCTTTTTTAATTCAATTAGGGTTGTTCCGATCACGTTTTTTTGCTCCCGAGCCGATCCCGATCGTTTTAGTATCTACCGATCCCGATATTTCCCGATCCGATGGTTTTTGTTTTTGCTCCCGATTCAATTCCAATCATTCCCGATAATTTTTTCCGATCATATACATTTTGGCAATGCATTAAGAAAAAAATGAATAAAACTCGGACGAATATATACATTCAACATACAGTACATAAGTACTGTATTTGTTTATTATGACAATAAATCCTCAAGATGGCATTTACATTATTAACATTCTTTCTGTGAGAGGGCTCCACGGATAGAAAGACTTGTAATTCTTAAAGGATAAATGTGACTTTGTATATTGTGACTAAATATTGCCATCTAGTGCAGGGGTCCCCAACCTTTTTTGCACCACGGACTGATGTTATTTGGGTCTTTTTTTTCACAGACCGATGTTCTGACAATTTTTGCAACCCATCAAAAATTGCAACGATGCGGTTCTGCGCATGCGCAAAATGCGCAAATGCAGCGATTCCAAAGTAAACACTACAAACTTTCTCGAAAGAAAGGAATATTAACCTACGTTTGATCATGGAAGGACTTGTAGAAAAGTTCTCCTCAGATTCATCCTGCCATGTAAGCTGCACACAACAGCTGCACACCGCGCTCACCATTAACGACGTCGCCTTGTCGTTAAACATTAATTAAGAAGCCCGCTTCACAAAGATACGATGTTGGAAATTTTAGCAAGCTTTTCAATGCTCTTGTCGCGATGTCAGGATATTCCAGAATGACTTTAATCCAGAACCTCGGTACAGTTGTTGTCTCAAATGTACGTTTAATAAGGTCGCCGTCATTTGCGATCTCTCTGTTTATTCACAAACGGGTCACGAATCCACTCCTTCGCAGTTCGTGGGTCTTCGAGGTTGTTTGCTCGTCAGGTGCCCTTTTCGCCGTAAAAATATAATTTTCGCCGTAAAAATATCTCCAAAGACGTCTGTTTTCCAGTTATCTTCGCTCATGTGGGGGCAAATTCCGGGAACAAATGTGCTGCGCCCGCGGCCTAGTAGTACGTTATTATCGAGGACAAGCGCACATAGATATATTATATACACAAACAAGATGTACTGCTAGCAGTCCAATCAATGGGCTTCTATGACAACATTGTAATCTATCCCGTAGTATAACATCTAGAGTAGACAGAGATATTGGTGTGTTAAGCAGGGGCACAGGGTTAATTCGGCCAGAATGCGGTCGTTATTAAATTATTATTTCTGTGCGGCCCGGTAGCAAATGCGCCACGGACCGGTACCGGTCCGCGGCCCGGCAGATGGGGACCCCTGATCTAGTGTATTTGTTGAGCTTTCAGTAAATGATACTGTAGCCATGCCCAAATGCATGATGGGAAGTGCAACCATGACTGTGCGTAGGGGCACCAATTGATATATCTTCTCTGCGTTGGGAAAGAACATAGGAAGTTAAGAAAATGATCAACTACTTCCATACTTCCCCACATTGCTTCCCACGTCGTTTTTAATTGCTGAGAGAGGTATAGTAAGGCTTTAGCCACATAAAAAATGGCTCCAAAGGCTGTCAAAATTCTCTCTACTCATTATACGCTGCCTTTTAGCGCTATCTATAGGTAAAAGGGCATCTTTATAGGTTGAACGCGACAATACGTGAGTGGGTCGTGCAGCAGTTAATTACTTAACATGATTAATTAAAAAATTAATTACCGCCGTTAACGCAATAAATTTGATAGCCCTACTTTAAGCCAAAACTACCCTGGATGAGTGTAAGACATTTTGTCTGTAACGTTAAATACAATTAGAAAACGATTTAAATAAAAGATATATATATATTAAAAAAAGGCATGTCGGATATTTTTTTGCCGATTCTGATACTTTGAAAATGACGTGATCGGACCCGATCGATCAGCATCCCGATCGGTCGGGACATCTTTAATCTAAATCAATAATCTGATTGAATATATGTTCTACTCGATATAAACTTAAAAACTTTTAACATATTAAAAATTTCAAATATATATTTTTTCCTTTTTTTGCACTACGCCCCCCATATTTCTGCTTGTTTTCTCCGGTAATCTTTCAAAAATAAACATGCCGATCAAACACTGCTGCTATGGAACTTGTGGAAACGACTCTAGACATTATGACATATGATGTTTTCTTCATACGTTTCCCGAAACAAAAAACTTGGGAGGAAAAAATGTGAAGAATGAATCAACTTGCGCGGACGTCCAAAAGACCAGTTTAACGCCAGCAAGGTGAAGCCATTCATATTTCATATACAGTAAACCATATGGTCCTTCAGAGGATGTAGAGGTATGCCATTTGGATATTTTTTACTTATTTTTTAGCGTGGCGTTTTGCCCTGCTGCTTCTGTCTGACAATGAATGACCTGAAAAAAATTAAAATGGTGTGTGACTGCCACCGTTACCTTTTCTGTTTGATGTTCCGTTTCTGTAAGATTTGTTACTAATGAAAAAAATAAGTGTTCTTTGGCTGTCACCGAGTAGCACTTGCGATTGCTACACAAAAATAGCAATGTAAATTGCCCCCAAGAACGGTCAGAGAAGTAAGACAACCAGAGGATATAATATATGACAGACAGGGCATATGGTGGTAAAGGATAGACTGCTGAAACAGTAGAATGTCCTTGTCAGTGGCGTAAGAAAAAGGAGTCGATAAAATTAGCTAAGGCTAATCTTAAGTCGGCTTGGCTCTTTTTCCCGCCTTTTTCAGCCCTGACACTCGAGCCATCTCTTTAACTGAACATTTTTATGTTCTTCCACATCTTTACCAGTAAATTTGGCACCAGGGACGCCATTTTCAGACAGAATTGGTTGGTTTAGCTTAGAAAACATCTATTTGGTACACTATTTCCATTCATTTACTATTGGGGTCAAACGGGAGGTTGACCTGCCTAGCCACAATTGCTAACGTCATGAATATTAATTAGCAAAAGTGACGTGTTGCTTGCGGTATGCCATTAATTAAAAACATTATGAGTAACTGCTTACAATGTCTGTTTTTGTTTTTCAAAATAATAGAGTATTTTTTTTCCTCCTGTATCGATTCTTGGCAGGAGCATATCGATATCCTTTCGGGATACAAAGTATCACGATACATTTTGATATTTGGGCACACCCCTATTGCTCAACTGTTTATTTTATTTTATTTTTTTTACTAAAATAGCAAATTGTGCTCAAGGTCACTGTTGCAGTGCTGCCACTTGCTCTTGTCACCCAATATGCTAAAGTTTCCGTTTTATTCCATCAGCAGATTTCAAGAATGCAGTCATGAAGGAGGATGCCATTTAAAGGATGTAATTTTTAAATGAAAATGTCATCACTTTTTTAAATGGCATGTTTTTAGGTTTCAATTACCATATTTTCCGCACTGTAAGGCGCACCTTAAAGTCTTCCATTTTCTCAAAAGCCGACAGTGCGCCTTACAATCAGATGCACCTTATAAATGGATCAATATTGGTTAATAATGACATGACATTCCCTTTACCCTAGCTCTATCTAGTGGATGCATAAAGCTACTACAACTACAACAACAGAGGACCTAAAAACACGTTTTTAACTATCCAATAAAACCAAGAGTGATGGCAGAAAATATTTTATTTATAATACTGTAATTGGAACTTTAAAACATGCCATTTAGAAAATAATTATGGAATTTTCATTTTAAAATTATGTGCTTTAAATGGTGTCCTGCTTGAATGTGTTCTGGAAACATGAAGTTGACCACTTAAAAAAAAAAAAAAAAAGACATGAGCAAGTGGCAGCACTGCGAAACAATGACCTTGAGCAAGTAAACAATGTGCCATTTTAGTAACCATGGTGACATCAGGATGAAATGCACAGTATTCCAGCTCAGATGAGGAATCAAACAAACAGATTTCAAGAATGCGTTCGTACAGGAGGACTTAATTGAAAGCAACACTAGGTAACTTTTCAACCTTCATAACATATTTTCATAACATTTGTGATATGGTGACTGACAACTAGCAGAATGACACAAATTAATTTGAGGAGGGTTAATTTGTGCCAGATCCTGCCGGAACAAGATCCGGCACCTCTTGATTTTGGCCTCCCTGTGTTCCGGGACTTATTTGGGCAGATCCGGCACCTGTCGTGTATAGTAATAATAATAATATAAAAACGTTTTTTAAAAATGGTTTCGTAATAGCCCCAAATGTGGCGGAAAGAAAGAGAGGAATTGTTGATAGCTTTCTCCACTTTATTGTGGCAACAATATGAAAACAATAAACAAAATAACAGTTGACTGCCGCCACATTCGACCGCTAACTTTTGCTTCTCGCCATAAGTGGATTCGGCCAGGCCCCCCCTGGTGGCCGAAAAGTGTAATCGCATGTAATTGACTTTCATATATATATATATATATATATATATATATATATATATATATATATATATATATATATATATGTATTAGGGCTGTCAAAATTATCGCGTTAACGGGTGGTAATTAATTTTTTTAATTAATCAAGTTAAAATATTTGACGCAATTTACGCACAAATGCCCCGCTCAAACCGATTCAAATGAAAGCACAGTGAAATGTATACTTGTTGTATTTTCGGAGTTTTGCCGCCCTCTGCTGGCGCTTGGGTGCGACTGATTTTAAAGGCTTCAGCACCCATGAGCATTGTGTAAGTAATTATTGACATCAACAATGGCGGGCTACTAGTTTATTTTTTGATTGAAAATTTAAAAAATTTTATTAAAACGAAAACATTGAGGGGTTTTATTATAAAATTTCTATAACTTGTACTACCACTTATCTTTTAAGAACTACTACTACTAAGAACTACTACTCTTTCTATCCATGGATCGCTTTAACAGAATGTTAATAATGGTAATGCCATCTTGTTGATTTATAGTTATCATAAACAAATACAGTACTTATATACCGTATGTTGAATGTATATATCCTTCTTTTGTCTTATCTTTCCATTCCAACAATAATTTACAGAAAAATATGGCATATTTTATAGATGGTTTGAATTGCGATTGATTACGAATAATTAATTTTTAAGCTGTAATTAACTCAATTAAAAATTTTAATCGTTTGACACCCCTAATATATATGTATATGTATATATATATGTGTATATATATATATGCTGTATATATAGTTGTAAAGCAATAAAAGTGAAAAAAAAAAATTATAATGGGTCAAAATTATTTTTCGAACAGATCATGTGACTAGCAACTTAGACGGTCATTTGCTTTGCATAAAAAGTTCAACAACAACAACAAAAAAAAAATCCAAATGATTTTTCTTTGATGAAAAATTTTTTTTTTGATCAAAGCAACTTTTAGTTGGCGACCTTTTTATAGTCCGAAAATTACAGTAATGTAAATCAGCCTTTTAGAATCCTATGTCGGTCGACCTCCAATTACGACACCACATGAAGGCAGGAATAAATCAACACATCTCAGATGTTGGCTTATTACTGTAATTTTCGGACTATAAACCGCAACTTTTTTCTGTATTTTAAATCCTGCGGCTTATAGTCCAGTGCAGCTTATTTGTTGATTTATTTGGGTTCATAGCTAACACTTTATTTAACAGTGGCATCATAAAACTGTCATAAGAAAGTCATAATTATGACATGACGATATCATAGGCATTACTGAATGGTTATGACAAATGTTATTAAGGATAATCCGACAAATTATATCACTAACACCATTTATGTCCAGTTTGGATCTTTTACATCCATTCAAAAGTGAGATCATTTGCCGGATATCACTAAATTACATCTGTTATAAGCATTCATGAATGCTCATGACAGTTTCATGTTATAATTATGTTATAATTATGTCTTATGTCGCCAATGTCAAATAAAGGGTTACCAAATACCATGACTAGCAATTAATGAAACAAATGGAACAGTAACTGAAGAAATAATTTGCACAGAACGTTAATTTTGATTGTTATTTACACCTGTGGTGCTGCAATGCATGCTAGGAGGCATGTTGGACAACAAAAGTGTCGACAGCAGGTGGCAGCAGAGCATGACCCTCTCGCCCAAGGGAGCAGTGATGGCATAATGAAGCGTCTTGAAGCAATGAATCTTTGCAAACAATTGGTTAATGGTGGTTGATTTGGTCTTATGATGCTGTCAAACAAAGTTTTACCTGTTAATATCTTTGATGTAAATATCCCATAAATACAGTGAGGACAGCTGCGGCTTATAGTCCAGTGCGGCTTATCTATGAACAAATGCAGTTTTCGTGCAAAATTTGGTGGGTGGCGGCTTATAGTCAGATGCGCCTTATAGAGCGAAAATTACAGTAGTCACAGCTGTCAGTCAAAATTCCCGATAAGGATTCCTAAGACATTATTGAAAGGAGGGCGGGGGTGATTTGATACAAAAATGTCCATCAGTATGAGCGGTGGAAGCGTGGTAAAAGGCCAAGGGACATTATTAGTGAAAAAAATGGCATTCATTTCAGTAGTGCTAAAGCAGCTTCCTGGATACAGGACTTGGCCTTTAGTATTTCCTCCTCTGTCTGTTCAATGGTCACCACCACCCGGATGCTGAGGACAATAACAGACATTGACAATAAACTGCTGTCAAACTGCAATGGCAACATTAAGGCATACTCCACCATCAGTTGACAAAACGACTCCCACAGACATTGCGCCACGCCTTCCCGTAGGGGGCCGACCCATGCAGAACGTTGAGTTGGCTTTCACTGTGATAAACACGCTGAGTTCTAACGCCGGATTTAGGTGGAAATAGGACAAAGATTTAAATGCATCCAAGCAGGCAGGAGTGTCTCAAAAGTGATTTGGTCACACAATACCATAACTTTTGCTTGAAATATTGACGTAAAATGAATGATAAATGCCTGTTTTTTGCTTTTAACCAAGAATCTAGACCGTTTTACATTCATATCGATAGAAATTCTGCAATTTAAGCATTTACTTACAAGAATTTTCAACTTAAAAAGCTCTTTGTTTTGTGACGGCCACCATGTTGGATGACACACTATCTTAACTTTTGCTTGAAATATTTTTGTAAAATGAATGATAAATGCCTGTCTTTTGCTTTTAACCAAGAATCTAGACTGTTTTACATTCATATCTATAGAAATTCTGCAAATTAAGCATTTATTTACAAGAATTTTAAATTTAAAAAGCTCTTTGTTTTAGTTTTGTTGGTTTACACAATACCGCAACTTTTGCTTGAAATATTTACGTAAAATGAATGATAACTGCCCGTTTTTATGCTTTTAACTAAGATTATAGAGTGTTTTACGTTCATACCTATAGAAATTGCGCAATTTAAGCATTTATTTACAAGAATTTAAAGTTTAAAGAGCTCTGTGTTTCGTGACGGCCGCCATGTTGGATTACACAATACCACAACTTTAGCTTGAAATATTGACGTAAAATGAACGATAACGGCCCGTTTTTTGCTTTTAAACAAGAATCTAGACTGTTTTACATTCATATCTATAGAAATTCTGCAATTTAAGAATTTATTTACAAGAATTTTTAAATTTAAAAAGCTCGTTTCATGATGGCCGCCATGTTTGTTTACACAATACCGTAACTTTTGCTTGAAATATTCACGTAAAATGAATGATAACTGCCCATTTTTTGGCTTTTAACCAAGATTCAAGACTGTTTTACGTTCATACCTATAGAAATTGCGCAAGTTAAGCATTTATTTACAAAAAATTTAAACTTAAAAAGCTCTGTTTCGTGACGGCCGCCATGTTGGATTACTCAATACCGCAACTTTTGCTTGAAATATTGACGTAAAACGAACGATAACGGCCCGTTTTTTTGCTTTTAACCAAGAATCTAGACTGTTTTACGTTCATATCTACAGAAATTCCGCGATTTAAGCATTTATTTACAAGAATTTTCAACTTAAAAAGCTTTCTTTCGTGACGGCCGCCATGTTGGATTACACAATACCGTAACTTTTGCTTGAAATATTGACGTAAAATGAACGATAACGGCCCGTTTTTTGCTTTTAACCAATAATTTAGACTGTTTTACGCTCATATCTATAGAAATTCCGCGATTTAAGCATTTATTTACAAGAATTTTCAACTTAAAAAGCTCTTAATTTCGTGACGACCGCCATGATGGATTTTGTATCTTGACACAATAGCGGAATCAAGCTAAATAGGTTGTGATTCTATATAGAAAAATGCAAAATTTGCTTTTATTGAGTAAAATTAAGATGATTCAGCATGTTTTCCTCAAGTATTAAGTTTCTGATGTGTAAAATTGAGTGATTTATTAGCTCTAAAAAAACTTATAAAAAATGTAAGTTGCTATTTTGGGCAAAAACATGATATGTTAAAAATTGCTATTGATCCTGAAAATATAGGTGATTATCTCTGCATTTGGTGATTTTTATGCATTTAGCGTAAAATTTGAGAATGTTATCGCCATTTTAAGTTTTGTTATACTTGTATAAAAAGGATTAATCGAGATTTTATTAGGGAATGACTTTTAAGTTTTCGATGTCACTGCTCATGGAGATTCATATATGCCTAAGAATGGTGCCTGTTTTGGTTTTAGGTTGCTAGCGGCTTTGATTTTGAAAATATTGGAATTTTAAGTTTTTGAAAATAGGCCCCCTACGGATTGGTCTCAAACCCAGTGTCCCGTCAACTGATAGTGAAGTCTATGATAAAGGCTAATCATACCTTGGTGGAGGGGGATATCGCTCTTCTTTTTCTAGGTATCGGGCAAGGGTCAGAGCCACTTGCCTTTCCATACACTAACAAATAAACCAATGGAAGGAGTTACAATAGCTCACAAAAGGATGGTGCATTTAGCGTAAATTAGAAAACTCACATAATCTACTATTGAGCGCAGAAGCTGCATGTCAGACTCTCTGGAGCCTGAACTTCTCTCTAACTGCAGGTGAAGCGCTGGGGCAAACTGCATTCCCACTAATTTTAGCCCTGGAATTCTGCAAAACAAGAACAAACAAAAATGGTATATTCAAGTGAGATTTGGAATTTGTTTATTGCTGTTACTGTTGGACTTCTTTGAGGAACATACTTACTGTAGATGTCAATACCTTAATATTGTGTGTTGATTCAGAGATTTTTTAATTTTTTTTTCATAGTTGACTAAAAAAACAATAACAATGAACCCCCAAACTATAACATAATGTTGGAATACTTACTCTTGTAATGCTTTGTAAACATATGTGCATTTTTCCCTCAGAATGGTGAATATTTCTGCAATGAAAGGACACAACTTATGTTTAATAAGATTAGGAATAATTAGGAGATCCCAACAACGGTTAGCATTCTGAATTCACTCTCTAAAAGTATAACTCTGTGAAGTTGGCCCACCATCAGACGCAAATTCATATAAAAATGTGCTGCTAACGTTTTTTAGATAATTAGTTCTTTCATAAGTCAATCCGAGGTCAACCAGCTCCCCATTTTGATTAAAAATGGCTAAAAATGGTGTCCATCGTTTATGCTGGTTTGTGCTGTAAAAAATTTCGTTCCTTGTCAAGAGTCAAGAATCTACATCGGACAAGGTGTCAAGAGTCAAGAATCTGCATTGGACAAGGTGATGATGCTGGAACTTTTGTTTGGTGCTGTTCCAGTGAGATTTACAAAGATGACTGCCTGAAGAAGACATCAAAATTCCCTCAGTCCTTGATGATATGGGGATAATAATAATAATAATAATAAGTAATAATAATAATAATTATTAATAATAATTAATAAGCATGTTTTTGTTATGGAGACATTAATCTTGGGATAAAATATGTACAGCATGTTGTTTGATTTTATACATACATGTCTGATGAAACTGTTACAGTGACCTTTGTGTGCGCCAATTGTTGCCGCTACTCACACCAGCTGTGATAACACATAATCACTTTTGCCACACACATTGCCACAACAAAATGTTCCACAGCAAACAGATGCAAAAATGTCAGGGACATGACGAAGCCATAACCTTGTACGCCCTGAAATTAATTGAGCTGCTTGACTGGACGCTACTAAACTCAGATTGTTGATTGTGTTATTGTACAGTTTTGATGTATGTTCCGTGCCTGAATGTGCGTCTTTAGTTGTATGGGGGACGGCAAACTGATAAGCATATGCTTCATCTCGTCCGCCTTTGTCTTCTTCTTCGGTTCCTTCGGGCAAATCATATCACATTTTGTAACTGTTAATGATTGTCAATGATACCGATGATGATGACAATAAAATTCCATTCCATTCATACCACGGTATACCTTGAAACCGGTAATCAGCACATGTCTATTTGGGGTAATGCTACTATCACATGAGTAAACTCTTTGGCTACTCAATCTACCTTGGCTTGTGCATTAATTACGTTTCATATCAATTCAGTTAATATTACATTTTTGTATGAAAGTTAAACTGTACCTGGATTTTCCTGCATGATACTGAGGGCCTCAATGGCTGCTGCAGCCAGCATGGGAGGCAAGGATGCAGAAAAACAGTAGCCTTGGCCTGACAAGCGCTGCAAAGAAATGACATTGACAAAAAAAAAAAAAAGAAGAATAAAATAACCATTCTAAATCATTCATTAATTCAGTGTTTTTTGAGTAAAAAGATATGTTTCACAGAAATACCCTGTTATAAGCATTTTGTATAATTGTCGTCGACACATTTGTTCCTTCAACTTTTGCGTAGTGGTAGTTACCTGGTGGTCTATGACAAAAGAGCGCCCGCAGCAAAAGCCTCCAATAGAGGCAACGGAATTCTCCATGTTAGCACTGATTAGGTCAATGTCCTCTATCTGCACAGTCAGAAAACGCGTTATCAGTCCCCCAAGAAAAATCTAATGCAGACTAAAAAGCAATAAAACAACATTTGAACAGACATTACTTACCATGAGCTGAAACAAATGACCATTAGTTGTATTCACGTTTTCTTTGAAAACTTGAAAGTACATACATTGACTCCAAAGTGCTCCGTGACTCCTCGGCCATGCTCTCCCAACACACCAAAAGACATGCTCTCCTCCAGGAAAATCCGCACCTTGTACTTATATTTCAGTTTCACCTGGACAACAAATGATAATGTTATTAAAAATGGAAGCAAAATAAAAAACATAAATTTGACTCAAACAAGAATTTGAATTTGTTTGATTTAAAGGCTTGAACCATTATCTGCCAACAGAATATGCTTACTACCGTAACTTCTGGACTATAAGGCGCACCTGACTATAAGCCGCCACCCACCAAATTTGACATGAAAACAGCATTCGTTCATAGATAAGCCGCACTGGACTACAAGCCGCAGCTGTCCTCACTGTATTATGGGATATTTATACCTATTGATATTAACCGGTAACACTTTATTTGACAGTGGCATGATAAGATTGTCATAAGACCAAATGAACCACCATAAAGTTTGAACCAATTGGCTGCAATGCTTTAAGACGCTTCATTTAGCCATCACTGCTCCCTTGGGGTAGACAATCTCTCAACCACTCCTGCAACCAGCTGTCAACACTGTTCTCGTCCAATGTGCCTCCTAGCATGCATTGCGGCGCTTCAAATGTAAATAAAAATCAAAATTCATGTTCTGTGCTAATTATTTCTTCAGTTTCTCTTCTAGTTGTTTCATTAATTGCTAGCTCTGGTATTTGGTAACACTTTATTTGACAGTGTTGCTATAAAACTGTTATAAGACCATCATAATTATGACATGACACTGCCATGAGTAGAGCTGGGAATCTTTGGGCACCTAACGATTCGATTACGATTACGATTCAGATGGTCCAATTCGATTCTAAAACGATTATTGATGCCCCCCCCCCCTTTTTTTTTTAATTAATTTATTTTTTTTAAATGTTTTGTACATTAGTTCAAAAATTGTTCAAAAATACTCTCAGGCTAAACCAAACTACTATTTCAGTATCAAGTTAACATATAGCAGTAAACAAATATACAAAAATAACAGTAAATAAAAAACTCCAGTCCCCATTCTGTATCAGCAGCTTTAAAGTACATTCAATTAATTTAATGTTGTGAATCAACCGTTAAAGTTGTTAAAATTGCTCCCGTTAATCCATAATTTCCCTTTTGTCAACTTTCGACATGTGAAAGTTTTAAAACTATTTTAAAGATAGATTCAAGTCAATATTTTACCGATTTAGGAGTATTTTAGATAAAAAGTTAATTAGGTTTGCTTGGAAGGTTCGCTACAACAGCCTTGCAGAGAAGTGTACTGCTTTAAGATGGCGGCCGTTTACTACGTCTGCATCTAGCTTTTTGTAGATGTGCTGCAAACGCTATCGCTACCGTAGTGCATCTAGTCTTATATAAATGATATCTACCGTAACATTATGTGGATGACGTACTTTTGTAGCAGCTTCAGGTATGTTGTTGTGTTTTTTTATCTCGTGGCATGAGTTGAGCTAGAGCCGTGAGTTGAGCATTGGCATTACCCGAGGGGCCGGGTAATGAGAAGCATGATGTTTAGCTACTCTCGCTCCGTTGCTCATTGACCGCGCGGCGCGCTGAGTGTGTTGTACTTCCGCTTTACTTGGCATATTTCAATAATCGGAATTTGGATGTTTGTGAATCGTTCTCACGGCCGAATCGCGAATAATCTAAGAATCGGAAATTTTGCACACCTCTAGCCATGAGCATTATTGAATGCTTATGACCGATGTCATTTTGTGTCATCGGGAAATGATCTCACTTTTGAATAGATGTAAAAGATCCGAGCTGGACATAAATGGAGTGTTGGTGGCATAATTTGCCAGAAGATACTTAATGACATCTGTCATAAGCATTCATTAATGCCCATTTTTTTGTCATAACCATGTCATAATTATGACTGTCTTATAGCAGTTTTTGAAGCCCCTGTCAAATAAAGTGTTACCTATTAACCCAAATAAATCAACAAATAAGCCACACTGGACTATAAATCGCAGGATTCAAAATGAGGGGGAAAAGTAGCGGCTTATAATCCGAAAATTACGGTAATTAATATAGTATTTTTCGAACTATAAGCCGCTACTTTTTTCTCTCCGTTTGTCATCTGTCTTGTGCCCTTCACAGTTTGGTAGTGTACTGTCTTGGCATGATAAAGTTCTGCTTACAAAGAAATCTTTAATCTAGTTGAGCTTGTGGCAAAACAATGTTCTATATAAATTGTTTGGAATTGTTTGGAGTTAAAATCTTTCATGATAAACATAATTATAGGATTACCAGTTCAGGAAGAGGACAGATGTCAGCAGTGTTAATGTACAGTCCCTCCACAACAATAAACCTGCGAGTCACTCGAGCCTTGCGAGGGTTCTGCAATTAAAACGGTAAGAAATGCGATCAGATTTACATTTTGGCAAATGATGGACATTTGTATGTACAGTACGTTTTAATAGAAATTGCAGCTCACACAAACACTTTGCAGCAATTACTATAATTATAACATACAGGGAAAACTAAACATCGAAATATTATATTAACTAGGGTTGTTCCGATCATGTTTTTTTGCTCTCGATCAAATCCCGATCGTTTTAGTTTGAGTATCTGCCGATCCCGATATTTCCCGATCCGATTGCTTTTTTTTTTTTGCTCCCGATTCAATTCCAATCATTCCAGATAATTTTTCCCGATCATATACATTTTGGCAATGCATTAAGAAAAAAATGAATAAAACTCGCGACGAATATATACATTCAACATACAGTACATAAGTACTGTATTTGTTTATTATGACAATAAATCCTCAAGATGGCATTTACATTATTAACATTCTTTTTGTGAGAGGGATCCACGGATAGAAAGACTTGTGACTTTGTATATTGTGACTAAATATTGCCATCTAGTGTATTTGTTGAGCTTTCAGTAAATGATACTGCAGCCATTCAACCCAAATGCATGATGGGAAGTGGAACCATGACTGTGCGTAGTGCTACCAATTGATATATCTTCTCTGCGTTGGGAAATAACATAAGGTGCTAAGAAAAAGATCAATTGCTACCTTGCCTCCCCACATTGCTTCCCATGATATTTCTAATCGTAGGGAGAGGGATTGTAAGGCTTTAGCCTATTAAAAAAAGGCTCCAAAGGCTGCCAAAATTCACTCTACTCATTCTACGCTGCCTTTTATCTCTCTAAATGGGTAATACAGCACCATTACAGATTGAGCGCGACAATGCGCGAGTGGGTCGTGCAACGCATGCATTAATTGCGTTAAATATTTAACGTGATACATAAAAAAAAAAAAAAAATTACCGCCGTTATCGGGATAAATTTGATAACCCTACCTTAAGCCTAAAGACTCTGGATGAGTGTAACATATTATGTCTGTAACGTTAAATACAGTTAGAAAACGATTTAATTAAAAATATATATATATATATGAAAAAAAGGCATGGCCGATATTTTTTTGCCGATTCCGATACTTTGAAAATGACGTGATCGGGACCCCGATCGATCGGCTCGATCGGGATGCCGATCGATCGGGACATCTCTAATACTAACCCTTAAATACCTGTAACATGAAACAATTATCAGAGAATCCCAAAATTTGAAAAATAAGGTCCTAATGAAACTTTTTTTTTCAAACTTGTAAAAAGAAAGGTCAAAATGAATATGTGTAATAAGCGCTCTAATATCTATAACCCTTGCTAAATCCTGTTGTTTTTTTTTTAATGAAACCTGCAGATGCATGTGTTGACTTGCATCCATCATTTTTTTTTTTTTCCAAAAAGAAATGTCAAAATTCTGAATTAGCCTCAAAATCATGAAATTTTAGGTGTATCAAATGTGATACATTTGGCAATAAAGGGTTAATATTTTATTTTTTATATTTACTTTAGTAATATCTGTCTGACTTTAACATCACCTTAATCATTAAAGTGGGGGAATTACAACAAAAAGAAGAATTTGTATGCAGTATATGGATATGCGTATACACACTACACTTTTCTTCATGTCAAACTAACAAGAAACAATGTTTAAAGCTATTATTACTGTAACCTGCATGTACCAACCTGCTGGTCCTCCAACTCTTGCTCCTGTAGAAGCCTCTCCAAATCCTCCATGTCATTGTGCTTGAAGTACTTAATCAAGCTGCGGGATGCTTGCAGGCCTTTTTGGATGGAAAAGCAGGCTGCCTCATCCCTGAGTATGATGAATGAGACATTTTGCATATGCTGTATTACATAACAAATGAGTTTAGCATAAAAAAACAGCATGACAAACGATGGCTTGTAGCTCTACTTACACAAAGATAATATCGCCCCTTTTCGCGTATGCCGGGATTGCACTCGCAATAGTAGCAAAGCCATATGAGTAGATGATGGCTTCTTCCGTTTTCATGAATTTGGCTAGTCGACTCTCCAACTCCAGGTGAACATCTAGAAAACAAGCCATATTTTTAACCACTTTAGATCGGCCTATTTTACAAAATGTCAAAAATGACATCAGACTGGGTAGAATTTCTTCTGGCATAATGATATTTCAACTGAAGACTACTCTTTGTGTCGGTATTGTCAACAGGAGAACGCATATAGCCGCTTGCTTGAAAATGGTCCAAATATGTTTAGCTTCTGCTGTGGAAGTCAAGTAAAAACATTTTTAAAGGGAACCACGTACTGATAGACTTGTAGTCTCTAATAAGCTACAATTTTTCTTTTTTACTAAAATATGTTATTAGAAACACATACATTATTGCTATTGATTTAAAAATCTATAATATTTAGTACATGTTTTGACCTACGGAAGGCGCATTGTTTTGTAATGGTTTGCGTTGAAAGTGTTGCATTTATTTTTTTGGGAGTGGATCACTGCCCTCTAGTGGCAACGGTGAATATGACATAACTCATCTAACATGGCTGAATCCAGCTGCCCCCTGTTAAGACTAACATAAGGTATGTTTTTTTTTTGCATAAGTATATTTGGCAGTTATTTGTGTTTGAATAAGAGTTTGAGCAATGTGTTGAGAGCTTTGTAAAAAAAATTAGGGCTGTCAAACAATTAAATTTTTAATCGAGTTAATTACAGCTTAAAAATTAATTAATTGTAATTAATCACAATCAATCGCAATTCAAACCATCTATAAAATATGCCATATTTTTCTGTAAATTATATATATATTTTCTCTGAAGTAAATTGTTGGAATGAAAAGATAAGACACAAGATGGATATATACATTCAACATAAGGACTGTATTTGTTTATTATAACAATAAATCAACAAGGTGGCATTAACATTATTAACATTCTGTTAAAGCGATCCATGGATAGAAAGACTTGTAGTTCTTAAAAGATAAATGTTAGTACAAGTTATTGAAATTTTATATTAAAACCCCTCTTAATGTTTTCGTTTTAATAAAATTTGTAAAATTTTCAATCAAAAAATAAACTAGTAGCCCGCCATTGTTGATGTCAATAATTACTTACATAATGCTCATGGGTGCTGAAGCCTATAAAATCAGTCGAACCCAAGCGCCAGCAGAGGGCGGCAAAACTCCATAAAACACAATTAACAAGTGGGCATTTCACTCTACTGACATTTAAATCTATCTGAGCGGGACATGTGCGTTAATTGCGTCAAATATTTTGACGTGATTAATTTTAAAAAGTAATTACCGCCCGTTAACACGATAATTTTGACAGCCCTAAAAATTTTTTTTTTTTTGCATTTTATAGCATTTAAGCTAGCGGACTTTTGCTATGCAAGTTTGCCAATTGTTTTTGTTGTACTTAGATTCTCATTTATTAATTTTTTGTACCGTTTGAGGTGAAGCTGAAGTATTTTCATTTTTCTTTCAATGCATTTATTGCTCTTGTGAAATGAAAGTGCAATTCTGCATAGTATGAATATACGCCCAGGAATTTTATTTTGTATTCGCATTTCATGCTTTTTTGAAAGTGCAATCTTAGCGAGCCGAAATGAATGTTATTGGAGGTATAAATATTGGAGGTATGTTTTACATCTCCTAAAATGAATTCCCACCACATTAAATGTTTGTAATCCAATTACTCGAGTATTCGAACTAATTAATAGATTACTCAATTACCTAAATAATCGGTAACTGGAGCCTTAAAGAGCATTACAAAACCCGTATAAAAAAGTCGACTCTGGCTATCGTTACCTCTACTTTTTTCCTCTTCAATACTCATAGACAAAATTCTTATAATGCAAGATCTATTTACCGGTAATTGATGTGATCGCGTGGAAAAATCTAACAAATATTTCAGCACTCACTAATGGGCTTTTTTTTCAGCACACAGTATCAAAAAGCTAAATTATTATTATTTTGAATTAAAAACAATTAATGACCTACCAAAAGTTCCATAAAAACCCCTGGGACCACATGTTCCGACACCATATTTCTTCAATGATGACAGAGCCTTTTGCTGGAATAACAAATTGTAATGTAGTTGGACATGAACATTGATTCTTTTTCCCCTACAGAAAACTTAAAATTTAATTTACAAATAAGCATGTAGATGATTCGGATAAGCGGGAGACGACGACCAAACACTGACCTTGACTCGTTCATTGTCAAGGAGGCCCAGGAAGTTGAATGATGCAAAGTTAATGCATTCTTTTCCATTGATGGTGATTTTGTGGCTTGGAGGTCTGTCATTCAAAATGGGAAATGAAATGAGAGTAAAATATTATTATTATAAAATCAATTTTATGTGGTTAATAAATACATTTGTATTATTTTTAGGGCTGTCAAAATTATAGCGTTAACGGGCGTCAATTCATTTTTAAAATTAATCACGTTAAAATATTTGACGCAATTAACGTAGATGCCCCGCTCAGACAGATTTAAATGACAGTACAGTGAAACGCTCACTTGTTATGTTTTATGGAGTTTTGCCGCCCTCTGTTGGCGCTTGGGTGCGACTGATTTTATAGTCTTCAGCACCCATGAGCATTGTGTAACTAATTATTGACATCAACAATGGCGGGCTACTAGTTGATTTTTTGATTGAAAATTTTACAAATTTTATTAAAACAAAAAAATTAAGAGGGGTTTTGATATAAAATTTCTATAAGTTGTACTAACATTTTTCTTTTAAGAACTACAAGTCCCTCTATCCATGGATCGCTTTAACAGAATGTTAATAATGTTAATGCCATCTTGTTGATTTATGGTTATAATAAACAAATACAGTCCTTATGTACCGTATGTTGAATGTATATATCCATCTTGTGTCTTATCTTTCCATTCCAACAATAATTTACAGAAAAATATGGCATATTTCATAGATGGTTTGAATTGCGATTAATTGCGATTAATTACGATTAATTAATTTTTAAGCTGTAATTAACTCGATTAAAAATTTTAATCGTTTGACAGCCCTAATTATTTTACTACACCAGGTTTTAAAAACATGTTAAAAATCACCATCATTTCATCAGTTCACAGCCTCAAGTGATTGAATTAAGCTTTGTGTTTTGGTATTAACTTGTTTTGCGAACAATAGAAAACACATACAGGAGATATTTCTCTCAAAGCAGCTTACTACTCGAGTTCGGGAAATTCACACAGATTAATGTTACGCTAACTCTGATCCAGGTCGGACTTACAGTAGCAAAATTAGTGGTGTGTTCCCAAGCTCCACAACATTGACGTCTTTTTACATTACTTACAGTGGCTGCTGCTGGCGGGAAAAAAAACTTCTAATATTCATCGTCTTTGAAGGCGGAGGCATGTTGTATTTGTTTCGGGGCTGTGATTTCGTGTGTGTATGTAGGGGTGTGGGGTCAAGTCATCAGCAAATCAAAGGTGTGTTTGAGGGGGAAAAAAATGGACTGGCACATTCAGCAAGTGAAAAGGGGTCAATGTAAGTGAACATAATGAAAGTAATTCACTTAATAATGGTAGGGTCAATTATATCTTTATAACATACGGGAAGACAATCTAAATTACAGATATATCTGAACTCATTACATAATGCAAATAAGGTTGCTTTAAAGTTGGTGGGGACAATTTGAGCATCCTGAAAAGTTGCTAATCCCTACCGTCCCTATGCAAACCTACGCCCTTGGTTCAACTGTACAGTCAAAACATTCAGGTTGCTGCTTTTCCATCATCATACAGGTATTAAAAATCAATATCTAGGCAGTTTTCGAAGCATCAAGTCTGAACTTGCTGAATCTTTTACCCTGTGACAACATCGTAGGTAATGTATGGCGAATCTTTGGGAACAGCGGGAGAAAGTGGTTCAGGCTGCCATTCTTCAATTAGATCTTCCTTTTCCTGTAAGACAAACAAAGAATTAACACCAATGGAGATTAATGGAGTCCCATTGGTGACGCACATTTGTTACCTTTTCAGTTAGTTTATTTGTCTCATGGAGCCTGTAGGTTTTAGAGAAAAGAAGCCTGACGATCCATAGTATGAGGATACCTTCCAAAATGAGGTGATAAGACGGGGCCTAAGGAAGAGAGTTCAATGTTATTTGGCAGAAGCTGTGACATCATAGTTTTCTGATTTCAGTGCTTGGAATAGGTGAGGTGCTGCTTGGTTGTAGAAAGCTTATAGTTTACCAAGTGCTTGTTTGTAGTAGGGCTCCAGCTATCGATTATTTTAGTAGTCGATTAATCGATGAATTAGTTAGTTCGAATAATTGTTTAAGGAAAATAAAAAATTTAAATACCTGAGTTCAGCCCCAAACGGTATAAAAAAGAAATAAATGAGGATCTAAGTATAACAAAAGAAGAATTGGCTAACTTAGATAGCAAAAGTCAGCTAGCTCAAATGCTAACTTTTAACAAGGAGCAGCTGGATTCAGCCATGTGAAATGAGTTATGTCATATTCACTATTGCCACTAGAGGGCTGTGTATCCACCTAAATATTCATTCATTCATTTTCCATGCCGCTTATTCCTCACGAGGAATAAAACTAAATGCGAACACTTTCAAAACAAACCATTACTCGAATACTTGAAGCAGCAAAATTTAATTACTTGAGTTAATTGGTTAATAGTTGCAGCACTAGTTTGTAGTATACAGTCATGTGAAAAAATTAGGACACCCTATGGAAGCCTGTGTGTTTTCTAACATATTTGGTCATATGGATATTTAATATCAATATTAACAATCTTGAGAGATTCAACTAAAATAACTCAACAACTAAAACTAAAAAAAAAAAAAAAAAAAAGTTTTTATAAAACTGTTGAGGAATAAAGTAGGACACCCCCACATTCAATCCCACTTAAAATGGCTAAAATCACACACAGGAGTACCACATCAGGTGCACATGATTAGAACACCATTACTCAGTGTTTTGAAGTAGGCTAACCTTATTCAAACCTCACATTTAGTTTGGCGTGCCCCTGACTGTTGAAGTGAGAGAAAACACCATGATGAGATCAAAGGAGCATGAGAAAGAAGATTGTAGATGCTTATGGGTCTCGTAAGGGATTTCAAAAGTTCTCAAAAGAATATAAAATCAGCCATTGCACTGTCCGGAAAATAGTCTACAAGTGGAGGACATTCAAAACAACTGCCAACATGCCCAGGTCTGGCCACCGAAGCAAGTTCACCCCGAGAGCAGACCACAAGATGCCAAAAGAAGTCTCCAAAAACCCTAAAATGTCATCACAGGACCTACAGCAGGCTCTTGCTAATGTTGATGTGAAAGTGCATGCCTCTACAATCAGAAAAAGACTTCAGAAGTTTAAACTTTATGGGAGGTGTGCAAGGAATAAACCTTTGCTCTCCAAGAAGAACATAAAGGCCAGACTGAAGTTTGCCAGAGTGAATGTGGACAAAGACCAGGACTTCTGAAATAATGTTCTTTGGACAGATGAATCTAAAGTTGAATTATTTGGACATCAGAACAGAGGACATGTTTGGCGTAATCCCAATACAGCATTCCAGGAAAAGAACCTCATACCAACTGTGAAGCATGGAGGTCGATGTGTCATGGTTTGGGGATGCTTTGCTACACCAGGACCTGGCCAGCGAACCATCACAGAATCCACCATGAATTCTATCGTGTATCAGAGGGTGACAGAGGAACATGTGAGATCATCTGTGAAAAAAATGAAAGCTGAAGCGAAACTGGACCCTGCAACATGACAATGACCCAAAACATACCAGTAAATCCACCAAGGACTGGCTGAAAAGGAAGAAATGGAGAGTCCTGGAATGGCCGAGTCAAAGCCCAAATCTTAATACCATTGAGATGCTGTGGGGTGACTTGAAACGGGTTGTACATGCAAAAAAAAACCTTAAACATCTCACAGTTGAAAGTATTCTTCGTTGAGGAGTGGGGCAAACTTTCTTCAGACCGATGTCAAAGACTGGCAGATGGCTACAAAAAGCATCTCACTGAAGTTATTTTAGCCAAAGGAGGTAACACTAGCTATAAGTTGGTAGGGTGTCCTAACTTTTTTCTCAGTTAGAATATGCATTTTGGTTGAACATATTTGGTTTAATGAGTAAAACAATGTTCATCTTTGTTGTTTACCTGCAATTAAATCACTTTCTTTTCCAGAGATAAAGAAAACAAGATCAGACATTGATATGTGAACATTTCTTAATGAAGAACTGAATATTTAACGAGGTGTCCTAATTTTTTCCCATGACTGTAATATAAGGATTATTTTTACCCACATTATGCAATGTTAAACAAGGATGTTTTCCAATACCATAAAACGGCACCTTAAATGACTGTACAAATATTGTTAACCACAGTTAAACATTATGGTACATGGATGTATACTATCCCAACTTGCAGCTTTATCAGTGAGGACACACAGTTCTGGGTTGCAGTATATATAACTCTGCTTCAAAACCGGTGTGTGAACTGTGGACAATTGGTACATGACTAAAAATAATAATAATTCCTGGCCATGTATAAATAGTTACTAAAAAAATTGGAAATTTAGCAGATGTGCCTTCGGCGTTGACGGGTTCGTACATGACAAAGAGTTCCACACCACAACACGCGATTGGTTAAGAGGACGTCGGACCAGGACAGAAGCTACTTCCTGACTCCGGAAGTTAGCAACTATCATTCGGGGCAACATTTCCGAAAGGTAATATCAGTATGTTGGAAAAACACGCGAATTATTTTCATTTTGGTAGACAAATTGCTGCGAAGAAGAGAAAGATACCTCATACAACGCTTGTACCATTTCCACCAACACCCATTGCTGTCCAGACGCCATGTTTACATCCCTCCCTTGCTTCTACGTCATCAGGTGGAAGCGCTTGTCTCAACTAGCCAATCACAGATACGCTAGCATAATGTAGCAGCCCGGCTAAGTGAGGCGTAGACATTGAAATAAAATGATTAATTTCTTACCCCTCAATTCTGGTGAGATTTATTTTTTGTCATAACCGTTAACTATGTCATCTGACTGCAACCCCACGTTTTCTTGCCGTCCAATCCATGGCTACATTGCGAAAGCGTTGACAACCCGACAGATTTGCCCCTACTAGCCTAGCGTCGATGAAGGCACGCAACTCAAAAGAACACATAGACACTGCAGTTAGCCGGGTGTGTTTAGTGTTATCCAGCAGAGGGTGCAATTTTTCATAATTGAGATTGACGCCTCAAACGTTACGTTGAAAGTAATAAAATTATCATATCACTTTCCCCCCGTTATTTTTTCCTTATGTCGCCACTGACCCGAGAAAGACTACATCAGAAGTGGGAATATTAGCGAAAAGTTTTACTGAAGTAAGAGAAATGTTACTTCAAAATAATGTAACTCAAGTAAAAAGTAAATGTAGTCGTCCCAAAAAAATTTACTCAAGTACAAGTAAAAAAAGTATTTGGTGAAAAGTCTACTCAATTAATGAGAAACATTGTGAGTAACTGCTTATATATTTGTTGGATTTATTTTTTTTAAACAATGGTATTTTTTTTCTGAGCACAAATTTATCTAGATGCACTATTGTTATAATAATGTAATAATAACCCATTGCATAACCACATTAAGCCAAACCAGGGGTAGCCAACTCCGGTCCTTGAGGGCCCCTATCCAGCTTATTTTCCATGTCTCCCTCCTCCAACACACCTGACTCAAATCATCAGAATCGTTATCAGGCTCCTGCAGAGCTTACTGATGAGCTGATCATTTGATTCAGGTGTTTTAAAGGCGGGAGACATGGAAAACAAACTGGAAAGGGGCCCTTGAGGACCAGAGTTGGCTACCCCTGAGCCAAACAAGTACCCCCCCCCCCCCAAAAAAAATCATTGAATTCAACGAGAGAAAAAAAAAATTCAATAAATGAAGAATTATTGGTCCAAAGAGCATGACTGCCCTCTGGTGGAGAAAATAGTTCCGAGTTTGAATAGTTAGCGTATGGGGCGCCTTTTGTAAAGCAGCACTTTATTTGTCAGCGGCTTCATAAGACTGTCATAAGACCGTTATAATTATAACATGACACGATCATTGACATTACTGAATGCTTGTGACAGATGTCATTAGTGTGTTTTGGGTCATTGTCCTGCTGGAAGACCTATGACCTCTGAGGGAGACCCAGCTTTCTTACATTGGGCCCTACATTATGCTGTAAAATTTGTTGGTAGTGTTCAGACTTCTTAATGCGGACTGCAGGACAGCTTGAACTTGTTTAGATGTTAGTCGAGGTTCATTATCCACCATCCGCACAATCTTTCGTTGAAATCTCTCGTCAATTTTTCTTTTAGCCACGGTGCTATGGGCTTTACACTTATTGATGACACTGCACACAGTAGACACAGGAGCATTCAGGTCTTTGGAGATGGACTTGTAGCCTTGAGATTGCCCATGCTTCCTCAAAATTTTGCTTCTCAGGTCCTCAGACACTTCTTTGGTCTTTTCTTTTCTCCATGCTCAACGTGGTACACACAAGGACACAGGCTGAGTCAACTTTAATTCATTTTAACTGGCTGCAAGTGTGATTTAGTTATTGCCCCACCTGTTATGTGCCACATGTAAGTAACAGGTGCTGTTAATTACACAAATTAGAGAAAAATCGCATGATTTTTCAAAGGGGGCCAATACTTGTGTCCGGCCCATTTTTTGAGTTTTGTGTGAAATGATGATTTAATTTTTCTCCCCCATTCTCTTTTGTGTTTTTTCATTACAAGCACAATAAATGAAGATATTACTATCAAAGCAATTGTAATTGCAATCATTTTCTGGGATAAAATACCCTAATTTTCGCACTATAAGACGCACCTGACTATAAGCCGCCACCCACCAAATTTGGCTCGAAAACAGAATTTATTCATATATAGGCCGCACTGGACTACAAGCCACAGCTGTTTTCACTGTATAATGGGATATTTACACCAAAAGATATGAACCGGTACAACCTTATTTGACAGCGGCATCATACGACTGTCATAAGACCAAATGAACCATCATTAAACTTTGAACCAATTAGTGCAAAGCTTTATTTGGCCAATGACTGCTCCCTTGGGGGAGACAGTCAACCTCTGCTGTCACCTGCTGTTGACTGTTGTCATCCAACGTGCCTCTTAGCATGCATCGCAGCGCTACAGATGTAAATAACACTCAAAAATCATGTTCTGTGCTAAATATTTCTTCAGTTACTGTTCCAATTGTTTCATCAATTGCTAGTTATGGTGTTTGCTAACACTTTATTTTACAGTGGTGCCATAAGACTGTCATTACACAATCATAATTATGACATGTCTCTGTCCTGAGCATTCATGAATGCTTATAACAGATGTCATCAAGTGTTATCCACCAAATGATCTCACTTTTGAATGGATGCAAAAGATCCAAGATGGACAAAAATTGAGTGACATAATTTGCCAAATGACACTTAATGACATAAGCATTCAGTAATGTCCATGATAGTGTCATGTCATAATTTTGATGATCTTATGACAGTCTTATGACACCGCTGTCAAATAAAGTGTTATCTAGAAAGAAAAAAAAATCAACAAATAAGCCGCACTGGACTATAGACCCTACCCACGTGACGTCACAACTCCGCTCTCCTGAATGGTACCACCCAATTGTCCGTCAAAACATAGTGTTAACCTGTTACGGCTACGTACATTCCTCCTATTTACGGCGTGTTTTTCTGCTCCTTAACATTAATAATCAAAATGGTGAAGGCGTGTGTGGCTGTTGGTTGCACTAACAGAGAAGATGGAAGGAGAGACTTGAAGTTTTACCGTATTCCCAGGGATCCAAAGAGGAGAGCGAAATGGACGGCTGCAATTCGACGTGAAAACTGGGCACCAAAAAATCACCACAGACTATGTAGTAGTCATTTTATATCCCGTAAGATGCATTTAAGATATACTTAGAGGGTTTTGGGCTGACAAATAACCACAATTAAGATCATTGCTAGGCTAATCGCCGACAACATACACGTATGTATGTAGTGAGAGTGCTATCGCTAAACCATATAAACATTAAAAGCCTTAACTCCATTGACAAACGACATGAAATACATTAGACTTGACAGTGGATGTTAGCAATAACAAAAGATTTTGAATTGAAAATTTCGTAACTCACCTTTCCAAGCACAAGATAGATTCCTGCCGAATTTTCGTGGACGAGGACCTGTTTCACCCAACCAGCAACGAAGTATTTATAAGCCTCCAAGCTCTTGAAGTTTTTCAAATTTTCGTGAGAATAGGCTGATTTTGTGTGGACAAGATAATTGTAAATATCAGCGTAGCAGATGTCAGGCAGACAGGGCGAAGACAGTTGGTCGAAAAACATCGATTTGGGCATCAAATATGGATCTGGCGACTGTATAGAACGAAGCTTTTCCACATAACGCCTTTTATGCAATACATCCAGTGAGTTTACGGCATCAGAAAGCACCGGGTCTTCCATGAAATGCATTTTAAATTCCTCGATCAATTGAAACCAATGCTAATACAGAGACAAAATGACGGACAAGTGGGCGGAACCATACAGCGAGCACGTGGTTTTGTGACGTCGGTGGGTAGGGTCTATAAACCACAGGTATCAAAATGAAGAAAAAAAGTAGCGGCTTATAGTCCAAAAATTACGGTACTAGTTCAGCCCAAAGTAGCAGAGTAAGAGTAGCATTCCATGGTAAAACTACTCTTAGAAGTACATTACTCTCGAAAAAGTTACTGAAGTAAATGTAACTGAGTAAATATAATGTCTTACAAGTATCAACCTCTTGAAATGCTGTATGTTGTATCTGTATTGGTTAGTCTAGGCAGTTCTGTAAACGCGCCGTATAGAATAACACAATGCTGAAAAGCTGGAAAAGTCTGAGCTGTTTTTCAGCATTACGGGAAAAAAAGAGCTTATAACATGAGTAAAAAGTCACCAATGCTTAGTAAGGGTAGGAGACTGGATTATTGTGTGCACAATTCACATTCTGATTCAAGTACATCAAGTGAAGGATGGAATGTTGATAAGCGCATAAAAAAAATTCCATTCATTTAGCAATGAGTAATGGGTTGGGCAGTGGCTTCAATTACGTGTTTATAATTTCACACTCATGGCTTGGCCTTTTGAACACATTATTAGGCGCAGTTTAATTTGATCAAAATAAAAAAATCCACTATATACAGTGACCATTCAAATCATTTTTATTGTTGAATGAAATGTAAGCTAAAATATGATGAAAGTGTCAAAGTCAAAATAAGATCATTGCGTACATTACAATTTTAGACCTAAAAAACAGACTGCTGGCATTCTTTATTTACTTAAACATTTCTTTCGCCCTAATATGGAATGTGTGGTAGATACTGGGAATTTTAAAGTTGTTGCAAATATTTTCACTTGTACTGTATTCAAAGCATCCAACACCTGCAGCTGCATGAAAAGCAAAGCCTGAAACAATAGCCATAATACGCTCTCAAACAGACACTGCCTCAGAAGACTCAAGTTTTTTTCCCCCCCGTCTAAACGCTCTTCTTATTACAAAACCCATTTTGTCCATGCGTACCAGCTTTTTGGTGTTGGGTACATTTTTTTTATACTAGCACGTGTTGTGAGAACCAGCTATTCGGGCAGGAGACATTAAGAGACTGTTATGTTCCCTGAGCTGCTCTGTGAAATGTACTGTGTATATTTATTGCATAATTAATCCATTATATACATATTTACACAAGTAGTCGGTATAGTATATGTGCATTGTACACGTCTATACATATGCTTTATATGCACGCCTGTGTATGTACTGCACATATATACATACTGAACATGTATAGTAGTACACACACACTTTGCATTAACTATAAACTTAAAAGGAATGTGTAGTTTGAACTACTATTAAAATTCACATACTACTAAAATATGGAAAATATTTTTGGGAGTGGTGGGGCAATAAATCTAGGCTTACCATAGCTAGCTATTAGATGGGGCTTTGCATTTTTTTCCCCCTTTTTTTTCAAACTGAATGGCGTTTCTTCGGCACGCTGCACAGCCCGAACAGTTTGACCTATCGGCACTGTTCAAATATTGAAAAGACCGTAACATTCGCTCAATGCAGGGAATTTTTAGAATGACCCCCCAAAATTTTCCGTTCGCCTGTAAACACAGTTTAGAAAAAAAAAAAAAGCTACTTGTTCTAGTTTTTGACCTTATCACATAATTTACACAAAAAAAATTCCAGGACAGTAAGGGGCAATGAAAGTTGAATACGCAAACCTACGGATACCCCAAAATTCGCCCAAAACATGCCCATTCATTTCTAATGGGATGCCATTGACAGCCATGTACGTCCAAATTTCCCATTCATTTTCAATTGCAGGAAAACATAGGTTTTTGTTATTTTTGACCACTTACCATGACAACCAACTGGTGCCCAAGTAAGTCAATGCCATTGACAGCCATGCACATCCATGCCATTGACTGCCATGTACATTCAATTTTCCTGTTCATTATTAATGACAGGAAAACACAAGTTCTTGTTATTTTCGACCAAAAACATACCATTACAGCCCATTGACATTCAACTGGCGCCCAAGTAAGTCGATGCCATTGATACGTGTGCAACCGGACGTACAGTCATGTGGAAAAAAATAGGACACCCCATTAGATATTCAGTTCTGTATTAAGAAATGTTCACATATCAATTTCTGATCTTGTTTTTCTTTATCTCTGGAATAGAAAATGATTTAATTGCAGGTAAACAACAAAAAATAACATTTTTACTCATTAAACCAAATATATCAACAAACATGCATATTCTAACTGAGAAAAAAAGTTAGGACACCCTACCACGTAATAACTTGTGTTAGCCCCTTCGGCTGAAATGACTTTTGTGAGATGCTTTTGAAGCTTTTGTAGTGTCTTGCTCTCCAAGAGGAACATGAATGTCTGACTGAAGTTTGCAAGAGTGAATGTAGACAAAGACCAGGACTTCTGGAATAATGTTCTTTGGACAGATGAATCTAAAATTGAATTATTTGGACACCAGATGAGAGGACATGTTTGGCGTAAAACCAATTCAGCATTCCAGGAAAAGAACCTCATACCAACTGTGAAGCATGAAGGTGGAAGTGTCATGGTTTGGGGATGCTTTGCTCCAGCAGGACCTGGCCAGCTCACCATCATAGAATCAACCATGAATTCTATCGTGTATCAGAGGGTGCTTGAGGAACATGTGAGATCATCTGTGAAAAAATTACGTTGAAGCGAAACTGCACCCAGCAAAATGACAATGACCCAAAACATACAAGTCAATCCACCAAGGACTTGCTGAAAAGGAAGAAATTGAGAGTCCTGGAACGGCAGGGTCAAAGCCCAGATCATAATCCCATTGAGATGCTGTGGGGCGACTTGAAATAGGCTGTACATGTAAGAAACCCCTCAAACATCTCAAATCTGAAAGTATTCTGCGTTGAGGAGTGGGGCAAACTTTCTTCAAACTGAAATCAAAGACTGGTAGCAGTGTTGTTTTCGTCAACGATAACCATTACGAAAATATTTCGTCATCAAACAATTTTTTAACGACGCTTACGAGACGATAACGAGCTAAAAACATGCTTTGGGAGACTAAAACTTGACTTGACTAATACCAGTTTTCGTCTGACGAGATGACAACGAAACGAAAATGCACAATAGTTTCCATCACATGTTCACAATCTGTGACAATATTTAGCTTGCATCGTAGCAGTGTCTGGTTGTGTCACTCATCTGATGTGCCGCTGCTCTCCAGTCTCCAGACTTGCATACACGGTAAGATTAGTTTTCTTACTTTGCCAGAGAGAATATGCAATGTTGCTTTAGCCTTTGCCATGCTGAGTGATCATCACACAATAAATGTAACTCGTAGCATTAGCGTAACAATTGCGTTCATGTTAGCAATAGGCCAATGCTAACAGTGAGCGTCCTCTTAAACTCACACTTTTATACATACAGTCTGTGGCGTCCAAGTGGGTATTATTCATTGAAAATAATTATACCCACTTCCTGCCGAGTGTGAAGTTAGAAGTTAGAATATGCATTTTTTTTGTTATATTTGGTTTAATGAGTAAAACAATGTTAATTTTTGTTGTTTACCAGCATTTAAATCACTTTATTTCCCAGAGATAAAGAAAAACAAGATCAGATATAGATATTTGAACATTGCTTAGTAAAGAACTGAATATTTAATGGTGTGCCCTAATTTTTTCACATGACTATATCCCCGAAATGTCACCAAATCAACAGGACGTGACCTGATATCAAGAGGACGTGCCCCCGAAATATCCCAAAATCAACGAGGACGTGACATGATAGATTTTCATCGACCACAGCAAAGTCCCATCATAATTTCAGCAAAAATTGCAGTTTTTAGTAATATACCATAATTGATTGAACAATTTCATCATCATACCTTACGACTTACACTTTTTAAAATGTTTTAAATACTGTATACATTTCTTAGGTTCTAAAATAACCCTGGTGCACAGGTAGACCCACAAAAAAGAGGCATAACCATACCCAACTGTACAAAGGTAATGTAACAATTGATATTAATTTAAAATGGGTCTCCAATTACATTGGATTTCTCAAGTCACATTTCCTTTTAACAAACTATTGCTGCGCGCAACTGGTCTGTTTTTCTTCGTCGTCTTACTTTGGGGGGTGGCGGGAGTGTCTTATAGGATACCAATTTGATATTAAAAACCCTCTTAATGTTTCTTTTTAATAAAATTTTAAACCAAAAAATTAACTAGTAGCTCGCCATTGTTGTTGACATCGCAGGGCGGTGACGTCACATGGGTACGCTGCCGTCCTTCCACAGTGTCACTCTTTAACTATGTAAGGTACCGATTTAAAGACACCACAAGGTGTCAATGGTGAGTTTTAAATTAATTACAGATCAAGCCAATGAGTGCGTTTTGTCCCTCGATTGACACAGTAGTTTCCTTTTTAGTGTGGGTCCATTGTGCCTTATGTTAATTTGTATGTTGTCGTCACAACATACAAGACTCCTGATAATGGCTCCCAGCATCATAGTTTTTTATATTGTGACTAAATATTGCCATCAAGTGTATTTCTTGAGCTAAATGAGTTGCTAAAATGTTTAAATAGAGTTTTACCAAACTAAGTTTTATGTGTATTTTGCATATGTATTTTGATGGTGAATTTGTGAATGCCAGTCCTCTTTGCATTGTTGTTTAACTTTGTGAGAATAGGGCCTCATTAATACAGATTGAAGGACTTTTCTTTTTGTGAACATTATTTTTTAAGAGATATGAATATTATTCTTGTTGTATTTTTTATTATATGATACTTATGTTTGTTGTGACTGAGTTGCCCAAGCTTATGCCAATAAACGGCGCGGTCTGAACTACAAATCTGAACGCTCTGATCCACTCGCCTTTCTCTGCCTCTTAGATCTCAGTGTGCAAAATAAGGCATAATAATTTGTTGGGCAGAAAAATGATACGAATAGCCAGCAATCAAACTAAATTTAATACATTTATTCGTTTTCGAATAAATGGTACCCGCGTGGCGTTTCCGCTCGTTTGTGTGGCTGTCGCGTGCTTGGTGGGGCTCGCATGTGACTGGATGTGATAGGGCGCGCTCGGGTGGGGGGTCCCGGTGCCGTGATTGGCGATGGGGCGCCGTAGGGTCGGTCGCCAACGGGCTTACACTCACAAGGGATTCACACGATTACTGGGTTCTAGATCACAGAGCTGATTTGTGTACTCTCTACCTCTTTCAATCACTTATCTTATAGACTCCCCCACCCTGTCCCCCTCTTTTCCTGGTCAACAGGCCCCCCACATGGTGTCAACCGGAAATACATCTAGCTGACGATAGCACCAACATATTAGTATTAATGTAGACGTTCAATGTATTTCTTGTTGTTGTGTTTATTTTCTTTCTTCTCTTGTGTTTCTTTTCTTCTGTTCTCCCATAAACCCTTCCTGTTCGCTGCTTTGTCATAATTACGAGGTATGTTGAATGATCACAATGGGAGTATGTCATACTCTCAATGTGAAACATTAAAACTGTTCAGACCAACCGGGCACTTAGACATCCATTCTCCGTGTCAAACAGCTGAACAGGACAGGTTTAAAAAAAAAAAAAAAAAAAAAATTATTTCCGTGTCGCTTATTCACCGGGAAACAAGCTTCAGGAGCAACACTGATAAATCTGATAAATCTGAGAACAGCGGCAGGATGATTGATCGAACTGGACAGCGCTTTTACGTGACAAAAATGGACCAAAATGAGTCATAGCTGCACTGCACACACACATCCGCTACAAATTGTTCCCACAACAAAAAGGCAAACAAAGGATGATTAAATGTCAGGGACAGAGACTAAGAAATAACATTGCTTGCTCTGAAGATATGCCCTCCAGTAAAATTAGATTACTGATCTGCCATTGCAATGTGAGCGCTGTGTTTTACCTGCTGTGAGATGGAGCTCCTTGACTGGACACTTAGCTCATTGGACAAAATATTTTCTACAATGAGACCTACACCAAACCAACGGACAATATTGCGAAATGCCATGGCAATCAATGACTTTTTGAAAGATATATGAGTAAAAAAATGGACTATGCAACACTAACATGCTAGACTGTGCGTCCCGGGCTGTTGGGGGACGGGTATCGATAAGCATTTGCTTTTTTCCCCGTCTTCCTTTGTCTGTCATCGTCTTTTTTCGGGCAAATTATTCCATATTCTGTGTCAATGTTTCTCCTTTCTGGCCAAACTATCCCACACTCTGCAACTGTCAATGATACTGATGATGACAATGACAATAAATTCATTCATTCATTCAAATAAGGTAAGATGTCATTAGATGCCATTAGACTTCTCAGTAGAGTAAAACTACATCAATATTTTCGTGTCCTGTGATGCACGAATAATCAAACTGCTTTATTTCACTGTAAAGCTCTGGTTGTTAACTATCTCCATAATAATATTGGAATAAGTTGGATCACACAAAGGTTTACTGTGAAGATCTGCAAACAGCTTTTGATATCACTCTCCTTCTCTATTGACTGTCAGTAGCAAACTTGACACATGAACGCTACTCATCTCATCCAGTCTTTCCTGTTAATTTTGGTTTTGCTGTCCTTTTCATTAACGTTCCACTCGGGTTAAAATTGGATGGGCAGAACTGATGACATGTTTATGTAGTTAAAAGGTGACACTATGGAAGTCCGGCAGCGTACTTATGTGATGTCACCGCTCTGGATCAGGTCCGATCACGTCATTTTCAAAGTATCGGAATCGGCAAAAAAATATCGGACATGCCTTTTTTTTATATATATTTTTTAATTAAATCGTTTTCTAATTGTATTTAATGTTACAGACAAAATGTCTTACATTCATCCAGAGTCTTTAGTTTTGGCTTAAAGTAGGGCTATCAAATTTATTGCGTAAACGGCAGTAATTAATTTTTTAAAAATTACGTTAAAATATTTAATGCAATTAACGCATGCGCTGCATGACCCGCTCACGAATTGTCGCGTTCAATCTATAATGGCGCCGTTTTACCTATATATAGAGCTAAAAGGCAGCGTAAAATGAGTAGAGAGAATTTTGGCAGTCTTTGGAGCCTCTTTTTAATTGGCTAAAGTCTTAAAATCCCGCTCTCAACAACTAGAAATATAGTGGGAAGCAATGTGGGGAAAAACGGTAGTGGTTGATTTTTTCCTTAAAACCCTATGTTACTTCCCAACGCAGAGAAGGTATATCAATTGGTGCCACTACGCACAGTCATGCTTGCACTTCCCATCATGCATTTGGGCAGAACAGTTAAATGGCTACAGTATCATTTACTGAAAGCTCAACAAATACACTAGATGGCAATATTTAGTCACAATATACAAAGTCACATTTATCCTTTAAGAATTAGATTTCTATCCATGGATCCCTCTCACAGAAAGAATTTTAATAATGTAAATGCCATCTTGAGGATTTATTGTCATAATAAACAAATACAGTACTTATGTACTGTATGTTGAATGTATGTATTCGTCCGAGTTTTATTCATTTTTTTCTTAATGCATTGCCAAAATGTATATGATCGGGAAAACTTATCGGGAATGATTGGAATTGAATCGGGAGCAAAAAAATGCAAACGGTTCGGGAAATATCGGAATCGGCAGATACTCAAACTAAAACGATCGGGATCGGATCGGGAGCAAAAAAACATGATCGGAACAACCATGTCAACGACCATGGCGACCTACTAGTTAAAATAATTTCATTAAAACGAAAACATTAAGAGGGGTTTAAATATCAAATTATTCGTACTAACATTTATCTTGTCTTTCTATCCGTGGTCCGCTTTAAGTTCTTCGAATAATTGGCCAGAGAATACTACCAAAAACGGCAGATACAGTATATAGTCCACTGCAGAGTCTGTTCTCAAACTGAGGTAAACTTATATGTCATGATGACGTTTTATTGTACCCTCCAATGTGTTTGTCCATCCACAGCTCCGCTAACTGCATTGTCGAAGCATAAGTGCTAGCTTTTGACCCAAGGCACATTTTGAGCTGCTTCTGCTCAAGACTCGAGTTGCAATGGACAGGATGATAAATATGGATGATCCCTGGCTCTTGACTCCGCAGAACTTTTAAACCCGAATTAATAACTTTTGTGAAAAGATCTACATCTTCCAAACCCCAGCCAAAAATTGAAGTGTCAAACCCGCCGGCTTTTAGCAGATCGCTCTTGACGATGCAGGCTATTCCAAAGCCGTAAGCGCGCCAAAAACCACTTTTCTTAGTAAGAACGAAATTATTTTCTCTCGGGGCCTTTTCCGCGTAGACTATCTTCGGGTTGTACTGACTAAATATGACAGGAAAATAGATCTGGCTCCCTTGAATAGTGTTATCTCTACATCTTTGCAGGGAATCGGCATTAAAGATAAGATCGACGTCACAAAAGAAGAGTAGTGTGTCATTATCAGACAGTGAGGAGCCGAGCTCCAAAGCGAAACCCCGGGAAAAGTTTCCAGTCATCGGAATCACTGCCAGGTCAGCTTTGGGATACTTCCTGTGGTAATCTTTGATCAATTGGACATGTTTTCCTTTGTTCTCGGCGCTCTCGTTGTCCACCAGAATCACAGAGAGTTTAACGTTTTGTTTGGGGATCAAACAAACTTTTTCAAAGTTCTCCATAAAACGGACAAAAGTGTCATAGCGACCAGAAAGGGGGACGAGGATGTTAATTTTCCTTTGGCTTTGTTCCCCTATTTCTCTGTTAGACTCGTAGAACTGAAAAGGAGACAAAAACTTGAGAGAGTTGGGTAGAAAAGACAGTGACTGGGATTGTGCGTTGATAGCCGTCACCAGTTCAGCTACATTTAACTCTTCAGTTTCATGGAAGAAAGGTCGACTGAAAGACTGCTGAAGGTATGCGTGACGTCTCACAGGGACCGTTATTTTACGTCCCTTGTGTTTTTTGTAAAGTAGTAATAAGTCTAAGATGTATTCAGCCCCGTGCATCGGATCCACTCGGTAGTAGCCGTACTGAATCTTTTTGAACTCTATAACACGTCCACGAGTTTTTGAATTCTCATTAATCATCTCCATGACCTGGAGGATAATGTCTTCTAACGCGGTCCGAAGAGAGCTTCCGAGACTTTGTCGGGCCATCTTGTTTTCCACGGCAGAATAAATATGCCGGTCTGTTAGGAAATCCCATTCAATTACATCATTTCGGTCACTGGGCTGATACCGCATATAGGACGGTGGTCCTCCCAGCTGTTGGTCCTCCCACGACATTTCTGTGTCACTGAGGTGAGTCATAATGAGGCCTTCCCGATGGAGCAGAATGGTTTGATGGCGAAGTCTTGAGATCTCGCGAGTCAACATGTAGTTATGGAGTCGGTACTGGTAAGCGGGCCATTTGTTGGGATGGAGTGTGATGGCGTTGTGGATCTTGCTATTGTGGAGCTCGTCGATGAAACCTTGCTTGTGCTCGTAATTCTCGTAGAATAACTGTTGCATCTGTTGAAGGAATACGAAATAAGAATTTGCCTGTTTGTTAACAAATATCGAAAAAAAATACAATTCTCTTTGGAAATATTGTAGAAAAATTGCTAAGAGTGGTATGAGAAGTATCTGAACGTTTTGGAATTTCTCACATTTCTGTATAAAATCACCATCAAATGTGATCTGATCTTTGTCAAAATCACACAGATGAAAAAAACTCTGCTTTCACTAAAACCACCCAAACATTTATAGGTTTTCATATTTTAATGAGGATAGTACGCATACAAAGAAAGAAGGGGAAATATAAGTAAGTGAACTATCATAATTAATATTTGGTGGCCCACCCTTTGGCAGCAGTAACTTCAACCGGGCACTTCCTGTTAGGGTTGTTCCGATCATGTTTTTTTTGCTCCCGATCCGATTGTTTTAGTTTGAGTATCTGCCGATCCTGATATTTCCCGATCCGAATGCTTTTTTTTTTTGCTCCCGATTCAATTCCAATTATTCCCGATAATTTTTCCCGATCATATACATTTTGGCAATGCATTAAGAAAAAAATGAAAAAAACTCGGACGAATTTTTACATTCAACATACAGGACATAAGTACTGTATTTGTTTATTATGACAATAAATCCTCAAGATGGCATTTACATTATTAACATTCTTTCTGTGAGAGGGATCCACGGATAGAAAGACTTGTAATTCTTAAAGGATAAATGTGACTTTGTATATTGTTACTAGATATTGCCATCTAGTGTATTTGTTGAGCTTTCAGTAAATGATACTGCAGCCATTTAACTGTTTTGCCCAAATGCATGATGGGAAGTGCAACCACGACTGTGCGTAGTGGCACCAATTGATATATCTTCTCTGCGTTGGGAAATAACATAGGGTGTTATCAACTACTATCAACTACTACCTTTCTTCCCCACATTGCTTCCCACGATATTTCTAATTGTTGAGAGAAATTGTAAGGCTTTAGCCATTTAAAAAAAGGCTCCATAGACTGCCAAAATTCACTCATTTTACGCTGCCTTTTAGCTCTATTCGTATATAGGTAAAACGGCGCCATTATAGATTAAACGCGACAATGCGTGAGTGGGTCGGGCAGCGCATGCATTAATTGCGTTAAATATTTTAACGTGATTTAACTGTTCTGCCCAAATGCATGATGGGAAGTGCAACAACGACTGTGCGTAGGGGCACCAATTGATATATCTTCTCTGCGTTGGGAAAGAATACAGGGTGTTAAGAAAATGATCAACTACTACCTTTCTTCCCCACATTGCCTCCCATGATATTTTTAATTGCTGAGAGAGGGATTGTAAGGTTTAGCCAAATAAAAAAAGGCTCCAAAGGTTGTCAAAATTCTCTCTACTCATTATACGCTGCCTTTTAGCTCTATATATAGGTAAAACAGCGCCATTACAGATTGAACGCGACAATGCGTGAGTGAGTCGTGCAGCGCATGCGTTAATTGCGTTAAATATTTTACCGTGATACATTTTAAAAAAGATTAATTACCGCCGTTATCGGGATAAATTTGATAACCCTACCTTAAGCCTAAACTAAAGATTCTGGATGAGTGTAACATATTATGTCTGTAACGTTAAATACAATTAGAAAACGATTTAATTTAAAAAAAAAAAGAAAAAAAAAAAAAATATATATATATATATATATATATATATTAAAAAAAGGGATGTCCGATATTTTTTTGCCGATTCCGATACTTTGAAAATGACGTGATCGGACATCTTTACTTCCTGTAGCTGTGATGAGCTGTGATTCATTCATTCTTCCGTTAATGATTGCAAGTTGATCAGGCCCTGAGGCAGCAAAACAGCCCCAAATCATGATGCTTCCTCCCCCATGCTTCACAGTGGGGATGAGGTGTTGGTGTTGTGGAGCTGTTCCATTTTTCCTCCACACATGGCGTTGTGTGTTACTCCCTAACAATTCAACTTTGGTTTCATTTGTCCACAAAATATTTTGCCAAAACTTCTGTGGAGTGTCCAAGTGCGTTTTTGTGAACATTAAACCAGCAACAATGTTTTTTTTTTTTTTTTTTTAAAGACAGCAGTGGCTTCCTCTGTGGAGCCTTCCCATCAACACCATTCTTGGCCATAGTTTTACATATAGTTGATGGGTGCACAGAGATATTGGACTTTGCCAGTGACTTCTGTAAGTCTTTAGCAGACACTCAGTGTTCTTCTTTAGCTCTCTGAGTATTCTGCGCTGAACGTTTGGCGTCATCTTTGGTGGACGGCCAGTCCTTGGGTATAAAGGAACAATGCCAAACTATTTGCATTTTTAGACAACTTCTCTGACTGTCAGTTGATGACCATCCAGACTTTTAGAAATGGTTTTGTATCCTTTCCCAGCTTTATATCAAGACAATTCTTACCAGGTTTGTGTTTTATAGTGGGCAGGGCAGCTTTAAACCACTCATCAGTAATTGGGCACACACCTGACTTAAATTGTTTGGTAAAAATTGGTCTCAATTGCTCTTTAATTCTCCTGAGACAGAGGGTTCACTTCCTTATTTTTCCCGCTTCTGTCATTGTTAGCATGCTGTCCACTTTGAAATATGAAAACCTATAAATGTTTGGGTGGTTTTAGTTAAAGCAGACACTGTTTTTTCATCTGTGTGATTTTAACAAAGATGAGATCACATTTGATGGTGATTTTATGCAGAAATGTGAGAAATTCCAAAAGGTTCAGATACTTTTTCATGCCACTGTATGTATGTATGCACTATTTTACACTGTTGGTCTGTTGTACGTATATAGCCTCTTTTGACCATAGTACGTAGAAAGAACAAAAACGCTGATGACCATGGCTCCTGTTTCTGTTGAATTATCAAATATAAAACTACTTAGTCTCATTTTTTCATGTTGAATGTTTATCCTAACAAGTTGAATAAATATTATCAAGCTTCAAAACGTTTCGTTGAGCATGTTTGGTTGTCAATGGGACATTTATATTACAATTTTTTTTGTCTTTCTGGGTCCAAATATTGATTATAGTTGGTCAATGAAGAAAAAAACAGTTTGGACATGAAGGTTATGGTGTCCTGAAAAAAGGGACCCAACCAGGCCATTGTGAACAATTTTTTTCTTGGAAATATAAAGGTAACGTCATACGCATGCAAATTTGGCCAAAATACGGTCAGGTGTTAAAGGGTTAAGGGTTGTAACTGTATCAGTGGACTAAAAATGCTGAAATGAATGTTAGATGAACCTGAGTGAGCTGGAAATAAACAGTTGAATAACTATCGGTACCTCATAGGACCAGACACACTGCGTCCCTCCAAAGCGTCGCACACACCGGCCCACTTCCACATCCTCGTGGGTTGTGTACAGCTCCCTGAGACAAGTACCAATGTGTGGAATCATCCGGCGTAGCACCTCCCTGCTGAAGATCATCCCAGGTCCGCCCATGCAGAAGTTCTCCCCAGGCTCAAGTGCTAGTCTGCCCAATTCCTCTGCCATGCCCAGACCAGTCTGGCCAAGGTAAAGAGGCTTGCTGCTATTCAGAGAGCGCAGAAACATCTCCAGTTTCTCACCTAAAGAGGGTGAAAGTAAGTAGAAGGATAACATGAAGGTTAAAGAAAATAAGAAAACAACACATAGCCCAGTAGTTTATGATCAAATGTGTGAACACAGACTGTCTCCTATCGTTGTGGAGGTGAAACCCACAACCATTTGAATGTGGGCGCAGATTGCCTGAAGATAGTAACAAGAGGGAGAGGTGGGTAACTAGTACGGGTGTAAAGGTACATGTAATAGTATTGAACCGTTTCGGTACGTGGTGCTCGGTTCGGAACGGACGCGTACCGAACGAGTTTCTGACGTAATATTACTCTTACTTTTCGAGGCTGTGAGTCGATCGGGTTACAGTTTCTTTGTGTAGATTATATTTACTAAGTCTTTTTTACTATGATGAGGACCAACACGGTAGGACAGCATAACCCAGAAACGTCAACGGCGCGACAACGTGGCCGCCGCGAGAACGCAGTGAAACGCGGGCGTTAAAGTCAATCAGCCAATACACACCAGTCGCAGTGCGGCCGCGTGTTAGACGTGTCCCAGAAGCGGCTCAACGTGACGCACGCGAAAGGAACGGCAGAGTTTATTATTTGACGCGAGACGCGGCCCTCCTGCGTCAATACTACTACAGGTAGCTAGGATCGGGCAGACCGGAAGTCACTCGTGTAAAAATACGGTGGATCCGGTCGATTTTCAAACTAATATGCAACCGTAACCTACTTTTTGAGTCCATCAGATCTCTTGAGTGGTAGATCGGGGCACAGTTGACTTGCCTTTGTTGATTTACTGCTGTCTTCTCTGCTATATTAATAACCAACACGGCCCCGTGTTCAATACATAACCCTCCTACCACAACAAAACAAGTAGGAACTAATATTCACATAGGAACTAAAGTTATGCAACATAAAATATACAATATAAATGAATACTACATCACATTTGTAAAATATAAACACATAATAAAATAAATAATAGCCCATTTAAATAAAATAAATTGAAATGAGCTAAAACACCTGTAATTAAATAATAATACACAGATCCTGAGTCCACAATTAAATTTATTAATTTCTGTGTGGCGCTTTAACTTGAGAAAATCCACCAATAAAGCTTTTGAAAACTGTTCATAAGGGAAAAAAATGATTCATTGAGGCATTTCATTTGTAAAATCTTTGTCATCGGGATTCATTTTCTCTTTAGCACAGGACTTCTTTTTTCTTCTTTCTTTCAGAAAGAAAGCTGACCAATACACGGGGTCTGAAAGGCAAATTGTTGTTGGATTATTACCTTTAAATACCCGCTACTTTTTGAGCAGAATTCTAGCTATGTATAGGCTAATGTTCCTATTGTTGAAAGCACAAAAGTGTGTAATAAACAACTACCACATTTATATTTTGCATTTTGTTTTCTTACTGTACCGAAAAAGAACCGAACCGTGATCTCAAAACCGAGGTACGTACCGAACCGAGATTTTTGTGTACAGTTACACCCCTAGTAACTAGCCAAAAATTTTACTCAAGTAATAGTAGCGTTAGTTCAAAATAATATTACTTAAGTAAAAGTAGTCCTCCGAAAATGTATATATAGATATACCGTAGTCCAGGGGTCCCCAACCTATTCCACAAAGGCCCACTGTGGGTGCAGGTTTTCATTCCTACCAAACAAGATGACGACACTTTTTCCCCAATCTGGTGTTTTACAAGTGCAATCAGTTGATTGCAGTCAGGTGTGGTTTGTTTTAGCAGAAGCCTCATTGGTTCAACTGCCTTTGCTGGATCGGCTGGAACAAAAACCAGGACCCACAGTGGGCCTTGAGGACTGGGTTGGGGACCCCTCCCGTAGTCTACTATACTGTACTATAACCTATTATATGACCGTAATGTAATTGAACACCCCGGCGTGATGATAGGACTTCCAACTGCAAGCTGGTGCGTGGTCATGTAACTTCATTGTTACGTGTGATTGGTACATAGAGTCATGTGATTGTTGTTGTGACGTCTCATTGTTGAAACTTGTAGAGACGCTGGGCATCTCTGGCAAAAATTAAGTCAAATATTATATGTAGAGGAAAAATGTAACAACTCGAGTTTAGTCCAAATTAGCGGGGGTTTTTTTCACAAATCTACTCCAGTAAAAGTCAAAAGTATGGTGTGGTAAAAATACTGTTAAAAGTACATTTTTCTCAAAATGTTATGCAAGTAAATGCAATGGTGTAAATGTAAGATGTTACTGCACACCTCTGCAATATGTGCAAAATGTATTGAGAGGGATAATTCTCCCTGAGCAGGCACTCATATCTTATGTAGCATATGAAACAAGCTAAACAGAATATCACCCATTTTCCATCTTAAGACAAGTACAGTATAGTATGTAGTGTACATTTGTCACTTGAGATGGGTGTGGTTTTAAGGTCGTCAGCAGACCCGCTGTCACCTAGTTTTTCAGGGTCATTTTCTTACATAAACAGTTGTGTTCAAAATTATTCAACCCCCACAGTAGATAAATGTTTCTTGACATTTCTTTTTCATCTTGTTTATAATTACATCAAATAATGACTTGTCAAAAAAACAAATAAAACTGAAATGCCAAAAATATTTTGGGGAATATTCCAATTTATGGCCTTTCTGTGATTACTTCATTGACGAAATTATTCAACCACTTAGGTATGTATAAACTTAGTACTCATTTACAACAATAACATCCTTTAGTCGTGAAGCATAGCTTCACACAAGTTTCTTGCAGTGATCCACAGGTATCCTTGCCCATTCCTCATGGGCAAAGGCCTCCAGTTCATTAAGATTTTCGGGCAACTTTGTCAATGCATGACATTTGCATCCAAGATCTACTGGTATTGAACTGAATTCATAATACCTTGCACATGCGGAAGATTCTCTGTACCTGTAGAAGCAAAACAACCCCAGAGCATGACTTACCCCCCACCGTGCTTCACAGTAGGCAGGGTGTTCTTTTCTTCATAGGCATCATTCTTTCTCCTCCACACTGATCCATCGGCCTAAAAAGTTCCAATTTGGTCTCATCACTCCAGAGAAGAGCATCCAAAAGCCTTTGTGGTTTGTCCACATGGTTTTTGGCATACTTCTTGAGCTTTGGAGTCAGCAGGGGGGTGCGCCTGGGAGTTATTGCATGGAAGCCATCATTTCGCAGTGTGCGTCTTTATTGTCTGGGATGAAATCTGAATACCTTCCTATGACATGTCCTGTTGTAGTTCCTCAGCTGTCACCCGGTGATTTTTCTACACCTGTTGCTTCAGGTATCGCACAGCAGTTGCAGACAGTAAGCTCTTTCTACTACGCTCAGGTAGCGTTTCCACTGTGCCTTAAGCTTTAAACCAGTTGTGTCTCTTGAATTTTGTAGTCCTTTTGCTGTCTTTTTATATCCATATCCTTATCAAATGAAATGACCTCCTCTTTGATCTTTTTTGACCATTCCGTGGACTTCATCATGTTATAAAGATGTCATTAACTGCCAAAAAGAGCCATGTGACACAGTCCTTTTAACTCTGCTTAATTGCTGCTCATTTGGGTTCCATTCACATCTACAGATGTTTTCATCAACTATGTGACAACACCTGATGGAAACCTTTGTTTTTAAGAGTGGTGGACTTGAGAGGGGCGGGATGTGAATAATTTTGTCAATGAGGTAATCACTGAAAGGCCATTAATTGAAATATTTCAGTTGTATTTGTCTCTTTGACATGTCATTATTTGATGTGATTATAAACAAGATGAAAAATGAATCTCAATCTTGCAAAAACACTCATCAACTGTGGGGTTAAATAATTTTGAACACACCTGTACTTAGCAGTTATTTTATTATAAAAATTTTCCAGGCTTCTTAACAACACACTTAATGTATTGATGTTGACTTCCATTTTTCAGGATCCTTAAGGTTTATGCAAATGTAGTGCTGAATAATGGCACTACCTTGCTTTTGTTATTTTGGTTCATGATGCAATTTTCCTTTGTTAAAGGGACGAAAATCATCATATGCACCCCAGTTGAAAAGATCTTGTTTTAATGAATTGGGTGGAAAAAAACGATTTTTTTTTTTTTTCGGATTTGTAAAAGTGGAGAAAAAAGTATCTGAATGCAGGTAGACATTTTATCAAGGCTGCTACTATGCTTTTTGCCGATCAAACGCCTTTCCTCACGACGTCAGTAATATCCAATGTCCCAAGCATGAATTCGAGTTCTCAGCAGTGTTTATGGCAGTTTCTCAATAGCAAGTCTGATGTGTCATGCATTCCCTTCTGTGCTTGTATTTTCATGCGCTCATGATTTGGACAGTATTCAGTACCCTGATGATGTATCAGGGTACTGAATACTGTCCAAATTCCAAGTTCACATCTGGCCAAATCCAGTCAAATACTCCGGATGTGTCTCAACCCTTGTTTGCAGAGCATGCATTAATGCAGACTTATTTGTGGAGGCATGCATCCCACAATGCAGTTTGTAATGAGAGAGGTGAAAACCATTAAGTGTTAAAGATATAACATTTTAATATTATCTTTCATACAGTAACTGCCGCAGTTAGTATACTAGACACATATATGATAAAACGCTACATTTGTATATTTTTTTTAATAATCAGGGCAAATAACTGGGAGTTTAATAATTCTAAATCAAGTCTTCATTGCTGTTCCAAGTTCGAACTTGCTGTACTTTGTGTTGAGAAACAGCCACCATACTTTCATGCTTCTGTGCCTGGGAGTTCGTTCTTCAAACTACCGTAACTTTCGGCCAACCACTACTTTTTCCCCTCATTTTGAATCCTGCGGCTTATTTGTTGATTCATTTGGGTTAATAGGTAACACCTTATTTAACAGCAGCGTCATAAGACCGCCATAATCATGACATGACACTATCATGGGAAATAATGAATGCTTATGAAAGATGTCATTAAGAGTCACCAGGAAAATTATGTCACTAACTCCATTTATGTCTAGCTTGGATCTTTTACATCTATTCAAAAATGATGTCATTTTGTGTCATCTCGCAAATGATATCTGTCATAAGCATTCATTAACTCATTCACTCCCAGCCATTTTCACCGGAGCAACCCCCTTCGCTCCCGGCCGTTTTACAGGATTTTGACTGATTTTGCAAGGCCCACAGAAAATTCTGTTCTACTGCTATATAAGCCCACCAAAAGAAAGATTAGACTCTCTTCTTTCAGCAGGAAAAAAAAGTTAGTTCATATCTTTTTCCATTCTATAGAAATCAGCATTAGAAAATAGCTCTTAGTTTGAGCAATTCTCCAATTTCTGATGAAAAAACAGAAATTGAGCTTTCTGTAAAAGCATACATTTCGAACATAACTTTGACTTTATAAGCCAGGTATTTTTTGCTTTTGTGACATCCCAAACATCTGAATAATGTTTTCCTTCTACAAAATAACATAAACAACAAGACATATAGAGCTTTATATAGCAAAGTAACAATTTATTTACACATAACTAAACTATTGAACTGAGAGATGACACTGTTGTGGCCACGACTGTATCGGCAGACGGGATACATTTTTTTCCTCATCACCGCCTGTCTTATCAAGATAGATTTTTAAAAATATTTCTTTTGTAGTGACCACTACCTCATAACATAATTCACCTAATCACCTCGGGAACTTGTGTGGGGCATGTGGCTTGTGTTTTACATCATTCTCCACATTTTTCTCAAGCTTTTTACTTCTTCCAACTTCCGTTTCCTGACCATTTCTCTTCATTCATTTCCTTTCATGGTCCGATATGACTTCTTACCAAATGAGCTACTGCCCTCCTGTGACCAGTTTTATTGCTTTAAAATGGATTTTGAGCGGTGTGCTTTGGAGCGAAGTTGCATCAGAACCTAGAGATGTCTCTTGTGAAAAAAAAAATGTTAAAGACGTATAAATACGTTTTTGGAACACTGAAACAATTAAAAATAGAACGTATTTATACATTTTTTGGGGGCAAATGAGTTAATGCTCATGGCAGTGTCATGTCATAATTATGAGTCTTATGGCGCCACTGTCAACTTAAGTGTTACCAAATACCATAACTAGGCATGTGCCGGTATGAGATTTTCACGGTACAATAACCGTGAGCAAAAATACCACGGTTTCACGGTATTGCAATTATAGCTCCAAAATTTTGAGATGTATGGGTTTAAAAAAATAAATAAATAAAAATCCATTGAACAGGATTTTTTCAAAACATATTTGCAAATTGGAACATGAATATAATGTGAAAATAAATAAATTAACAAAAACTAACAAATATTATATAAAATTAAAATAAATAGAACCTACACTATACCCACAGCCACAGCTCAAGTTGCTCAATATTAGAGTAAGAACAAAATAATTGCTATAAAAAGTAAAAACACTTCTAAATAAAATTAAAAATATATACTGTATGACTTTTTTTTGAGGGGGGAAGCTCAAGTGAAGTTTCGCCGTTTTCAGCTACTGTGTCAACTCTAGTCTACATGATGCCATGCCTTTGTGTTAAAAAGAACAAAGAATTCATAAGTTAATAAGTTAGTTAAAAATGTATAAGTTAGTTTTATAAATTAGTTAAAATGTAAATATTGTTGAGGAAAGGTTTCATCTGAAAAAAAAAAAAAAAAAAAAATTTTTAATTTAAAAAGTGAGGAGTGAGGCCTCCTCTCTCAATTAGTGATCTTTGACGCGATTCTTTTTCTTTTTCCCTTCATTCAAGCTTTTCTCTCACTCAGCGGCTGTGAGACATAAAAGAAGCTGCTCTCCCAGTTTAGCCTAGGCTAACATTCGTCTTTGTAAGTTTTAGTTAGTTTGTATATTGAATTTGAAAGGAAAATGTGTGTTTTGTTTTTGGCGAACTTTTTAATGGTGCTACTGCTATCCTGTTGAACTTAATCACACGTGGAAAAATACAATTGTGCAACGTTTTAAATGTATTTATTTGTATATTTCACCACGATTTGAGAGCTCAATAAATTGAAGAAAAGTACGCCTTGTGTTTGGAGGATTTGTTTTTGGGTTTGCTGGCTGTTTAGTGACACTCACGGCAACAAACGGGAAGGGGTGAGCGGTGCCGCACCAAGCCACTTCGGCTGCATTTTGGCACATGAAAAATAGCGAATACCGTACTAAGGTATGACGGAAATTTTTAGTGGTTTTGAAACCGCGACGTTTTCACACCACGGTAAACCGTGAAACCGGTAACCGGCACATGTCTAACCATAACTAGCAATTAATGAAACAACTGGAAAAGTAACTGAAGAAATAATTAGCAGAGAACATGAATTTTAATTATTTACATTTGTAAAGCTACAATGCATGCTAGGAGGCATGTTGGACGACAACAGTGTTGACAGCATGTGGAGCAGTGACGGCCAAATGAAGCTTCTTGAAGCAATGGTTATGGTGGTTTATTTGGTCTTACGAAAGTCTTATGATGTTGCTGTCAAATAACCGGTTAATATCTTTTGCTGTAAATATCCCATAATACAGTGTGGACAGCTATGGTTTATAGTCCAGTGGGGCTTATCTATGAAAAAATGCCGTGTTTGTGTCAGATTTGGTGGGTGGTGGATTATAGTCAAGTACGATTTATAGTCCGAAAATTACAGTAAATTTGCCGGACTAGTGAACTAACAAGTACGAACCTGTCATACTTGGTATTAAGAAATATCATATGTGTGTGGGTAGAATTGACTTCACAAATTTTTTTGTTTTCAAACATTATTTTCTCCATTACGAGAGAGCTAAGAATTTTGCAGTTTGGATACTTAAACTTTGAACAACTGTCTTTCACATCAAAGTTGTTTATACAAGGTGTTGTCTGTCCCTTTAAGGTTTACGCAAATATAGTAAATCATCAATAATGGCAGTAATTTAATTATGTAATGATTATGTATAATGAACCAAAATAACAATTAAGCAATTGCTTTTGGGTCACAGTTCAACTTAGTGTAACACCCACAGATAGTTTATGATTTTACATTACTGTCAGTAGGTGTAGTTAAGCATCATCATTGATGATTCATCATAGTATGTTTACTGCAACCCCAATTCCAAGGAAGTTGGGACATTGTGTTAAACAAAAATAGAGAACAATTTTAGTATTTTCAAATCATGTTCAACCTATGTTTCATTGAATACACGACAAAGATGTGATATTTAATGTTCAAACTGATTCAACTTTCTTGTTTTGGGGGGGGGGGGGGGGGGGGAACTGAATTTTATAGCTGGAATATGTTCCAAAAGAGCTAGGTTTACCGATGTGTTACAAATGTTTGGGAAAAGAGGACACTAACTGTTCTTTCCCATTCTTGCTTGATGTACAGCTTCAGTTGTTCCACAAGCCGTGGTTTTCACATTTATGCTTTACAGTATAATGTCCCATATATTATCAATGGGAGGTCTGGACTTCCGGAAGGCCACTTTAGTAAGCCACACTGTGGCAACATATTAGAATGTGGTTTGGCATTGTGTCTGAAATGGCAGCTGGCCGTCCATGAAAAAGACTGCTTGGCCATCGGCACTAACACGGCCCCATGCCATCAATGATGCTGGCTTTTGAACTGAGTGCTTTTCACAACTTGGGCTGTTTTTGCCCTCTTTAGTCTGGATGACATGGCATTCCAGTTTTCCATGAAAAACTTCAAATCGTGATTCGTCTGACCATTGAACCGTTTTCCACTTTACAGAACTTCATTTTAACACAATCCACCAGATAGCGCTGTGGATTGTGTTCACTGGAAATGCAGACCTGTTAAGTTTCACGATTTGGTCGGGAGACTCCCGATTTTGACCCCAATGCTCACGCCTCACGATTAGAAAGCCAAATCTCCCGATTTTCCAAAAATGTCTTTTTTTTTTTTTTTTTACGTTTTTGTTTGTCACCGTTTTGTAACGATACCATTCGGCCCGATTCGGAAAGTGACCAACAACGAATAGCCTGGCCGTCTCCGACTTCCCCGCCCTCACTCCCCTTCAGAGCTGGAAAATCCCAACCAATCATCTGACAGGGAGGGAAGAGGCGAAGCACCACCGACTTCCCAAGATGCTGGCACTAATAAACCAGCTTTTAGACTGTTTCAAGTCTTTATTTTGGAAGGAAGAGATGGAGCTGACCCTGGTCGGCCTCCAGTATTCGGGAAAAACGACGTTCGTCAACGTAATTGCCGTAAGTCTTACCTGCCAGCGATAGCTAACTAGCCTAAAGCTAATAGCATTAGAGCTAATGATGGGAGAACAATGAGGAAGAAGTCGCTGCTTTACTCTGTGTTTTCGTGGATCAAACATCATGGAATATTAAACCACTGCGGTCCTACCCCCACAATATATGAATTTAAGTGAGAAAGCATATCGTTACTTACTTGAAGTTTAATCATTTAGATTCGCTATTATGCAAAAGCTAAAGTGTATACTATACACTTTATTACATTATATCATTATTACTGTGCTGAAACAAAAAATATAAAGTTTCAATTCTAGGTTACAATTCAATTAAAAAACTGCCATGACAAAGATACTTTTAAAAACAAATATGATTAATTTTCTAAATGATGTAATTAATGTTTTTAATCTTGCTGATTTAGTCTGACGAAACCCTAATTGGAGTGATGGTTGATGAGATGAAGAGGCTGCTGAGGAAGCTGATGTCCAAATTTGTGCAAATGGATGTGATCAGGAAAGCTGAGGATATCCTAGATGTTGATTACAGGAACAAGGAGAACTGGCATGACACAGGCAACATAGCAGTATCACATGATGCCAGACAATACATGGAGCAAGTTGAAGACTATCTCTGATGCCACCAAAAAGAGGTTCTTTGACAGTGTAGTTAATTTTTACACAAGTGTTGTGACCAAAATGAACTTGGAAAAAAAATGGTTGCATTTTGTCTTAGTGATTGTCGCGCGCGCGTGCGCGCGTCATCGGGGTTGGCAAACAGAAATCTCCCTATTTGCAATTTCTACAACTTAACAGGTATGGAAATGGTTTGTGGAAGTATTGTGAAGCCCATTTTCTGATTTTCTTTACAGTAGCATTCTTGTTTGTGATGCAGTGATGTTTAAGGGCAGATCACAGGCATCATGTGTAGTTTTTCGGCCTCGCATGCATGACATGCACTGATTTCTCCAGATTCTCGGAACGTTTGTGATATTATGGACCGTAGATAATGAAATCCTGAATTCCTTTTATTGTCCTTAAACTGACTTTTTTCTGACACACTTTTTCACATAGAGGTGAACCTTTCTTGTGAATGACTGAGCAACTCAGGGAAGCTCCTTTTATACCCATTTATGACATCCGCCTGTTCCCAACTAGCCTGTTCTCCTGTGGGATGTCCCAATCAGGTGTTTAAGTAGCCTCCTTCAGATTTCTCAGTTTTTGCTGTAATGCAGCCATAAAATTCTAAGTTATAGATTATTTGTTAAAGAATAATCAAGTTCATCTGTTTGAACATGAAAGAAATACTTGGTAGCTTTTCAGTTTTAGTCAATTTCAGTGAAACCGATGGACAAAAGCGGTAGTGTTTTGCCTTAAGGAAGACTGCGTTTCCTATGAAGACCAGTCCACACCCGCACTGTGTCGTAAAATCATCATTCAATCAAAAATCAATGTCCAGGTTGCCTGCAGATGGATTAATCAACATTTCTGTTTCCAGCGGCTGTGTGAAGGATGAAAATTAATAAGGTAATGAATCCAGTTGTGGCTAAACAAGAGCATATGACGGTTAGCAACCGTGTCGCACATCCCACCACCGGGCAAGCACTATACTCGGCTTTTGCACTCTTGGTGTGCCCGATGTTCTGTCAAATTTTACACCGATCAGAAATTGCAACTTTGTGTTAAAAATAGCCGCGAATACAGCAATTACAAAGTAAACACTACAAACTTTTTTTAAATAAAGGACTACTTACGTTTGATCATTGATAGGCATTTAGAAAGCTCTCCTCATGCACATTAGCTGCACGTTAGCTGCACAACAACTGCAGCCGCCCTCCACTGGGGAACGAGCTGTAAATTGCTCTCCGCCGGGCGGTTTGCCGATCGGCAAAGACAACCGACAACCCAGTCGTCATGTCAAATGATCCGGGCTAGTTATGTGTGATTTTCCGCTTCGAAGACTTTGAAACATCACTCGGTTCGGGTTAGCATGTCAGCTAGCTGTCACACCTCTTGGTTTGTTTACATTCTCCGAAGCCGGGGAAGGGAAATGACATAAACCCGATTTAGGTGTCATAAAATATCGTTCGGGAGGTGTGACAATAAAGGTGAAGTCGACAGTTTTGACCATTATGGAGTAATTTTGCCATGTCTTCCTGAATAAATGCATGTTTATTATTTCATATTCCATTTAGCACAAGACTGTTATTTGTCATGACCATGCCATTTATTTTGCTATTGGGGAAAAAATACTTGGATAAAAAGAATATCCTTTAAAAATATTGGAGTAGAGAGGCTGAAACACTGACATTTTGCGGCTCTCTTCGTCGCGTTTTCCTCTTTCTGAATAATTCCCCCTCAATGGGCTGCATACTAAATCAGATGAAATCGTTACTCTGCTGACGTCATCCACCTGTTGGGGACGCGAGAGCCCTATAATGGTAGGCGTGGCTAACCGGCAGATTAAAAGACTAATTTCTCGTCATCTGGGCTTTGCTAAATTGTTGTATATAGTCGAATCGTCTCAAAATATGATTCTAATTCACATAATAATGCTATTTAAGACTTTTTTTCTCCTGTCGTACGCACTGTAAGCCGAGGCAATCCTAGAGAAAGCCTCTGTGCTGTGACCCGGGAATTTAACGCCTGCTTTCATGCACACCGCTTCTCGGAAAAGTCCCGGACATTATATTAAGACGCGACCCTTGAAATGTCCACGTAATCTTAGTGTCAGTCGACCCGGGAAACTGTTTTCACATACAATTGCTGCAAGGTTAAATCCCGCGATATTCGTAGTGTTCCGGACTGTGTGAAAAGGGCTTTTATCTCTTGTTGCTCTACCATCTTTGCAGAATTCTCGTGAAAGCGTTCGCATCGACTTCTGTCTTACAATGAATGGGGAAAGGGGAAGTGACGTATGCTGTAAAACAGTAAGCACATTTGTAGTTTTTTGTGTGGCAGGGTTCCTGCCACCCTCCTCAAAGTTAATTAGTGCCGGTGAAAGCGATACAGATCCCTTCAAGATATAAAAGAGGTGTCATTCAACTAGTTTTCAGTCGACATACACTGCTGGCCAAAAGTATTGGCACCCCTGCAATTCTGTCAGATAACGCTCAATTTCTCCCAGAAAATGATTGCAATTACAAATGCTTTGGTAGCAATAGCCTCATTTATTCTGCTTGCAATAATAAAAAAAAAAAAAAACAAGGAACAAAAAAAAAAAAAAAAAAAAAAAATGGAATACTTTTTTTTTTTTAAATCATTACCATTTTACATAAAAAACTCCCAAAAATGGGACGGACAAAAGTATTGGCACCCTTTGAAAACTCATGTGATGCTTATCTAATTTGTGTAACTAACAGCACCTGTGACTTACCTGTGCCACATAAAAGGTAGTGGCAATAACTAAATCACACTTGCAGCCAGTTAAAATGGATTCAAGTTGACTCAACCTCTGTCCCGTGTCCTTGTGTGTACCACATTGAGCATGGAGAAAAGAAGACCAAAGAACTGTCTGAGGACTTGAGAAGCAAAATTTTGAGGAAGAATATAGGCAATATATTTGGATATTACTACCAAAGCATTTGTAATTGCAAACATTTTCTGGGAGAAATTGAGCATTATCTGACAGAATTACAATACTTTTGGCTAGAGACGTCCCGATCGATCGGCATCCCGATCGATTAGGTCCGATCACGTCATTGTCAAAGTATCGGAATCGGCAAAAAAATATCAGCCATGCCTTTTTTTAATATATATATACTTTTTAATTAAATCGTCTTCTAATTGTATTTAACGTTACAGACATAATATGTTACACTCATCCAGAGTCTTTAGTTTAGTCTTAAGGTAGGGTTATCAAATTTATCCCGATAACGACGGTAATGAACTTTTTAAAAAATGTATCATGTTAAAATATTTAATGCAATTAATGCATGCGTTGCACGACCCACTCACGCATTGTTGCACTCCATCTGTAATGGCACCGTTTTGCCTATATAGAGACTAAAAGGCAGTGTAAAATCAGCAGAGTGAATTTTGGCAGCCATTAGAGCCTTATTTTAATTGGCTAAAGCCTTACAATCCCTCTCCCTAAAATTAGAAATATCATGGGAAGCAATGTGGGAAAGCAAGATAGCAATTGATCTTTTTAACACCTTATGTTATATCCCATCGCAGAGAAGATGTATCAATTGGTAGCACTACGCACAGTCATGGTTCCACTTGTCATGGTTCCACTTCCCATCATGCATTTGGGCATGGCCTTCAGTATCATTTACTAAAAGCTCAACAAATACACTAGATGGCAATATTTAGTCACAATATACAAAGTCACAAGTCTTTCTATCGATGGATTCCTCTCACAGAAAGAATGTTAATAATGTAAATGCCATCTTGAGGATTTATTGTCAAAATAAACAAATACAGTACTTATGTACTGTATGTTGAATGTATATATTCGTCAGAGTTTTATTCATTTTTTTCTTAATGCATTGCCAAAATGTATATGATCGGGAAAATTTATCGGGAATGATTGGAATTGAATCGGGAGCAAAAAAAGCAATCGGATCGGGAAATATCGGGATCGGCAGATACTCAAACTAAAACGATCGGGAGCAAAAAAACATGATCGGAACAACCCTACTTTTGGCCAGCAGTGTATTATTACAAATGTAATAAAAATAGTTTATTAAGGTTGAAAAATTACCAAGTGTTGCTTTAACGATCATGTCTTTTGTAGTGAATCCAATTAAATATAGCTTGAGCATGATTTGCACAATGTTACAACTTCATTGGAAATAGGGTTGTATTATCCGATGACAGATTTACTGAAATAAAGAAAAATAATGAACATATTTACCCCTTATATACACATCATCATCTGCTCGCATGAACCACTGGTACTTATCCAGGTAGTGATCATGGATGTATTTCAGCATCATGAATGACTTCTTCTGCGGGGGATAAGAATCGTCCACGCCAGGAAGGGAGATCACCGGTATCGATCCAGGAACGTGCACGTCTTCGGAGCCAGCACTGGAGAAGAACTCCACCTTCCCGGGAATTGAACGCGCCCAGGTATTGAACGCGGCCACAGCTCGGGAAGCCAAATACTTTTTCGCCGTCATCACGCCCACGTAGAGAAACTGCTTGGGTCGACTCACGGCACTTTGGTCGTCTCCACTGTTGTTCCCTCGACTCTCCTCCTTTTTGAAAACGTGACTGTCGACGGGGTCTGCGAGGTTTCCCGATTTTTTCCCGACTGCGGACTCACTTTTGAAGGAACACAAAGGGGATTCATTGCGTTTACTTTCGAGAACTTGGGGTACAATCAACCAAGAGCACGCAGTGAATCCGAGAATGACCCCAAATAAGACGGTGGTCCATTGTCTCCTTGATTTCAGATGCATGGCTGTTTTAAGAATTTAAACCAGTGGAGGGTTGTTGCTGTATGAATGCTGTCGTTGTCTGGAGAGGTGCTGACGTGTATGGACATCTAACATCTCCGGAGGGCAATGGTGGTGTCCTACCATATACGGAAAAACACACTTTCCACTCCTTCTAGCATTGTTCGAGAGGGTTTTAAACGTCACTTTCCATTTGCGGTCCACTCCATCTTCAATTCGCTTGGTTAAGCTTTTTCTAGTTCCTCATAGAAGCTAGATAGATTATCTGTTTTGAAAAAAATCTAAAGACGACGTTCTATGTTTCACCGCGGAGAGCTACAGCGGCGTCATTAGAGGATTAATCAATTATATTGGACAAAAAACCTGATAGCCGAAGTATTTCGGAGTTCAAACTCGACCGTAGTGTAGGCGAATATAATACGTCCTCTTCGTAGCGGCTTGGTTCCATTATCGCAGGCAATTTGCCAAAACCATCATATTCTTCCGCTGTCAAGTGTAAAAGCAATACTTCCTGTAATAGGTTTACGTTTTCAAAATAAATGGTGATGTAGTTTATTTTTCTTAACGCTGCGTAAACAGAGAAAAGTTTGTTTTAAATGATTTTTTTAATACAAATACCAATACTAATAGTTGTGTATAAATATTATATTTTAAAAATCTTACCTCATGAAGGTTATAAATGATAAAACAATAAAGGCTTTGCGTGACATTGTTTTATTTTGAAGCCTGTTTTTGTTTGCTGTTTTCAAGCCAACTGGTACTTAACCATTTATTTTCACAATATACAGTGAGGAGCAGAAGTATTGGCACCCCTTGTAATTTTGCAAGTTCACTCACTTAGAAAATAGGTAGAGGTCTGAAATTTCACTCATAGATGCATTTCCACTTACACAGACATAATCTAAAAGAAAACACCCGGAACTCACATTGCCTAGCAAAAGTATTCGGCCCCTTTGAACCTTGCAACCTTTCGCCACATTTAAGGCTTCAAACATAAAGATATAAAATTCTAATTTTTTGTCAAGAATCAACAACAAGTGGGACACAATCGTGAAGTGGAACAAAATTTATTGGATAATTTAAACTTTTTTAACAAATAAAAAACTGAAAAGTGGGGCGTGCAATATTATTCGGCCCCCTTGCGTTAATACTTTGTAGCGCCACCTTTTGCTCCAATTACAGCCGCAAGTCGCTTGGGGTATGTTTCTATCAGTTTTGCACATCGAGAGACTGACATTCTTGCCCATCCTTCCTTGCAAAACAGCTCGAGCTCAGTGAGGTTGGATGGAGAGTGTTTGTGAACAGCAGTCTTCAGCTCTTTCCACAGATTCTCGATTGGATTCAGGTCTGGACTTTGACTTGGCCATTCTAACACCTGGATACGTTTATTTTTGAACCATTCCATTGTAGATTTGGCTTTATGTTTTGGATCATTGTCCTGTTGGAAGATAAATCTCCGACCCAGTCTCAGGTCTTGTGCAGATACCAACAGGTTTTCTTCCAGAATGTTCCTGTAATTTGGCTGCATCCATCTTCCCGTCAATTTTAACCATCTTCCCTGTCCCTGCTGAAGAAAAGCAGGCCCAAACCATGATGCTGCCACCACCATGTTTGACAGTGGGGACGGTGTGTTCAGGGTGATGAGCTGTGTTGCTTTTACGCCAAACATATCGTTTTGCATTGTGGCCAAAAAGTTCAATTTTGGTTTCATCTGACCAGAGCACCTTCTTCCACATGTTTGGTGTGTCTCCCTGGTGGCTTGTGGCAAACTTTAAACGAGACTTTTTATGGATATCTTTGAGAAATGGCTTTCTTCTTGCCACTCTTCCATAAAGGCCAGATTTGTGCAGTGTACGACTGATTTTTGTCCTATGGACAGACTCTCCCACCTCAGCTGTAGATCTCTGCAGTTCATCCAGAGTGATCATTGGCCTCTTGGCTGCATCTCTGATCAGTTTTCTCCTTGTTTGAGAAGAAAGTTTGGAAGGACGGCCGGGTCTTGGTAGATTTGCAGTGGTCTGATGCTCCTTCCATTTCAATATGATGGCTTGCACAGTGCTCCATGAGATGTTTAAAGCTTGGGAAATCTTTTTGTATCCAAATCCGGCTTTAAACTTCTCCACAACAGTATCTCGGACCTGCCTGGTGTGTTCCTTGGTTTTCATAATGCTCTCTGCACTTTAAACAGAACCCTGAGATTATCACAGAGCAGGTGCATCTATACGGAGACTTGATTACACACAGGTGGATTTTATTTATCATCATCGGTCATTTAGGACAACATTGGATCATTCAGAGATCCTCACTGAACTTCTGGAGTGAGTTTGCTGCACTGAAAGTAAAGGGGCCAAATAATATTGCACGCCCCACTTTTCAGTTTTTTATTTGTTAAAAAAGTTTAAATTATCCAATAAATGTTGTTCCACTTCACGATTGTGTCCCACTTGTTGTTGATTCTTGACGAAAAAATTAAATTTCATATCTTTATGTTTGAAGCCTGAAATGTGGCGAAAGGTTGCAAGATTCAAGGGGGCCGAATACTTTTGCAAGGCACTGTATTTGTAATGTACTGGGGTTCTTAATAAGTATTTGTACCCCTGAGAAAGTCTGTGCTAATATTTAGTGCAGAACCTTTGTTTGCAATTACAGAGGTCAGACGCGTTCTGCAGTTCTTCACCAGGTTTTCACATATGGAAACAGGGATTTTGGCCCATTCCTCCACACAAATCTTTTCTAGATCGGGCAGGTTTTGGGGCTGTCTTTGAGAAACACGAAGTTTCAGCTCCATCCAAAGATTTCCTATTGGATTGAGGTCTGGAGACTGGCTAGGCCACTCCAGAACCTTGATAGGCTTTTTACACAGCCACTCCTTGGTCAGCCTGGCTGTGTGCTTTGGATGCCTTGGAAGATCCAGCCACAACTCATCTTCTAGTCTCTGACTGAGGGAAGGAGGTTGTGGCTCAAAATCTGACGATACATTTCACCATTCATCCCATGCTTTATACTGTACAGTCGGCCTGTCCCCTTTGCTGAAAAGCAGCCCCAAAGCATGAGGTTTCCATCCCCGTACTTCACAGTGGGGATGGTGTTCTTGGGATTGTACTCATCCTTCTTTTTCTTCCACACGCGACGAGTAAAGTTTGCACCAAAAAGTTCTACTTTGGCCTCATATGACCACATGGCTTTCTCCCATTACCCCTCTGCATCATTCAGATGGTCCCTGGCAAACTTCAGACGGGCCTTCACATGAACTGGCTTTAACAGAGGATCCTTCTGAGCAATGCATGATTTTAAACCATTGCACTGTAGTGTTATACTGACAGTTGCCTTTGAAACTGCATCCAGGTATTGCCGTGTAGTTCTAGGCTGAGCCCTCACTTTTCTCATCATGTGTGATGCTCCACGAAGAGAGATTTTACACGGAGCCCCAGTCTGAGGTAGATTATCAGTTATGTTTAGCATTTTCCATTTCCTAACAATTGCTGCAACTGTTGATTTATTCTCATCAAGCTACTTTCCAATTGTCCCAGGGCCTATTCCAGCTATGTGGAGCACACCATTTTTTTTCTCTGGTGTCTTTCGAAAGCTCTCTGGTCTTGCCCATGGTAGCAGTTGGATTATGACTGACTGTGGGGTGCACATGTGACAATATTGACCTCAAACAAGTGGTGGGTGGGTGGTTACTCATGGGGTAGAGATGGACTTTTTATAAGGTAGACTGACAAGTCTTTCTGTGTCATAATTATTGCTGATTCTCAGGGGTACAAATACTGATGAACCCCAGTAAATTACAAATAAAAAAATATTTTAAAAAATCATACAATGTGATTTCTGGATTTTTTTTTTAGATTGTCTCTATGAGTAGAAATGCATCCCTGATTGAAATTTCAGACCTCTACCTATTTTCTAAGTGGGTGAACTTTCAAAATCACAAGGGATGCTAATACTTCTGCTCCTCATTGTATATTTTTCATGAAAATCTGTTGTACATCACTTAGTGTCTACACACCATTGCCTGATTTGTAAAATATGACTACAAAAACATCGTTATTATGGTATTCAATGGCATTTTGTGAATTATGAACACAATATTGTGCCCAATTGTACTCCATATGCTGAAAGGTTAAAAAATAGTGTCGTAGAGTATTTTGAATGTTGCACACCGCATGTAAGATTCATATTTGTTAAAGCTACAAAATGATTCATCTTGGAGTCGTTTTTTTGTGATACAAGCAACCATCCAATGTCTGTACAATGCTGGCCAAACGTATTGGCACCCCTGCAATTCTGTCAGATAATGCTCAATTTCTCCTAGAAAATGATTGCAATTACAAATACTTTGGTAGTAATATCTTCATTTATTTTGCTTACAATGAAAAAACACAAAAGACAATGAAAAAAAATTAAATCATTATAATTTTACTAGGGCTGTCAAAATTATCGCGTTAACGCGCGGTAATTAATATTTTTTAATTAATCACGTTAAAATATTTGACGCAATTAACGCACATGTCCCGCTCAGCAAGTATTCTGCCTTTTGGTAAGTTTTACAGCAAGGCTTTTTGTGCTGTCCAACAGCGAACTCTTGTGGTCACTTAGCGACATGGTTTATTGCTTTCTTGGCAGTTCATTATGGCTGCACGACGTCTCGGGCTGATAATGTTGTGCTTATATGATCCTTGGACAAGATTTGTCCGTAAGTATGGTTGTTGTAAAGAATGTATATATTATGTTAGTAAGCGAAATGTTATATTTTTTGTATGAGACGCTTTTTGTTTATGTTTAGTGAACCTGTATAGCGTGCTAAGCTAACGTTGTTGCTAATGCAATGCTTGTGTACTTTTATTTTGCAGTTTTACGACGGTCTAAGGAGGACAACGGTTTGAGGCCATTTTATTAATAAATCAGATGAAAAAGGAAGAAGTCTAATTATTAAGGCGTCGTTCACTTGCTGTCTAGCTTTGGAAAAAGTAGACGTTTCGGAGTGAGGACAGCATAGACAGATTTAAATGACAGTAGAGTGAAATGCGCACTACAGTCCTTATGTACCGTATGTTGAATGTATATATCCATCTTGTGTCTTATCTTTCCATTCCAACAATTTATTTTACAGAATATATATATATATAATTTACAGAAAAATATGGCATATTTTATAGATGGTTTGAATTGCGATTAATTGCGATTAATTACGGTTAATTAATTTTTAAGCTGTAATTAACTCGATGAAAAATTTTAATCATTTGACAGCCCTAAATTTTACACAAAACTCCAAAAATGGGCTGGACAAAAGTATTGGTACCCTCAGCCTAATACTTGGTAGCACAACCTTCAGACAAAATAATTGCGAACAACCGCTTCAATGAGTTTTATGCAATGCTCCGCTGGAATTTTAGACCATTCTTCTTTGCCCAACTGCTCCAGGTCTCTGAGATTTGAAGAATGCCTTCTCCAAACTGCCATTTTCAGATCCATCCACAGGTGTTCTATGGGATTCAGGTCTGGCCACTTTAGAAGTCTCCAGTGCTTTCTCTCACACCATTTTCTAGTGCTTTTTGAAGTGTGTTTTTGGGTCATTGTCTTGCTGGAAGACCCATGACCAATGAGGGTGACCCAGCTTTCTCACACCGAGCCCTACAATATGCTGTAAAATAGTGATGTGTCGGTCGCGAACGAGCCGGTACAAAGAGCCGGCTCATTGAAGTGAACGATGAGAGACGGCACCCTCCCTCGAGAGCCGGCTCGGTCATTTTCCCTTCTCTCTCTCTCTCTCTCTCTCTCTCTCTCTCTTATCTATATAGGAAAGGACGACACACGAACGCGGCTTGTAGGCCTTCAAGATGAGCAGAAAACGCAGTAACATTTGGAAACATTTTAATTGGTTAAAGTCACATGGCAATAGGGCAGAATGCCGTGTCTGCAAACTTAAACCCTTATAGCCGAATGTATCACATTTGATACACTTAGAATTTCATTAATTTGAGACTCTAATTTAGAAATTTTTATTATTATTTTTTTTTTAAATAAAGGATGCAAGTCAACACACGCATCTGCAGGTTCCATAAGAAAAAAAAATCTGGATTTAGCTAAAAGACTGGACAAATAATTACTGAGAGAAGGAGCCGGATCAGCCCGTCCAAGTTGAAGTATTTAGTTTTCTTGAATGCTAATTTAAAATAAAGCAAGGAGTAGCTTATGTTTGTTTTGTTTGCTGCTGCTGTTGCAGTTACTACTCACTATTTTTGTTATTATGCAGCATGTTTGATTGTTGTCGGCAGGGCTGGTCCAGCCTATATGCAGACTATGCAGCTGCTTAGGGCCCCTGACCACTAGGAGGGCCCCAATCTGGCAATTGTTTAAATTATATTCTATTTTGTTTACTGCAGTTTGCTTTATTTGACGTTTGTGAGTTTTGATACTTGATTACAAGCTTAAAAAAATAAAAGTTCTTCCTTCTTTCTTTCCTCTTTTAGAAAAAGGTTTGGCGCCATCTACTGTAAGTACTGACAATCATTTGGGGTGAGAAGTTTGAAGTATGCAGTGCAACAAAATCTGATTAATATACAAAATATGGACGTATGGGTTGGATTACATGTATGGGTTTCACAGTACACTGTGACGAAATGGTGGGCCAAAAATATGGGCCCCTTTGCATTTTTTTGCTTAGGGCCTCCAAATGGCCTGGGCCAGCCCTGGTTGTCGGTTGAAGTTAAATTTTGTTGCTTGTTTATTGGAGCCTTTTTAATGTTCAATAAAATAAGTAAAAAACCATTTTCTTTGCTTGATGATTGTTGCTATTTGCAGTCAGTAGAGTGCAATATTTAGTTCACCAAGTCATCTATCAAAATATGTGCTAAATTTGTCATAAATATTTCACAGAAAAGCTAAAGTTAAAAGAGCGGTTTGAGAGCCAAAAAGAGCCAGCTTTTTTCACAGAGCCGATCCAAATGAACCGGATCACCGAAAAGAGCCGAAAATCCCATCACTACTGCAAAATTTGTTGGTAGTCTTCAGACTTCATAATACCATGCACACGGTCAAGCGGTCCAGTGCCAGAGGCAGCAAGTTAGTTATTGCCACCACCTGTTATGTAACACAGGTGAGTAACAGGTGCTGTTAATTACACAAATTAGAAAAGCATCACTTGATTTTTCAAAGGGTGCCAATACTTTGGTCCGGCCCATTTTTGGACTTTTGTGCAAAATGATTTAATTTTGTTCCCATTCTCCTTTGTGTTTTTTCATTGCAAGCAAAATAAATGAAGATATTACTACCAAAGCATTTGTAATTGCAATCATTTTCTGGCGGAATTGCAGGGGTGCTAATACTTTTGGCCAGCACCGCAGGTGTTTATATCTATCCATTAATTGTATTTTTGAGCTGTACTAAACGAATCCACCAAAAGGGGGCAGAAGAGCCAATAAGAAGAATAACAAGGCTACTTTGTCTTCGCTCACAAAGACTGCGTTCAAAGAAATGTACGACCGATTTGAGCCAAAATTTTAGGATTCCAATAATTAATCCAAGGTGCAATACAATTGTACGTTAGATTATGGATTAAGGAAGAGAGTTTTTTTATTTGTTTGTTAGTTTTTTAATCTTCTTACATGCACCATTTTTGATATAATAGTAATAATAATAATAATATAAGAAAAAAAACTGCCAGGTAACGTAACATTTTTGTTAAACCAACAAACAAAACTTTTGTTTTGTTTTACTTTTTGTGTTTTGTGAGAGTGGCGCCTAGCTGCATATAAATTAGCCTAAATATCCCAGAAGGAGAAAGTGTCTCAGTGGTTCAGAAACTGGTGACGTCACATCAACAGCAAGCAAGTGTTTTGGAGTGCAAGAAAGGTCTGCGGTATACTCCAGAGACGTTTACTTTTCGCATCCGAGAGAGTGTTTTGAACCCCATCGACATTTTCTGGTGTTTCCGAAAAACAACAATTGGGTTTGCTGTTGTTTCCCAGGGGATACCACCATCGACATTAAAAGACGGACTCATGAGGCAGGAGAGGATCGATATCTTCCACAAATAAGGTAATTTTATTGATTGTTTATTAGAGTCATTTGTAAATTCAATCCAGCACAACCACTGGTATGGTTTGTAATTTGTTTATCTTTCTTAATACCAAATGTTTCATTTGTTTGCCTTCATTGCAAAATTTGCTGTTACAGATTAAAATACTATGATGTACCAGTATATGTGACTTGGACATATCAATTTTACAGTCAATTTAAGACTTTTATCAGTAGAATATGAAAAACATACTAAAGGCTAAAATGTTGTTACGTATACTACTCTGAGTCGTGTTCATTATTAGCACCAAATTGTTCATTTCTGTACCTAAATAATATGCTCTGATTCGAGAGTTGTGGAAAAATTATTTCAGCACCTTGTTTTCTTCAATTTCTAAGTCATTTGAATGTATCACAGTTTTGAGTTCTAACCAGCTATTTTTCTGATTTTACTCCAAATTTGGCATGTGCCAGTATGAGATTTTGACAGTATGATAACCTTAAGCCAAAATATCACGGTTTGACGGTATCACAGTAATGCAATAACAGCTCTAAAATGTATTGCTTTAAGATATCTGGGTTAGAAAAAAAAACTTTTTCCATTGAACAGTTGAAAAAAAAAAAAACATTAACAAATTGGAGCATAAGTATAATTTTAAGTTAGAAAAAATAATAAAAAATAACTGACATATATTGAATAAAATTAAAATAAATGCAGTCCTTTAGGTTAGCCTAAACCAGGGGTCAGCAACCCGCGGCTCTAGAGCCGCATGCGGCTATTTAGGGCTGCCCTAGTGGCTTTCTAGAGCTATTTCAAAAATGTTTGAAAATATAAAAAGATGGGGGAAGGAAATATATATTTTGTTTTATAATTTGGTTTCTATAGGAGGAAAAAAATTACACAAATATTCTTTTAAGTCATGAATATTGTAATAAAGTTAAACTTGAGGCGGCATCGTACAACAGAGTAGTCACGTGGTGCTCTTCAGGGAAAATGAAGATTTAATCATGAAGGCTCATTATGTATTTGTAGCCAACTTAGTCCTTTTGATAGTAAGCTAATATAGCTAATATAAATACATACAGCATGTGTTGCCTACATTATAAGGCTTATTATGGCTTTTAATTTTTTTGCGGCTCCAGACACATTTGTTTTTTGGGTCCAATAGGGCTCTTCAACATTTTGGGTTGCCGACCCCTGGCCTAAACCCACAGCCACAGCTCGACATTATTACCATCAGAACAAAAATAATTGAATTATTTTCCATATAAAGCATGTGTGTATGACTCGTATCTTGTTTACAATATGCACACTCTCTTTCTCACCACAGACAGTTCCCAGAGAGAAAAAACATCACATTTAACCACAGCTAGACACTCAAAACACGCTGGAGTTAACTCTCGTACAAGGGCATAGATTTGGTCTCAACATTGGTAGGGACAATATAAGAGCATAACCTGCATGTACACTTTTTGCTGTGGACAGGACATTAGTAAGACCATCCAGATTATTGAACGGAGGTCTGAGCCACATTTCTCACGAATAAGAACCTAATTATTTGATAGGCGAAATGATGAAAGCAAAATAAATCTGTAGTGGCTTATATTAACTTTGGAGTACCCCTAGGCTCAAACTAATGTAGTGTTATATAAAACTGATTTGGGAAAATAAATCATGAAATTTTTTTAAACATTCAAGGACCGATCTACATCTGAGGCATCCAAAGTACTCTCATGAAATTCTGATGTGTGATTTCGTTTCACTTTTTTTTTTCATGTCAGTTCATGTTCATGTCAATGTCCATCTAAAGTGGGCCCATTCTTGGGACTTGCACTCTGAAGCCACTGCCTTGCGTTACGGTAATGCACATAATGCAAACACTGATCCAAATGATGGCCTTTGTTGTTCCTTGTGGAGGCTGGCATGACCGCAGTAGTTTTGTAGGTTATCAAGTTCACACAGATTAATGCTATGCTAACTCTGATGCAGGTCAGACTTTTAGTAGCAAAATTAGTGGGGTTTCCCCCACCTCCACAACATTGATGTCTTTTTAGATTACTTACAGTGGCTTGTGCTGGCCGAAAAAATCTTCTAATATCCCTCCTTTTTGAAGGGGGTGGAGGAGGCGGCATGTCATATTTCTGTCGGCGAGGTTGTGTGAGTCTGCATGTGTCTGTGTGGCGTAGGGGCTGCAGCTATCGATTATTTTAGTAGTCGATTAATCGATGAAGTAGCTCGAATAATCGAGTAATCGGATAAGGAAAATAAAAAATTAAAATACCTGAAATGAGCCTCAAACAGTGCACAAAAAAATAAACGAGATCTAGGTACAAGAAAAGAACAATTAGCTAACTTACATAGCAAAAGTCCGCTATCTTACATGCTAAAAATTGCAAATTTTTTTTTTTTTAAATTTTCTTATTTTGAATGAATGCCGCTGCAGCCATGTGAAATGACGTTTGTCATATTCACTGTTTTTAGAGGGCAGTGTATCCACCCAAATTAAACCAAATGTAAACACTTTCAAAACAAACCATTACAACGCCACTTTAAGCAGCAAAATTTAATTCGATTCTTTTTTTCTAATCGAATTACTCGAATTAATTGGATAATCGTTGCAGTATTAGTGTATGCATTAGACGAATATATACATTCAACATACAGTACATAAATACTGTATTTGTTTATTATGACAATAAATCCTCAAGATGGCATTTACATTATTAGCATTCTTTCTGTGAGAGGGATCCACGGATAGAAAGACTTGTAATTCTTAAAGGATAAATGTGACTTTGTATATTGTGATTAAATATTGCCATCTAGTGTATTTGTTGAGCTTTCAGTAAATGATACTGCAGCCATTTAACTTCTGCCCAAATGCATAATGGGAAGTGCTACCATAACTGTGCGCAGGGGCACCAATTGATATATCTTTTCTGCGTTGGGAAAGAACATAGGGTGTTAAGAAAATGATGACTACTACCTTTCTTTCCCACATTGCCTCCCACGTTATTTTTAATTGCTGAGGGAGGTATTGTAAGGCTTTAGCCACATGAAAAATGGCTCCTAAGGCTGTCAAAATTCTCTCTACTCATTATACGCTGCCTTTTAGCGCTATCTATAGATAAAACAGCGTCTTTATAGATTGTACGCAACAATGTGTGAGTGGATCGTGCAGCGCATGCGTTAATTATTTAATGTGATTAATTAAAAAAAATTAATTACCGCCGTTTTAACGCAATACATTTGAGAGCCCTAGTTCAAGCCAAAACTACTCTGGATGAGTGTACTTCAAGCCAAAACTACTCTGAATGAGTGTAAGACATTTTGTCTGTAACGTTAAATACAATTAGAAAACTATAATATATATATATATATATATATATATATATTTTTTAAATGCATGTCCGATATTTTTTTTGCCGATTCCGATACTTTGAAAATGACGTAATAGGGGACATCTTTGAAAATTACCCATATAACTGAATTCATTATATAATGCAAATAAGGTGGCTTAAAAGTTGGTGGGGACTATTTGAGCATCCTGAAAAGTTGCTCGTGTTATGTTTCTACCGTCCGTATGCAAACCTACACCCTTGCTCTCGTAGCTGGTGGGAAACGTTTATGACACAGTTTACTCGTCTTTAATTTTGCAGAAAGGCAAAATCATATTGGAGGTATTGCCTCCTCGGCAGCCACCCTCCGCAAACATATTTTACATGTCGGTTGGCCCTCCTCCTCTAAGCCGCGGCCATCTGTAACTTTTCTGTAGCCTAAGTATTCCCATTCAAGCGATTTCGTTTTCTTCGATAGGGGAAAAAGTTAAGGAGTTTCACCTCCTCCAGCCATCATGTAGCACAGCGTTTTTGGCGGTTTGGAAACCATGACATTTTCATACCACGGTATACCTTGAAACTGGAAATTGGTGCATGTCTACTCCAAATTTGATTGTGAAAGGCAATAATATTGTTGACACATTATTTGGACCTGCTGTATACTGTTTGGGTTTCTACATTGATTTATGGAGGGTTAAGGAGCTTTACACAAAAAATTGCACTGAATTGAGCATTTTGCAATTTATATAAATTAACAGAATATTATTTGTGTTGAAAGCTTAGAACTATAAATTATCACACTGTGAACTTTGTGAAGTTAGCAAGAAAAAAATAATGCACCTTTTTTTTAACCTGTTCTCTTCAGCTGCTTGACATGGAGAATGGAAATCTGAGTGTCTGACTGGTCTGAACAATTTTTAATATATCCCATGGGAGTATGACCTACTCCCATTTTGATCATTTAACATGCCTCGTTTATGAGCAAAAAGCAGCAAACAGGAAGGAGCTATGGGGGGACAGAAGAAAAGAAGGAGAGAGAGGGAGACAAGAATTACAAACAACAACAAGAACTAGGCCTGCAAGCAGGACTGAACGGGCCCTCGCAATCTAGCGCAACTCGGACGTCACGCAACTCGGACTGTGTGCAGGTCAGGGTGGTGGCAGATCCTCCTCTCTAATCATCTCATTAGAACCTAACATGCTCGAAAGTCGCCTAATTACATTCCCACACCCAAGAGATAAAAACCCCTATTGGAGAGAGTACTACAAAAAAGGAGCCACTACTGAGCTGTGCAGCCAAGCCCTTATTCAAAACCAAAATTAATCTTCTAACTTGGCCAATTCGACCAAGTGTGCCAAATATTGTGGCTCTATAAGCTGCCTGAGTCTCTGAAAAAAAATATTTCCTTTAAATGGCGAACAAAGGGTCGTCATGGCAACAGACAGAGACACGTGGACATGGGCCGTAAAAAAGTATTTTAATAGGTCTTGAAACTACAATGACCAACATGAAAAGAACTGGACATGTTTTGGAAAAACGAGTGACTTCCTATCGCCACTAGTTGGCGCTGTAGGGTTGATGCAAATGACCCCTACAAGTTCCTTCAGGGTATGACTCTCAACAAGCACGGGAAGTTTGGCGCAGATATGTTCTATATCTGCCGAGTTATGATTGTTCAAAGTTTTTGGAGAGAAAAATTGTTGACAGTCATTTTCACTTTCCTGTTTGGACCCCTCCGCTTCAACGAAACTTCAATATTTTTCATCAGGCACCTGAAGACAGGTCTTAAGGCTTCCCTTATGCAGGTTTGAGGTAGATTGGTTTTTTCCCTTTAGAGGAGGAGTGTGTCCCGTAAAAAAGGGCATTTCCTGTTTCCACTAGGAGGCGCCAGGCACAAATGGTAAATTTTCAATCCAGTCCTGCTCAGGCTGGTATACCTCACACACATGCCAGATTTAAAATAGATTTAACATTGTATGAGGGTGTTATCAGTCATTTTCCGAATTTGGTGTTTTGGCGAAAAAATGGAAGAATTTGGCGCCCCGCCCAGGTCAGGCCCGTGAATGAAAACACACCATTTTTATAACTTAAGATTTCATATGCCTCATGAACAGTCTCGCCAATTTTGAGAATGATCAAACTAATTCCCTAGGTGCCAAGGTGTAAAATGTGCACACTGTAAATCGATAAAAAGTTCACATTCAATCCAAAATACCCGATTTCCTGTAGGATTTGGAATGTGTGTGCAAGAGACTTTTTGGAGCAGTTTTGCACAAAGTTTTGACTCTCCAAATTTCATCACTCTATGTTAGAAAAACCTAAATGGAGAGGCCTTTTTGAAAATTTCAAGGGGGCGCCACTGAGCCATTTTCTTAAATTGTTTCGTAACGTTGCAAGATTATCGAACGTTATCCAAAGCCGCATGTATGTGCAAATTTTGGTGAGTTTTTATGCATATTCAAGCCTCCAAATGTAAACTCTTACTGTGAACCCATGAAAATTTCACATTCGATCCAAAATACCCGATTTCCTGTTGGATTTGGAATATGGGTGCAAGAGACTTTTTGGAGCAGTTTTGCATAAGGTATCTACTCCCCAAATTTCCTTGCTCTATGTTGAAAAAACCCAATAGGAAAGGCCTTTTTTAAAACTTCTTTCTGTCGCCACTAGTTGGCACTGTAGAGTTGATGCAAATGACCCCTACAAGAACCTTCAGGGTATGACTCTCAACAAACACGGAAAGTTTGGCGCAGATATGTTGCATATCTGCCGAGTTATGACTGTTCAAAATTTTTGGCGAGACAAATTGTTGACGGTCATTTTCACTTCCAGTTTGGACCTCTCCGCTTCAACGAAACCTCAATATTTTTCATCAGGGACCTGAACACATGTCTTGAGGCTCCCCTGAAACAGGTTTGAGGTCAATAGATTTTTTTCCCTTGGAGGAGGAGCCTGTCTCGTAAAGAAGGCCATTTCCTGTTCCCACTAGGGGGCGCCAGGCCTAATGGGTAATATTTCAATGCAGTCGTGTTCAGGCTGGGATATCTCATATACATGCTAGAAATGAAAAAGATTGAACGTTGTATCACGGAGTTTTTAATCATTTTCTGAATTTGGTATTTTGCCCAAAAATGGCCGACTTTGGGACCACGCCCAGGTCAGACCCTTGAGTGAAAACTCCCCATTTTGAAAACTTAAGATCTCATATGTCTCCTGAATAGTCTGACCAATTTTGAAGACTATCCAACTATTTTCTTCAGCGACAAGGTCTCAAATGTAAATCGATAAAATTTCACATTTGATCCAAAATTTCCGGCTTCCTGTTGGGTTTGGAATATGGGTGCAAGAGACTTTTTGGAGCAGTTTTGCACAATGTATCGACTTGCCAAATTTCATCGTTCTACGTTGAAAAAACCTAATAGGAAAGGCCTTTTTGAAAATTTCAAGGGGGCGCCACTGAGCCATTTTGTTAAATTTTTTTGTAGATTATCAAAATTTACGCAAAGTTGCATGTATGTGCAAATTTTGGTGAGTTTTCGTGCATGTTCAGGCCTCCAAATGTAAACTCAAACTGTGAACCGATAAAAATTTCACATTTGATCCAAAATATCCGATTTCCTGTTGGATTTGGAATATGGGTGCAAGAGGCTTTTTTGAACAGTTAGGCATAAGGTATCTACTCCCCAAATTTCATTGCTCTACGTTGAAAACCTGAGAGGAGAGGCCTTTTTGAAAATTTTAAGGGTCAAGGGGGCGCCACTGAGCCATTTTTTGACATTTTTTCAAAACGACACAAGATTATCGAAATTTACGCAAAGCCGCACGTTTGTGCAAATTTTGGTGACTTTTCGTGCATGTTCAGGCCTCCAAATTGGCCATTTTCATTTGCCCTGAAAAAAGAAGAATAATAATAATAACTAGGCCTGCAAGCAGGACTGAACGGGCCCTCGCAATCTAGCGCAACTCGGACGTCACGCAACTCAGACTGTGTGCAGGTCAGGGTGGTGGCAGATCCTCCTCTCTAATCATCTCATTAGAACCTAACATGCTCGAAAGTCGCCTATTTACATTCCCACACCTAAGAGATAAAAACCCCTATTGGAGAGAGTACTACAAAAAAGGAGCCACTACTGAGCTGTGCAGTCAAGCCCTTATTCAAAACCAAAATTAATCTTCTAACTGGGCCAATTCGACCAAGTGTGCCAAATATTGTGGCTCTATAAACTGCCTGAGTCTCTGAAAAAAAATATTTCCTTTAAATGGCGAACAAAGGGTCGTCATGGCAACAGACAGAGACACGTGGACATGGGCTGTAAATAAGTATTTTAATAGGTCTTGAAACTACAATGATCAAACTAAAAAGAACTGGACATGTATTGGAAAAACGAGTGACTTTCTATTGCCACTAGTTGGCGCTGTAGGGTTGATGCAAATGACCCCTACAAGGCCCTTCAGGGTATGACTCTCAACAAGCACGGGAAGTTTGGCGCAGATATGTTGTATATCTGCCGTGTTATGACTGTTCAAAGTTTTTGGAGAGAAAAATTGTTGACAGTCATTTTCACTTTCCTGTTTGGACCCCTCCGCTTCAACGAAACTTCAATATTTTTCATCAGGCACCTGAAGACAGGTCTTAAGGCTTCCCTTATGCAGGTTTGAGGTTGATTGATTTTTTTTTTCCCTTAGAGGAGGAGTGTGTCCCATAAAAAAGGGCATTTCCTGTTCCCACTAGGAGGCGCCAGGCACAAATGGTAAATTTTCAATCCAGTCGTGCTCAGGCTGGTATACCTCACACACATGGCAGATTTAAAATAGATTGAACGTTGTATGAGGGAGTTATCAGTCATTTTCCGAATTCGATGTTTTGGCGAAAAAATGGCCGACTTTGGCACCCCGCCCAGGTCAGGCCCGTGAATGAAAACACACCATTTTGATAACTTAAGATTTCATATGCCTCATGAACAGTCTCGCCAATTTTGAGATTGATCAAACTAATTCCCTAGGTGCCAAGGTGTAAAATGTGCACACTGTAAATCGATAAAAAATTCACATTCAATCCAAAATACCCGATTTCCTATTGGGTTTGGAATACGCATGCAAGAGACTTTTTGGAGCAGTTTTGTACAAGGTATTGACTCTCCGAATTTCATCCCTCTACGTTGAAAAAACCTAAATGGAGAGGCCTTTTTGAAAATTTCAAGGGGGCGCCAGTGAGCCATTTTGTTACATGTTTTCGTAACGTTGCAAGATTATTGAACGTTATGCAAAGCCGCATGTATGTCGAAATTTTTGTGAGTTTTCGTGCATGTTCAAGCCTCCAAATGTAAACTCCTACTGTGAACCGATAAAAATTTCACATTTGATCCAAAATACCCGATTTCCTGTTGGATTTGGAATATGGGTGCAAGAGACTTTTTGGAGCAGTTTTGCATAAGGTATCTACTCCCCAAATTTCCTTGCTCTATGTTGAAAAAACCCAATAGGAAAGGCCTTTTTTAAAACTTCTTTCTGTCGCCACTAGTTGGCACTGTAGAGTTGATGCAAATGACCCCTACAAGAACCTTCAGGGTATGACTCTCAACAAACACGGAAAGTTTGGCGCAGATATGTTGCATATCTGCCGAGTTATGACTGTTCAAAGTTTTTGGCGAGACAAATTGTTGACGGTCATTTTCACTTCCAGTTTGGACCTCTCCGCTTCAACGAAAACTCAATATTTTTCATCAGGCACCTGAACACATGTCTTGAGGCTCCCCTGAAACAGGTTTGAGGTCAATAGATTTTTTTCCCTTGGAGGAGGAGCCTGTCTCGTAAAGAAGGCCATTTCCTGTTTCCACTAGGGGCGCCAGGCCTAATGGGTAATATTTCAATGCAGTCGTGTTCAGGCTGGGATATCTCATAAACATGCTAGAAATGAAAAAGATTGAACGTTGGATCACGGAGTTTTTAATCATTTTCTGAATTTGGTATTTTGCCTAAAAATGGCCGACTTTGGGACCACGCCCAGGCCAGACCCTTGAATGAAAACACACCATTTTGAAAACTTAAGATCTCATAGGTCTCCTGAATAGTCTGACCAATTTTGAAGACGATCCAACTTTATCCTTCAGCGACAAGGTCTCAAATGTAAATCGATAAAATTTCGCATTTGACCCAAAATTTCCGGCTTCCTGTTGGGTTTGGAATATGGGTGCAAGAGACTTTTTGGAGCAGTTTTGTACAATGTATCGACTCACTAAATTTCATTGTTCTACGTTGAAAAAACCTAATAGGAAAGGCCTTTTTGAAAATTTCAAGGGGGCGCCACTGAGCCATTTTGTTAATTTTTTTTATAGATTATCAAAATTTACGCAAAGTTGAATGTATGTGCAAATTTTGGTGAGTTTTCATGCATGTTCAAGCCTCCAAACGTAAACTCCCAACTGTGAACCGAAAAAATTTCACATTCAATCCAAAATACCCGATTTCCTGTTGGATTTGGAATATGGGTGCAAGAGGCTTTTTTGAACAGTTAGGCATAAGGTATCTACTCCCCAAATTTCATTGCTCTACGTTGAAAACCTGAGAGGAGAGGCCTTTTTGAAAATTTTAAGGGTCAAGGGGGCGCCACTGAGCCATTTTTTGACATTTTTTCAAAACGACGCAAGATTATCAAAATTTACGCGAATCTGCACGTATGTGCAAATTTTGGTGACTTTTCGTGCATGTTCAGGCCTCCAAATTGGCCATTTTCATTTGCCATGAAAAAAGAAGAATAATAATAATAATCCTTTGCATTACAATAGGGCCTTCGCACGTCTAGTGCTCGGGCCCTAATAATAATAATAATAATAATAATAATAATAATAATAATCCTTTGCAAAACAATAGGGCCTTCGCACGCTTAGTGCTCGGGCCCTAAATATATTGAACGCTTACACTAACTATGAATATGTTGGCGCTTTCGTTAGCCAGTTGTATTTCCAGTTGTATTTCCAGTTGACACCATGTGGGGGGCCTGATAACCAAGGAAAAAAGAATAGAGGGGGGGAGGTCCGAAAGATAAGTGATTGGGAGGGGTGGAGTGTACACAAATCAGCCAGGTGAGGTGTAGAACCCAGTATTTGTGTGAATCCCTTGTGAGTCTGAGTATGCTGGCATCCTATACTGTGCTATCTGATCGCTAATCCTGAGTTTTACTACTTGAGTGTGTCTAATTACACCTAGTCATGCGTGAATCCCATGCATCTGATATTGTATTAGGCCGGTTAACTCACTCCGTGGTGACAGTATACACTGAAAGCATGTGAATATAGCATCCCTGACAGTGAATTAATATAAAGATGTTCCTGGGTTAGACCTCCTTAACTGCAGTCTCTCATCATTTGCTTAATAGCTTTCCCAAAAGGAACACCTGTTCCTCTTTACAGTTGTGAGGGCTCCATTGCAGAAAGACCGAACAAACAGTGCGCCTATAATGAGTCAAACTTGGTACACCTGCCAAAATCACACACACACAAATACAGTTGTGGTCAAAAGTTTACATACACTTGTGAAGAACATAATGTCATGGCTCTCTTGAGTTTCCAGTTATTTCTACAACTCTGATTTTTCTCTGATAGAGTGATTGGAACAGATACTTCTTTGTCACAAAAAACATTCATAAAGTTTGGTCTTTTATGACTTTTTTATGGGTGAACAGAAAAAAGTGATCAAATCTGCTGGGTCAAAAATATACATACAGCAGCGATAATATTTGGTAACATGTCCCTTGGCCATTTTCACTTCAATTAGGCGCTCTTGGTAGCCATCCACAAGCTTCTGGTTGAACCTTTGACCACTCCTCTTGACAGAATTGGTGCAGTTCAGTTAAATTTGATGGCTTTCTGACATGGACTTGTTTCTTCAGCATTGTCCACAAGTTCTCAATGGGGTTTAAATCAGGCCATTCGAAAACCTTAATTCTAGCCTGATTTAGCCATTCCATTACCACTTTTGATGTGTGTTTGGGGTCATTGTCCTATTGGAACACCCAACTGCGCCCAAGACCCAATCTTCGGGCTGATGACGTTAGGTTATCTTGAAGAATTTGAAGGTAATCCTCCTTCTTCATTATCCCATTTACTCTCTGTAAAGCATCAGTTCAAAGCATAATACTACCACCACCGTGCTTGACGGTAGGCGTGGTGTACTTGGGGTTAAAGGCCTCACCTTTTCTCCTCCAAACATATTGCTGGGCATTGTGGCCAAACAGCTCGATTTATGTTTCGTCTGACCACAGAACTCTCCTCCAGAAAGTCTTATCTTTGTCCATGTGATCAGCAGCAAACTTCAGTCGAGCCTTAAGGTGCCGCTTTTGGAGCAAAGGCTTCCTTCTTGCACGGCAGCCTCTCAGTCCATGGAGATGCAAAACACGCTTGACTGTGGACACTGACACCTGTGTTCCAGCAGCTTCTAATTCTTGGCAGATCTGCTTTTTGGTGATTCTCGGTTGAATCTTCACCCTCCTGACCAATTTTCTCTCAGCAGCAGGTGATAGCTTGCGTTTTCTTCCTGATCGTGGCAGTGACAACACAGTGCCATGCACTTTATACTTACAAACAATTGTTTGCACTGTTGCTCTTGGGACCTGCAGCTGCTTTGAAATGGCTCCAAGTGACTTTCCTGACTTGTTCAAGTCAATGATTCGCTTTTTCAGATCCATTTATGTATATTTTTGACCCAGCATATTTGATCACTTTTTCTGTTAACCCATAATAAAGTCATAAAAGAACCAAACTTCATGAATGTTTTTTGTGACAAAGAAGTATCTGTTCCAATGACTCTATCGGAGAAAAATCAGAGATGTAGAAATAACTGGAAACTCAAGAGAGCCATGACATTATGTTCTTCACAAGTGCATGTAAACTTTTGACCACAACTGTATGTGTGTACGCCAAAATACACATTTTAACCCTTTGAATATGTTATGATTATTTTCGCATGCATTTGGATTTTTATCGTAAAGCTGTTGTGAAATTGCTTTGGGGCGGTTAAGTAAAGAATTCTGTGTTAGTTCTTGTAAAGTTGTGATCTCTGAAGATTAGAAATCATTTTGATCAATTGTTGCTTTTGAGACCAAAACCACAGCCAAGATAGGATAGTATAGTATTCTCATTTGATTGAAAATTCGTATTCAAACAGTGTTAATCTTATCTAAGTGAAATGATCCGCTATGACAGGTATGTGTTTTCCCATTGAAAGTGAAAATCATGCTGTCTAGTCGGAGACAACTGGCTAGCAGTGGAGGGTTGAAGACAAAACACAGTGCAGTTAATCAAAGTAGACAGGATGAACACATGCAAACTATACACACATACACACAGGGACAGCTGTGGGTTGTGTGCTTATCGTCACTCAGTCAGTAGCAGCAGATGCTTATGCATATTAGTTTGAAACTGAATTGTATACTGTCTACTATTCGTTCAGATTTAGTAGATTCATCATAATTTGTCGTACAGTAAATAACAAGTATTTATTCATTGTGAACTAATCCTCTTTGATTTGATTAATCATTCTGGTCAACCGTATAGAAAAAGATGAACGGATGAATATTTGTTATAATTCCACACTCTTCTGGGAATTCGCCGAGTTTAAGGGGGGACAAAGGGGCCAGCCTCATCTGGTGGCCGAAAATTGTCATTGCATGTAATTGACTTTCCTATATATGATTTTAAAATTAAGAGTTTTACGGTAAAATATTGTCTATAAAAGTTGTAAAGCAATAAAACAAACAACCAAAATTACTGAACTGAACAAAAAAAAATCAGATCATGTGACTAGCACCTTAGACGGATATTTGATTTCTTAGCCAAAACCACCTGAGGACTGAAGAGGCAAGATGCATATACGTAATTAAAAAAAAAAAAAAAAAGCTTTCAAAAGCAAAAACAACTGCTGAGCAAGAACCGACTATTGAAAACGTGGACCATGAAATGCCGGGGAGCACCACTAAAATGGTGAGCGGAGTTTCAATTTGCTCTACTAAAGACGCTAATTGTACAACAGAGCCACCACCGGTGTCTTGCCAATGTAGTTACCCCCGTCTAAAATTGTATCCCCTGGCCGCAGGAGCGCACACGCACACATTAGTTATGAGTTATATCGACTTAAACAATTAATTGAAGCCAGAAAAGAATCACAATTATATATTTTGGACATCGACGTTTATTAAACTGGAGAAACTCCATACAGGCCTTGAATTACAGTAATAACAGTTATAGGTCATCCTACGAGTAAAACAGGAAAACACAGGGAAACATAGCCTTTTTTTACGTTATACAACAGATTTTTTTTTTTTTTTTGGTATGGATGGGCCATGTTTTAAAACCTCGGAGATAACTACTTCACCAAAACAAGGAAATCAAGCAAATCAGTGCAGCGCAGTGGCTCCGCCCACGGGATACTATTTTTGACGGGGGTAACTACATTGCCACGACACCGGCGGGCGTACCATAGTCAATGGATGAGGATCATGGCGAAAAGTATAGCTGTCCTAAGCAGCCTGATTTACAGTTTCCCTCAGGAATGATGGGAAACAAACAAACACTTATTTTCAATGTATTATTATAACTATTCTTGTAAGTTAATTTTATTGCTGACACTGCGTTTCGGGGTCATAAACATGATGTGCCCCCACCGCCCCAGAAGTCAAACTCCGCCTATGCTTCCGGGATTTTATTTATTCAGTTTTCCTCAATAATAAATTTATAAGCCGGATAATCCAAAACAAATGGCGGGACACTCTGTCCCAACACAAGGAACAGCGGAGAATGCCCGATATGCCTGATACGCCTTATAACACGACTGACAAGACTCCTAGGAAGTGGCAAAACCCACAACCCACGTTGCCCTGACAACAGTAGCTCCTGAATCCTCCTGTCCAATCCACAAACAGACAATAATCTCAAACAAACACACCCTTTTTCCTTCCCACGGCCCACCCCGCAAGAGCCTTCGAAAGTCTGAATGTATAACTAAGCGTTGTCATATTTTCCCGGGAACCTTTTGTTGACATGTGATATGGTGACCTTGCCTCCCCGTCTGAGTGTTTCTGTTTCGCCTTGCCGTTTTGATCGCTGTCGACCTGAATAAATTGTCAACTTGTTTTCGATAAGACTTCCTTAAATCTTACAAAATAGAAGTACAAAGGATTAAGACTAGGGCTGTCAAACGATTGAAATTTTTGATCGAGTTAATTACAGCTTAAAAATAAATTAATCGTAATTAATCGCAATTCAAACCATCTATAAAATTTGCCATATTTTTTTTGTAAATTATTGTTGGAATGGGAAGATAAGACACAAGATGGATATATACATTCAACATACGGTACATACAGTGGGGAGAAGAAGTATTTGATACACTCACAATGGGAAAACCCATTGGAAGTGTATCAAATACTTGTTCTCCCCACTGTAAGTACTGTATTTGTTTATTATAACAATAAATCAACAAGATGACATTAACATTATTAACCTTCTGTTAAAGGGATCCATGGATAGAAAGACTTGTAGTTTTTAAAAGACAAATGTTAGTACAAGTTATAGAAATTTTATATTAAAACCCCTCTTAATGTTTTCGTTGTAATAAAATTTGTAAAATTTTTAATCAAAAAAAAAAACTAGTAGCCCGCCATTGTTGATGTCAATAATCACACAATGCTCATGGGTGCTGAAGCCCATAAAATCAGTTGCACCCAAGCGCCAGCAGAGGGTGACAAAACTCCAAAAAAACACAAGTAACAAATGGACATTGCACTGTGCTATCATTTTAATCTGTTTGAGCGGGGCATGTGCGTTAACTGCGTCAAATATTTTAACGTGATTTATTAAAAAAATTAATTACCGCCTGTTGACGCGATAATTTTGACAGCCCTAATTAAGACTAAGGTGAACGCGCGGAGTTTGGCCTTCTGGCCGGATTGTTGGTGTCCCGCCGACCCCGGGTCATTGGAGTTGCGCCAGCTCCGGCGGCTTGGCTGGCGCGATTCCGGCAGTCTGGCTAGAAGGTCAGATTCCTTCAACTACTAAAATAATTAATAGCTGCAGCCCTACAGACAATCCCTCACTATTGGTGACAAGTAATTCGTCAATGGCTGTAAACACTCAAATTGTATTTGAAGAGTATACCATACACAAATTGCTCATGGCAAGAAAGAGTTGATGAGATTGAAAGCCTTTTCACACCTCACATAGGCGCCATTCATTGTGGCAGTTCTGCCGCGGGGGACTCGGTTGTAGCTGCACCGTCACGGCACCACTGCCTTGAATAAAAACTCCCTCGAGATCAAGCGCCTCATCGAATCAGCAGTCACTCACCCTACTTTTCATGTCTAGCTGGAAAAGGCACTGTTCCTATTTGGTCACCTAGCAACCCGGGAGAAAATATGGCAAGTTTGACCCAGGCTGCCATCCTCCCTGCGACCTACCCTATGGTAAATGCAGCGCAAAACAATTGCTGCGTGAAAGCCCCATTACAAAGTAAGATTATCAGCCTTGCTAAAAACTTGTTTCCTGAAGGCCTAGCCTCAGCTGTTGTTTTGCCTGGCACGACCACTGAGCTTAAATGGGAAAGTAAAAGTATCAATTTTCTTCTACTTTAATTCCACTGTAACTTCATTTTGATGCCCAATTCCCACCATAGATGCCAAAACAACAACTCACAATCAGACGATGGAGCAGAGGTGGGTAGAGTAGCCAAAAACTGTACTCATGTGAGAGTAGCGTTACTTCTAGAGATGTCCCGATCGATCGGCATCCCGATCACGTCATTTTCAAAGTATCGGAATCGGCAAAAAAATATCGGCCATGCCTTTTTTAAATATATATATATATATATATATATTTTTTTTTTTAATTAAATCGTTTTCTAATTGTATTTAACGTTACAGACATAATATGCTTCACTCTTCCAGAGTCTTTAGTTTAGGCTTAAGGTAGGGTTATCAAATTTATCCTAATAACGGCGGTAATTAATTTTTGAATGAATGTATCACGTTAAAATATTTAACGCAATTAATGCATGCGCTGCACGACCCACTCACGCATTGTCGCGCTCACTCTGTAATGGCGCCGTTTTACCTTTATAGAGAGATATAAGGCAGCATAAAATGAGTAGAGTGAATTTTGGCAGCCTTTGGAGCCTTTTTTTAATTGGCTAAAACCCTACAATCCCTCTCCCCGCGAATAGAAATATCATGGGAAGCAATGTGGGGAAGCAAGGTAGCAATTGATCTTTATCTTAACACCTTATGTTATTTGCCAATGCAGAGAAGATATATCAATTGGTAGCACTATGCACAGTCATGGTTCCACTTCCCATCATGCATTTGGGCATGACTACAGTATCATTTACTGAAAGCTCAACAAATACACTAGATGGCAATATTTAGTCACAATATACAAAGTCACAAGTCTTTCTATCCGTGGATCCCTCTCACAGAAAGAATGTTAATAATGTAAATGCCTTCTTGAGGATTTATTGTCATAATAAACAAATACAGTACTTATGTACTGTATGTTGAATGTATATATTCGTCCGAGTTTTATTCATTTTTTTCTTAATGCATTGCCAAAATGTATATGATCGGGAAAAATTATCGGGAAGGATTGGAATTGAATCGATGCAAAAAAAAAGCAATCGGATCGGGAAATATCGGGATCGGCAGATACTCAAACTAAAACGATCGGGATCGGATCGGGAGCAAAAAAACATGATCGGAACAACCCGAGTTACTTCAAAATAGTATTACTAAATGGTGCTACGATTCGATTGTTGAACGATTATCACTCTGTTAACGATGATTACAGACATGTTTGTAGCGGCTGTATCATATCCTCCACCATCAGTTGACAAGACAACTCCACAAACTTTGTGCCACCCATTCCGGTAGGGGGCCGACCCATAGAGTGTTGAGGTGGCTTTCACTATTCACTGTGATCAACTCAAACACACGCTGCACTCTAGCGCCAGATTTAGGTGGAAATAGGACGAAAGTTTTACTCCATACAAGCAGGCAGGAGTGTTTCAACAGTGATTTGGTTCAGGATTCAAGGTAATTAATATATTTTTCGCACCATGTATGCACTTTGAAACGTTGGGAATACAATGAAATGAATGGAAAACATTAGCCTAACTTTAGCTTAAAACATTTATGTAAAATGAATGATAACTGCTGGGTTTTTTGCTTTGAACCAAGAATCTATACTGTTTTACTGTTAGGTTTTGTGTTGGTTTTCTCCTAGTGTGACTTGTCCCTGTGATTGCCCATTGATTTCACCTGTTGTACCTGCTCCTAGTGTATCCTGTAATCTGCATCCTCACCTGTTCCTCGTTGTGTCGTTAACCCTTTTCTGTGTGTGTATATAAGCTCCCAGTTTCTTTTCACTCCTTGTTGCGTGATTTTCAATTTGCATGTCCACGTTCATGACAGCGTTTTCCCCAGTTCTCGTGTTCCTCGTCCTTCTCCTAAACTAAGTTGACTTGTTAGCCTGACTTTAGTTTGTTAAGACTTTTTGGATTCCCCGGTCATTTTGTTGGTACTTTGTTTTTTGTTGGCATTAATTAAAACATTATTGCACCGCCTTTTTTGCCTCGCTTCCCTTTTCCTGCGTTTGGGTCCACATATCACCTGCCTCCCAGTTTCCTGACATTTACATTCACATCTATAGAAATTCTGCGATTTAAGTATTTATTTGCAATAATTTTCAACTTAAAATGCTTTTTGTTTTGTGACGGCCGCCATGTTGGATTAAACAATACCGTGACTTTGGCTTGAAATATTTACGTAAAATGAACGATAACTGCCTGTTTTTTTGCTTTTGACCAAGAATCGAGACTGTTTTATGTTCATATCTACAGAAACTCCGCAATTTAAGCATTTATTTGCAAGAATTTTCTCTACTTAAAAGCTCTTTGTTTTGTGACATCCACAATGTTGGATTTTACACAAAAGCGGAATTCAACCTAAATAAGTTGTGATTGTATATACAGTGGGGCAAATAAGTATTTAGTCAACCACCAATTGTGCAAGTTCTCCTACTTGAAAAGATTAGAGAGGCCTGTAATTGTCAACATGGGTAAACCTCAACCATGAGAGACAGAATGTGGAAAAAAAAAAAACAGAAAATCACATTGTTTGATTTTTAAATAATTTATTTGCAAATCATGGTGGAAAATAAGTATTTGGTCACCTACAAACAAACAAGATTTCTGGCTGTCAAAGAGGTCTAACTTCTTCTAACAAGGTCTAACGAGGCTCCACTCGTTACCTGTATTAATGGCACCTGTTTTAACTCATTATCGGTATAAAAGACACCTGTCCACTACCTCAGTCAGTCACACTCCAAATTCCACTCTTGGCCAAGACCAAAGAGCTGTCGAAGGACACCAGAGACAAAATTGTTGACCAGCACCAGGCTGGGAAGACTGAATCTGCAAAAACGCTTGGTGTAATGAAGTCAACTCTGGGAGCAATTATTAGAAAATAGAAGACATACATGACCACTGATAATCTCCCTCGATCTGGAGCTCCATGCAAGATGTCACCCCGTGGCGTCAAAATGATAACAAGAACGGTGAGCAAAAATCCCAGAACCACACGGGGAACCTAGTAAATTACCTACAGAGTTGGGACCACAGTAACAAAGGCTACTAACACAATGCGCCACCAGGGACTCAAATGCTGCACTGCCAGATGTGTCCCCCTGCTGAAGCCAGTACACCTCCAGGCCCGTCTGCAGTTTGCTTGAGAGCATTTGGATGATCCAGAAGAGGACTGGGAGAATGTGTTTTGGTCAGATGAAACCAAAATAAAACTTTTTGCTAGAAACACATGGTTCTCGTGTTTGGAGGAGAAAGAATATGTCATTGCATCCAAAGAACACCATACCCACTGTGAAGCATGGGGGTGGAAACATCATGCTTTGGGGCTGTTTTTCTGCAAAGGGACCTGGACGATTGATCTGTGTAAAGGAAAGAATGAATGGGGCCATGTATCGAGAGATTTTGAGTGAAAATCTCCTTCCATCAGTAAGGGCATTGAAGATGAGACGTGGCTGGGTCTTTCAGTATGACAATGATCCCAAATACAAAGCCAGGGCAACAAAGGAGTGGCTTCGTAAGAAGCATTTCAAGGTCCTGGAGTGGCCTAGCCAGTCTCCAGATCTCAACCACGTAGAAAATCTGTGGAGGGAGTTGAAAGTCCGTGTTGCCCAACAACAGCCCCAAAACATCACTGCTCTAGAGGAGATCTGCATGGAGGAATGGGCCAAAATACCAGCAACAGTGTGTGAAAAGCTTGTGAAGAGTTACAGAAAACGTTTGATATCCATTTATCCATCATACTTATTTTCCACCATGATTTGCAAATAAATTCTTTAAAATTCAAACTGTGATTTTCTGTTTATTTCCCCACATTCTCATTCTCTCATGGTTGAGGTTTACCCACGTTGACAATTACAGGCCTCTCTAATATTTTCAAGTGGGAAAACTTGCACAATTAGTGGTTGACTAAATACTTATTTGCCCCACTGTAAGTATCTGCAGAAACGCGAGGGGTGTACTCACTTTTGTGATACACTGGACATAGTGTTCACATCGGTTTGCACTGAATGCTAATGTCTAATGCTGAGTGGACAATTTGCCAACTCTGGTAACAAATGGGAGGTTAAATATTTGGGAAAAAAAAAGAATTAAAACATACTGTACCTCTGTACTTTTCATCTCACTGATTACTTTTAAGAAAATATGCTACAACACCTGTGTGTGTGTAAATAGATCGATATTTAGCAGTATAGGTTTTTTTCAAATCACAGACGGACTGCTGACATCAGGTCTCGGTTCCTCCCAGTCCATTGCAAGGGAGACACAGCTACAGTGCCTTGCAAAAGTATTCGGCCCCCTTGAATCTTGCAACCTTTCGCCACATTTCAGGCTTCAAACATAAAGATATGAAATTTAATTTTTTTGTCAAGAATCATAAGCAAGTGCGACACAATCGTGAAGTGGAACAACATTTATTGGATAATTTAAACTTTTTTAACAAATAAAAAACTGAAAAGTGGAGCGTGCAATATTATTCGGCCCCTTTACTTTCAGTGCAGCAAACTCACTCCAGAAGTTCAGTGAGGATCTCTGAATGATCCAATGTTGTCCTAAATGACCGATGATGATAAATAGAATCCACCTGTGTGTAATCAAGTCTCCGTATAAATGCACCTGCTCTGTGATAGTCTCAGGGTTCTGTTGAAAGTGCAGAGAGCATTATGAAAACCAAGGAACACACCAGGCAGGTCCGAGATACTGTTGTGGAGAAGTTTAAAGCCGGATTTGGATACAAAAAGATTTCCCAAGCTTTAAACATCTCAAGGAGCACTGTACAAGCCATCATATTGAAATGGAAGGAGCATCAGACCACTGCAAATCTACCAAGACCCGGCCGTCCTTCCAAACTTTCTTCTCAAACAAGGAGAAAACTGATCAGAGATGCAGCCAAGAGGCCCATGATTACTCTGGATGAACTGCAGAGATCTACAGCTGAGGTGGGAGAGTCTGTCCATGGGACAACAATCGTACAACAAGTCGTACACTGCACAAATCTGGCCTTAATGGAAGAGTGGCAAGAAGAAAGCCATTTCTCAAAGATATCCATAAAAAGTCTCGTTTAAAGTTTGCCACAAGCCACCTGGGAGACACACCAAACATGTGGAAGAAGGTGCTCTGGTCAGATGAAACCAAAATTGAACTTTTTGGCCACAATGCAAAACGATATGTTTGGCGTAAAAGCAACACAGCTCATCACCCTGAACACACCATCCCCACTGTCAAACATGGTGGTGGCAGCATCATGGTTTGGGCCTGCTTTTCTTCAGCAGGGACAGGGAAGATGGTTAAAATTGACGGGAAGATGGATGCAGCCATATACAGGAACATTCTGGAAGAAAACCTGTTGGTATCTGCACAAGACCTGAGACTGGGACGGAGATTTATCTTCCAACAGGACAATGATCCAAAACATAAAGCCAAATCTACAATGGAATGCTTCAAAAATAAACGTATCCAGGTGTTAGAATGGCCAAGTCAAAGTCCAGACCTGAATCCAATCGAGAATCTGTGGAAAGAGCTGAAGACTGCTGTTCACAAACACTCTCCACCCAACCTCACTGAGCTCAGGCTGTTTTGCAAGGAAGAATGGGCAAGAATGTCAGTCTCTCGATGTGCAAAACTGATAGAAACATACCCCAAGCGACTTGCAGGTGTAATTGGAGCAAAAGGTGGCGCTACAAAGTATTAACGCAAGGGGGCCGAATAATAATGCACGCCCCACTTTTCAGTTTTTTATTTGTTAAAAAAGTTTAAATTATCCAATAAATATTGTTTCACTTCACGATTGTGTCCCACTTGTTGTTGATTCTTGACAAAAAAATTAAATTTCATATCTTTATGTTTGAAACCTGAAATGTGGCGAAAGGTTGCAAGATTCAAAGGGGCCGAATACTTTTGCAAGGCACTGTATATGAGGAGACGGAGAGGCGTCAGTAACGTGCTACTTGAAACGCTGTCTCAACATTGTACTGCTCTGTGCAGTCTGCTTCGTTTTGGATATCTAGAGCCCTTTCACACACACAGCATGGCCCTTGTTTGTGCAGTAGTGCAGTTGCCTAGGGTTGGAGGGAGATGTGTGTGCGGGGGTTCCAACTTCCAACATTGGTGGCTGCAGCTGTGCCCTCTCAGCCGAGTGAAACCAGAGAAGGTGGCTTCTGCTGCCCCGAAAAATGCATGTAAAGGCACAGTATACGCAATCTATCTCACTCTACCTCCTGTCAAGTCATACAAATTGTGAATTAACATATTGCTGCTACAGTCTGTTGATATTCGGGAAATATGCAACAGGCACATTTAACCTGGAAAATTACTGTACATCTCTCTGGTAAGACAAGATGTTAAAAAAGAGGAACTTGTAGAAGTCCTGACTTGACCTCAATTAGCCAACCAAACTGTTTTATTGAGGGGAAATTCCTTCAACTTTCTGACCTCAATCTGTTTTCTCTTGCCAAAGTGACTCTACGCATTTTGACCAGGTTTGATAAAAACTTTTGCTTTTAACCAAGAATCTAGACTGTTATACGTTCATATCTATAGAAATTCCGTGATTTACACATTTATTTACAAGATTTTTCAACTTAAAAAGCTCTTTGTTTTGTGACAGCCGCTATGTTGGATTACACAATAGCGTAACTTTTGCTTGAAATATTTACGTAAAATGAAACGATAACTGCCCGTTTTTTGTTTTGTTTTGCTTCTTATCAAGAATCTAGACTGTTTTACATTCATAACTATAGAAATTCCATGATTTACACATTTATTTAAAAGAATTTTTAACTTAAAAAGCTCTTTTTTTTTGGGACGGCTGCCTTTTTGGATTACACAATAGTGTAACTTTTGCTGGTAATATTGACATAAAATGAACAATAACTGCCCGTTTTTGCTTTTTACCAAGAATCTAGACGGTTTTACGTTCATATCTATAGAAATTCTGTGATTTACGCATTTATTTACAAGAATTTTTAACTTAAAAAGGTATTTTTTGCGGGACGGCTGCCATGTTGGGTGACACAATAGCGTAACTTTTGCTTGAAATATTTACGTAAAATGAACGATAACTGCCCGTTTTTGCTTTTAACCAAGAATCTAGACTGTTTTACGTTCATATCTCTAGAAATTCCGCGATTCATGCATTTATTTACAACAATTTTCAACTTAAAAAGCTCTTTGTTTTGTGACGGCCGCTATGTTGGATTACACAATAGCGTAACTTTTGCTTGAAATACTTACGTAAAATGAAACGATAACTGCCCGTTTTTTGTTTTGTTTTGCTTCTTAACAAGAATCTAGAATGTTTTATGTTCATAACTATTGAAATTCCGTGAGTTACACATTTATTTACATGATTTTTTAACTTAAAAAGGTATTTTTTGCGGGACGGCTGCCATGTTGGGTGACACAATAGCGTAACTTTTGCTTGAAATATTTACGTAAAATGAACGATAACTGCCCGTTTTTGCTTTTAACCAAGAATCTAGACTGTTTTACGTTCATATCTCTAGAAATTCTGCGATTCATGCATTTATTTACAACAATTTTCAACTTAAAAAGCTCTTTTTTTGGGACGGCTGCCTTTTTGGATTACACAATAGCGTAACTTTTGCTTGTAATATTTACGTAAAATGAACGGTAACTGCCCGTTTTTTGCTTTTAACCAAGTATCTAGACTGTTTTACGTTGATATCTATAGAAATTCCGCGATTCACGCATATATTTACAAGAATTTTCAACTTAAAAAGCTCTGTTTTGTGATGGCCACCATGTTGGATTACCTTCATGAGATTTTTCCTTAATTATTTTGACCGTAAAAGTAAACAAAAACAACTGAAGTGGTCACATAACTGTATAAGGGATATTGATGTGGTCAGATGATATTCAAACTCGTTTTTTCTTGAAATGTACGGTTATAAAAAATATTTAAATTGTCGAATGTGAAAAAAAAAAAAAAAGTCACACTTTTAACAGTTTGTAAATCAATATTTTTATTTTTTATTTGGGTGACTGTACAAAGGTAATAAAGTCCCATGAATTTAGCGCCAAGGATTATTCATAAGATCACACATAGAATAAAGTAATTGAGTCGTTTGTTTTAGTTTAAGCTGACGATGTTTTTTCATCAGTGTGATTTTGACAAAGATCAGATCACATTCGATGGTGATTTTATGCAGAAATGTGAGAAATTCCAAAAAGTTCAGATACTTTTTCATACCACTGTACACTATTTAGTTCTATTGCTTGCTTGGATTTAGTCCTAATTTTCTTTAGGAAAACAACATCCATTCCCTCCCTTTAAAAAGATGTGTAGAGGTTTAGTTTATGATCAGCGATTCACAAATACCACAACTCAGTTTAGAGAATGAACCACTACTTAATTCACAAGAAACAAAAGTGTTTTATTTTATTAAACAGTATGTTTATTTGCAATTTATTATCAGACACAGATGCATTCCTTTGCAAAGTTAACCTGGGCTCTCTCTGTGTCAAGGTTCAATCCTGATTGAGATGGCCTTGCCACTGCAGTACCACAGGACAACGGCCTTGTTGGCTGTGGCCTTCCTTTTTCTGCCATGCATCACTTCCTCCCTTAACCTGGAAGATCCAAATGTCTGCAGCCACTGGGAGAGGTTAGTCTCTTAATCATATATATTGCACATTTACTGTATACGTTACGCTGTAAATTAAAGTTATTTTTAAACAGCCACTGCAGAGTTTACAGCTGTGCACCAGGCAAGGATTTATCCGTCTCCTGGTCAATGCATTAGATTTAAAATTTTTTTTTTTTTTTTTTTTTAACCTTATGTACATACTTGCACAACTGGATGTGCTGATCTACAGAGATGACAAGATAACAAGAAACAATTAAAATGTTAACTTTGCTTTTTGTGCAAAAACTAAATTACTGGTAATCAAGAATACATTGAAAACCGATTAAGTTATAGAATATAAAAGCATTTTATGTTAACACATAGAAAAACAAAAACAATTGACATGCATAGCTACGGATAATGTCAGTTTTACTTTATTTAAAGCAACAAGGACAACTGGACAAGTAATATACTGTAAGAATATTCACAAGCATATATTTATTAATTATATTTTAAAAAAAAAATGCTAATATTACAGCAATTTACCAAGTAAGCCTTCTTGTGCTTTAAAGTACTGCCCCCTGGTGGCAAAGGTTAGCACACTAGAAGAAGTAGTACAATGAAATGAATGGCAGTATTAAATCTATTGAATTATATTTGTACTTTTCATAGTTAAAGTACTATATTACAGCAATCCCTCGTTTTCCGCGGTTAATGGGGACCAGAATCCGTCGCGATAAGTAAAAAACCGCGAAGTAGCGCAACCCCAAAATTTTTTCCCCCAATGTATTTATCCAGATTTAGCATTGGAAAAAGATGGTAATTTTCGGACCAGCCACTACTTTTTTCCTTCATTTTAAATCCTGCGGCACATAGTCCAGTGTGGCTAATTCGTTGATTTATTTGGGTAGGCAACACATCCCTCCTAGCATGCATTGCAGCGCTACAGAGGTAAATAACAATCAAAATTCAAGTTCTGTGCTAATTATTTATTCAGTTACTGTTCCAGTTGTTTCATGAATTACTTGTCATGGTATTTGGTAACACTTTATTTGACATCTGTGTCATAAGACTGTAATAAGACAATCATAATTATGACATACAGTTGTGGTCAAAAGTTTACATACACTTGTGAAGACCATAATGTCATGGCTCTCTTGAGTTTCCAGTTATTTCTACAACTTTGATTTTTCTCCGATAGAGTGATTGGAACAGATACTTCTTTGTCACAAAAAACATTCATGAAGTTTGGTTCTTTTATGACTTTATTATGGGTTAACAGAAAAAGTGATCAAATCTGCTGGGTAAAAAATAAACATAAAGGGGTCTGAAAAAGCAAATCATTGACTTGAACAAGTCAGGAAAGTCACTTGAAGCCATTTCAAAGCAGCTGCAGGTCCCAAGAGCAACAGTGCAAACAATTGTTTGTAAGTATAAAGTGCATGGCACTGTTTTGTCACTGCCACGATCAGGAAGAAAACGCAAGCTATCACTTGCTGCTGAAAGAAAATTGGTCAGGAGGGTGAAGATTCAACCGAGAATCACCAAAAAGCAGATCTGCCGAGAATTAGAAGCTGCTGCAACACAGGTGTCAGTGTCAACAGTCAAGCGTGTTTTGCATCTCCATGGACTGAGAGGCTGCCGTGCAAGAAGGAAGCCCTTGCTCCAAAAGTGGCACCTTAAGGCTCGACTGAAGTTTGCTGCTGATCACATGGACAAAGATAAGACCTTCTGGTGGAAAATTCTGTGGTGAGACGAAACAAAAATCGAGCCGTTTGGCCACAATGCCCAGCAATATGTTTGGAGGAGAAAAGGTGAGGCCTTTAACCCCAAGTACACCATGCCTACCGTCACGCACGTTGGTGGTAGTATTATGCTGTGGGGCTGTTTTGCTCCCACTGGAACTGGTGCTTTACAGAGAGTAAATGGGATAATGAAGAAGGAGGATTACCTTCAAATTCTTCAAGATAACCTAACGTCATCAGCCCGAAGATTGGGTCTTGGGCGCAGTTGGGTGTTCCAATAGGACAATGACCCCAAACACACATCAAAAGTGGTAATGGAATGGCTAAATCAGGCTAGAATTAAGGTTTTTGAATGGCCTGATTTAAACCCCATTGAGAACTTGTGGACAATGCTGAAGAAACAAGTCCATGTGAGAAAGCCATCAAATTTAACTGAACTGCACCAATTCTGTCAAGAGGAGTGGTCAAAGATTCAACCAGAAGCTAGTGGATGGCTAACAAAAGCGCCTAATTGAAGTGAAAATGGCCAAGGGACATGTTAACAAATATTAGCGCTGCTGTATGTATATTTTTGACCCAGCAGATTTGATCACTTTTTTTCTGTTCACCCATAGTAAAGTCATAAAAGAACCAAACTTCATGAATGTTTTTTGTGACAAAGAAGTGTCTGTTCCAATCACTCTATCAAAGAAAAATCAGAGTTGTAGAAATAACTGGAAACTCAAGAGAGCCATGACATTATGTTCTTCACAAGTGTATGTAAACTTTTGACCACAACTGTAGCACTATCATGGGCATGACTGAATGCTTATGACAGATGTCATTAAGTGCCATTTGGCAAATTATGTTACTAACTCCATTTACGTCTAGTTCGGATCTTTTACATCCATTCAAAAGTGAGATAATTTGCCGGATGACACTAAATGACATCTGTTATAAGCATTCATTAATGCTCATGACAGTGTCACGTCATAATTATAATTGTCTAATGACAGTCGCCACTGCCAAATAAAGTTTTATCAAATATCATAACTAGCAAGGAATGAAACAACTGGAACAGTAACTGAATAAATAATTAGCACAGAACATGAATTTGGATTGTTATTTGCATCTGTAGCGCTGCAATGCATGCTAGGAGGCATGTTGGACAACAACAGTGTTGACAGCAGGTGGCAGAAGAGGTTGACTGTCTCCCACAAGGGAGCAGTGATGGCAAAATGAGGGTTTTTGAAGCAATGATGATGGTGCATTCATGGTGGTGCATTCGGTCTTATGACAGTCGTATGATGCCGCTGTCAAATAAAGTGTTACCGGTTAATATCTTTTGGCGTAAACATCCCATAATACAGTGAGGACAGCTGCAGATTATTGTCCGGTGCTGCTTATCTATGAACAAATGCATGTCAAATTTGGTGAGTGGCAGTTTACAGTCATGTGCACCTTATAGTGCGAAAATTACGGTATATATTTTAATAAATGGTTTTCAAGCACTTCAAATGTAATAATAATGATACGTTTTAAACATGTTACTGTCCACCGAATAATTTTTAAACAACAATGCTTGTCTATATTAAACGCTTGATTGAATGAGTCCACTCAAATCCGCTCAAGCTGCTCACTTACTGCTTAACAAGCTAAACGATGATTGACGCATGCGGCGCTTTGAGGTTTCGGCTTCCAAGCATCTCTGGCAAGATCAAACCTTAACATCTGTCAATCATCGTCAACTTTATTAAGGAACTCCAGATCGGATCGGGACAGCTCATCTGTAATTATTTACTTCTTTTTTTAAATGAAAAAAAATCTGCGATGGACTGAGGGCGCGAAGTTTGAAGCACGAAGTAGCGAGGGATCACTGTATAGCACTATTTTTCCTTGCTAAAATACTGACTCAGGCACACACCAACGAACATTTCTTGAAGTCTGTCCTAACATTGGGTAGCATTGATGGGGGAGCGGTTTTTAAACCCAAAGAACCACATAAATTCCTTTTGGATAAACTTGGGTGGTAGAATGTCATGCATGAAATCCCTACACACACACAAAAGGGATTCCCCCATTTCATGTCTGATCTCTTGTCTCCTTCTCTTCCTGTGGGTTCAGATATTCAGTGACAGTGCAAGAGTCCTACGCCCATCCTTTTGATCAGATTTATTACACCAGCTGCACAGACATCCTTAACTGGTTCAAGTGCACAAGACACAGGTGAGAACCATTTTGGTGGTAACAGTATTCTGAAACAGGGTTCGTACGGGTCCTTGAAATACTTGAAAAAGCTTGGAAGTGTTAGGCACACAATATTTCGAAGCACCCTGTCAAAAAAACCAAATAATTTAATGAAGGAAAATACCAATACTTTTGACTTTTACTTGAGTAGATTTGTGAAGAAACACTACTCTTTAGGGGTGTAACGGTACAAAAAAATCTCTGTTTTGAGGTCACAGTTCGGTTCATTTTCGGAACAGTAAGAAAACAAAATGCAAAATATAAATGTGCTAGTTTTTTTTTGCTCCCGATTCAATTCCGATCATTCCCGATAATTTTTCCCGATCATATACATTTTGGCAATGCATTAAGAAAAAAATGAATAAAACTCGGATGAATATATACATTCAACATACAGTACGTAAGTACAGTTTGTTTATTATGACAATAAATCCTCAAGATGGCATTTACATTATTAACATTCTGTCTGTCAGAGGGATCCACGGATAGAAAGACTTGTAATTCTTAAAGGATAAATGTGACTTTGTATATTGTGACTAAATATTGCCATCTAGTTTATTTGTTGAGCTTTCAGTAAATGATACTGTAGCTATGCCCAAATGCATGATGGGAAGTGCAACCATGACTGTGCTTAGTGCTACCAATTGATATATCATCTCTGCGTTGGGAAATAAAATAGGGTGTTAAGAAAATGATCAATTACTACCTTGCTTCCCCACATTACTTCCAACGATATTTCTAATCGTAAGGAGAGGTATTGTAAGGCTTTAGGCTTTTAAAACAAGGCTCCAAAGGCTGCCAAAATACACTCTATTCATTTTACGCTGCCTTTTAGCTGTCTATATAGGTAAAACGGCGCCATTACAGATTGAGGGCGACAATGCGTGAGTGGGTCGTGCAGCGCATTCATTAATTGCGTTAAATATTTTAACGTGAAGCATTTTAAAAAAAATTAATTACCGCCGTTATCGGGATAAATTTGATTACCTTACCTTAAGCCTAAACTAAAGACTCTGGATAAGTGTAACATATTATGTCTGCAACGTTAAATACAATTAGAAAACGATTTAATTAAAAATAAAAAAATAAAAAAATAAAAAAAGGCATGTCCGATATTTTTTTGGCCGATTCCGATACTTTGAAAATGACGTGATCGGACCCGATCGATCGGGATGCGGATCGATCGGGACATCTCTAATAGTTATTATTTAATTACAGATGTTTTAGCTCATTTCAATTTATTTTATTTAAATGGGCTATTATTTATTTTATTATGTGTATATATATTACAAATGCGATGTAGTATTCATTTATATTGCAGTGTTTCCCCTAGGATTTTTTGAAGCTGTGGTGGTGGGCTGCATCGGAGTCGGACAGCCTCACCATGTCGTGCCACAGCGAATTTTTTTTTCTTCATTTTTTCCCCCAAGAAGAACCATAACAAAGATATATTTGAAATATTTCATTAGCCAGGCTAATGTTGTACCTCTCAGCTACAGTACATGTATGTAAAATGCGTAGCTGATTACAGCTACGTTACCCGATGTACTAATGCGACTTTTTTTCTCGTGGCAATAGTACGACTTACATCTCGTAGTGACTCAGGGTTGGCAACCCAAACTGTTGAAAGAGCCATATTTGACCCCCAAAAAAACACAAAAAAAACTGATACAGTATGTCTGGAGCCACAAAAAATTAAAAGCCTTTTACAAGCCTTATAATTATCGATACTAGCTATATTAGCCTACTATAGAAATACGTAATTAGCCTTCATGATTAAATGTTTGTTTTCCCTGCAGTGGATCCTATAGAGAATGACGCACCACGTGACTACTCTGTTGTACTATGCCACCACAAGTTTAACTTCATTACAATATTAATGAATTGAAAGAATGTTTGTGTCATGTTTGTCCTCCTAGAAATCCTATTAAAACAAAAAAATATATTTCCCTCCCCCATCTTTTTCCATTTAAAAAAAAAAAAAAAAAAGCTCCGAAGCATCGCTAAAGAGCCGCATGCGGCCCGAGAGCCGCGGGTTGCAGACCACCGTCGTAGTCCTCCTTTTTCCTTTTATTTGACCCTCATAAGTACTACATTACCACAACAATAACAGTCCTTCTGTCAACTGACCCATTTAGAGCACTGGGGGAATTCTAATAGCCGTGTAAAGAGTTTTACTTGATTCGGTGAGAAGGTGAATAGTTTTTTCCCCGTTGTTCGTAAACTAAATTTCCACACAAAGGCACGTCGAGGTACCATTAACTTAGCAAGGAGAGGTATGAGAGTCATTTTTCGAGTGTCCCAGAGCTCGCGAAATTTGGGTGGGGGGGCGCATTTATCAAAGTTTCGTCAGCCGTAATTGTATGAAGTTGGCGCGCCGGTGTTGTGCCGAAAAACAGCCACTCCACGTGAAATGTCCCCCCTGACGGGCGCGCCCACAAGTCACTCGTACAAACAGCCTTTTCTTACCAATCGATGGACACAGAAACAACGTTCTTGTACCGTGAATATGTATCATTTTACTCTGCTTGAACTGATAAATCGTTTACTGTGACCAACGCTCTGAAAATAGAGCAAGGCTTTATTTTGGGCCCCGCCTCTCCGCAGTCTCTCAGCGCAAGTTAGTCAAAGTTTGCTTTCCGTCCAAGACGGCCGTCCACCGCTCACTTTCGCCGAAAAGTCCGATCCAAATTATTGTAATGCCCCGGATATGGGCAAGAAGGAGAGAAGTCTGTATTTGCTTACCCACTTTATTGTGGTAACAATAATAAAGAAAAACAATAACAAAATAACAGCGGGCTGCTACAACATGCGACCGCTATCTCTCGCTATCTCGCTCGTTCTCCCATTCTTCCTACTCGTTCCCCTTGCGTCTCTTAAGGGGGGGCCTGCATATTTACGAACATTAGGCTACAATACACAATGAATAGGTGTCCGCTGAACTCCTCCCACTCGGCTGCCGCTAGTTTGAAGCGGCCTTAAAAAATTTTTTTTAATTTAAATAAATAAATAAAATACATCTCATTTGCCAGGCGTGGCGGCTTTCATTTTAGTGTGGCGGTGCGCCACAATCTGTTGAATATAGGGGAATCCCTGTATTGTATATTTTATGTTGTATAACTTTAGTTCTTATGTGAATATTTGTTCCTTCTTGTTTTGTTGTGGTAGGAGGGTTTTGTATTGAACACGGGGCCGTGTTGGTTATTATTATAGCAGAGAAGACAGCGGTAAATCATCAAAGACAAGTCAACTGTGCCCCGATCTACCACTCAAGAGATCTGATTAACTCAAAAAGTGGGTTATGATTGCATATTAGTTTGAAAATCAACCGGATCCACCATATTTTTACACGAGTGACTTCCGGTCTGCCCGACCCTAGCTACCGGTAGTAGTATTGACGCAGGAGGGTCGCGTCTCGCGTCAAATAATAAACTGTGCCGTTCTTTTCGCTTGCGTCGTGTTGAGCCGCTTCTGGGACGCGTCTAACACGCGGCCGCACTGCGACTGGTGTGCATTGGCTGATTGACTTTAACGCCCGCGGGCCACGTTGTCGCGTCGTTGACGTGTCTGGGTTATACTGTCCCACCGTGTTGGACCTCATTATAGTAGAGAAGACGGAGTGAATATAATCTACACAAAGAAACTGTAACCCGATTGACTCACAGCCTCGAAAAGTAAGGGTTACATTACGTCAGAAACTCGTTCGGTACGCCTCTGTTCCGAACCGAGCACCACGTACCGAAACGATTCAATACAAATACATGTACCGTTACACACTTACTACCCTTACTCCACTCTACTCCATTATACGAATCAGAAGTTTTCTCCTGGAGGGCACTCATGCTGTTTGGACGGGTGAATCATGGAGTTTTCTGGTTGAATTCAATGATTTTTGTGACATCTTTTATGGTAAAATTGGTTTTGAAAGTCCTTAAAAAGTGCTGGAATTTGGACATGAGAAAGATGTACGAACGCTGCTTAAATACTTGTTGCTTTTCTTCCTATTTATTCACATTCTCACTCGTGTTCTGTGTGAAGGGTAAGCTACCGGACTGCGTACCGCAGTGGAGAGAAGACTATGTACCGTAGGAAATCCCAGTGCTGCCCAGGCTTCTTTGAAAACGGCGAAATATGCGTCCGTGAGTATGTTCGCAAAATGTTGGTGTCTCTGGTTTGCATTGAAAAAAATCCATATAAAAAAAATCCCCATCCACCAAAATAACACAATAAATAAAATATAAATAAAATATAAATATTCATAATAATAAATACAATAAATAAGTAAATATATAAATAAATAATACATAAGAAATAAAATATTTACTGACATCATTATCAATAAACAGTCATATATTTTCAAAAATTATTTACACTAGTGCTGCAACGATTAATCGATTAACTCGACTATTCGATAAGAAAAAAATATTCGAATGAAATTTTACTGCTTCGAGTATTCGTTGATTTAAAGTGATGTTGTAATGGTTTATTTTGAAAGTGTTTGCATTTAGTTTAATTGATTAGGGTGGATACACTGCCCTCTGGTCTGCCTCATTTCACGTGGCTGAATCCAACTGCTCCCAGTTAGGACCAATGTAAGCTAAGGTTTGGTTTGAACTAATGTTTTTTATGCATTCATAATTTAGTTTATAGGCATATTTACCCGTTTTTTTGTGGGAATATGTGTCTGAACCATTTGTTACGAGCATTGTAAAAAAAACATTAGCATTTTATAGCATTTAAGCTAGCGGACTTTTGCTATGTATGTTAGCAAACTGCCATTTTGTTGTACATAGATCCTCATTAATTTTTTTTTTTTTTACAATTTGAGGCTCAGCTCAGGTATTTTAATTTTTCATGTTCCTTATCCGATTACTCGATTATTCAAACTAACTAGTTCATCGATTAATTGACTACTAAAATAATCGATAGCTGCAGCCCTAAACTCGAGTAATTTGATTAGAAAAAAAGCTTCGAATCAAATTTTGCTGCTTCGAGTATTCGTTGAATTAGAGTGGCGTTGTAATGGTTTGTTTTGAAAGTGTTTGCACTTAGTTTTATTGATTTGGGTGGATACACTGCCCTCTAGCGTCAACAGTGAATAAGATATAACTCATTTCACAAGGCTGAATCCAGCAGCTCCTTGTTATGGCCAACATAAGCGAAGTTTTTGTTTGAGCTAAATGTTCACACAGATGTAAAAACAGTGTCTGCTTTAACTAAAACCACCCAAACATTTATAGGTTTTCATATTTTCATGAGGATAGCATGCAAACAATGACAGAAGGGGGAAAAATAAGTAAGTGAACCCTCTGCCTAAAGAGACTGAAAAAGCAATTGAAACCAATTTTTACCAAACAATTCAAGTCAGGTGTGTGCCCAATCACTGATGAGTGGTTTAAAGCTGCCCTGCCTACTATAAAACACACACCTGGCAAGAATTGTTTTGATGAGAAGCATTGTCTGTTGTGCCTCATGGCTCGGTCAAAAGAGCTGTCTGAAGACCTGTGATCAAGGATTGTTGATTTGTATAAAGCTGGAAAAGCATACAAAACCATCTCTAAAAGTCTGGATTTTCATCAATCGACAGTCAGAGAAGTTGTTTACAAATGGAGAGGGTTTGGCACTGTTGCTTCTCTCCCAAGGAGTGGCCGTCCACCAAAGATGACACCAAAAGTTCAGTGCAGAATGCTCAAAGAAGTCAAAAAGAACCCAAGAGTGCCTGCTAAAGACTTACAGAAATTACTGGCACAGTCCAATATCTCTGTGCGCACATCAACTTGATGTAAAACTATGGCCAAGAATGGTGTTTTGAATTGTTTGAGGGTAACACACAACGTCATGTGTGGAGGAAAAATGGAACAGCTCACAAACATCAACACCTAATCCCCACTGTGAAGCATGGTGGAGGGAGCATCATGATTTGGGGCTGTTTTGCTACCCCAGGGACTGGACAACTTGCAATTATTATTGGGAGATCGAATTCAAACGTTTATCAGGATGTTTTTCAGGAAAATCTGATGCCATCTGTCAGACAGTTGAAGCTAAAAAAAGAGTATGGATGCTGCAACAATACAACGATCCAAAACACAGAAGTAAATCAACTTCAGAATGGCTTCAGAAGAACAAAATAGACGTTCTAGAATGGCCAAGTCAAAGTTGGTTCAGACTTGAACCCCATTGAGATGCTGTGGCTTGACCTAAAAACGGCGATTCATGCCAGGCATCACAGGAATCTGACTGAACTACAGCAGTTTTGTAGAGAAGAATGGGCCAAGATTAGTCCTGTTTGATGTGCCAGACTGATCTGCGACTACAGGAAGTGTGTGGTTGAAGTTATTGCTGCCAAAGGGGGGGCCACAAAATATTAACCCTTTAAGGTCTGGGCCTATTTTGTCTGATTTTGCATGCCTTTGAAGTTGCCTTTATATTTCAAAGAAAGAATTGTTTACGATGGCCTGGTTTGGTCCCTTTTTTTGTGACACCTTGAACTTCATGTCCAAACTGTTGTTTCCGTCACTGACCAATTATAAATCATCATTTTGGGCCCAAAAAGACCAAAAATTCCAAAATCGTTTTGTCAAAATTTTTAATATTGATGTCCAATTGACAACCAAACATGCGTAACGAACCGTTTTGAAACTTTGTAATATTTATTCAACATGTTAGGATGAACATTCAACCAAAAAAACTTAGAATAAATAGTCTTATATTTGACAATTCAACATAAACAACAGGTATAGCCATAGGCGTTTTTTGCCTTTATACATGCTCTAGTCAAAACAGGTTATATACAGCAGACCAAACAGTGAAGAACAGTGAAAAAATATACCATCTAACACAAAAAGTGTTTAGAGGCCATCTCTATATGAGTTTAGGTATTGCGGCCCATCACCTGATGAAAACTATGTACACACAATCAAGCTTCTTGAACACACATTTATATACACAAATTGAGAAGACTGATTGTGGGAAAAAAAAAAAAAAATATATATATATATATATAACATTGGGAAAAAAAGTATTTTCAAAAATATTTACAGTAAATAAGTTAAATTTTTTTCAGGCATGCCACTCCGAAAAGCAGTTTCGTCCTGGAATTAGACACAGGGCTACATCACACAGCCCACACTTCCATGGGGTGTCGGTCCTCTTTCCACCCTTCCATTTTCATTTCACTTTACTTTCATTGTCACTATAAATGTACATGAAAAAAAAGTCAGTATTTATGAAAATAATAAAGTATAAAATAAAAATATATACAGAAATAAATAATAATGGAAATCTATATGTATGACAATAGAAAGAATACCATAGCTGAATATGTGCTACATCCCTAATCTTCATATAGAAGGAAGACCACAAATTATACTTTGATCCGATATGCACATTTTATTATTATATACACAAACACACACTTATATTGCATCAAAATTAACTTTGTTTTGCAATATCAAAAGAAACTTTCAAAAGAAACTTTTTCAGCAGCATAAAAAAAAAAAAAAAAAGTGGGTTGGCTTACCTCTGCTCATCGATGGCGTCACCCACGTGTTCAAATCCGTCACTATCTTCACTCGAGGACTCTTCCAAAGAAGACGATGATGACGAATTTGGACCATCCTCTTCCTCACGTTGATCAAAAAGCACAATTGCTTGCGCTAAATTTAGTTATCCGTTCATTCTCAAAGTCACACAAAGTCGCTCGCTCGCTCGATTCAAACGGCCGTCGGTCGCCACCTCGTTGCTTCAGAACACTCCTCCCTCTCGTTCGGTGGAACCTCGCACGGCAGTTATATTTATTTAAAAAAAAAAAAACGCATGTTGTGCTTCCACTGTGACTTCGAAATGGTTCGTTTGATTTGTGTTTTTTTCATGGAGCTTCCGTTTTGAAAAAGGACAAGAAATGATGGAAATATAGACATAAACAAATTATCCATGCAGCGTTTTAATGTTTTTTTGAGAGGACAATAAAACTTAAATGACAATATCTCACGTTTTAGTTGGTCGATTGACTTCAAATAACAACGAGAGTAAACCGCAACTTCCGCACTTTAAAACGAGACCAACCAACGGCATGTGGGTGACGTAATTAAAACGCGAGGGCGCTTCAAAGACGATGTGCGCTGAGGACGCGCCGGCGCGTCCTTCGACTCTCAAGGGTTAAATGTGATGGTTCACTTATTTATTTTTCCCCCTTCTGTCATTGTTTGCATACTATGGTCATACAAATATGAAAACCTATAAATGTTTGGGTGGTTTTAGTTAGAGCAGACACTGTTTTTTTCATCTGTGTGATTTTGACAAAGTTCAGATCACATTTGATGGTGATTTTATGCAGAAATGTAAGAAATTCCAAAAAGTTTAGATAATTTTTCATACCACTGTATCTTAAATGATGAGAGAAAATTGGGTTACCAGTGCCCAGTACTGTCTGTTTCATCCACCTTACGTCTTCCTCTTTCCCTCTCCAGCTCATTGCACAGAGACCTGTGTTCACGGCCGTTGTATGGCCCCCAACACCTGCCAGTGTGAGCCTGGATGGGGGGGTTCCAATTGCTCTAGTGGTAAGTCATCCAGCTGTTGCTGTCTGTGAGGTTACAAGTCTTTGTTTGTGAGAGCCTCATGTTCTATGAAGCTCTAAGATAAAAAACAGATTGGATCATCTTACATACTGTTTTACTCTATCTCCCTAACACTCAGACACTGCATAAAGGAAAAGCCTATTTAATTCATACTCCTTAGCTTTCTTTGTAAAATCCACATGCAGTGGAACATCTAAGGTTAAATCCAATGTAACTCCGTTACCTCAACGTAAGAGTAATTAGTTACTCGGCAAAGTGTTCTACATGTTATTACGTGGTCCATTCTACAATGTCTTTCACACCAAACATGTTTATATTAACCGATTGAATTGAATTGAACTGTCTTTTTCATTTAGAAGAAAACAACATAGGTCACACTGTGTATTTTTTTTTTTTTAAAGTGAACCTAAAGAACCTAAAAATGGAGCCTTCCTACAGCTAAACTCAACAAAAAATTAGGGCTGTCAAACAATTATAATTTTTAATCGAGTTAATCACGGCTTAAAAATGAATTAATCGTAATTAATCGCAATTCAAACCATCTATAAAATATGCCATATTTTTCTGTAAATTATTGTTGGAATGGAAAGATAAGACACAAGACTGATATATACATTCCACATATGGTACATAAGTACTGTATTAGTTTATTATAACAATAAATCAACAAGATGGCGTTAACATTATTAACATTCTGTCACAGCAATCCATGGATAGAAAGACTTGTAGTTCTTGAAAGATAAATGTTAGTACAAGTTATAGAAATTTTATATTAAAACCCCTCTTAATGTTTTCCCTTAATAAAGTTTGTAAAATTTTCAATCAAAAAATAAACTAGTAGCTCGTCATTGTTGATATCAATAATAATTATGGTGCTGAAACCCATAAAATCTGTCGCACCCACGCGCCAGCAGAGGGCGGCAAAACACCAAAAAACACAAGTAACAAGTGGAAATGACACTTTGCTGTCATTTTAATCTGTTTGAGCGGGGCATGTGTGTTAAATGTAGGGTTGTTCCGATCATGTTTTTTTGCTCCCAATCCGATCCCAATCGTTTTAGTTTGCGTACCTGCCGATCCTGATATTTCCCGATCCGATTGCTTTTTTTTTTTGCTCCCGATTCAATTCCAATCATTCCCGATAATCTTTACCGATCATATACATTTTGGCAATGCATTAAGAAAAAAATGAATAAAACTTGGACAAATATATACATTCAACATACAGTACATAAGTACTGTATTTTTTTATCATGACAATAAATCCTCAAGATGGCTTTTACATTATTAAAATTCTTTCTGTGAGAGGGATCCACGAATAGAAAGACTTGTAATTCTTAAAGGATAAATGTGACTTTGTATATTGTGACTGAATATTGCTATCTAGTGTATTTGTTGAGCTTTCAGTAAATGATACTGCAGCCATTTAACTTCTGCCCTAATGCATGATGGGAAGTGCAACCATGACTGTGCGTAGTGGTACCAATTGATATATTTTCTCTGCGTTGGGAAATAACATAGGGTGTTAAGAAAAAGATCAGTTACTACCTTTTTCCCCACATTGCCTCCCACGTTATTTTTAATTGTTGAGAGAGGTGATTAACGTGATTAATTGAAAAAAATTAGTTACCGCCGTTAACGCATTAAATATGATAGCCCTACTTTAAGCCAAAACTTCTCTGGATGAGTGTAAGACATTTTGTCTGTAACGTTAAATACAATTAGAAAACGATTTAAATAAAAAATATTTATATATTAAAAAAAGGCATGTCCGATATTTTTTTGCCGATTCCGAGACTTTGAAAATGACGTGATCGGACCCGATCGATTGGCATCCCGACATCTTTAGTTAAATGCGTCAAATATTTTAACGTGATTAATTAAAAAAATAATTAACGCCCGTTAACGCGATAATTTTGACAGCCCTACAAAAAATGTAAACTTTTTTAAACATAATTGTGATTAATGTATGATTATCTAAAAAAAATGTCTGCATAGGCTGCAAATAACATTTTTGAAGTACCTAAATAATGTAGAAAAAAAAATAACTCGTTGTTGTAAAGCACTTTGTGGATCTTTCGGGTTTTTGATAAGGGCTATAGAAATATGAATTTATTTTAATACATTCTAAAGCAACACTAGGTAACTTTTCAACCTTTATAAAATATTTTCATAGCATTTGTGGTGATATGTCGACTGTGTTGAATGACACCTTTTATGTCTTGAGGGGGTCTGTATCGCTCTCACCGAAAGTAATTACTTTGATGAGGGTGGCTGGAGCACTGCCAGACAAAAAACTACAAATGTGCGGACTGTTTTATGGCATACGTCATTTGCCCCTTTCCCCATTCATTATAAAGACTGAAGTCAATGCTAATGCTTTCGCACAAAAGGTAGGGAGTCTACCAGCATATACAGAATAAACATTGGCCCGGCTTTCACTCGCAGGTATGGCGTCAGCGCTGAGGAGTTCGGGTGGGGTGGGAGGGGTTAGCCAGTTTAAGCCACACGGTTGCTAACCGTCATATGCTATTGTTTAGACACAACTGGATTCATTACCTTATTACCTGTTTTAACTCATTATCGGTGTAAAAGACACCTGTCCACAATCTCAGTCAGTCACACTCCAAACTCCACTATAGCCAAGACCAAAGAGCTGTCGAAGCACACCAAAGACAAAATTGTAGACCTGCACCAGGCTGGGAAGACTGAAAGAAATCAACTGTAGGATCAATTCTTAGAAAATGGAAGCTATACAAGACCACTGATAATCTCCCTCGATCTGGGGCTCCATGCAAGAGCTCACCCCGTGGCGTCAAAATGATAACAAGACCGGTGAGCAAAAATCCCAGAACCACACGAGGGGACCTAGGGAATGACCTACAGAGAGCTGGGACCACAGTAACAAAGGCCACTATCAGTAACACAATGCCAGGGACCCAAATCCTGCACTGCCAGACGTGTCCCCCTGCTGAAGCCAGTACACATCCAGACCTGTTTGCGATTCGCTAGAAAGCATTTGGGTGATCCAGAAGAGGACTGGGAGAATAATGTGTTAGGGTCAGATGAAACCAAAATAGAACTTTTCGGTAGAAACACAGCTTCTCGTGTTTGGAGGAGAAAGAATATTGAATTGCATCCGAAGAACACCATACCCACTGTGAAGCATGGGGGTGGAGCATGCTTTGGGGCTGTTTTTCTGCAAAGGGACCAGGACGACTGATCTGTGTGAAGGAAAGAGTGAATGGGGTCATGTATCGAGAGATTTTGGAAGCAAAGGAGTGGCTTCGTAAGAAGCATTTCAAGGTCCTGGAGTGGCCAAGCCAGTCTCCAGATCTCAACCCCATAGCAAATCTGTGGAGGGTTGACTAAATACTTATTTGCCCCACTGTATATAACTGAACTCATATAATGCAAATAAGGTTGCTTAAAAGTATGTGGGGACAATCGGAGCATCGTGAAAAGTTGCTTGTGTTATGTCCCGATGCAAACCTATAGACCCTACTCACGTGACGTCACAGCCACGCCCCCGCGCCATGTTGTCCGTCTACTCCTCATGTTAACGCATTACCGCTTCGTAAATTCCTCCTATTATGGCGTGTTTTTCTGCTCGATAACATTAATAATCAAAATGGTGAAGGCGTGTGTGGCGGTCGGTTGTAAAAACAGAGAAGATAGACGGAGAGACTTGAAGTTTTACCGTATTCCGAGAGACCCAGAGAGGAGAGCGAGATGGACTGCTGCAATTCGACGAGAAAAATGGGCTCCAAACGACTACCACAGATCATGTAGTAGTCATTTTATATCTGGTAAGATGCATTTAATATATATTCAGAGGGTTTGGGGCTGACAACCACAATTAAGATCATTGCTAGGCTAATCGCCGACAACATACCGTTCTACGGATCATCGGTTAAACAGGGGTGTCCAAACTTTTTGCAAAGGGGGCCTGATTTGGTGTGGTAAAAATGTGGGCGGCTACCTGGGCTGATTTACGTAGAACAATACATTTAAAGAAATTTTAGCCAGCCCTTATGTGTGTCACATTTGCTTTATTATTATTTTTTTTTAATACATAATTTCAACAGTCTCGTCTTTGTGGCGTTCTCTTTCGACACTCGGGCTCTCTCTTGCGAAATACTGCTGCTGTGCTAGCTTCAAGTTGCTATAATTTCTCGCTACGTATCTTTCCTGTAATGTTGTCGTACATGTCAGCGTGTCTTGTTATTATCGCGCACATTGAACTCTTTGAAAACAGCAACTGTCTCTTTGCAAATGAGGCAGACACAGTTGTTGCGTGTTTTATTGAAGAAATAGTCCAATATCCACCTATCCTTGAAGCGTCGGCCATCGCGGTCAACTTTTTTCTTTTTTTGTTTGTCGCCATTTTAGAAATCACACAGGGTAATGTTGCTTAGAGTGCTGCTCTTAATGGGTTAGGGTCGGGTCGAAAAGTATCGATTTAGGCATCAAATATGGATCTGGCGAATGGATAGACTGAAGCTTTTCAACATAACGCCTTTTATGCAACGCATCCAATGAGTTTACAGGGTCAGATAACACCGGGGCTTCCATGAATTGCTCTATAACTTGCACGACTAATTGAAAACAATGAGAATAGGTCTAAAAAATGATGGACAATATGGCGGCCGGATACAGCGACACGTCATTTTGTGACGTAGGTGAGTAGGGTCTATTCCCTTGGTAAATTGCTGGTGTGTGGCCGGGAGTTAGGGTTAGGGGGAATTGTCAAGTTCAGTAAATATATTATAGTTTTCTCAAAGTGTAACGTGCTCCCTCATAGCAGAATGCGGGTATTTGTTTGTTTGAATATTAGTATTAGACATTAAATGGCCGCTGGTAGTGAACATCTGCTCAGTGGGAGTTATTTGTATGTCTCCATATGTCCTAGTGATCCCGATATACTGATATACATGTGGAGCCCACAGGGTTTTGGCTTGCTTTCTTTGGTTTCAGTCCTTAATAAAGGAGTGCATTGTTGAGTCTAGTCCTTGGGGCTTCCCTTGGCTCCACTAGGCCATGTCTGTCTTGACTACTATCACAAACATAATGTTGAAGGGTAAAAATTCAGCAATGTTAAACTATTCGTGGCCCTCGGCGTACAGTGTATGCTTGTGTTAATTTTATGTCACCGGTTTGTACGGTAATTTTCGAACAATAAGCCGCTATTTTTTCCCCTCATTTTAAATCCTGCGGTTTGTAGTCCAGTGCGGCTTATTTGTTGATATATTGGGTTAATAGGTAACACTCTATTTGACAGTGGCGTCATAAGACTGCTATAAGACCGTCATAATTATGACATGACGCTATCATGGGCATTAATGTATGTATATGACGGATATCATTAAGTGTCATCCAGAAAATTATGTCACTAACTCCATTTACGTCCGGCTCGGATCCATTCAAAAGTGAGATAATTTGCCGGATGAAACAAAATGATATGTCATAAGCATTTATTAATGCTCATGGAAGTGTCATGTCATAATTATGATGGTGTTATGACAGTGTTATGGCACCACTGTTAAATAAAGTGTTACCAAATACCTTAACTTGTAATTAATGAGAAAACTGGAACAGTCACTGAAGAAATACTTGGCACAGAACATAACGTTTGATTAAAGATGTCGGGTCCGATCACGTTATTTTCAAAGTATCGGAATCAGCAAAAAAATATCGGACATGCCTTTTTTAAATATATATATATTTTTCAATTAAATCGTTTTCTAATTGTATTTAACGTTACAGACAAAATGTCTTACAGTCATCCAGAGTCTTTAGTTTTGGCTTAAAGTAGGGCTATCAAATTTATCGCATAAACGGCGGTAATTAATTTTTAAAAAATTAATCACGTTAAAATATTTAATGCAATTAACGCATGCGCTGCACGACCCACTCACGCATTGTCGCGTTCAATCTATAATGGCGCCGTTTTACCTATATAGAGCTAACAGGGAGTGTAAAATGAGTAGGAAGAATTTTGGCAGTCTTTGGAGCCTCTTTTTAATTGGCTAAAGCCTTAAAATCCCTCTCTCAACAATTAGAAATATCGTGGGAAGCAATGTGGGGAAGAATGTTAGTGGTTGATCTTTTCTTTAACACTCTATGTTACTTCCCAACGCAGAGAAGATATATCAATTGGTGCCACTAAGCACAGTCATGGTTGCACTTCCCATCATGCATTTGGGCAGAACAGTTAATGGCTACAGTATCATTTACTGAAAGCTCAACAAATACACTACATGGCAATATTTAGTCACAATATACAAAGTCACATTTATCCTTTAAGAATTACAAGTCTTTCTATCTGTGGATCCCTCTCACAGAAAGAATGTTAATAATGTAAATGCCATCTTGAGGATTTATTGTCATAATAAACAAATACAGTACTTATGTGCTGTATGTTGAATGTATATATTCGTCCGAGTTATATTCATTTTTTTCTTAATGCATTGCCAAAATGTATATGATTGGGAAAAATTATCGGGAATGATTGGAATTGAATCACGAGCAAAAAAACAAAAAAAAAGCAATCGGATCGGGAAATATCGGGATCGGCAGATACTCAGACTAAAACGATCAGGATCGGCTCGAGAGCCAAAAAAAAAAATGATCGGAACAACCCTACTTTTGATTGTTATTTAAATCTGTAGTGCTGCAATGCATGCTAGGAGGAATGTTGGCCGGCAAAAATGTTGACAGCCGGTGGCAGCAGAGGTTGACTGTCTCCCTCAATGAAGCGGTGATAGCCAAATGAAGCTTCTTGAGGCAATGACGATTTGCAGCCAGTTGGTTCAAAGCTTCATGGGGGTTCATTTGGTCTTATGTCAGTCGTATGATGCCGCTGTCAAATAAAGTGTTACCGGTTAATATCTTATGGTGTAAATATCCCATAATGCAGTGAGGACAGCTGCGGCTTATAGTCCAGTGCGGCTTATCTATGAAAAATGACGTTTTGTGTCAAATTTTGTGGGTGGTGGCTTATAGTCAGATGCCACTTACAGTCTGAAAATCACGGTAATAATAAAAAGAAAACAAAAAGGTGAGTGAGAATGTTCAAAAATAATTGGTAAAATAAACTGAATTAAGTTTGAAGTAATGTCTATGGACAAAAAAAAACAGCAGGAGGTTTTGCAGATGACTAAGCCTTTCAATTTTATTCAATTTTATTTCAATATGATTGTGCAGTTAAGGAGATGATTGGCTTCACTCTTTGTGTAATGATCTGTGTTCATGCATCGTATTTTTCTTGCGTACAAGGACTTTGGCTTTGCATTGTTTTGTCTAGGTATGGGCCGGTACTAGGGGGCCGCCTGGGTTTTTTCACAGTTTGTTACGGCCATTATAAACGGAATGATTTCGAAGGTCGAAGCACTTCTGCTCGAGATGTCTCGGTGGAATGTCCTGGCTAGGAACGTAGAGGTGGGAATCTTTGGGCACCTAACGATTCGATTACGATTCAGAGACTCCGATTCGATTATAAATCGATTATTGATGCCACCCTCCCCCCATTTAAAAAAAAAAAGTTTTTATATTTGTTCCAAATTGTTCAAAAATCCTCTCAGGCTAAATAAACCAAACTACTCTTTTACTATCAAGTTACCGGTTAAAAACAGTAAATAAAATACTCAAGTCCCCATTCATATCAGCAGCTTTAAACTACATTCAATTAATTTAATGTTGTGAATCAACCGTTAAAGTTGTTAAAATTGCGCCCGTTATTCCATAATTTCCCTCTTGTCTACTTTCGACATGTGAAAGTTTTAAAACGGTTTCATCATTTAAAGACAGATTCAAGTCAAGATTTTGCCGATTTAGGGGTATTTTAGATAAAAAGTAATTAGGTTCTCTACAACAGAGCCTTCTACAGAAGTCTCCTGTTTTAAGATGGCGCCTGTTTACTAGCGCGGGAAAGTCCATCATCTGACATCTAGTCTAGATATATGTGATATCTACCATAGCCGTATGTTGCCGTATGTTTGTAGCAACTCGCAACTGGGCGCTGTTTGTAGCGGCTGACGGCCACAGTCAGGTATCATTGTATTTTTTTTTACCTAGTGGCATTAGCTGCACATGATATTTACTCTCGGTCCGTTCCTCACTGCGTCCCGAAGACCGCGCTGACTGCGTTTTTTTCCCGCTTTACCTGGTATAATTCAATAATCGGAATTTGGATGTTTGTGAATCGTTCTCGAATCTTCCACGGCCGAATCGCGAATAATCTAAGAATCGGAAATGTTGCACGCCTCTACTAGCAAGCGTTCGTTAAGAGAATAAAAGAAACTGTACAGAGAAAAAAATCAACTTTTTCCCCCTTCCTTCTTGTAATTTCTACAGTAGTTTTTGTCTGTCAATCCTCTGTTAAAAAACCATTATAAGCAGACACATGTTACTATTTTTACTTAAATCTATAGTGCATCCTTTATTTAAATTTATTTTGTAGCAAAAAGTGCAATTGTATTCAGCAACACTGCATTCCCTTTTGACCTGGCCTTTAGTTTTCTTTTGGTAGCCTGTAGGAGCTGATGTATTTACTCTGTTTTTCAGGTCATAGAGCACCAACAATAAGTCTGAGCATCAATTTAGGGAGCAATAACAGGAAATGGGGGTAAATGGATTCAAAAGGGAACACGAATAATAGCAGAAAATTGCGTGTCAGGAAATGTCTTGGGGCAATGGAGCTTGTGACTGGGGACACATGACAAGACTCAAAATATTCTCAAGTCCGTTCTGAGCCCTTAGCTCTAACATGCATAATTTAAATAATGATGTTTTTTTTCTTTCAAAGAAATTCAGAATTGTATTCCTGTTATTAAATATAAAAATTGCAGACTCTTCCCCACAAAGCTACGAGCCCCGAAAGGGACATCGATAGAAATAAAATAAATTTAAGCTGTCTGGTGCGCACCAGAAACTATCCGGTAAACTATCTGGTAGTTTGGTCACCCTAGCTAACTTGCATAGCAAAAGTCTGCTAGCTGAAATGCTATACAATGCTCATGTTTACAACAATTAACTAACTTGCATAGCAGAAGTCCGCAAGCCTAAATGCTAGATAATGCTAATCTTTACGGCAGCTGGCTAATTTGCTTAGCAAAATCCCCTTGCTTAAACACTATATAATGCTAATGTTTACAATGATTGGCTAATTTGTATAGCAAAGTCCGCTAGCTAAAATGCTATATAATGCTAATGTTTACAACAATTGGCTAATTTGCGTAGCAAAAGTCCGTTAGCTTAAATGCTATATAATGCTAATGTTTACAACAATTGGCTAACTTGCTTAGCAAAATCCCCTTGCTTAAACGCTATATAATGCTAATGTTTACAACGATTGGCTAATTTGTATAGCAAAGTCCGTTAGCTAAAATGCTATATAATGCTAATGTTTACAACAATTGGCTAATTTGCATAGCAAAAGTCCACTAGCTTAAATGCTATATAATTCTAATGTTTACAACAATTGGCTAATGAGCATCGCAAAAGTCTGCTACTTTAAATGCTATATAATGCTCATATTTACAACAATTGGCTAACTTGCATAGCAAAGGTCCGCTAGCTTAAATTTTATATTATGCTAATGTTTACAATAATTGGCAAGTTTGCATAGAAAAAGTCTGCTAGCTTAAATGCTAACTAATGCTATTGTTTACAACACTTGGCAAACTTGCATAGCAAAAATCGGCTAACTTAAATGCTATATAATGCAAATGTTTACAACAATTGGCTAACATGCTTAGCAAAATCCCCTTACTTAAACGCTATATAATGCTAATGTTTACAACAATTGGCTAACTTGCATAGCAAAAGTCTGTAACTTTAAATGCTATATAATGCTAATGTTTACAACAATTGGCTAACTTGCATAGCAAAGGTCAGCTAGTTTAAATTCTATATTATGCTAATGTTTACAATAATTGGCAAGTTTGCATAGCAAAAGTCTGCTAGCTTAAATGCTATATAATGCTAATGTTTACAACAGTTGGATAACTGGCATAGCAAAAGTCTGCTAGCTTAAATGCTATATAAGGCTAATGTTTACAACAATTGGCAAATTCGCATAGCCATAGTCCGCTAACTTAAATGCTACATAATGCTAACGTTTTCAACAATTGGCTAACTTGCATCGCAAATGTCCACTAGCTTAAATGCTATATAACGCTAATGTTTACAACAATTGGCTAATTTGCATAGCAAATATACGCTAGCTTAAATGCTATATAATGCTAATGTTTACAACAATTGGCTAATTTGCATAGCAAAAGTCAGCTAACTTAAATGCTATATAATGCTGATGTTTTCAACAATTGGCTAACTTGTATCGCAAAAGTCCACTAGCTTAAATGCTATACAAAGCTATTGTTTTCAACAACTGGCAAGTTTACATAGCAAAAGTCTGCTAGCTCAAATGCTATATAATGCTATTGTTTACAACACTTGGCTAACTTGTTTAGCAAAATCCCCTAGCTCATTGGCTAATTTGCATAGCAAAAGTCCGCTAACTTACATGCTATATAATGCTAATGTTTACAACAATTGGCTAACCTGCTTAGCAAAATGCCCTATCTTAAACGCTATATAATGCTAATGTTTACAATTATTGGCTGACTTGCGAAGTAAAAGTCTGCTACTTTAAATGCTGTTTAATGCTAATGTTTACAACAATTGGCTAACTTGCATAGCAAAGGTCCGCTAGCTTAAATGCTATATTATGCCAATGTTTACCAGATTGCTTAAACTTATTTTATTTCTGTCGATGTCCCTTTAGGGGCTCTGTACAAAGCAACTAAAGATAGCTAGAAAAACATGATACTAAGAACATACGTAAATTTATTTTTGTATATTAATGCTAACCTTTATCTAGACATACCAGCTAGATTTTGTTGTCTCAAAATAAATTCTGACAATATCTGTTATTTGATTAAGATTTGACATATCAAAATACCAATAAATAAAATCCAGAATATAATCATATATTGTGTTTAGAAATGTATTTTCATATAATTTGATTTCCTTTTTGATTACTCCTCTACTAAATGTTCAACCCAACTTTATTTCCAATGTTCTTATTGTGTTTATGTATTAATCTGTAAAATAGTCAAAATTTAAATATGCTTTAAATGCATTTTTGAAGTATCATTTAAAATGGTTCAGAAATACTACAAATGTATTGTCTCCTCTTTGGGAATCCTCTGTATCTGTGAGAAAAGTGTATCCTGTGACTGCGCCATGCCTGGTGGACTGCGTAATCACTAAATAGATGGGAAAAAAACACTTGCACTCCCATTCTCCCCTAAACCCGCCCCCATTCCACTGCTTTTGTGAACTGTTGCTGAAAAAAAAAATGAACTTGAGTTTCCAAAACTTGATATCAGCGATATGCAACATTTTTCCCATGATGATTTTGCCAGCCATGTAGTCTTACGATGTTACTTGGCCCTAAAACCAAAATCAGCAGTATTTTTTCTCCCTCTAAATGACAATCTTGAGTAGACAGACAAATAAGTAAAAGATCGGAGCCTCAAGCCCCTGGAGTTTAGCCTTTCTTTAATCCAGGTCAGGTTTCATAAGGGTTCCAGAGTTGGCGAACTTGAATGCAGGAAGGTTTTATGTGTGCATCTCAGTATCTCTAATCCCCTTTGTCTGTCCCTCAATCCTTACAACACAGGACTAGACTCCCTGAGGCAAAGGAAGTACCAGTATGTTTTTTTTTTTCTTTTTTCATCAGGTCAGTGTGATGCAGGCTAATGCAAGCAGACTAAAGGAAGCCTGTTAATCACTTGAACAGCTTCCGAATGGTGAACTGGTTAAGCTTTGTGTTAATTAGCATTCTGGGCATATGCAGTACACATTCAAGATGAGTTTATTTAGTGGAAATGAGCAGAGGTGGATAGTAACGTGTTATATTTACTTGAGTAACTTTTTGAGAAAAATGTACTTCTAAAGTAGTTTTACCATGCTATATTTTTTCATTTTTACTTGAGTAGATTTATGAAGAAGAAACGCTACTCTTACTCAGCTACTTTGACCTACACCGCGACCCTTGTGAGGATAATCAGAAGATGAATAAATGAATTAAATTATAATGAAGCATAGACTTCACTATCAGTTGACAGGACACGCGGCTCAGGGGCTATTTTAAAAAAAACTTTTTTTTTTTTTTTTTAAACCAAAGCTACTAGCGACCTAAAACCAAAAGAGGCACCCCCCCTCCCCTAGGCATATACAGTGCCTTGCAAAAGTATTCGGCCCCCTTGAACCTTGCAACCTTTCGCCAAATTTCAGGCTTCAAACATAAAGATATAAAATTTTATTTTTTTATCAAGAATCAACAACAAGTGGGACACAATCGTGAAGTGGAACAACATTTATTGGATAATTTAAACTTTTTTAACAAATAAAAAACTGAAAAGTGGGGCGTGCAATATTATTTGGCCCCCTTGCGTTAATACTTTGTAGCGCCACCTTTTTGCTCCAATTACAGCTGCAAGTCGCTTGGGGTATGTTTCTATCAGTTTTGCACATCGAGAGACTGACATTCTTGCCCATTCTTCCTTGCAAAACAGCTCGAGCTCGGTGAGGTTGGATGGAGAGTGTTTGTGAACAGCAGTCTTCAGCTCTTTCCACAGATTCTCGATTGGATTCAGGTCTGGACTTTGACTTGGCCATTCTAACACCTGGATACGTTTATTTTTGAACCATTCCATTGTAGATTTGGCTTTATGTTTTGGATCATTGTCCTGTTGGAAGATAAATCTCCGTCCCAGTCTCAGGTCTTGTGCAGATACCAACAGGTTTTCTTCCAGAATGTTCCTGTATTTGGCTGCATCCATCTTCCCGTCAATTTTAACCATCTTCCCTGTCCCTGCTGAAGAAAAGCAGGCCCAAACCATGATGCTGCCACCACCATGTTTGACAGTGGGGATGGTGTGTTCAGGGTGATGAGCTGTGTTGCTTTTACGCCAAACATATCGTTTTGCATTGTGGCCAAAAAGTTCAATTTTGGTTTCATCTGACCAGAGCACCTTCTTCCACATGTTTGGTGTGTCTCCCAGGTGGCTTGTGGCAAACTTTAAATGAGGCTTTTTATGGATATCTTTGAGAAATGGCTTTCTTCTTGCCACTCTTCCATAAAGGCCAGATTTGTGCAGTGTACGACTGATTGTTGTCCTATGGACAGACTCTCCCACCTCAGCTGTAGATCTCTGCAGTTCATCCAGAGTGATCATGGGCCTCTTGGCTGCATCTCCGATCAGTTTTCTCCCTGTTTGAGAAGAAAGCTTGGAAGGACGGCCGGGTCTTGGTAGATTTGCAGTGGTCTGATGCTCCTTCCATTTCAATATGATGGCTTGCACAGTGCTCCTTGAGATGTTTAAAGCTTGGGAAATCTTTTTGTATCCAAATCCGGCTTTAAACTTCTCAGCAACAGTAACTCGGACCTGCCTGGTGTGTTCCTTGGTTTTCATAATGCTCTCTGCACTTTAAACAGAACCCTGAGACTATCACAGAGCAGGTGCATTTATACGGAGACTTGATTACACACAGGTGGATTCTATTTATCATCATCGGTCATTTAGGACAACATTGGAAAAAAAGTTTAAATTATCCAATAAATGTTGTTCCACTTCACGATTGTGTCCCACTTGTTGTTGATTCTTGACAAAAAAATTAAATTTCATATCTTTATGTTTGAAGCCTGAAATGTGGCCAAAGGTTGCAAGATTCAAGGGGGCCGAATACTTTTGCAAGGCACTGTATGAGTCTCCATGAGCAGTGGCATCAAAAAATTCAAAGTCGTTCTATAATAAAATCCTGATTAATTATTTTTTTTATATAAGTATAACAAAACTAAAAATTCTCAGATTTTACACTAGATGCGCAAAAATCACCAAATGCAGAGATAATCACCTATATTGTCAGGACCAATAGCAATATTTAACATATATAAGTTTTTGCCAGAAATAGCAAAGTAAATGTCATGTGTGGAGATACAAAATCCAACATGGCGGCTGTCAAAAAACAAACACCTTGACAAAGGGAACCACGAATAGAAGGACATGTAGTTCTTAAAAGCTAAATCCTAGTACCTGTTATAATAATTTGATATTAAAACCCCTTTTAATGTTTTCGTTTCAATAAAATTTGTGAAATTTTGAAATTGTATAGTTTCCCCTACTTCTCCTTGCAAGCTTTTCAACTAAATTAGGTGCCTTCTCTCCTATTTTTGGGTGATATAATAAATGTCTACCTAAGGATTCGTATTTGAACTTGACATCATTCAATAATAAAATCCTGATTAATTATTTTTTATACAGTGGGGCAAATAAGTATTTAGTCAACCACTAATTGTGCAAGTTCTTCCACTTGAAAATATTAGAGAGGCCTGTAATTGTCAACATGGGTAAACCTCAACCATGAGAGACTGAATGCGGAAAAAAAACCTGAAAATCACATTGTGTGATTTTTAAAGAATTTATTTGCAAATCATGGTGGAAAATAAGTATTCGGTCAATACCAAAAGTTCATCTCAATACTTTGTTATGTACCCTTTGTTGGCAATAACGGAGGCCAAACGTTTTCTGTAACTCTTCACAAGCTTTTCACACAGTGTTGCTGATATTTTGGCCCATTCCTCCATGCAGATCTCCTCTAGAGCAGTGATGTTTTGGGGCTGTCGTTGGGACACGGACTTTCAACTCCCTCCACAGATTTTCTATGGGGTTGAGAGCTGGAGACTGGCGAGGCCAGTCCAGGACCTTGAAATGCTTCTTACGAAGCCACTCCTTTGTTGCCCTGGCTGTGTGTTTGGGATCATTGTCGTGCTGAAAGACCCAGCCACGAAAGGAGATTTTCACTCAAAATCTCTCGATACATGACCCCATTCATTCTTTCCTTTACACAGATCAGTCGTCCTGGTCCCTTTGCAGAAAAACAGCCCCAAAGCATGATGTTTCCACCCCCATGCTTCACAGTGGCTATGGTGTTCTTCAGATGCAATTCAGTATTCTTTCTCCTCCAAACACGAGAACCTGTATTTCTACCAAAAAGTTCTATTTTGGTTTCATCTGACCATAACACATTCTCCCTGTCCTCTTCTGGATCATCCAAATGCTCTCTAGCGAACCGCAGATGAGCCTGGACGTGTACTTTTTTCAGCAGGGGGACACGTCTGGCAGTGCAGGATTTGAGTCCCTCCCGGCGCATTGTGTTACTGATTAGTAGCCTTTGTTACTGTGGTCCCAGCTCTCTGTAGGTCATTCACTAGGTCCCCTCGTGTGGTTCTGGGAGTTTTGCTCACCGTTCTTGTTATCATTTTGACGCCACTTGGTCAGATCTTGCATAGAGCCCCAGATCGAGGGAGATTATCAGTGGTCTTGTATGTCTTCCATTTTCTAATAATTGCTCCCACAGTTGATTTCTTTACACCAAGCATTTTACCTATTGCAGATTCAGTCTTCCCAGCCTGGTGCAGGTCTACAATTTTGTCTCTGGTGTCCTTCGACAGCTCTTTGGTCTTGGCCATAGTGGAGTTTGGAGTGTGACTGACTGAGGTTGTGGACAAAGAAAATCTGTGGAGGGAGTTGAAAGTCTGTGTTGCCTAACGACACCCCCAAATTATCACTGCTCTAGAGGAGATCTGCATGGAGGAATGGGCCAAAATACCAGCAACAGTGTGTGAAAAGCTTGTGAAGAGTTACAGAAAACTTTTGGCCTCCGTTATTGCCAAGAAAGGGTACATAACGAAGTATTGAGATGAACTTTTGGTATTGACCAAATACTTATTTTCCACCATGATTTGCAAATAAATTCTTTAAAAATCAAACAATGTGATTTTCAGTTGTTTTTTTCCACATTCTGTGTCTCATGGTTGAGGTTAACCCATGTTGACAATTACAGGCCTCTCGAATATTTTCAAGTGGGAGAACTTGCACAATTAGTGGTTGACTAAATACTTATTTGCCCCACTGTAGATATGCAAAATACACAGAAAACTTACTCAGACTTTGGTCAAACTCTATTTAAACATTTTAGCAACTCGTTTAGCTCAACAAATACACTGGATGGCAATCTTTAGTAACAATATACAAACTATGATGCAGGGCGCCATTATAAGGAGTCTTGTTTGTTGTGAAGACAACACTCAAATGAACGTAAATCGCAATGGACCTGCACTAAACAGGAAACTACTGCGTCAGTCGAGGGACAAAACGCACTCATTGGCTTGAGCTCTAATAAATTTAAAACTTGCCATTGAAACTTTGTAGTCCATTCAAATCACTACCTTACATAGTTAAGGAGTGACACTGTGAAGTACGGCAACGTGACCATGTGATGTCACCGGCCTGCGACGTCAACAAAAATGGCGACCTACTAGTTAAAATAATTTCACAAATTTTATTGAAACAAAAACGTTAAGAGGGGTTTTAATATCAAATAATTATATCAAATAATTATAACTCGTACTAACATTTATCTTTTAAGAACTACATGTCTCTTTATCCTTGGTAACCTTTAAGTCAGACATGTCCAAAGTCCGGCCCGGGGGCCAAATGCGGCCCGTGGTCAAATTTCATCCGGCCCCCAGCCTCTGTCATAAAATCAATAACGTCTGGCCCGCACACAGACTTAATAAATTGGTCAGCAGTACTGCTACCAGCATATGAAGTAGCTTACACACTAAATGCTGCTCCTCATTTACCCACTAAAAGGCAACAGCACTCGAAGCAACATTACCCTGTGTGAACCCTTCCAATTTTCTAAAATGGCGACAAAAAAAAAAAAAAAAAAAAAAAAAAAGTTGACTGCGACGGCCGACGCTTCAAGGATAGGTAGAAATTTGACTATTTCATCACTGAAATACGCAACAACTGTGTCTGCCTCATTTGCAGAGACAGTCGCTGTTTTTAAAGTGTTCAATGTGAGGCGATATTACCAAACAAGACAAGACATGTACGACAAGATTAGTGCTGCAACAATTAATCGATTAACTCAAGTATTCAATTACAAAAAAAATATTCAAATTAAATTTTGTGGCTTCGTGTATTCGTTTAATTAAAGTGCCGTTTTAATGGTTTATTTTGAAAGTGTTTGCAATTAGTTTTATTGATGAGGGTGGATACACTGCCCTCTGGTCTGCCTCTTTTCACATGGCTGAATCCAACTGCTCCCTGTTAAGACCGACGTAAGCTAAGTTTTTGTTTGAGCTAATGTTTTTTAATGCATTCTTAATTTAGTTTATAGGTATATTTAGCCGTTTTTTGTGGGAATTTGTGTCTGAGCCATTTGTTAAGAGCATTGTAATAAAATAAAATTAAAAAATAAAAAAAAAAACATTAGCATTTAAGCTAGTGGACTTTTTCCATGTAAGTTAGCCAGTTGTTCTTTTGTTGTACATTGATCCTCACTTTAAAAAATATATACCGTTTGAGGCTCAGCTCAGGTATTTTAATTTTTCATGTTCCTTATCCGATTACTCGATTATTCGAACTAAGTAGACCATCGATTAATCGACTACTAAAATATTCGATAGCTGCAGCCCTAGACAAGATTACAGGGAAGATACGCAGCGAGAAATTGAAGAAATTGAAGCAACTTGAAGCAAGTTAAATTTCACAGCAGCAGTATTTCGCAAGAGCCCGAGAGTCAAAAGAGAACGCCACAAAGGCTAGTTGCGCGATTGTTGAAATTATTAACTAAAAACAATAATAAAGCAAATGTGACACACAGAATGGCTTGCTAAAATTTGCTTAAATATATTGTTCTACGTAAAGGACGTCAGCCAGGATCGGCCCCCTACATTTTTACCGCACCAAATCTGTCCCCCTTTGCAAAAAGTTATGACACCCCTGCTTTAAGTTGAAAATTCTTGTAAATAAATAATTAAATGGCGGAATTTTTAATCAGATGAACGTAAAACAGTCCAGAATCTTGGTTAAAAGCAAAAAACGGGCAGTTATCGTTCACTTTACGTAAATATTTCAAGCAAAAGTCACGGTATTGTGCAATCAACGTGGCGGCCGTCACGAAACAAAGAGCTTTTAAACTCCAAAATTCTTGTAAATAAATGCTTAAAACGTGCAATATCGATAGAAAAACAACATCATGTTGACAGTCACACATTACACTTGAGGACTTGGAAGATTACTGGCTAATAGAACAAAGAATTCTGTGGTCTACTTTAAAACCATTCAAGACAGACGTCAATCTGTGCCTCGGGTGTTCTTGGGGTCATGAAGAGAGAACACGGATGAAAACATACCAGCTCTGAATAGTTCACCAAAACAAAAAGAAGTTTTCCAAACTGCCAGAGGTCCAAATTAGGACTTGCATGCTTTATGACCTTACAATTAATCATATGGTCTTTGCCTTTTTCGCAAAGCCCGATAATGTTATATTAAAAAAAGAACCTACAATATGACAGAGTAACCCTATAGAAATATTTGCATATTTGTTTGGTCTATTTAAGATTTTATTTAAATTTCACTTATCTTAAGTGGATCTGCAGCTACAGGAAGCGTCTGGTTGAAGTTATTGCTGCCAAAGTGGCGGCCACAAAATATTAAATGTGATGGTTCACTTATTTATTTTTCCCCCTTCTGTCATTGTTTGCATACTATCCTCATTATCTGTTAAAGACCCAGATAGTGTTATTCTGTTTTTTTTTTTTTTTTTTTTTAATGGGATTTCTTTGGCGCGCCACACAGCCCGAACCGTTTGACCGACCGTTCAAAGATCGAAACGACCGGAATTCTTGCGCGACGCAGGGAATTTTTCGAACGACCCCGAAAAATTTTCCGTTCGCCCGTAAACGCCGATTTTTCGGGAAAAAAAAAAAAGACATTTTCAAAATGTATCTAGTCCTACAATTTTTGACCAAATCACATAATTTGGACATCAAAAATTCCGGGACGGTGAGGGGCATAAAAGTGGGAAAAAAATTACGGTTCCCCAGAAATTTGCCAAAAACATTCCCATTCATTTCTAATGGGAAAATTTCCCATTCACTTCTAATGGGATTTCCGATGGAATTTACATTGAATTGATGCCACTGACAGCCATGCATGTCGAATTTTATTGATGCTAATGTTCTTGGATTCCATTGACGCCTATGTAACTCGATGCCATTGACGACTATGGACGTCCAAAATTTTTCCCATTCATTTTCAACGGGAAAAAAACAAATTCCCCAAATCAACAGGAAATGACCAGATATCAATAGGACGTGTCCTCCAAACTTCCCTGATTCCATTGACGCTTACGAAGGGTGCTCCCATTGATGGCCATGGACGTCCAAATTTCCCATTCATTTCTAATGGCATTTATTTTGTTTAATGCCATTGACGGGCATGTTTGTCTATTCTATTGATGCCAATGTACTTGGATTTTATTGGCACCTTTGTAAGTTGATGCCATTGACTGCAATGAACGTCAAAATATTTTCCCATTCATTTTCAATGGCAAAAAAAAAACATTGTCCCCAAATCAACAGGAAATGACCAGATATCAATAGGACATGTCCCCCAAACATCCCCGATTCCATTGACGCTTATGGAGGGTGCTGCCATTGACAGCCATGGACGTCCAAATTTCCCATTCATTTCTAATGGCAATTACTTTGTTTAATGCCATTGATGGGCGTTTTTCCATCCTATTGATAGCCCTGGGCCGTGCTAAGATCTGTATCTCCACACAGCAAAGACCCAGAGTAATCTCAAGAAATTGCAGTTTCTAGTTAAATATGAAAACCTATAAATGTTTGGGTGGTTTTAGTTCAAGCAGACACTGTTTTTTCATCTGTGTGATTTTGACAAAGATCAGATCACATTTGGTAGTTATTTTATGCAGAAATGTGAGAAATTCCAAAAGGTTTACTTTTTCATACCACTGTACTTTAGGAAAAGGTGAAAAAACATGTCTTATATATCTCATTCCAATGCTGAATCTAAATAAATACATCGAACGTGGTTTTTCACTTATCGCGGTTGGTTCTGGTTTCTATCAATTGCGAAAAACAAGGGATCACTACATTTACCTTTTCCAAAATCTTGTTTTTGATGCTAAATTCCTGCAGAGAATGAACTTAATGGCACGTGGTTCTGGGCAGATTGCGATAAAATAAAAGCTTAGATTAAATTTCTTAAAATAATATACCATTACAAATGATTTTGTTCTAGCTATCGCATTAAATTAAAGCTTTACAACAGCAATCAGTTTCAGCACCTAAGGCTACAATTTTATACGTCTCCCTAACTGTGAGCTATCTCCATTAAGTGTCTCATTAGACAAGTAGTCTTTGTCAAGCAAGCTTTAACTAAATGGTTGCATTCACTCTATCTGTTAAATTGGGCCTTCTAGCGCTCATGTCCCTAGGAAGTAAGGATTAAGTGGATGTGTCTTTGTCTTTGAGTTTAACATACAGTGGGGCAAATAAGTATTTAGTCAACCACCAATTGTGCAAGTTCTCCTACTTGAAAAGATTAGAGAGGCCTGTAGTTGTCAACATGGGTAAACCTCAACCACGAGAGACAGAATGTGGAAAAAAAAACAGAAAATCATATTGTTTGATTTTTAAAGAATTTATTTCCAAATTAGAGTGGAAAATAAGTATTTGGTCACCTACAAACAAGCTAGATTTCTGGCTCTCAAAGAAGTCTAACTTCTACTAACGAGGTCTTACGAGGCTCCACTCGTTTCCTGTATTAATGGCACCTGTTTTAACTCATTATCGGCATAAAAGACACCTGTCCACAACCTCAGTCAGTCACACTCCAAACTCCACTATGGCCATCAGAGACAAAATTGTAGACCTGCACCAGGCTGGGAAGACTGAATCTTCAATAGGTAAAACGCTTGGTGTAAAGAAATCAACTGTGGGAGCAATTATTTTAAAAATGGAAGACATACAAGACCACTGATAATCTCCCTTGATCTGGGGCTCCATGCAAGATCTCACCCCGTGGCGTCAAAATGATAACAAGAAAGATGAGCAAAAATCCCAGAATCACACGGGGGGACCTAGTGAATGACCTACAGAGAGCTGGGACCACAGTAACAAAGGCTACTATCAGCAACACAATGCGCTGCCAGGGACTCAAATCCTGCACTGCCAGACGTATCCCCCTGCTGAAGCCAGTACACGTCCAGGCCCATCTGCGGTTCGCTAGAGAGCATTTGGATGATCCAGAAGAGGACTGGGAGAATGTGTTATGGTCAGATGAAACCAAAATAGAACTTTTTGGTAGAAACACAGCTTCTCGTGTTTGGAGGAGAAAGAATACTGAATTGCATCCGAAGAACACCATACCCACTGTGAAGCATGGGGGTGGAAACATCATTCTTTGGGGCTGTTTTTCTGCAAAGGGACCAGGACAACTGATGTGTGTAAAGGAAAGAATGAATGGGGCCATGTATCGAGAGATTTTGAGTGAAAATCTCCTTCCATCAGCAAGGGCATTGAAGATGAGACGCGGCTGGGTCTTTCAGCATGACAAGGGTTAGGGTTTAGGGTTAGGTGTTAGGGTTAGTCTCCAGATCTCAACCCCATAGAAAATCTGTGGAAGGAGTTGAAAGTTTGTGTTGCCCAACATCAGCCCCAAAACATCACTGCTCTAGAGGAGTTTTGCATGGAGGAATGGACCAAAATACCAGCAGCAGTGTGTGAAAAGCTTGTGAAGAGTTACAAAAAACATATGGCCTCTTATTGCCAACAAAGGGTACATAACAAAGTATTGAGAAGAACTTTTGGTATTGACCAAATACTTATTTTCCACCATGATTTGCAAATAAATTCTCTAAAAATCAAACAATGTGATTTTATGGGTTTTTTTCCCCACATTCTGTCTCTCATGGTTGAGGTTTACCCATGTTGACAATTCCAGGCCTCTCTATTATTTTCAAGTGGGAGAACTCGCACAGTTGGTGGTTGACTAAATACTTATTTGCTCCACTGTAGATGAAATTGGCAAGGTTTGAACACAACATTTTCCCAATTTACAAAGAAAACATGGCATGCGTGTAGACTAGTGACGCTTAGGTTAAAGCATAAAATAGAAATCAACATATTGGGTGTGTCTTTAATGGACCGTGCAGAAACTATAAAAGGCGCCTATTAGTAGTGCGCAAATTAGTCATGGTAAACTTTGGTCATCACTCAGTACGTTTGAAGATAAGACTTTATTGATCCCGGAGCAGTAAATTCACTGGCTAAAACATAAAAAACAATAGGTTACAATGAAACAAAAAGAAAAACCCACAAAGTTTTCTCTCTTTTTCAATTCATTTTTTATTATATTTCTTCACAGGACAAAACAATGACGTCCAAACAAAATACAAATACCGAAACAAGCAAAGAACATCAGCAACAACCGGAAAAAATCTGTCATCTCCGGCCTTCCCCCTATTTTTATTTTTAATCGTTATCATATAACTGACTTGATCCGAGGAGACCTTGCCAATTAGGCTACATTAAGACTGCGGGCATATAAGATTCCAATCGGATTACTACTGAAATCGGATTTTTAGGGCTGACTCTTTTTTTTCAGAATCTGGGCTTGGTCAGACTGGGCCACATGATTGGCACACCTGACAGGCATCATCCAGCATAGTGACGTCCATAGGCGGGGTTTGACTTTTGGGGCAGGGGGGCACAACATATTGATGACCCCGAAACGTAGTGTCAGCAATAAAATGAACTTTTTGAAGAATATTTAGAATATTAAGTTGACAATTAGCGTTTTTTGGTTCCCATCATTCTTAAGGGGAATTCTAAATCAGGCTGCTTAGGCAATACTTTTCGCCAAGATCGTCATCCATTGAATATGGTACGCCCGCTTGTGTCGTGCCAATGTAGTTACCCCAGACCAGGGCCGGCCCAGGCCATTTGGGGGCCCTAAGCAAAATAATGCCAAGGGGCCCATATTTTTGGCCCACCATTTCGTCATACTGTACTGTGAAACCCACACATGCAATCCAAGCCATACGTCCATATTTTGTATATTAATCAGATTTTGTTGCACTGCATACTTCAAACTTCTCACCCCAAATGATTGCCAGTACTTAAAGTAGATAGCGCCAAACCTTTTTCTAAAAGAGGATAAGAAAAAAGTTAAGGAAGAACTTTTATTTTTTTAAGCTTGAAATTGAGTATCAAAACTCAGAAAAGTCAACTAAAGCAAAATGTAGTAAACAAAATAAATCTAAATTAAATAACTGCCAGATTGGGGGCCCCCTAGTGGTCAGGGGCCCTAAGCAGCTGCATAGTCTGCATATAGGCTGGGCCGGCCCTGCCCCAGACAAAAATTGTATCCCCTGGGCGGAGCAATATGGAAGTAGATTTTTGTCTTTGTTACCCAATCAAAAAAAAGTTGCTTCAATAAAAAAAGTTGCTTCAATCAAAATGTATATTTTCAACCCCCCCCAAAAATTGTGTTTGAATGCAAAAATAAAATTGAAATTCAAATAACTAAAAAAAAAAAAAACAAAAAAAAACAAGCATGTGAAAGCCAATTTTCTTTTGACTGTTTTTTTTTTTTTTTTTTTAATTGAAGTCAAGTTTTTTTTTTGATTGAAGCAACTTTTTGATTAAAGTAATGTTGATTTGTGTTCGGGCCACATTTTGGCAAGGACATTTTTGTCTTTATTATTCAATCAAAAAATAAGTTGCTTCAAAAAAACATATATTTTCAAAAAGAAAAATCACTTCAATCAAAAAAAAAAAAAAGAAAAATCTCAATTACAGAAAAAGTTTTGGAAGGCGAAAAGTTATTCCAGATCGAAAAATTTGCATTTGAACATTTCATTTTTCATTGAAAAAAGGTTTTTGTTTGATTGAAAAGCAATCCGTTTTGTGTTTGGGCCATATTGTGGGTAGGACATTTGTGTCTAAATCATTCAATCCCCAAAAAAAGTACCTTCAATCAAAAAAAAAAAAAAGTTTTCTATCAAAGAAAAAAAATTGTTTAAAAATGAAATTGCCCTACGCTAATATATATATATATTTGGGAAAATTATATGCAAAGCAAATGACCGTCTAAGGCATGGGTGTCCAAACCTGTCCGCAAGGTTTGGTCACTAGGTCCCCCACCCCGTGTGGTTCTGGGATTTTTGCTCACCGTTCTTGTTATCATTTTGACGCCACGTGGTGAGATCTTGCATGGGAGCCCACGATCGAGGGAGATTATCAGTGGTCTTGTATGTCTTCCATTTTCTAATAATTGCTCCCACAGTTGATTTCATTACACCAAGCGTTTTACCTATTGCAGATTCAGTCTTCCCAGCCTGGTGCAGGTCTACAATATTGTCTCTGGTGTCCTTCGACAGCTCTTTGGTCTTGGCCATAGTGGAGTTTGGAGTGTGACTGACTGAGATTGTGGACAGGTGTCTTTTATACCGATAATGAGTTAAAACAGGTGCCATTAATACAGGTAACGAGTGGAGCCTTGTTAGACCTCGTTAGACCTCTTGGACAGCCAGAAATCTTGCTTGTTTGTAGGTGACCAAATACCTATTTTCCACTCTAATTTGGAAATAAATTCTTAAAAAATCAAATAATATGATTTTCTGTTGTTTTTTTCCCCACATTCTGTCTCTCATGGTTGAGGTTTACCCATGTTGACATTTACAGGCCTCTCTAATCTTTTCAAGTAGGAGAACTTGCACAATTGGTGATTGACTAAATACTTATTTGCTCCACTGTAACACTGTCAACATCACGTAAGGAGGCATACTAAGTTGCTCAATGCAAAATAACCCAACACCACAGCAAAGGAGCTGATAATGCCTGCAGCAAAAATAAAAACTGTCTCTCTGTCCAATGACAATGTCGTTTTTGTTCTATTAATTTTTGTTTTTTCAGTCTAATAGTTTGACATATTGTCCTCTCGAGTTAATGTTGCTAATCAATTTGAATTAGGGCTGTCAAACGATTAAAATTTTTAACCGAGTTAATTACAGCTTAAAAATTAATTATCGTAATTAATCACAATTCAAACTATCCATAAATATGCCATATTTTTCTGTAAATTATTGTTGGAATGGAAAGATAAGACACAAGACGGATATATACATTCAACATACGGTACATAAGTACTGTATTTGTTTATTATAACAATAAATCAACAAGATGGCATTAACATTATTAACATTTTCTTAAAGCGATCCATGGATAGAAAGACTTGTAGTTCTTAAAAGATAACGTTAGTACAAGTTTTAGAAATTTTAAATTAGAACCCCTCTTAATGTTTTCGTTTTATTAAAATTTGTAAAATTTTCAATCAAAAAATAAACTAGTAGCCCGCCATTGTTGATGTCAATAACTACACAATGCTCATGGGTGCTTAAGCCCATAAAATCAGTCGCACCCAAGAGCCAGCATCGTTTTCGTTTTAATAAAATTTGTAAACATTTCAATCAAAAAATAAACTAGTAGCACGCCATTGTTGAGGTCAATAATTACACCATGCTCACTCATTGTGCTGAAAACCATAAAATCATTTGGACCCAAGCGCCAGTAGAGGGCGCCAAACACCAAAAAACAAGTAACAAGCGGACATTACACTGCTGCCATTTTAATCTGTTTGAGCGGGGCATATGCGTTAATTGCGTCAAATATTTTAACGTGATTAATTTGAAAAATTAATTACCGCCCGTTAACGCGATAATTTTTACAGCCCTAAAAAAATAATAACTATTGCCAATTTGGTGATAATACAATGTAATAAAATGTTTTTTCGGTGTCTGCTACGGTTCACCGTAGTTATGTTCCTTGCTTCCGGTTGTACCCTCACAAAGTTGGCGGTCCCTGTAGATGCTGCATATGTACTCGTCCTTCAATGTTCATTCAAAATTCTTGGATTTAAAAAAAAAAAAATTTTTTTTTTGAAAACCAAAATCTTTGAATTTTTACAGACGAAAACGTTTTGAGCATTAGTCGACGAAAACCAGACGAAGACCAATACATTTTGAAATGACTAAAATACAACTAAATCCAAAAAGTATAACAAGCGGAGATTAGACTGTACTGTCATTTTAATCTGTTCGAGCGGGGCATGTGCGTTAATTGCGTCAAATATTTTAACGTGATTAATTTAAAAAATTAATTACCTTCCCGTTAACGCGATAATTTTAACAGCCCTAATTTGAATTTGTGATTACTGATTTTTTTTTATTTTAATTTTTTTCAGTGTCAAACAGTCAAAAAATGTAACTTTAGTCTATTTTTTACAGTCTGGATGTGTTTTTTTTTTTTTTCTTCTTCTTTAATATTGAAATAAAATATTATGCAGAGGTGTACTTATTATAATAAGAATTTTATAGACAAATGATACTGTATAGTATATTTACAGTGGCGGTTGAGAGTTGGGGGGGGCGCAGAACGTTTACATCATCCTGGGGGGGCGTAACAAAAAATAATTGAGAAGCACTGCTTTAAGCAACGAATAACATAAAAAAGGACAGCTGGTACTAAACTTGTGTCTCCTCTATTTTTTTAGCCTGTGATAATGGCCACTGGGGTCCCCACTGCAGTAACAGATGTCAATGCCAAAACAAAGCTCTGTGTAACCCCATCACTGGAGCCTGCATCTGCACTCCGGGATTCAGAGGTTGGCGATGTGAGGATGTGTGTGAGGTGGGCACCTACGGCAATGGATGCCAGCAGAAATGTCAGTGCCAAAATGGGGCTTCTTGTCACCACATGACTGGAGAATGCAAGTGCTCACCGGGATACACTGGAGCTTTGTAAGTAGGAGTGTAAAATTTTGCTTTTCTGCCTCTAATCTCAAAAGTAAATGTTCCCTGTGATAATTATAACTGCTCATTAGGCAACAATGTTGGGCACGTTACTTTAAAAAAACTAATTATAGTTACTCATTACTTCTTCCAAAACGTGAGTTAGTAACTGAATTACTCTATAGTAAAAGTAACTAGTTACCAGGGAAAGTAATTATTTCCGTTACTTTGAAAAGAAGTTGTTGTATGTCAGAGAATTTGAAAATTTCTGAGCTGTATTCGAGTCAGTTGAATAGACATGAACAGACAAGTACAGTGGGGAAAATAAGTATTTAGTCAACCACTAATTGTGCAAGTTCTCCCACTTGAAAATATTAAAGAGGCCAGTAATTGTCAACATGGTTAAACCTCAACCATGAGAGACAGAATGTGGAAAAAAAAACAGAAAATCACATTGCTTGATTTTTAAATAATTTATTTCCAAATTAGAGTGGAAAATAAGTATTTGGTCACCTACAAACAAGCTAGATTTCTGGCTCTTCTTCTTCTTCAGCATGGGGTCACGTCTGGCAGTGCAGGATTTGAGTCCCTGGCGGCGCATTGTGTTACTGATAGTAGCCTTTGTTACCGTGGTCCCAGCTCTCTGTAGGTCATTCACTAGGTCCCCCCATGTGGTTCTGGGATGTTTGCTCCCCGTTCTTGTTGTTCTTGAGTTGAAAGTCCGTGTTGCCCAACGCCAGCCCCAAAACATCACTGCACTAGAGGAGATCTGCATGGAGGAATGGGCCAAAATAACAGCAACAGTGTGTGAAAAACTTGTGAAGAGTTACAGAAAACGTTTGGTCTCCGTTATTGCCAACAAAGGGTACATAACAAAGTATTGAGATGAACTTTTGGTATAGACCAAATACTTATTTTCCACCATGATTTGCAAATAAATCTTTAAAAATCAAACAATGTGATTTTCTGTTTTTTTCCCCACATTCTGTCTCTCATGGTTGAGGTTTACCCATGTTGACAATTACAGGCCTCTCTGATATTTTCAAGTGGGAGAACTTGCACAACTGGTGGTTGACTAAATACTTATTTGCCCCACTGTAGTTGTGTTATGTAACCTTGTAATATTTATTGCACCTCACCAGCAACAGATTTATCCTACACTTGAAGTGCAACAAAAATAAACAGTAAACAATATAATAAAATAACAATCAGCAGTAAACAACATAAAGTGAGTTTAATCAATTCAATCTAACTCTCTCAACCTGAGACAACTGATCAAGTAGACATAGCCTACTGTACTTCAAGTATTTTGACTTGAAATAGTGTTTATATCTCCACCTCGTAAAGGACAAATTGTCCTCTGAATGCTCTGCCATCATATCCCTCTGCATCTGTTTTGCATGTGTGTGTGTTTGCCGCACGCGCTTTTCCGGTTTGTGTGTGAAAACACCGGCTCTGATTGGCTTACCATGACACATGACTCTAACCCTCAGCCAATCACAATCACTTCCATCGCATCTATCCAGGTGGTGGATTCAGGTAGACTCGTCCCCCTACTCGTCCCGTCACCCTCAAAGCGTCTTCCGTCCTCAAGATGGAAGCAGCATTCTTGCTGGCTGACAGTGGGGGATGGGAACGAGGCTAGCATTCAGGTGTAGCAAAAACAGAAACGTTAGCACAGTTTTGGAAAGCATTGTCTAATTAAATGAGCAGGGACAAACAGCCTGGAATCATGAGAAGTACGTGCTGTAATATTCTGATACAGAATTATCCGAGGCACCCTAAAGTGCACACGGCACCAATATTGTTTTGCGCACATGATGTGGGAGTGAGTTAGAGACACGGCCTGCCGAGAGCCGTACGTTTGTGTTAATGTTGGAGTTATATGTGCTGTTAAAGAAACAGAGTGCCAGCACGTCCTGTGTGGTATATCTTTGCTAAGATTTTTTAGCAGATTTCTTTGCTAAGAAAAGCACAAAACAAAACACGTGCACTGTTCTCGAACCTGAACGCACCCCAAGTCTTGGATGACAAATAAACAGAGCAGAGGAGACTCGCTACGGCTGGTAGTTTCTTCAATTTATTCAGAGTAAGTAACGCCCGCTTTTGACCGTCAGTAACGACGGAAAAAATAATTAGTTAGATGACTCAGTTACTGAAAAAAATAACGCTGTTATGTAACGGCGTTATTTATAACGGCGTTATTCCCAACACAGTTGGGCAATATTCAACTTAATGGAGAGAAGCGTAAAACCCCCAATGGCTCAACTGGCAATGGAGTTGCCATTTCCAATTTGCACTATATACAGTATTTCAACTAAAGTGGTATGAAAAAGTATCTGACCCTTTTGGAATTTCTCACATTTCTGCATAAAATCACCATCAATAGTGATCTGATCTTTGTCAAAATCACACAGATGAAAAAAACTGTGTCTGCTTTAACTAAAACCACCCAAACATTTATAGGTTTTCATATTTTAATGAGGCGAGAATGCAAACAATGACAGAAAGGGGAGAAATAAGTAAGTGAACCATCACATTTAATATTTTGTGGCCTCCCCTTTGGCAGCAATAACTTCAACCAGATGCTTCCTGTAGCTGCAGATCAATCTGGCACATGAATGAGGACTAATATTGGGCCATTCTTCTCTATAAAACTGCTGTAGTTCACTCAGATTCCTGGGATGTCTGGCATGAATCGCTGTCTTTAGGTCATGCCACAGCATCTCAAAGGGGTTCAAGTCTGGACTTGACTCCAGAACTTACCTTTTGTTCTTCTGAAACCATTCTGAAGTTGATTTACTTCTGTGTTTTGGATCATTGTTTTGTTGCACCATCCTTTTTTTAACTTCAAATGTCTGACAGATGGCCTCAGGTTTTCCTGCAAAAAATCCTGATCAACTTTTGAATTCATTCTTCCATTAATGATTGTAAGTTGTCCAGTCCCTGAGGCAGCAAAACAGCCCAAATCATGATGCTGCTTCCACCATGTGTCACGGTGGGGTGAGGTGTTGATGTTGGTGAGCTGTTGCATTTTTCCTCCACACATGATGTTGTGTGTTACAACCAAACAATTCAACTCTGGTTTCATTAGTCCACAAAATATTTTGCCAGAACTTCTGTAGAGTGTCCAAGTGCCTTTTTGCAAACATTAAATGAGCAGCAATCTTTTTTTTTTAGACAGCAGTGGCTTCCTCCGTGGAGTCCTTCCATACAGTTGATGTGTGCATATGGATATTTGACTGTGCCAGTGATTTCTGTAAGTCTTTAGCAGACACTCAAGGGTTCCTTTTTACCTCTCTGAGTATTCTGCGCTGGCGTCATCTTTGGTTAACGGGCACTCCTTGGGAGAGGAGAAACTCTCTCCATTTGTAGACAACTTCTCTGACTGTCGATTGATGATCATCCAGACTTTTAGAGATGGTTTTGTAGCCTTTCCCAGCTTTATACAAATCAACAATCCTTGATCGCAGGTTTTCCGACAGCTCTTTTGACCGAGCCATGATGCACATCAGACAATGCTTCTCATCAAGACAATTCTTACCAGGTGTGTGTTTTATAGCAGGCAGGGCAGCTTTAAACCAATTATCAGTTATTCAGCACACACCTGACTTAAATTGTTTGGTAAAAATTGGTTTCAATTGCTCTTTAAGTCTCCTTAGGCAGTGGGTTTACTTACTTACTGTCCGCAGATTGATGCCAGACTGATCTGCAGCTACAGGATGCGTTTGGTTGACGTTATTGCTGCCAAAGTGGCGGCCACAAAATATTAAATGTGATAGTTCACTCACTTATTTTTCCTCCTTCTGTAATTGTTTGCATTCTATCCTCATTAAAATATGAAAATCTATAAATGTTTGTGGTAGGGTTGTTCCGATCATGTTTTTTTGCTCCCGATCCGATCCCGATCGTTTTAGTTTGAGTATCTGCCGATCCCAATATTTCCCGATCCGATTGCTTTTTTTTGCTCCCGATTTAATTCCAATCATTCCCGATAATTTTTCCCGATCATATACATTTTGGCAATGCATTAAGAAAAAATGAATAAAACTCAGACGAATATATACATTCAACATACAGTACATAAGTACTGTATTTGTTTATCATGACAATAAATCCTCAAGACGGCATTTACATTATTAACATTCTTTCTGTGAGAGGGATCCATAGATAGAAAGACTTGTGACATTGTATATTGTGACTAAATATAGCCATCTAGTGTATTTGTTGAGCTTTCTGTAAATGATACTGCAGCCACGTCCAAATGCATGATGAGAAGTGGAAACATGACTGTGCGTAGTGCTACCAATTGATATATCTTCTCTGCGTTGGCAAATAAAATAAGGTGTGGAGAAAAAGATAATTTGCCACCTTGCTTCCCCACATTGCTTCCCATGATATTTCTAATCGTAGGGCGAGGGATTGTAAGGCTTTAGCCAATTAAAAACAGGCTCCAAAGGCTGCCAAAATTCACTCTACTCATTTTACACTGCCTTTTATCTCTCTATATAGGTAATACGGCGCCATTACAGATTGAGCGCGACAATGCGTGGGTAGGTCGTGCAGCGCATGCATTAATTGCGTTAAATATTTTAACGTGATACATTTTTAAAAAAATAATTAATTACCACCGTTATCGGGATAAATTTGATAACCCTACCTTAAGCCTAAACTAAAGACTCTGGATGAGTGTAACATATTATGGTTGTAACGTTAAATACAATTAGAAAACGATTTAATTAAAAAATATATATATATTTTAAAAAGTCATGGCCGATATTTTTTTGCCAATTCCGATACTTTGAAAATGACGTGATCAGACCCGATCGATCGCTGATCGATCGAGACATCTCTAGTTTGTGGGTTTTAGTTAAAGCAGACACTTTTTTCATCTGTGTGATTTTGACAAAGACCAGATCACATTTGACAATGAGTTTATGCAGATAATGTGAGAAATTCCAAAAGGTTCAGATATTTTTTCATACTAATGTACAAACAATAGCAAGTTATCAAAGTGTGTTAGACTGGAAGCTGCTACACCAAAAACCTTCACTCTCTTGTAAAGCTACAAAAAGCTTAAACTAAAAACTTTTGATGTTTCTGAATGTTTAGTTCACTAATATAGAAAATTTTCACCAAAATAGGATTGTTTGAAATTAGGCAATCGTGTAGCAGTCACAGATTTCCACTACGTCATGCAGCGTTACCATTTATAATGTAATTAGAGCGAGACAGCTGCGGTTTTCAAAGCCAGGATCTGCAGCTGTATTTTACTAACTCAATGCCCCACAGCATAATTGAAAAATGTACTGTCTATTGATGATCGTGCCCTTATCTGAAGGCATTTGGAAACAGCAATATAATATTCTGAGAGGCTCTTCATCCTTTGGGCTATTGTCAGTCCTTTAGAACAAACCGCTATCACCAGAGAGATGCTAGAGAAATCTTAGCGTGACAAGTTGATTCTCAAAACAGCATCTTCACAAAATGCCTTGTTCGTTTGATTTCGTTATACAGAACAAATCAATCTGCGGAGGCATTTTATTGAAAGATAGCATGGCGCGGTCATCGGCGGAGTTTGACTCTTAGGGCAGGGAGGCACAACATGTTGATGACCCCGAAACGCAGTGTCAGCAATAAAAATAACTTTCAAGAATTTTTATCACAATAAGTTGACAATGAGAGTTTTTTGTTTCCCATCATTCTTGAGGGGATTTCTAAATCAGGCTGCTGGCAGGACAGCAAGATCATCATCCATTGAATATGGTACGCCCGCTGGTGTCGTGCCAATGTAGTTACGTACCTCAGTCAAAAATTGTATCCCCTGGCAGGGCGATATGGAGGTAGATTTGTGTCTTCATTATCGATCAAAACAAAAGTTGCTTCAATCAAAATTTATTAGGGCTGTCAAAATTATCGCGTTAACGGGCGGTAATTAATTTTTTAAAATTAATCACGTTAAAATATTGGACGCATTTAACGCACATGCCCTGCTCAAACAGATTAAAATGACAGCAGAGTGTAATGTCCACTTGTTACTTGTGTTTTTTGGTGTTTTGTCGCCCTCTGCTGGCGCTTGGGTGCGACTGATTTTATGGGTTTCAGCACCGTGAGCATTGTGTAATTATTGACTTCAACAATGGCGAGCTACTAGTTTATTCTTTGATTGAAAATTTTATCAATTTTATTAAAACGAAAACATTGAGGGGTCTTAATATAAAATTTCTATAATTTGTATTAACATTTATCTTTTAAGAACTACAAGTCTTTCTATCTATAGATCGCTTTAACAGAATGTTAATAATGTTAATGCCATCATGTTGATTTATTGTTATAATAAAGAAATACAGTACTTATGTACCGTATGTTGAATGTATATATCAGTCTTGTGTCTTATCTTTCAATTCCAACAATAATTTACAGAAAAATATGGCATATTTCATAGATGGTTTGAATTGCGATTAATTGCAATTCATTCATTTTTAAGCTGTAATTAACTAGATTAAAATTTTTAATCATTTGACAGCCATAAAATATATATTTTCAATTTAAAAAAAGTCACTTCAATCAAAAAAAAAAGGTGTTCGAATGCAAAAATAAAATTGAAACTGAAAAAAATGCATTTGAAGCTATTTTTATTAGGTGTTTTTTTTTTTTTTTTTTTTTTTTTTTTTTTTTTTTGTGATTGAAGCAACTTTTTTGATTGAAGTAATGTTGTTTTGTGTTTGGGCCACTTTTTGGCTAGGACATTTGTGTCTTTACTATTCAATTAAAATGTAAGTTTCTTCATACAAAAAAAAAATTTTTTTTCAAAAGAAAGTTAACGTCAATCAAAAAAGAATTTCAATCATAAAAAAAACCTTTTTGAATGCGAAAAAATATGTGAGCCTTAAAAATTTGCATTTGAACACTTAATTTTTCATTTAAAAACGTTTTCTTTGATTTTAGCAATCCTTTTTGTGTTTGGGCCATATTATGGGTAGGACATTTGTGTCAAAATCATTCAATCCCCCAAAAACTTGCTTGAATCAAAAAATATATATATGATCAATCAAAGAAAAATATAATTTGAAAAATAAAATTGCCCTCCCCTATTGTTTTTTATTTTTTATTTTGAAAATAATATGCAAAGCAAATGACCGTTTAAGGTGCTAGTCACATGATCTGTTCGAAAAATGATTTTGACCCACTATAAAAATCTTTTTTCGTTCATTTCATTCATTGTTGTTGTTTGTTTTCTTGCTTTACAACTTTTAGATATATAGGAAAGTCAATTACATGCAATGACACTTTTCAGCCACCAAGGGAAGCCTGGCCCCCCTTAAATTCCGGTTATGGGCCCGGTATGATGTTTGCCTGTCTGTCTGATTGTCAAAGAATCTGAGTTTGAATCGACTCAGTTCATTGTACCCTAAAGTATGCTTCAGCCTCGATAACCTTATTATTACATTTTTTATTATAGCCTCGGCTGGTACATTTTATAATAACTATCCGTTTTACTAGTTAATAGATCATTAGTAAACTGTTGATAAATGATTTACTGTTAATTTGTGAAGTATTTGTTAACAGTTTGTTAAGCATTTACCGGGTGTTCTTAACCTGAAAGACAGTTTGTGTAGAAACGTTTCAAGTTCTTGTGTGTAACGTTTGGCATTTCTATCTTTTCAGGTTAAGAAATGCCGTTCACTTCAAAAGAAAAGGCATTTTGATAAGGCATTTTGCAGGCAGCGCTCATGTTGCACATTCATGAAAATCTGCCATAGAACCAACAAATATTTGTATTTTTCTTTGTATATTTAACCAATAAAACTTGACCTTCAACATAAAGTGTATATAGTTTTATTAAGATCCATCAACTAGTATGGGCATTTAGAATGGGGTCAACCATATTGGTACACCCTGTAAATGCTTAACAAACTGTTAACAAATACTTCACAAATCAACAATAAATCATTTATCAACAATTTACTTATGATCTATTAACTAGTCAAACAGATCGTTATTATAAAGTGTTACCATAGCATCTAATCATTTCAGTGGAGATATTGTCTATTCATTATTTTTCAAACGTTCAAATTGTTCTCTTTGTCCTCAGTTGTGAGGATGCGTGCCCTCCAGGTAAACATGGACCGCAGTGTGAAGAGAGGTGTCCCTGCCAGAATGGCGGCATATGTCACCATGTGTCTGGAGAGTGCTCTTGTCCAGCAGGATGGATGGTATACACACATTTATACAAACAATACATGTGTACTTTTATACTTAGTATACTTAGTATATTTGTAGGCAGTGCAAGTGAGTTTCAGCCCAAATTGTGGTGTAATAGGATTTTCATATCAGCGCAAAACTCACCGCAGATATTTTAGAAGAGAACTTGCAAAACCGAAGTGGAATTTAGAACAATGCTGCACGTAATGTTGCACGACGCCCGTCGCCAAATGCTGTTTTATATTCACACTGACCTTATTGCATCATCAAAAGTTGAAGTCGACGTACCCCGAACAACTTCCGGTTCACGTAACATAAAAATGAGTAATGACTTTAATCTTGTAATTTTAGGACTTTCTCCTAATATTACTTCAATCTCCTAATATTATGCCAAAAGTAATTTTATGTTGATAAAGACCTGATGTCGCCCAAAGTCAAAGCCCGTGAAACCAATAATTTGTGCTTCACGTATGGTAAAAATAACCTTTAATCTCGTAATATTAGGATTTTAATCCTGTAAAATTATAATGCACTGTATGACTTAATTCTCTAGTCTAAATGCTTTAAAACTAGGGCTGTCAAAATTATCGCGTTAACAGGCGGTAATTAATTTTTTTAATTAATCACGTTAAAATATTTGACGCAATTAACGCACATGTCCTGCTCAGACAGATTTAAATGACAGTAGAGTGAAATACCCACTTGTTAATTGTTTTATGGAGTTTTGCCGCCCTCTGCTGGCGCTTGGGTGCGACTGATTTTATAGGCTTCAGCACCCATGAGCCTTGTGTAAGTAATTATTGACATCAACAGTGGCGGGCTACTAGTTTATTTTTTGATTGAAAATTTTACAAATGTTATTAAAACGAAAGCATTAAGAGGGGTTTTAATATAAAATTTCTATAACTTGTGCTAACATTTATCTTTTAAGAACTACAAGTCTTTCTATCCATGGATCACTTTAACAGAATGTTAATAATGTTAATGCCATCTTGTTGATTTATTGTTATAATAAACAAATACAGCCCTTATGTACCATATGTTGAATGTATGTATCCATTTTGTGTCTTATCTTTCCATTCCAACAATTTATTTTACAGAATATATATATAATTTACAGAAAAATATGGCATATTTTATACATGGTTTGAATTGATTAATTGCGATTAATTACGATTTATTTTTAAGCTGCAATTAACTCGATTAAAAATTTTAATCATTTGACAGCCCTATTTAAAACGTAATTTTTTTTTTTTACAATGCTCTTAACAATACGTTCAAACACATATTCCCACAATAAACGGTTGAATATAGTGTACCTGTAAACTCTATTACGAATGCATTAAAAAACATATTAGCTCAAAGAAAAACTTACATAAGTTTGGTCTTAACAGGGAGCAGCTGAAGTAAGCCATGTTAACTCTTTAACACCTGAGCCTAGTTGCGTTTATATTTAAAAGAAAAAAATGCTCACAATGGCCTGGTTGGGACCCTTTTTTCAGGACACCATAACTTTCATGTCCAAACTGTTGTTTTGATCACAAAAAAATTATAATCAACATTTTGGACCCAAAAAGACGGAAAAAAATAAAAATAATAATAAATCTTTTTTTTTTTTAATTAATTATTTATTACAACGAAAACATTAAGAGGGGTTTTAATACAAAATTTGTATAAGTTGTCCTAACATTTATCTTTTAAGGACTACAAGTCTTTCTATCCATGGATCACTTTAACAAAATGTTAATAATGTTAATGCCATCTTGTTGATTTATTGTTACAATAAAGAAATACAGTACTTATGTACCGTATGTATATATCCATCTTGTGTCTTATCTTTCCATTCCAACAATAATTTACAGAAAAATATGGCAAGTTTTATAGCTGGTTTGAATTGCGATTAATTGCGATAAATTAACTTTTAAGCTGCAATTAACTCGATTAACAATTTTAATCTTTTGACAGCCCTAGCATAAACGTGTCGCCGCCGTCACGTCCTGTGTTGGGGGTTAAACAAATTATGTCATATTTACTGTTGCCACTAGAGGGTAGTGTATCCGCCCAAATTAATAAAAGTAAATGCAAACGCTTTCAAAACAAACCATTACAACGCCACTGTAATTAAACGAATCCTCGAAGCAGCAAAACTTTGATTTGAAGATTTTTTTCTAATGGAATTACTCGAGTCAATTGATTAATCGTTGCAGCACTAATATCCCATTTTCGATATATTGTCACTAGGGCTGTCCCAAACGACTAATTTCCTCCCGATTAGTCAGCCGACTATTTTACCGATTAGTCGACTAATCTAATAATTTTTTTAAAAATGATTTTTTTTTTTTTTTACTACTTTAATAATTAGATTTATGTTCAAGCTTAATAATTCATGAAAAACATTTTGGAACACCTAAATTCTTTATTAACGTATAAATAAATTACAAATACCAATAATAAATCACAAACAATGAGGTCAAATGCTGCTGGCATTAACTAGTGCAAAAAAATGTAAACGGAAACACTGTGACTTCACCTCTTGAACAGGATTCAAAACAATTCTTACTCTTTTTGTGGTATGTCATTGTCTATATTGTTCTAAATGTTCAAATGAATTGCAATGTCCCAGACAACCATTTTCAGAATGATTTGTGTGAGTTCCGATGCTTTTTCTGGTGTGCATTTCGCATTTTGGGGGGATGGGAAAAACTGTTAAACTTTTGTTTGTTTTAACCTGAAAATAGACCAAGTAGAGGGCACACTGAAATATTACCACAATTATTTTGAATGAAAGGCACACATACCCACAGTAACAAAAATTCATTATATACTATTAATTTTATAGTATACTACTATTTGTAATACTTTATAATATTAAGTAACTAACATTAGTGCAGTAATGGATTACAGTAAGCAGGCCAGTGCTGTTTCCATATATATTTTTATTATGTATATACAGGATATATGTATATATTTTCCCCAAGTGGGAGCTTCCATGATCCTAATAAATTTAATAATAATTTGAAAAAAAATATTACGGCATATATTATACAGTATATGTATTAATTATTTTATTAAATAAAGATGCACGTTGATACGACGCACATAAAGGAGACTTCAATTTAAAAAAATCGTTAGAAAGTTGTATGGACTTACAATCCGCTAGCTTGTTGTTTCTTGTTGTCTACGAAAATAACACTTGGATGACGACGCTTCAAGTGTTCGTTAATAGCCGACGTGCTACCGTGGTATGCGAAATCAGCTTACCAAAGAGTACACAAAGTGGCACCTTCCATATTTTCCTTGAAATAATTCCAGTCTCTGGCTATTCTGGTCTGCTTTTTTGGCTTTATGCCGCTTTCACGTGTTACCAATTCTGCCCTTTTTGATAATTGGCAGTGTTTTCAACTCCTCGCCATAGGGAGGAGTGAACCAGCGATTCACTTGGCTCGTTGTGATCGGTTCGTCCGGGTTCGTCAGATTTCCACCTCAGGAAGGCGGCGGCGTGCATAAAAACACCGAGAGGCGTCAGATGGCTCTTTATGGATACTTTTATTGACCAAAACAAAAACGTGGGGGACGCAGCCACTCAACTCGGCGCTACCCGCGCACTTTTCCAACTCACCGATCTCGCTCCCTCTCTATCGCTCGCCCACTTTCTTCCTCTTTGCTCGATCTGACAACACCGGTCACATTGAAATAACAGCGGCCCCCTAGGGGGTGCCAGTAACAACCGCTTGTATCGCGAGCGCCCGCCATTCTAAACTTTATCCGCATGTAAGTTTTTTTTTAACCCGTCATTACCCGTCGACGCATTTACGTCATCGATGATGTCGACCATGTCGACTAGTCGGGACAGCTCTAATTGTCACACGCCTATTACATACAGTTGTGGTCAAAAGTTTACATACACTTGTGAAGAACATAATGTCATGGCTCTCTTGAGTTTCCAGTTATTTCTACAACTCAGATTTTTCTCTGATAGAGTGATTGGAACAGATACTTCTTTGTCACAAAAAACATTCATGAAGTTTGGTTCTTTTATGACTTTATTATGGGTGAACAGAAAAAAGTGATCAAATCTGTTGGGTCAAAAATATACATACAGCAGCGCTAATATTTGGTAACATGTCTCATGGCCATTTTCACTTCAATTAGGCGCTTTTGGTAGCCATCCACAAGCTTCTGGTTGAATCTTTGACCCCTCCTCTTGACAGAATTGGTGCAATTCAATTAAATTTGATGGCTTTCTGATATAAACTTGTACCTTCAGTATTGTCCACAAGTTCTCAATGGGGTTTAAGTCAGGACTTTGGGAAGGCCATTCGAAAACCTTAATTCTAGCCTGATTTAGCCATTCCATTACCACTTTTGATGTGTGTTTGGGGTCATTGTCCTGTTGGAACACCCAACTGCGCCCAAGACCCAATCTTCGGGCTGATGACGTTAGGTTATCTTGAAGAATTTGAAGGTAATCCTCCTTCTTCATTATTCTATTTACTCTCTGTAAAGCACCAGTTCCATTGAAAGCAAAACAGCCCCACAGCATAATACTGTCACCACCGTGCTTGACGGTAGGCATGGTGTACTTGGGGTTAAAGGCCTCACCTTTTCTCCTCCAAACATATTGCTGGGCATTGTGGCCAAACAGCTCGATTTTTGTTTCGTCTGACCACAGAACTTTCCTCCAGAAGGTCTTATCTTTGTCCATGTGATCAGCAGCAAACTTCAGTCGAGCCTTAAGGTGCCGTTTTTGGAGCAAGGGCTTCCTTCTTGCACGGCAGCCTCTCAGTCCACGGAGATGCAAAACACGCTTGACTGTGGACACTGACACCTGTGTTCCAGCAGCTTCTAATTCTTGGCAGATCTGCTTTTCGGTGATTCTCGGTTGAATCTTCACCTTCCTGACCAATTTTCTCTCAGCAGCAGGTGATAGCTTGCGTTTTCTTCCTGATCGTGGCAGTGACAAAACAGTGCCATGCACTTTATACTTACAAAAAATTGTTTGCACTGTTGCTCTTGGGACCTGCAGCTGCTTTGAAATGGCTCCAAGTGACTTTCCTGACTTGTTCAAGTCAATGATTCGCTTTTTCAGATCCATGTATGTATATTTTTGACCCAGCAGATTTGATCACTTTTTCTGTTAACCCATAATAAAGTCATGACATTATGTTCTTCACAAGTGTATGTAAACTTTTGACCACAATTGTACAGTACATGTTGCCTTTACAATTTAAATGAATTGCAAGAGAAAGTGAAAGTGAATACGAAAGTAGGAAAAGCAAGAATTTGAAGAAGAAAATGAAAGGGGGAAGCTATTCTTCCTTAATGAGCTCTGGCCAAGCGTCATTGGGGTTGTTATGTCTATTTCTGTAGTTTGGAAAGAGACAGGCGTTCTGTTTTCTCCTGCTTCCAATTTTTATGCAAGTTTTGGCGCACCACATCCTGTCCACAGTTTGACACTGAGAACACAAGCACATAATGTTGACATACATTTTCGTCTGACTCGCAGAAAAAAATATTTAAATATTAGTGTTTTGCGAAATGTGAGGGAAAAACTCCATGCAATTATATTGTTGGCTCTTATTTTCAGGACAGATTGAGCATGTTCGCAAGTCCTCTATGTTAAACCAAGATGTTGATATATTTTGTTTAAATTTATTGTTGTATGTTGAAGGGTACAGTATGTGGACAGCCGTGCCCAGAGGGAAGATTTGGCCCAAACTGTTCCCAAGAATGCCAATGTCACAACAATGCCTTATGTAGTTCATCCACTGGACAGTGTCTCTGCAGCCCTGGATACACGGGCGAACGGTAAGGTTGAGGAAAAAAGATACTGTTTTTTTTAAGGTGCTAAGGTCATCATTGACGAAAACAACACCGCATGCTAGCAAATTGCAAAAATCAGAAGCTCATTCTGGGTGCGACATCATCTTCTGAATGCAGATTTTTTAGTGGGCGGGGCCAAGGCAGCTGAGAAAAGTAGATGAATTAGGATCTAATTTCATTGTTCAGCGTTTCCTGTCACTTTTTGGGATGGATTTGTGTCCAAAATGTTGTCTTTTATCTAGGGCTGTCAAACGATGAAAATTTTTAATCGAGTTAATTACAGCTTAAAAATTAATTAATCGTAATGAATCGCAATTCAAACCATCTATAAAATATGCCATATTTTTCTGTAAATTATTGTTGGAATGAAAAGATAAGACACAAGACGGATATATACATTCAACATACGGTACATAAGTACTGTATTTGTTTATTGTAACAATAAATCAACAAGATGGCATTAACATTATCAACATTCTCTTAAAGTGATCCATGGATAGAAAAACTTGTAGTTCTTAAAAGATATATGTTAGTACAAGTTATAGAAATTTTATATTAAAACTAGGGCTGTCAAACGATTAAAAATTTTAATCGAGTTAATTACAGCTTAATTAATTTTAATTAATTGCAATTAATTGCAATTCAAACCATCTATAAAATATGCCGTATTTTTCTGTAAACTATTGTTGGAATGGAAAGATAAGACACAAGATGGATATATACATTTAACATACGGTACATAAGGACTGTATTTGTTTATTATAACAATAAATCTACAAGATGGCATTAACATTATTAACATTCTGTTAAAGCGATCCATGGATAGAAAGACTTGTAGTTCTCAAAAGATAAATGTTAGCACAAGTTTAGAAATTTCATATTAAAACCCCTCTTAATGTTTTCGTTTTAATGAAATTTGTAAAATTTTCAATCAAAAAATAAACTAGTAGTCCGCCATTGTTGATGTCAATAATTACTTACACAGTGCTCATTGGTGCTGAAGCCTATAAAATCAGTCGCACCCAAGCGCCAGCAGAGGGCGGCAAAACTCCATAAAACACAATTAACAAGTGAGCGTTTCACTGTACCGTCATTTGAATGTGTCTGAGCTGGGCATCTGCGTTAATTGCGTCAAATATTTTAACGTGATTAATTCAAAAAATCAATTAACGCCCGTTAACGCGATCATTTTGACAGCCCTAATTAAAACCCCTCTTAATGTTTTCGTTTTATTAAAATTTGTAAAAATTTAAATCAAAAAATAAACTAGTAGCTCGCCATTGTTGATGTCATTACACCATGCTCACTCCCCAAACCCATAAAATCATTTGGACCCAAGCGCCAGCAGAGGGCGCCAAATAACAAAAAACGAGTAACAAGTAACATGCGGACATTACACTGCTGTCATTTTAATCTGAGCGGGGCATGTGCGTTAATTGTGTCAAATATTTTAACGTGATCAATTTAAAAATTTAATGACCACCCGTTAACGCGATAATTTTGACAGCCTTACTTTTATCACCTTTAAGTCACTTGTTGCGATATTTCATAACACCTTTAATATCAAATGCTTTGGCTTTAGATATGAATTTTTACAAATGATTCTGCTTGATCCACCTTTGGACACTAAGTATAGTAAGTAATATTAGACATGAAATTGTTCATGTTTAATTCATACTATGAATATAAAGTTACTTTAACACTACTCACAGCTTAGATCAGGGGTCCCCAAACTACGGCTCGCGGGCCGGATATGGACCGCCCCCACATTTTGTCCGGCCCCCTGAACAATTTTTTTCCCCCCAATAGTGTTATTTATTTTGTGGCTTTTTTCTGTGAAGAACCCAGAGAGGGTTATTTGGTTATTATCTGTTTAATTAATAGTGTTATTATATTATATTATATTATATTATATTTTGGGCTGTCAAACAATTACATTTTTTAATCGAGTTAATCATAGCTTAAAAATTAATTAATCGCAATTCAAACCATCTATAAAATGTGCCATATTTTTCTGTAAATTATTGTTGGAATGGCAACACAAGACACAAGACGGATATAAACATTCTACATACTGTACATAAGTACTGTATTTGTTTATTATGACAATAAATCAGCAAGATGGCATTAACAATATTAACATTCTGTTAAATCGATCCATGGATAGAAAGACTTGTAGTTCTTAAAAGATAAATGTTAGTACAAGTTATAGAAATTTTATATTAAAACCCCTCTTAATGTTTTCGTTTTAATAAAATTTGTAAAATTTTCAAACAAAACATAAAACTACTAGCCCACCATTGTAAATGTCAATAATTACACAATGCTCATGGTGCTGAACTCATAAAATCAGTCGCACCCAAGCGCCAGCAGAGGGTGACAAAACACCAAAAAAACACAAGTAACAAATGGACATGACACTGTGCTGTCATTTTAATCTGTTTGAGCGGAGCATGTGCGTTAAATGCGTCAAATATTTTAATGTGATCAATTAAAAAATTAGGGCTGTTAAACGATTAAAATTTTTAATCGAGTTAATTACAGCTTAAAAATTAATGAATCGTAATTAATCGCAATTAATCGCAATTCAAACCATCTATATTTTTCTGTAAATTATATATATATTCTGTAAAATAAATTGTTGGAATGGAAAGATAAGACACAAGATGGATATATACATTCAACATATGGTACATAAGGACTGTAGTGGGCATTTCACTCTAGTGTCATTTAAATCTGTCTATGCTGTCCTCACTCCGAAGCGTCTACTTTTTCCAAAGCTAGACAGCTAGTGAACGACGCCTTAATAATCAGACTTCTTCCTTTTTCATCTGATTTATTCACAAAATGGCCTCAAACCATTGTCCTCTTTAGACCGTCGTAAAACTACAAAAAAAAAGTACACAAGCATTGCATTAGCAACAACGTTAGCTTAGCACGCTATACAGGTTCACTAAACATAAACAAAAAGCGTCTCATACAAAAAATATAACATTTCGCTTACTAACAAAATATGTACATTCTTTACAACAACCATACTTACGGACAAATCTTGTCCAAGGATCATATAAGCACAACATTACAACGTAGGCGTCAGCCCAAGACGTAGTACAGCCATATTGAACTGGCAAGAAAACAATAAACCATGTCGCAAAGCGACCACGAGAGTTCGCTGTTAGACAGCACAAAAAGCCTTGCTGTAAAACTTACCAAAAGGCAGAATACTGTCTGAGCGGGACAAGTGCGTTAATTGCGTCAAATATTTTAACGTGATTAATTTAAAAAATTAATTACCGCCGTTAACGCGATAATTTTGACAGCCCTAAAAAAAATTAATTACCGGAATACCGCCCGTTAACGCGATAATTTTGACAGCCCCATATATATTATATTATATTATGTTATTTTATTTTTTAAATTTTATTTACTTTTGTTCCGTGAAGAATTCAGAAAGGGTTATTTGATTGTGGCTTTCTGTAAAACAATAAATTTTTACATTTAGGCACTCCTGCAATCGTCACACTTATTCTGTTACAAACTGACCCGGCCCCTCATCAGAGAAGGAAAAAGTTATGTGGCCCTCACAAGAAAAAGTTTGGGGACCCCTGGCTTAGATAATAACAATAACATGGAAACGTTTGAAATGCTGTTGGAAATGCCTATAATTCTACCCCAGTGTTTTTCCTCCTCAGTGACTCTTAAGCAAATTGTGTATCTTGTGAAATGTTGAGACAAAATAATCCCATCCTATCCACATTGTCTGGACAATCACAGAAAGAAAACAAAACCACCAGGCCTAGTTAGTGTTTTCTCGGACAAATCTCCACCGAGAACCCACCACGGCTTTAAGTCCATATAATTTAGCAATATCAGAGGGCATGCACCATATACTTAAGCGAGCCCGTGATGAGACAGGAATAGCCCTTCCATGTGCCCATTAAGAGTAAATAAGGGTTTGAGTGAAGCCAAACGTCATGGTATAACACTGCCTGGAAATCGACAGCACTTGCCGCACCCTAACCTTCTGGAAATCATTAGCAGCCTAGTGAGGGCCCCTCAGGAAAACCAAATTAAATCAGAAAGGGAAATTAATCGGAGTAGGTGTCGGTAGTTCTTTGCTGGTGGTTATGTTACATTTAAGGATGCAGTCACTAGGCCTTGGTGTAATTTTAAGAGTCCTTCATCGCTATTGACGCCTTTTCCATCCCCGCTTGAAGATTTAAAGGGAACCTGCTGTGTTCAGAACGGAGGTGTACCGTACGAGTTTCTGACGTAATTAGGGTTGTTCCGATCATGTTTTTTTGCTCCCGAGCCGATCCCGATCGTTTTAGTTTGAGTATCTGCCAATCCCGATATTTCCCCATCTGATTGCTTTTTTTTTTTTTTTTCCTCCCGATTCAATTCCAATCATTCCCGATAATTTTTCCCAATCATATACATTTTGGGAATGCATTAAGAAAAAAATGAATAAAACTGACGAATATATACATTCAACATACAGTACATGTATTTGTTTATTATGACAATAAAACCTCAACCATTTACATTATTAACATTCTTTCTGAGAGAGGGATCCACGGATAGAAAGACTTGTAATTCTTAAAGGATAAACGTGACTTTGTATATTGTGACTAAATATTGCCATTTAGTGTATTTATTGAGCTTTAAGTAAATGATACTGTAGCCATTTAACTGTTCTGCCCAAAAACATGATGGGAAGTGCAACCACGACCGTGCGTCGTGGTACCAATTGATATATCTTCTCTGCGTTGGGAAATAACATAGGGTGTTAAGAAAAAGATCAATTACTACCTTTCTTCCCCACATTGCTTCCCACGATATTTCTAATTGTTGAGAGAGGGATAGTAAGGCTTTAGCCAATTAAAAAAAGGCTCCAAAGGCTGCCAAAATTCACTCTACTCATTTTATGCTGCCTTTTAGCTCTATATATAGGTAAAACCGCGCCATTACAGATTGAACGCGACAACGCGTGAGTGGGTCGTGCAGCGCATGCGTTAATTGCGTTAAATATTTTAATGTGATAAATTTTTTTTAAAAATTAATTACTGCCGTTAACGGGATAAATTTGATAACCCTACCTTAAGCCTAAACTAAAGACTCTGGATGAGTGTAACATATTATGTCTGTAACGTTAAATACAATTAGAAAACGATTTAATTAAAAACTATATATATATATATATATCTATATATATATGTACAGTATATATGTATGTATGTATGTATATATATATATATATATATATATATATATATATATATATATTTTTTTTTTAAAAGGCATGTCCGATATTTATTTGCCGATTCCGATACTTTGAAAATGACGTGATCGGACCCGATCGATCGGGACATCTCGAGTATTTAGTAAGGGTGTAATGGTACATGTATTTGTATTGAACCGTTTCGGTACGGAGTACTCTGTTCGGAACGGAGGCGTACCGAACGAGTTTCTGACGTAATGTAACCCTTACTTTTCGAGGCCGTGAGTTGATCGGGTTACAGTTTCTTTGTGTAGATTATATTTACTCCGTCTTTTCTACTGTAATGAGGACCAACACGGTAGGACAGTAAGAAACGTCAACGGCGCGACAACGTGGCCGCCGTGAGAACGCAGTGAAACGCGGGCGTTAAAGTCAATCAGCTTATGCACACCAGTCGCAGTGCGGTCGCGTGTTGGACGCGTCCCAGAAGCGGCTCAACGCAACGCACGCGAAAAGAATGGCAGAGTTTATTATTTGACGCGAGACGCGGCCCTCCCGCGTCAATACTACTACCGGTAGCTAGGACCGTCACTCGTGTAAAAATACGGTGGATCCGGTCGATTTTCAGACTAATATGCAATCGTAACCCACCTTTTGAGTCCATCAGATCTCTTGAGTGGCACAGTTGACTTGTCTTTGTTGATTTACTGCTGTCTTCTCTGCTATAATAATAACCAACACGGCTCTGTGTTCAATACAAAACCCTCCTACCACAACAAAACAAGTAGGAACTAATATTCACATAGGAACTAAAGTTATACAACATAAATGAATACTACATCACATTTGTAAAATATAAACACATGATAAAATAAATAATAGCCCATTTAAATAAAATAAATTGAAATAAGCTAAAACACCTGTAATTAAATAATAAGAATAATACACAGATCCTGCTTACACAGTTAAATTGATTAACTTCTGTGTGGCGCTTTAACTTGAGAAAATCCACCAATAGAGCTTTTGAAAACCGTTCATAGGAAAAAAATGATTTATTGAGGCATTTCATTTGTAAAATACATGTTAAAATCTTTGTCATTGGGATTGCTTTTCTCTTTCTCTTATTTTTTTCTTTTTTCTTTCAGAAAGAAAGCTGACCAAAATCTGAAAGGCAAATTGTATTGTTGTGGGATTATTATCTTTAAATACCCGCTACTTTTTGAGCAGAATTCTAGCTTTGCATAGGCTAATGTTCCTATTTTTGAAAGCACAAAAGTGTGTAATAAACAACTAGCACATTTATATTTTGCATTTTGTTTTCTTACCGTACCAAAAATGAACCGAACCATGACCTCAAAACCGAGGGAGGTACCGAACTGAGATTTTTGTGTACCGTTACACCCAAAGTATTTAGTATGCTTTGATCTACGGAGGGCGCCATGTTTTACACGTGCATTGCATGCTGGGTGTGATGATGCCATTGGCCTGGACTGGGAGAATAGCTATGCTAGCTAGCAAGCGAAGCTAATATAGTACGACTGGCATAATTTTGTCACATTCTGCTGCTGGTCAGATTGTTTTGTTACAAAGATGTGGGATGAGTTCACAACTTCGTACCTGCATCCGATTCCAGCTCATGAGCAGTGTCTTTAAACCGATCCTAGGCGGCTTGTCGAGATATTGACTTGCTGGTATTTGACAGTTTGTATATCCCTTTGTTGCTAGTTGCATCATTGCCTTGATTTTTTTCATTTGTCTGCCTCTAGCCACAGGTTTCCCTCGATTTTTATTTATTTATTTTTTAATCTTTTTTTGATCTCGACCTACTGTCATCAACTCTTTTTGTGCCTTCCTTTTCGCGATCGGGTTGAGCGCAAAAGTGTGTTCAATAAACCCTTTTACGCAGTCCCTATGTTATTGTTGTCTGCTTAATGTCTGAAGTGAGCCACGTTTTCTAATTCCGTGGTCAAGCCAGCCGCACTTTCTTTTAAGTTGCGTATCCCTTTCAGATTTTACCGCACAGACTAGGCATGTGGGTTTCGATTACTTTATAAGGAAAATCATGACTAACGTCACGCGTATAGACCCTAGTCCTGTGGTGTATTCACCTTTATTCAATTGCTTTTTGCTGCTCGTTTTGTGAAATATCGACAGTGCTGTCCTGCTCATCTCTTTTACACTTGGGTTCAAATTTGGAAGGGCATGTTTATGTAGCTAACGAGTGACACTGGAAGTACGTCAGCACCGCGCAGTGACCTCACCGCATTGCATCGTCAACAACAATGGGGACTTATTAGTTAAACTAATTTTTCAAATTTCATAAAAACGAAAACATTGAGAGGGGTTTGAATATAAAACTATTATAACTCATACTAACATTTATCTTTTACGAACTACATGTCTTTCTGTCCGTGGTTCCATTTAATATTGTACTGAAAGTCCCTGTATAGTAAATTCATTTATTTTAAATACATTATACATTAAATACATTTGAAAATGGTAGCTGAAAAGGTGTGTAAAGACTGAAACATTGTAAACATTGTCTTCTCATCACATTTATCTTTATGCATTTCTCTGGAAAGGTGTCAGGATGAATGTCCATTTGGTACTTATGGCGCTGGCTGTACAAAGAAATGTCGCTGTCAGAACAACAGCAAATGCTACCACAGCTACGGAAACTGCTTGTGTGAGCCAGGCTTCACGGGCGAGACCTGTGATATCCGACTCTGTCCCAAAGGAAACTACGGCCTACTCTGTGACAGGAAGTGTCCATGCTATGCCCGGAATACACAAAGGTACGTGTATTACATGTCTAATATGAATTGCAGCAGGCTTTGCGAATGCACCGCTAACACTCCTAGTCCCAGAAATGTCATTAGCAACCATGCTAGCACTTTCCTTTGCCAAAATTTACACTTTATGAAGGATCGGTGCTTTCAAGACACGTCTGTTAAACTAACTGTTCGCTCATGTAAAGGAAAAAACTTGATTTGTTGTTGTTTTTTTGACTGTTTTTTGACTGTTTTGACTGAACTAATGTTGTTTTTCTTAGCCCTCTTCATTTTCATCTTCGTCTTTCACTTTTTTGGACGAAAATACTTACTGAATTTAGTTGTATTTTAGTCATTTCACAATGTGTTGGTCTTCATCCAGTTTGACATGAATTTCAAATGAACATTAAAAGACGAGTACATATGCAGTGTCTGCATGGACAACGCCAACTTTGTGAGGTACAACCGGAAGCAAGGAACATGACTACAAATACAGGCCGACTTTGCGCTCCCTCCACCTTGTCCAACCCTCTCTCTCTCCATTTTGTCCTACATTGTGTTTAAGGACAGCATTTAAAATACAACATTCAACACATAACATTGCTAGCTCAAGAATACATGCAACCTGATTCATTCCAATATGTTTTAAACAGACCAAATACGGGTTGTAGCACGGCATATGCCTTAAAGTTCTTCCCGTAACATAACATCAGAGTGACTTTCGGTTGCCACTGGTTGACACTGTTGGGTTGACGCAAATGACCACTACAGGACCCTTCAAGGTACGACTCTCACCAAGCACGGGAAGTTTGGCGCAGATATGTTGTATGTCTGCCAAGTTAGGACTGTTCAAAATTTGTGGTGAGACAAAATGGTCATTTTCACAACCTCAATATTTTTCATCAGGCACCTGAACACATCTCTTAAGGCTCCCCTGATGCAGGTTTGAGGTCAATTGTTTTTTTTTTTTCCTTGGAGGAGGAGCCTGTCTCGTAAAAAAGGGCGTTTCCAGTTCCTAATGGCCTAATGGGTAATTTCAATGCAGTCGTGCTCAAGCTGGGTTATCTCACATACATGCCAAATATGAAAAACACTGCACCTTGTATCAGGGAGTTACTGTATTGGCCCGAATATAAGATTTATTTATGTATTTTGCATTGAAATAAGACTGAAAAAGTGGGGGTCGTCTTATATTCGCGGTCTAGACATTATACCCATTCGTGACGCTAGATGGCGCCAGATAGCATTGAAGCGAATACTGAACTTGAGGAGGAATGTTCTGTCATGACAGATCTCAGCTACTCTCAAGTTTAACCAGTTTGCATTATTTTATTGCAGTGTTTTTCCTTATTCAGATTTGTTTCAAGACTACAGTTACAGTTAGACCTCACTTTGTTGGTAATGCAGTTATTGCAATTTTGTTGTTTTATCACAATAGATTGGTATATTTACGTTTCAAAAACCAGAAGTCATTCATTTTTTAATGTGATTGCACTTTAGTTGACATATTTAAATGTTCAGATATTAAGATTTGAATGAGGCAAAATTACATGCTTTTTCTCTCAAATATATTGTTATAATCATTTGTTTAAGATGTACTGTAATTATTTTCTGTATAAAAATAATTTGGTGTTCAAAAAGTCTTTTTTCAAACTTCAGTCTTGTAAAAGAGTGGGTCGTCTTATAATCAGGGCCGTCTTACATTCGGTTCAATCGGTATTAGTCATTGAATTTGGCGTGTTGCCACAAAAATGGCCGACTTTGGCACCCCAGCCACGTCAGGCCTGAGAATGAAAACTCCCCATTTTAATAACTTAAGATCTCATATGTCTTATGAACAGTCCCACCAATTTTGAGGACGATCCAATTTAATCCCTAAGTGCCAATGTCTCAGATATTCACCCTGTAACTCGATATAAATTTCACATTTAATCCAAAATACCCGATTTCCTGTATGGTTTGGAACAGGGCCGGCCCAGGCCATTTTGGGGCCCTAAGCAAAATAATGCCAAGGGGCCCATATTTTTGGCCCACCATTTCGTCACAGTGTACTGTGAAACCCATACATGCAATCCTACCCATATGTCCATATTTTGTATATTAATCAGATTTTGTTGCACTGCATACTTCAAACTTCTCACCCAAAATGATTGTCAGTATGTACGGTAGATGGCGCCAACCTTTTTCTAAAAGAGGAAAAGAAGTTAAGGAAGAACTTTTAAATTTTTAAGCTTGTAATCAAGTATCAAAACTCACCAAAGTCAAATCAAGCAAACTGTAGTAAACAAAATAGAATATAAATTAAACAATTTCACAGTCTCACTATGTACTGTACTGTCACAACCAGTACAACAGTACACAATTGTTGTATAAAGTGAACGTCAAATATCACAACAGCAAATAAAGTATATCCAGTTTAAAGCAGGTTCAACGTAACTCCCCAGGTTGCCAGATTGTAATGACAAGAAAATGGATGTTTGCATAGATAAACTGCAATGCGCGCCACATTATTCAAGATGCTCTATTAACAATGTATAAAATGAGGTTGCCAGATTGGGGGGCCCCTAGTGGTCAGGGGCCTTAAGCAGCTGCATAGTCTGCGTATAGGCTGGGCCAGCCATGGTTTGGAATATAGGTTAAAGACACTTTTGGAGCAGTTTTGCACAAGGTATCGACTCCCCAAATTTCATCGTTCTACGGTGAAAAAACCTAATAGGAGAGACCTTTTTGAAAAATTCAAGCAGGCACCGCTGAAAATTTTGTTACGATTTTTTCACAAGGTCGCAAGATTAGCGAAATTTACGCCAAGCCGCATGTATATACAAATTTTGGTGAGTGTTCAAGTGTGTTAAGGCCTCCAAAATGGCCAATTTAATTTGCCGTGAAAAAATAATAATAACACTTTAGATTACAACAGGGCTCTTGCGCCAGTTGGCGCTCGTGCCCTAAATTTAACGGACTATTTGCTGAAAGAAATTATACATGTATAATATCTTAAAATGACTTGATGCAAATTACCTTTGAATAAATATCAACTAGAGCTGAAACGAATACTCGAGCAACTCGAGTTTAAAAACTGATCCGAGTAATTTTATTCACCTCGAGTAATCGTTTAATTTTGACAGCTCTTAGCATCACGTTTTGCTCGGACTACTTTTAATGCGGGACAACGCGCTGATGTCACGTGCGTAGAGGAAGAAGCAAAAAAAAAAACAAACTTACTGCAGCCGACAACCGCTACAAACGACGCCGACGTTGCTAAATACTAGCCCGCACATGCTATGTTAGTTGCAGGTAGCAGCTGATGAGTCTCATAGAGATCACATGTATGTTGAACTAGATGCACAATGACAGACTAGGCCGCGTCTGGGCAGTGTTCGCAAACAGCCGCCATCTTAAAGCAGTAGAGCGCTAAGCGCTAATATATAAGATTAACGTTACTGTCACTACTAGCTCACCTTACGTTAGCCCTGCGGAGGGCTAGGTTTCAATTAATTAAGACCACTTTCGATGCGTGGCTAACGTGTCTTACATACAGGCTTTAATAATGTTGTGGAGTGATGAGGGTGTCAAATAAAAACTCAATAATGCTAACTATCAATTTTAGCTCAGTAGTCATTGCTGGATAAAACACCAAGTAGCACTAGTCCCTAATGTGCTCCAATACAGCCTGTATCATACATTTATTTTGAACACTGCAAAAACTCAAAATCCTATCAGGACTTACAGTTTAGACTAACTTAAAACTGAACTAGAACTTAAAAATGGCTTGACACAAATAGAAATTCAATTGAAACACGTGGGGAAAAAATCCTAACTTTTAAGTGATGTGTGTTAACAAGCGTAAAGGCATTTTTAGGTGTATATATATATATATATATATATATATACTTTTTTAAAAATAAGATCTAAAGGTTTTTTGAGTGAAAGCAGTGAATTAGTCTTTTTTTTTTAATTCTAGTTACATCTGAGATGCAATTGTTGGCTGTTTTCAACAATATACATCAAAAATAAAGACACTGATTGACTGAAAATGATAACGTCTTGTTTTCTCATGTATATCTATAATTGCTCTTCACCTAAAAATATATTTGTTTTATCCGATTACTCGATTAATCGATAGAATTTTCAGTCGATTACTCGGTTACTAAAATATTCGATAGCTGCAGCCCTAATATCAACGTAACAAACGCCCGAGGGCTGCTTCAGATTTATTGTATTGTTGCCACCAAGTTTGTTGTCCGATACATTCCGTTCTTCTTTCGGTCTGATTTTAAAGCCTTTTTAAAAATAAAAAATCTGTGTTTGTTTTTCATCAGCTGTCATCCAATGTCAGGCGAGTGTACATGTCTGCCTGGTTGGTCTGGCCTCTACTGCAATGAGACTTGTAGCCCAGGGTTCTATGGCGAATCCTGCCAACAGGTGTGCCAATGCCAGAATGGCGCGGACTGCCACAGTGTAACAGGAAAATGTGTCTGTGCTCCAGGCTTCACGGTAAACCTTTTCAATTAGAAAATTTACCTTATTTGGTTATTGCATCATTAAAAAGTCTTTGAGTAATCAGTCTTTTTTTGTTTTATTTTGTTTTCCAGGATTTAGACTGTTCAGTCCAATGTCCAGCAGGATCTCATGGTGTGAATTGCTCCTCCACCTGTAACTGCAAGAACAAAGCTGAGTGTTCACCCGTGGATGGGTCCTGCTTCTGTAAACCAGGTGAGTTGAAGAAAAGCCAAATAAATACAGAGCAATGATATTTGTTTTCAATGAATCCTATTACAGTACTGGTTTGAATTGTTGGATATCATCGTGAACTTGGAGAACGCTGCATATTTTTAGGTGGTACTTGTGCCAGGTTTTCACATAGCCTCAATTCCAGTGAAGTTAAGTGCGTTGTGGCGAGGGTGGTGAGTGAATGCTTCCGTCCCTGAGAAACATTTTCCGACCGTTTCTCTCAAACCATAGTGAAACAAAATCTGGATCCGTTCCAAAGGCTAATGCTACTCACTACTGCTCCCTAGGGAGAGCGGAACGATTTAATGCATGTGTAAATAATTATGATCCTTCTTTAAATCAGGGTGGCATGGAGTGGACTGTTCCATCAACTGCCCCAGTGGTACGTGGGGTCTTGGCTGTAACATGACCTGTCTGTGTGGGAATGGAGGTGCTTGTGATGCCGTGACTGGTCACTGTACTTGTGCTGCCGGCTGGAGAGGAAACAAATGTGAACTGCAATGCCAGGTGACGATACTTATAGTGGTGATATATTTTTCACTAATCAACATGACTGCATTTTTAGTGAGGGCAAAATTCAATGTAACAAAGATATACAGTGCTGGCCAAAAGTATTGGCACCCCTGCAATTCTGTCAGATAATGCTCAATTTCGCCCAGAAAATTGCAATTAAGAATGCTTTGGTAGTAATATCTTCATTTATTTTGCTTGCAATGAAATGAAAAAAAAAAAAAAAGTCATTATCATTTTACACAAAACTCCAAAAAATGGGCCGGACAAAAGTATTTGCATCCTTTGAAAAATCATGCGATGTGTGATTAACCGCACCTGTTACATACCTGTGGCACATAACAGGTGGTGGCAACAACTAAATCACTCTTGCAGCCAGTTAGAATGGATTAAAGTTGACTCGACCTCTGTCTTGTGTACTTTTGTGTACCACATTGAACATGGAGAAAAGAAAGAAGACCAAAGAACTGTCTGAGGACTTGAGAAGCAAAATTGTGAGGAAGCATGGGCAATTTCAAGGCTGCAAGTTCATCTCCAAAGACCTGAATGTTCCTGTATCTACCATGCGCAGTGTCATCAATAAGTGTAAACCCCATGGAACTGTGGCTAACCTCCCTAGATGTGGACGGAAAAGAAAAATTGATGAGGGAGTTCAACGAAGATTGTGTGGATGGTGGATAAAAGAACCTCGACTAACATCCAAACAAGAACAAGCTGTCCTGCAGTCCGACGGTACAACAGTGTCAACCCGTACTATCCCTTGGCGTCTGAATGAAAAGGGACTCGATGGTAGGATACCCAGGAAGACCACACTTCTGACCCAGAAACATTAAAAGCCAGGCTGGAGTCTGCCAAAACTTACCTGAGAAAGCCATAAACGTTTTGGAAGAATGTTCTCTGGTCAGATGAGACAAAAGTATAGGTTTTTGGGAAATGGAATCAACGTAGTTTGCTGGGACAAAAACAAAGCCTTCAAAGAAAAGAACACAGCCCCCACGGTCAAACATGGCGGAGGTTCCCTGATGTTTTGGGGTTGCTTTGCTGCCTCTGGCACTGGACTGCTTGACCGTGTGCGTGGCATTACGAAGTCTTAAGACTACCAACAAATTTTGCAGCATAATGTAGGGCCCAGTGTGAGAAATCTAGGTCTCCCTCAGAGGTCATGGGTCTTCCAGCAGGAAAATGACTCAAAACACACTAAAAAAAAAAGCACTAGAAAATGGTTTGAGAGAAAGCACTTGATACTTCTAAAGTGGCCAGCAATGAGTCCAGACCTGAATCCCTTAGAACACCTGTGGAGAGATCTGAAAATGGCACTTTGGAGAGGACACCCTTCAAATCTCAGAGACCTAGAGCAGTTGGCCAAAGAAGAATGGTATAAAATTCCAGCAAAGCATTGTAAGAAACTCATTGATGGATACCGGATGCGTTTGTTTGCAGTTATTTTCTCTAAAGGTTGTGCCACCAAATATTAGGCTGAGGGTGCCAATACTTTTGTCCGGCCCATTTTTAGAGTTTTGTGTAAAATGATAATGATTTAAGTTTTTTCATTGCAAGCAAAATAAATGAAGATATTACTTTCAAAGCATTTGTAATTGCTTTTCTGGGAGACATTGAGCATTATCTGACAGAATTGCAGGGGTGCCAATACTTTTGGCCAGCAGTGTATATGTGTGTGAGCGTACACATTTTCCTGTGGAGAAATACATCTCCGGTGTTTCATGGTCCACATGTTCAGTCCTCGTTTCTCGCTCAGTATTTGTTGTCGCTTTTGAAAGCTTAGGTTTAAAAAAAAATACCTATATCCGTCTTGTGTCTTTTTGACCCGTTAAAAATTAATTAATTTTTTTTGGTTCATTTCATTCATTTTTTGTTGTATTATTGCTTTACTGCTTTTATAAACAACTTTTTACCTGCAAATTCTGAATTTTAAAATTCAAACATGCGAAAGTCACTTACAGTACATGCAATGACATTTTTCAGACACCAGGAGGGGATGTGCCCCCCGGTCCCCCTTAACCTCCGTGTATGTGTGACATTAAACTGTGGCATTTTCTAGGATGGCACTTATGGTCATGACTGTAAAGAACGCTGTGACTGTAGTCATGCTGATGGATGTGATCACGCTACAGGGCACTGCCGCTGCCTGCCTGGATGGACAGGTCAGTGAAAACAGATGAGGTGGTTAAAGAGGGGTTACAAATGAAAGTCTCGTAAAGTCTATATTATTATGTTTATGTTGTATTTAGGGCTGTCAAATTTATTGTGTTAACGGGCGGTAATTCATTTTCTAAATGAATCACGTTAAAATATTTGACGCAATTAACGCACATGCCCCGCACAAACAGATTTAAATGACAGCACAGTGCCATTGGCCACTTGTTACTTGTGTTTTTTTGGAGTTTTGTCGCCCTCTGCTGGCGCTTGGGTGCGACTGATTTTATGGGTTTAAGCATTGTGTAATTATTGACATCAACAATGGCGAGCTACTAGTTTATTTTTTGATTGAAAAGTTTACAAATTTTATTAAAACGAAAACATTAAGAGGGGTTTTAATTAGGGCTGTCAAAATTATCGCGTTAACGGACGGATGGTAGTTAATTTTTTAAATGAATCTCGTTAAAATATTTGATGCAATAAACACACAAGCCCCGCTCAGACAGATTTAAATGACAGTACAGTGAAATGCCCACATGTTAATTGTGTTTCGTGGAGTTTTGCCGCCCTCTGCTGGCGCTTGGGTGCAACTGATTTTAAAGGCTTCAGCACCCGTGAGCATTGTGTAAGTAATTATTGACATCAACAATGGCGGGCTACTAGTTTATTTTTTGATTGAAAATTTTACAAATTTTATTCAAACGAAAACATTAAGAGGGGTTTTAATATAAAATTTCTATAACTTGTATTAACATTTATCTTTTAAGAGCTACAGGTCTTTCTATCCATGGATCGCTTTAACAGAATGTTAAAAATGTTAATGCCATCTTGTTGATTTTTTGTTATAATAAATAAAGTCCTTATGTACCGTATGTTGAATGTATATATCCATCTTGTGTCATATCTTTCCATTCCAACAATAATTTACAGAAACATATGGCATATTTTATAGACTGTTTGAATTGCGATTAAATACGATTAATTAATTTTTAAGCTGTAATTAACTCGATTAAAAATTTTAATCGTTTGACAGCCCTACTTTTAGCATAAAATTTCTATAACTTGTACTAACATTTATCTTTTAAAAACTAGTCTTTCTATCCATGGATCGCTTTAACAGAATGTTAATAATGTGAATGCCATCTTGTTGATTTATTGTTATAATAAACAAATACAGTACAGTATGTTGAATGTATATATCCGTCTTGTGTATTATCTTTCCATTCCAACAATAATTTACAGAAAAATATGGCATATTTTATAGATGGTTTGAATTGCGATTAATTGCGATTAATTAATTTTTAAGCTGTAATTAACTCGATGAAAAATTTTAACCGTTTGACAGCCCTAGTTGTATTATGTTATGTGTCTGTGAGCAGGTATCCACTGTGACAGTGTATGTGCAGAAGGACGCTGGGGCCCAAACTGCTCCCTAGCTTGTAACTGCAAGAACGGAGCATCCTGCTCTCCTGATGAAGGAACATGTGAGTGTGCACCAGGATACAGAGGCAGCACCTGTCAGAGGAGTAAGTATTGACATTTTGATGAAAAAATCCTTTCATTACTCACTGTTAAATAAGTAGAACTAGGTCTTCTTAAATTTGACACACCAGGGAAATCATTAATGATAGAAATTGGAGATAGAGCGATATATCGGGTCGATATTTGGAAATTTGACGTGTATCGGCATGTTTTTTAAAAAATCCAACCGGCCGATATTAAAAAGTCAATTTAAAACTAAGGATAAGGACTAGGGATCGGGCCATTTTTCAGAGGATCAAAATTGGGTGAGAAGGATCAATTTTTTAATTAGAAAAAAAAAAAACATTCTGCTTCATACTGGTACAGCCTCACTGCTCCTGCTGCTTTTCTTGGGCCAGCAGTGCAATGCGAATTTTGCTTGTTAAAGTTAACAATGTTTTACAGGCGTTGAAGCTTTGAACTTACCAGAGAAGCTTGGCAGCGCTACCTTCAAAGACGCCGAATGTGTGAATCATCGTTTAGCTTGTCAAACATTAGTGTGCTGTGGCAACTCATTGTGTGTGTGTGTTTTTTTGTTTTTTTTGTTTAAAAATACTTTGCATTATGGAGGCACGGAGGGACAGTAACATGTTTAAAACTTTGTTGTTGTTTTTTTTACAAGACTTCTTTTATAAGAGCTATTTATTTAACCTTTTATCCAACTTTGTAAGAGGTGTTTCTGAGTCTAAGAAATTCAGGCACTTCTAGAGCTATTATTTTTTATTTGTGTGTTTCAATAAACATCCTTCAGGCATTTCAAGGAAGTTCAGTGTTTGCATTATTCATTTTTTAAAAAAAATTTATGCCAATTTGTACACTTATATTGCTAAATAATATCGGCTCCAAAATGTGTTATCGGCCCCTCTAACTACTGTAATCGGTAAACTCATATCACTCAATCTCTAATAAAAATCCTGCCAGCTTCTAATGGTTAAAACATTCGGCAGTTATAAATCGATGTTTAAAAATCTGCCAGCTCTGAACACAAGATAGCTGCGAGCTAACGTGAAGGAATCTGACCTTCTAGCCAGTCTGCCGGAATTGTGGCAGCCGAACCGTCGGACCTGCGCTTGTGCAGCTCCAACAGCCCGGACACCGGCAATCCGGCCAGAAGGCCAAACTCCGTGCGTTCACCTTAGTGTTAACCCTTGGTACTGACTCCATTTTGAAAGGTTTAAAGAAGGCTCACTGAAAACAAGTTGACAATTTATTCAGGTCGACAGCGATCAAAACGGCAAGGCGAAGCAGAAACACTCAGGCAGGGAGGCAAGCTCGTTCCACGGTCACCATATCACACGTCAACAAAAGGTTCCCGAGGAAAAATGACAACGCTTTGTTAAACATTCAATCTTTTGAAAGCTCTCGCAGGGCGGGCATTAGGCAGGAAAAAGGGTGTGTTTGGGATTACTGTCTGTTTGTGGATTGGACAGGAGGATTCGGGAGTTACTGTTGTCCGGGCAACGAGGATTGTGGATTTTGCCACCTCAGTGACAAAGGGGCTCTTCGAGTCTTGTCAGTCGTGTTATCAGTTGGATATCGGGCGTTATTCGGTGCTCCTTGTGTTGGGACAGAGCGTCCTGCCATTTTTTCTGGACTGTCGAGGAGAACTGGTAGTGAGAGTCGGTGCGTCAATCTTGCGCATGACGCACACGTTGGGCTTCCGTGATAGGAAGGGGTTGTGTATCTTTTATGCCCTATGTTCTGCTTGTTTTCCTTAAACTATGGTATAAGTGCTATTTAATTTTATATTGTGTGTGTTAGAGTAACACAAACAGTCAAACAGCAAATACGAGAAATGATACTAGTCCCTAATTAATTATATTAAGTGTGTTAGAATAATGGTTGGTTCTTGCTCAGTAGTTGTTGTCGCTTTGGAAAGCTCAGGTTTGACACAATTATGTATATCCATCTTGCCTTTTCTGGATTTAGGTGGTTTTGGCTAAGCAAAGCAAATGACCGCCTACTGTGTCACATGATCTTTTCTAATAATAATTTTGACCCATTTTTTAAAAAATCATTTTTTGTTGTTTGTTTTATTGCTTTACAACTTTTATAGACAACATTTTACCAGCAAAGTCTTAATTTTAAATTATATACAGGAAAGTCAATTACATGCAATTACACTTTTCGGCCAGGGGGTGGCTATGTATGACATATTAAACATCCAATTCAAAGCGATGTTGTCTCCTTGCTTGGTACTGTAAGTTTTTGTAGACACAAATAATAGAGACACTTTATGGAAGTTCAAAGTAAATGTCATTGTCATGAATTTTTCACACATGTTCTGCTAGTTATGCAGCTACAATACTTTGCGTTACACAAAATATTACAATACTTACTTTAGGATTTTGTTTATTTCTTTGCAGTATGCTCTCCAGGTTACTTTGGTCACCGTTGTAGTCAGACATGTCCCCAGTGTGTCCACAGTAATGGTCCATGCCACCATGTTAGTGGACATTGTGACTGCCTACCGGGCTTTAAAGGGGGCCTTTGCAATGAGGGTGAGCAATACATTCCATATACTGCAATACTACTACTGTTTAGACAAATGACAATAAAAGACATGTCTTTTGTGTAGTGTGTCCCAGTGGTTACTACGGGAAGAGATGTGCCTCAAGATGTACGTGCACCAACAACGGCACTTGTAACCCTATCGATGGCTCCTGTCAGTGTTTTCCAGGATGGATCGGAAGTGATTGCTCTCAACGTCAGTTCACTCAACTGAATTATATGTAACATGCCATATTGCATTTGGTAGACTGTTCGTCACACTTTATAATGTTTTTTTCTGTGTTGCAGCATGTCCTCCGGCTCAATGGGGACCCAACTGCATCCATACATGTAATTGTCACAATGGAGCTTACTGCAGTGCCTATGATGGGGAATGCAAGTGCAGCCTAGGATGGACTGGCCTTTACTGCACACAACGTCAGTCCCATCATATGCACAGTTACAGCTGATGAATTTCTTTTTTTATTTTTTCCACAGACGTCACTATCAGTTGACGGGACACTGGGCTCAGGCCGCTCCATAGGGGGCCTATTTTCAAAAACTAAGCCGCTAACGACCTAAAACCAAAACAGACGCCTCCCTTAGGCATATATGAGTCTCCATGAGCAGGGACATCCAAAAATTCAGTCGTTCCCTAATAAAATTTGGATTCCTTTTTATAGTATAACAAAACTTAAAATTGCTGTAAAATTCTCAAATTTTACACTAGATGCACAAAGATCACCAAATGCAGAGATAATCACCAATATTTTCAGGATCAATAGCAATATTTAACATATCATATAGGTTTTTGCTTAAAGTAGCAACTTTTTTTTTTTTTTTTTAACAGCTAATAAATCCCTCAATTTTCACATCAGAAATGTAATACTTTAGGAAAGCATGCAGAATCATCTTAATTTTACTCAACAGAAGCAAAATTTGCATTGTTCTATATACAATCAACATATTTTGGTTGAATTCCGCTATTGTGTTGGGATACAAAATCCAACATGGCGGCCGTCACGAAACAAAGAGCTTTTTAAGTAGAAAATTCTTGAAAAATAAATGCTTAAATCGCGGACTTTCTATACATATAAATGTAAAACAGTCTAGATTATTGGATGAAAGGAAAAAAACGGTCAGTTATCGTTCATTTTACGTAAATATTTCAGTATTGTTTAATCCAACATGGCGGCCGGCACGGAACAAAGAGCTTTTTAAGTTGAAAATTCTTGCAAATAAATGCTTAAATCGTAGAATTTCTGTAGGTATGAACGTAAAACATCTAGACTCTTGGTTAAAAGCAAAAAACTGGCAGTTATCATTCATTTTACGTCCAGTTAATATTTCAAGCTAAAGTTAGGCTTAAAGAAATATATAACAATTACCTGAAATCCTCGACCAAATCACTCTTGAGACACTCCTGCCTCCTTGTATGCAGTAAAACCTTTGTCCTCTTTCCACCAAAACCCGGCATTAGAACGCAGCGTGTGTTTGAGTTTTATCACAGTGAATAGTGAAAGCCACTTCAACACTCTATGGGTCGGCCCCCTACGGGGAGGCGTGGCGCAAAGTCCGTGGTAGTTGTCTTGTCGACTGATGGTAGATTCTGTTTTTTCTTTGTTATATTTTTATTTTTGAGGCTTTGATATGTCTTGCAGGTTGTCCTTTAGGATTTTATGGGAAAGATTGCGCCCAGAAATGCCAGTGCCGGAACGGAGCAGACTGTGATCACATCTCTGGACAATGCACTTGCCGGACTGGCTTCATGGGGCAGCACTGTGAACAAAGTATGTAAACACTGCTTTGAGAACCAAATCATGTAAATTCTACAAATTGCCTTTCATTACTAGGTTATTTATAACAACTGATCTTAAAAATACATAGTTTATATGTCCACAAAAGAACCTAATTTTAGGAATGAATTAGGTTCAGGTAGTTGGCATTAGACTTCATAAGCTAGGTTCATTCTGCAGGTCTTAATGCACAATTCCGTTTTTTTGTCATCCCTATTTGAAGACAGCAAAGGTAGTTCTCCTAACTCGCTGAGCACTATTATAGAACTACGATCAAAATCATCTTCATTTTCAACCTCAAATTGAATTTTCGAAAATTTCACTGTTTTTGTAAGGGGAAAAAATCGCTAATTCGATTTTGCGTCTACAGTTAAATTTTCCGTTCCATAGCACCTTAGTCAACGTGACCCGGTAACAAGCAAGGTGTCAGGTGGTGACCATGTTGGACTTCGACATTTTACCCAGATAGCCGGAATCACGCCACCCAAACCACCGGAACCGCGCTAGCGCCATTCCAACAACCCGGGCAGGCGCAATCCCAACAACTCGGCCAAAATGCCAAACTCCACGCGTTCCCCTTAGTTTTAACCCTTTATACAGACTCCATTTTGAAAGCTTGAAAAAAGGCTTCCAAACACAAGCTGGCATCTTATTCCAAGTCGACAGCAAGTTAAAAACAGCAGACGGACCCAGACGGAGAGGAAAGCTGGATTCAGGGTCAACAAAAGATTCCTGAGCAAAATGACAATGATTAGTTAAAATTTCAGTCTTTTAAAGGCTCTGGTGAGGTGGGCTGGCGTCCGGAAGAAGGTTGTGTTTGGGCGTTGTTTGGGGTTATTGTCTGTTGTGGATTGGGCAGATGAGTTCGGGCGTTACTGTTGTTAGGGCAACAAGATTTTGCCTGCTTCAACACCACGTGAGTGCTAAGTGTCACCTTCTCAGTCACGGGTTCCTCCGTTATCAGATGTTCCTTGTGGGAGGAGAGGATGTTCTTTCATTGTTCTGGACTGCCCATTGTTGGTTACCAGAAGAGCTGATGGTGGGATTTGTTGTCTAGACCTAGCTTGTAGATGTCTTGGCCATCCCCTGCTTGTCTCGCTCCATCATCAATCTCGCTCAGTCAGCTGCGTGACGTGCGTTGGGCTTCCTTGGTCAGCAGGCATCCTGTAGTTGTTATCGCACTTCAGATATATTCTACTTGTTTTCATAAACTGTGATTTAAAAGCTATTTATTTTATATTGGGTATGTTAGAGTAATATAAACAGTCAAACAGTAAATATGGGAAAGGATTCTATTCCATTCAACTCCAAAAAAATAGCGTTTTTAACACATATATTTAATTCTCAAAGTTAATACGCTATATAATAGAATAGAATAGAATAGAATAGAATAGCTTTGTGATGTCATTATACAGTTGTACAATGAAATTGTGGAGCATCTCCCTTTACAGTGCAGGATAAGTTAAAATCTCAAAAGTGACTTGCAATTATAAAAGTATAAAGTATAAATCAAGGGTCCCCAAACTTTTTCCTGTGAGGGCCACATAACTTTTCCCTTCTCTGATAAGGGGCCGGGGTCAGTTTGTAACAGAAAAGGTGTGACGATTGGAGTAGTGCCTAAATGTAAAAATGTATTGTTTTTCAGAAAGCCACAATCAAATAACCCTTTTTGGATTCTTCACGGAACAAAAGTAAATATAATATAATCTAATATATTATATTATATTACATTATATTATATTATATTATTTTATAATATAATTAGGGCTGTCAAAATTATCGCGTTAACGAGCGGTAATTAATTTTTTAAATTAATGCCGTTAAAATATTTGACGCAATTAACGCACAAATGCCCTGCTCAAACAGATTAAAATGACAGCACAGTGTAAGCTGTACCTGATGTGTTTTTCGGAGTTTTGCCGCCCTCTGCTGGCGCTTGGGTGCGACTGATTTTATAGGCTTCAGCACCCATGAGCATAGTGTAAGTAATTATTGACATCAACAATGGCGGGTTACTAGTTTATTTTTTGATTGAAATTTTTACAAATTTTATTCAAACGAAAACATGAAGAGGGGTTTTAATATAAAATTTCTATAACTTGTACTAAAATTTATCTTTTAAGAACTACAAGTCTTTCTATCCATGGATCGCTTTAACAGAATGTTAATAATGGTAATGCCATCTTGTTGATTTATTGTTATAATAAAGAAATACAGTACTTATGTACCGTATGTTGAATGTATATATCCATCTTGTGTCTTATCTTTCCATTCCAACAATAATTTACAGAAAAATATGGCATATTTTATAGATGGTTTGAATTGCGATTAATTTCGATTAATTAATTTTTAAGCTGTAATTAACTCGATTAAAATTTTTAATCGTTTGACATCCCTAAATATAATATAATATGATAACCAAATACCTCTCTCTGGGTTCTTCACAGAAAAAAAGCCAGGAATTAAATAACACTATTGGAAAAATATATATATATATTGTTCAGGGGGCCGGACCAAATGTGCAGGCGGGCCGTATTCAGCCTGCGGGCCATAGTGTGGGACCCCTGGTCTAAATAAATATAGTCCTATGTTCAGGCAATGCAAATAATCGAAGTGAAGAAGCAGCAATTTGACCGTGAAGGCATTGAATATTGCACGTTAATATTGCACATTAGTAATAATTGCACATAGAATATGTGTTAATTGAAGGGAAGTAGCAGCAGTTTGACAGTGAAGGCATTGAATACTGCACGTTAATATTGCACGTACATAAACATTGCACATAGAATATTGCATGTAAATGAATATGTGGTGTTACATATGGCAGATCGGGGTGGAGATGGCTTTAGAAATTGTTTCAATGTGTTTTGTTTTTAAGATTAATTTTTCACAACAACAAAAAAATCAACCAAAACACTTTTTTTTCCTCTCCAACACCAAGGGGTGCTGCAGCACCCCACTTCCTGCACCACTGTATACCGGTACTTTTCTAGCAATTCACTAGCACTTTCAACTTTCAAGAAGAATTCATGGCATTTTCCACCTTAAAAAAGTTTCATTGAACTTGAAAAATATAAAAAATCATTATAGAATCAACTTTTGCTCACATTTTATTACAGAGTGCCCACCCGGCTCATACGGCTACGGCTGCCGGCAGGTTTGTGACTGTCTAAATAACTCCACCTGTGATCACATCACTGGCACGTGCTACTGCAACAATGGCTGGAAGGGAGCCCGCTGTGACCAAGGTGAAGATACGCACAGTTGATCTTCTATTGTACGATCTAACATCATTCCTTCATGCACGAAAGGCTTAACATGGATCCGGAATTCTCATTCTCCTCTCGTAGCGGGTGTTATCGTCGACAGCCTCAACACTTTCTCCAGCACTGCGGTGCATGTGGACACCTACCAAATCGGAGCAATTGCAGGAATTATTGTGCTGGTCCTGCTTGTGCTCTTCCTCCTCCTTCTTTTCATCATCTACAGGAAGAAACAGAAAGGAAAAGAACCTCCAATGCCAGCAGTGACTTACACTCCTGCCATGAGGGTGACCACTGACTACACCATCACAGGTACTATCCAGGGACTTTGTCAACACAAGAAATTATAGAGTGGCTGTATATTAGTTTTCGCTGATTGTTTGTTTTACTACTTTAATGGGTGTAAACGCTTAAATTGTTTTTTGAGATTTAGACAGAGGTGGTAGTAACACGTTATATTTCCTTTAGTAACTTTTTGAGTAATAATAATTTTACCAAGCCGTACATTTTACTTAAGTGGATTTGTGAAGATGAAACAGTACTCTTACTACACTTCTACTTTGGGCTACACTAGTCATTAGAGTAATAGATTTTAATAGAACAATTGGCTAACTTGCATAGCAAAAGTCCGCTAGCTTAAATGCTATAAAATGCAAACTTTTTATTTTTACAATGCTCTTAATAAAGGGTTCAAACACATTTTCCCACAAAAAAACGACTAAATTACGAATGCATGAAAAACACATTAGCTCAAACAAAAACTTACCTTTTGTTGCTCTTAGCAGGGAGCGGCTGGATTCAACCATTTTAAATGTGTTATAACATATTCACTGTTGCCACTGGAGGGCAGTTAATCCAGCCAAATCAATAAATCTAATTGCAGACACTTTCAAAACAAACCATTACAACACCACTCCAATTAAATGAATACTCGAAACAGCAAAATTTGATTCAAAGCTTTTTTTCTAATAAAAAAAACTCGAGTTAAGGTATTAATCGTTGCATTACTAAACTCATGCAGTGCATGCTGTATTCATGATTTCCACATTGTTCAATTTTCAGATGCTCATCTACCACGTGATGTTCACCCCAGTAACTACTTCTCCAACCCCAGCTACCACACTCTAACTCAGTGCACCACCCCACAACATAATTCTCCATATGGAAAAGTATTAATTTTTTTTCTTTTATGTATTCTATAGCTGGTTGTTACGTTTAAATCTTTTTTTTTTTTTTTTTTTGCACTATTCAGGCTAAGAACAACTTGTTTGTGAACTTGAAGAATGTGGACGAAAGGAAAAGATATCCTCTTTCTGATGCTACTGGCACATTACCTGCAGGATGGAAACATCGGGACTGCTTTAATGAACTTGGTGAGAAATAAACTACAACTTTCTTGAAGTGGAACTGTTCACTCAAAATATATAGGTGAAAAGGTTACACGGGTTGTAGATTTATTGTGCATGGAACATACCGTATTTTTCGGACTACAAGTCGCTCCTGAGTATAAGTCGATCCAGCCATAAAATGCCCAACGAAGAGAAAAAAAACATATACAAGTCGCACCGGAGTATAAGTCGAATTTTGGGGGGAAATTGACTTGATAAAATCCAACACATAGAACGGACATGTCATCTTGAAAGGCAATTTAATATAAAAATACAATACAGAACAACATGCTAAACAAATGTACAGTGTACAGTGTATGAACAACAAAATGTGAATATACTGTCCTACGTTACGGCCTGTCCTGGCTATACAGCGAACTCCCAAAAGGCAATGCTGGACGTCCGTATAATTTGCTGAGTCAATTTGGTCCTCGATAGAAAACAGGTTCGCATCAACGTAAATAAATGATAATTAGGTACTATTAGTAATAAGTAACAGGTTAGCATGCGTTCACTATCATTAGCACATCGTTCAAACAACCACACAACTAGCTCTCAGTGTCCGATCGCGGGTGGAAAACACACAACAACAACAGAAAAGATGATACACGCAGGCGTTGCCTCTGTAGAGATGATTTAAAAGCATAAACAATGAAAGTAGGTTCGCATCCTTCTATTCTCTCTAGCTAACTCGCCCACTCACTCACTCAGAGCTACGTAGCTGTCCGTCGTCTTCTGGCGTGTCACGTAAACAAGTGCGAGTGCGCCTTCACGTGGGCGTGAAAGCGCCACAAACTAAATGCATCCATTTCAAGATAAAAAAGTCAATAATACAATTGAACATACACTGCCAAAGGCAGAACGCGAACGTGGCCATAGCTATAAAGAGTTATTCAGATAACTATAGCATAATAACATGCTAACAACTTTACAAAACCATCAGTGTCACTGCAAAACACCAAAATAACATGTGAAATTATATCATAATGTGTTAATAATTCCACACATAAGTCGCTCCTGAGTATAAGTCGCACCCCCAGCCAAAATATGAAAAAAAACGCGACTTATAGTCCGAAAAATGCGGTACATTGGACCATGGACTTCATAACCTATTGACATGACACGGAAAATGGGCCGATTCGTAGGGGGGCCTATTTTCAAAAACTTCAAATTCAAATATTTGCAAAACCAAAGCTGCTACCGACTTAAAACCAAAACAGGCACCTGCCTTAGCCAAATTTGAGTCTCCATGAGCAGCGGCATAAACAAATTCATAGTCGTTCCCTTATAAAATCCCAATTAATTATATTCTATATAAGTATAACAGAATTTAAAATGGTTATAAAAGTCTCAGATTTTACACTAGATGCACAGAAAGCACCAATGCAGAGATGATCACCTATATTTTCAGGATCAATAGCAATATTTAACATATCAGATAGGTTTTTGACCAAAATAGCAACGTAATTTTTTTTGACTGCAAGTTTCCAACAGCTAATAAATCACTCAATTCAACATCAGAAACTTAATACTTGAGGAAAACATGCAGAATCAATTATAAATAAAATGTAAATAGATTATTAATAAATTCTATATACAATCACAACTTATTATTGAATAGAATAGCCCTTTATTATCATTATACCACTAAATACTGTTAGTGAATGAGGCTAGCGGGCGCCATATGTAAACAGCTTTTTTGGGGAAAATTCTTGTGAATAAATTAGGGCTGCAGCTATCGAATATTTTAGTAATCGAGTAATCGACTGAAAATTCTATCGATTAATCGAGTAATCGGATAAAACAAATATATTTTTAGGTGAAGAGCAATTATAAATATACATGAGAAAACAAGACATTTCATCTAATTTTGAACCATTTTCAGTCAATCAATGTCTTTATTTTCGATGTATATTGTTGAAAACAGCCAACAATTGCATCTCAGATGTAACTAGAATTAAAAAAAAAAAAAAAAAAAAAAAAAAAAAGACTAATTCACTGCTTTCACTCAAAAAACTTTAGATCTTATTACAAAAAAATATATATATATCTTACCTAAAAATGCCGTTACGCTTGATAACACACAACACTTAAAAGTTTGGATTTTTTTCCCCACGTCTTTCAATTGAATTTCTCTTTGTGTCAAGCCATTTTTAAGTTCTAGTTAAGTTTTAAGTTAGTCTAAACTGTAAGTCCTGATAGGATTTAGAGTTTTTGCAGTGTTCAAAATAAATGTATGATACAGGCTGTACTGGAGCACATTAGCACCAGTGCTACTTGGTGTTTTATCCAGCAATGACTACTGAGCTAAAATTGATAGTTAGCATGATTAAGTTTTTATTTTACACCCTCATCACTCCACAATGCTATGTTATGTTAAAGCCTGTATGTAAGACACGTTAGCCAAGCATCGACAGTGGTCATAATTAATAGAAACCTAGCCCTCCGCAGGGCTAACGTGACTTCAGAACAGGAACGTTAATCTTATTTATTAGCGCTTAGCGCTCTTTATTAGCGCTTAGTGCTCTACTGCTTTAAGATGGCGGCTGTTTACTAAAGCTGCCCAGACGCGGCCGAGTCTGTCATTTAGCATCTAGTTCAACATACATGTGATCTCTATGAGACGCATCAGACGCTACCTGTACCAACGTAGCATCGTATGGGCTCTTATTTAGCAACGTCGGCGTTGTTTGTGGCGGCTGTCGGCTGCAGTAAGTTTTTTTTTTTCCCCCTTCTTCCTCTCCGCACGTGACAGCGCGTTGTCCCGCATTAAAAGTAGTCCGAGCAAAACGTGATGCTGAGAGCTGTCAAAATAAACGATTACTCGAGGTGAATAAAATTACTCGGATCAGTTTTTAAACTCGAGTTACTCGAGTTGCTCGAGTACTCGTTTCAGCTCTAGAATAAATGCTTAAATCCCCGAATTCTTCATATACATGGACGTACAAACGTCTCCATTCTTGGTTAAAAGCAAAGAAACTGTGAAGTTAGCTTTTATTTTACGTATATTGACGAAGTACCATGCTACTATGTTCGCGAATGAGGCTAGCGGGTGCCATATGTCAACAGAGCTTTTCTGGTGAAAAGTCTTGTGAATAAATGCTTAAATCCCCGGATTCTTCATAGATATGGACATAAAACAGTCTTGATTCTTGGTTAAAAGCAAAAGAACGTGGAGTTAGCGTTTATTTTACGTATATTGACAAAGTACCATGCTACTATGTTAGCGAATGAGGCTAGCGGGTGCCATATGTAGACAGAGCTTTTTGGGGGAAAATTTTGGTGAATTGATTCTAAACTCCCCGAATTCTTCCTAGATGTGGACGTAAAACAGTCTCGATTCTTCGTTAAAAGCAAAGAAACCATGAAGTTAGCGTTTACTTTACGTATATTAACGAAGAACCGTGCTACTACGTTAGCGAATGAGGCTAGCGGGCACCTAGCGTAAAAGGAGCTTTTCTGGCAAAAATTCGGGTGAATAAATGCTTAAATCCTCGAATTCTTCCTAGATATGGACGTAAAACAGTCTCAATTCTTGGTTAAAAGCAAAGAAACCGTGAAGTTAGTGTTTATTTTACGTATATTGACAAAGTACCATGCTACTTTGTTAGCGAATGAAGTTAGCGGGCGCCATATGTAAACAGAGCTTTTCTGGTGAAAATTCTTTGGAATAAATGCTTAAATCCCTGAATTCTTCATAGATATGGAGGTAAAACAGTCTCAATTCTTGGTTAAAAGCAAAGAAACCATGAATTTAGTGTTTATTTTACGTATATTGACGAAGAACCGTGCTACTATGTTCGCGAATGAGGCTAGCGGGCGCCATATGTAAACAGAGCTTTTTGGTGAAAATTCTTCTGAATGAATGCTTAAATCCCCGGATTCTACATAGATATGGACGTAAAACAGTCTTGATTCTTGGTTAAAAGGAAAAAAAAAAAAAAACGTGGAGTTAGCGTTTATTTTAAGTATAATGACAAAGTACCATGCTACTATGTTAGCGAATGAGGCTAGCGGGTGCCATATGTCAACAGAGCTTTTTTGGGAAAAATTCTTGTAAATAAATGCTTAAATCCCCGGATTCTTCATCGATATGGACGTAAAACAGTCTCGACTCTTGGTTAAAAGCATAAAAAAACTGTGAAGTTAGCGTTTATTTTACGTATATTGACGAAGAACGATGCTACTGTGTTAGCGAATGAGGCTAGCGGGCACCTGACGTAAAAGGAGCTTTTCTGTTGAAAATTCTGGTGAATAAATGCTTAAATCCCCGAATTCTTCCTAGATTTGGACGTAAAACAGTCTCGATTCTTGGTTAAAAGCAAAGAAACCATGAAGTTAGCATTAATTTTATGTGTATTGACGAAGTACCGTGCTACTATACTAGCGAATGAGGCTAGCGCCATATGTAAACAGAGCTTTTCTGGTAAAAATTTTTGTAAATCAATGCTTAAAGTGCCTGTGACACGAAAAAGCATGTTTATTTCATAATACACGCGGTATTTTATGCCCCTGAATGATATGGACCGCTTGGATGTGTGTGGAAGCGATCGCTATATTTATTTAGTTTTTTTAATCCCGCGCCATGAAAATGAGTGACTTCCGGCTTCGGTCTTGCATTGAGGAGGAGGGCGCTGTGACGTGCACGGTAGAAGACGTTCTCTTCACTATACAGTGTACTGTTGTGTATGAGGACGAAGGATTCAGCTGATTTTGCGGATTAATACTTTTATTTTTTGCATCACGCCAGCCAAACGGCTGCAGAACAATCATTCTGTATGCGGGAGAGGCGTATGCGCCTTTTTGGAGTTTCAAAAGGTTCCCATTCACCGTGGATATTTACTGTGGGACCATTGGACTTACAAGGAAGTGAGTAAACATCTTGTTTTGTATTATGTCAAATACGAATACAGTGATTACAAAGTAAACACTATAAAATTCCTTTAAATAAAGGGCTACTTACGTTTGATCATTGATAGGCATGTAAAAAGCTATCCTCATGCTCATTAGCAGTTAGCTGTTAGCGCGTTAGCTACACAACAACTCCAGCCACCCTCCTCCAGGGAACGAACTGTAAATTGCTCTCCGCCGGGCGGTTTGCCGATCCGCAAAGAAACTCGACAACCGGGTCGTCATGTCAAATAATCCAGGCTAGTTATGTGTGATTTTCCACTTCGAAGACTTTGAAACATCCCTCGGTTCGGGTTAGCATGTCGGCTAGCTGTCACTCCTTCTGGTCTGTTTACATTCTCCGAAGCCTGGGAAGGGAAATTACATATGTCCGATTTAGGTGTTCATAAAATATCGTTCGGGAGGTGTGACAGTAAAGGTGAAGTCGACTGTTTTGACCATTATGGAGTAATTTTGCCATTTCGTCTTGAATAAATGGATTTTTATTATTTTATATTCCATTTAGCACAAGATTGTTATTTGTCATGACCATGCCATTTATTTAGCAATTGGGGAAAGTACTTGGGTAAAAAGAATATCCTGTAAAAATATTGAAGTAAAGAGACAGAAACAATGACATTTTGCCGCTCTCTTTGTCGCGTTTTCCTCATTGTGAATAGTTCCCCCTCGACGGGCTGACTCGTCCTTCTCAAAACATTTATATAGCTATTGGGGAAAAATACTTGGATAAAAAGAATATCCTGTAAAAATATTGGGAGTAGAGAGACTGAAACAATGACATTTTGCAGCTCTCTTCGTCGCGTTTTCCTCGTTCTGAATAATTCCCCCTCAATGGGCTGAATAGTAAAACCGATGAGCCTAGTCTACCGCTGACGTCATCCACCGGTTGGGGACGCTAAAGCCCTATAATGGTAGGCGTGGCTAAAAAAGATTAAAAGACTAATTTCTCGTCATCTGCGCTTTGCTAAATTGTTGTATATAGTCGAATCGTCTCAAAATATGATTCTAATTCACATAATAATGCCATTTAAGACTTTTTTTCTGGTGTCATATGCTCTTTAAATCCCCGAATTCTTCATAGATATGGACGCAAAACAGTCTCGATTCTTGGTCAAAAGCAGAGAAACTGTAAAGTTAGCGTTTATTGTACGTATATTGACGAAATACCATGCTACTATGTTAGCGAATGAGGCTAGCGGGTGCCTTATGTCAACAGAGCTTTTTTGGGGAAAATTCTTGTGAATAAATGCTTAAATCCCCGGATTTTTCATCGATATGGACGTAAAACAGTCTCGACTCTTGGTTAAAAGCAAAAAAAAACTGTAAAGTTAGCGTTTATTTTACGTATATTGACGAAGAACGATGCTACTGTGTTAGCGAATGAGGCTAGCGGGCACCTGATGTAAAAGGAGCTTTTCTGGCAAAAATTCTGGTGAATAAATGCTTAAATCCCCGAATTCTTCCTTGATTTGGACGTAAAACAGTCTCGATTCTTGGTTAAAAGCAAAGAAACCATGAAGTTAGCATTAATTTTATGTGTATTGACGAAGTACCATGCTACTATACTAGCGAATGAGGCTAGCGCCATATGTAAACAGAGCTTTTCTGGTAAAAATTCTTGTGAATCAATGCTTAAATCCCTGAATTCTTCATAGATATGGACGCAAAACAGTCTCGATTCTTGGTTAAAAGCAGAGAAACTGTGAAGTTAGCGTTTATTGTACGTATATTGACGAAAAACCATGCTACTGTGTTAGCGAATGAGGCTAGCGGGTGCCTTATGTAAACAGAGCTTTTCTGTTGAAAATTCTTATGAAGAAATGCTTAAATCCCCAAGTTCTTCCTAGATATTGACGCAAAGCAGTCTCGATTCCTGGTTAAAAGAAAAGATACCATGCAGGTAGCATTTATTTCACGTAATTATTTCCAGCTATGAGGCTAGTCGTTCCATGTGTAAACAAAGAAGAAAATTCCTGCGAATAAATGCTTCAATCACGCATACATGGTACGAAAAATATAATATTTACCTTAAATCCAAGTTTAAATCCGACATGAGCGTGTGCCGTCTTCGGCTATTACTAAATGAAGCTCGGCCCCTATTGATGAGGCGTTGCGCAAAGAATGACGAGGTGTCAGGTCAATAGCTTTTTGAAGTCTATGATTGTGGTTAGCTAAAATTTGAAAATTATGTTTGTCCGAACGACAAAGTAGTCAGTGCTTCCTTCATTCACTGAATTTGGGTTCCTCCTGCAAACTAGGAGCCTACGGAGTAGACAGAAGATGCATGGGGAAATCTTTGCGAGGTAAAGGTTAGAAATGATAAGTTTTTCCATTTCAATATTTTTCTTTTTTTTTAACATTGGCTGCTTTGTTGAATTGTACAGATCTGGTAAAAGGCATTCCGTATCATGGAAGTTCCAGCTCACTGAACAGTTCTGAAAATCCATATGCCACCATCAAGGACCCCCCATTACTGACAACGAAAAACACTGAATGCGGCTACGTAGAAATGAAGTCACCTGCCAGAAGGGATTCACCTTATGCTGAAATTGCGAACGGCAGCAATCTAACCAATAACAGGAATGTCTATGAAATTGGTGAGCTACCGTTTGTCATTACCAGTTGCAATATTAGAAACGGGCTATGATGGTCAAGGTTTTTAGAACAGTAGGCTAAGGCTGAAATTATGATTATAATAAACTTTTGTGAAAATATGGTTGAGTGTATCGCAGTTAAGGCTATATGCATTCTGCATTTGCTCAAGGTTGTATTTTAATAACGCATGTTTTTTTTCCACAGATTATTAAATGGCCAATGGTCAGTTATGTACTAAAATAGAAAAATGGCAACTACAGTGGTATGAAAAAGTGTCTGAACCTTTCGGAATTTCTCACATTTCTGCTTAAAATCACCATCAAATGTGATCGGATCTTTGTCAAAATCATACAGATGAAAAAAACAGTGTCTTCTTCAACTAAAACCACCCAAACATGTATAGGTTTTCATATTTTAATGAGGATAGTATGCAATCAATGACAGAAAGGGGAAAAATAAGTAAGTGAACCATCACATTTGATATTTTGTGCCCTCCCCGTTGGCAACAATAACTTCAACCAGACGCTTCCTGTACCTGCAGATCAGTCTGGCACATCGATCTTGGCCCATTCTTCTCTCCAAAACTTCTGTAGTTCAGTCAGATTCCTGGGATGTCTGCCATGAATTGCTGTCTTTAGTCATGCCACATCATCTCAATGGGGTTCAAGTCTGGACTTTGATTTGGCCACTCAGAATGTGTATTTTGTTCTTTTGAAACCATTCTGAAGTTGATTTACTTCTGTGTTTTGGATCATTGTCTTGTTGCAGCATCCATCCTCTTGTTAGATCCAACTGTCTGATAGACGGCCTCAGGTTTCCTGCAAAACATCCTGGTAAACCCTTGAATACATTCTTCCGTTAATGATTGAAAGTTGTCCAGGCCCTGAGGCAGCAAAACAGCCCCAAATCATGATACTCCCTCCACCATGCTTCACGGTGGGGATGAGGTGTTGATGTTGGTGAGCTGTTCCATTTTTCCTCCACACATGATGTTGTGTGTTACTCCCAAACAATTCAACTTTGGTTTCATCAGTCCGCAAAATATTCTTCAAAATATCATTTCTGTGGAGTGTCCAAGTGCCTTTTTTGCGAACATTAAACGAGCAACAATGTGTTTTTTTTAGAGCTGTCAAAATTATCGCGTTAACGGGCGGTAATTAATTAATCACGTTAAAATATTTGACACAATTAACGCACATGCCCCGCTCAAACAGATTAAAATGACAGCAAAGTGCAATGTCCACTTGTTACTTGTGTTTTTTGGAGTTTTGTTGCCCTCTGCTGGCGCTTGGGTGCAACTGATTTTATGGGCTTCAGCACCCGTGGGCATTGCGTAATTATTGACATCAACAATGGCGGGCTACTAGTTTATTTTTTGATTGAAAATTTTACAAATTTTATTAAAACGAAAACATTAAGAGGGGTTTTAATACACAATTTCTATAACTTGTATTAACGTTTATCTTTGAAGAACTACAAGTCTTTCTATCCATGGATCGCTTTAACAGAATGTTAATAATGTTAATGCCATCTTGTTGATTTATTGTTATCATAAACAAATACAGTATAATGCACCGTATGTTGAATGTATATATCCATCTTGTGTCTTATCTTTTCATTCCAACAATAATTTACAGAAAAATATGGCATATTTTATAGATGGCTTGAATTGCGATTAATTACGATTAATTAATTTTTAAGCTGTAATTAACGTGATTAAAAATTTTAATCGTTTGACAGTCCTATTTTTTTTAAAGGCCAGAGGCTTCCTCCGTGGAATCCTCCCATGAACACCATTCTTGGCAATAGTTTAACATATAGTTGATCTGTGTACATAGACATTGGACTGTGCCAGTGATTTCTGTAAGTCTTTAGCAGACACTCTGGGGTTCTTTTTTACCTCTCCAAGTATTCTGCGCTGAACTGTTTGCGTCATCTTTGGTGGACAGCCACTCCACAGCAACAGTGCCAAACTCTCTCCATTTGTAGACAACTTCTGTGACTGTCCAAAAGTGTCCATTGGTGAACATCCAGACTTTTAGAGATGGTTTTGTACCCTTTCCCAGCTTTATACAAATCAACAGTCTTAGCAGGTCTTCAGACAGCTCTTTTGACCGAGACAATGCTTCTCATCGAGACAATTCTTACCAGGTGTGTGTTTTAACATGGGCAGGGCAGCTTTAAACCACTCATCAGTGATTTGGCACACACTTGACTTGAATTGTTTGGTAAAAAATGGCTTCAATTGCTCTTTTTAGTCTACTTAGGCAGTGGGTTCACTTACTTATTTTTTCCCCTTCTGTCATTGTTTGCATACTATCCTCATGAAAATATGAAAACCTATAAATGGTGGTTTTAGTTAAAGCAGACACTGTTTTTTCATCTGTGTGATTTTGACAAAGATCACATTTGATGGTGATTTTATACAGATATATGAGAAATTCCAAGCATCAGATACTTTTTCATACCACTGTATATTTGCCGAAGTGTTAGTTTTTTTCAGCGCTTCTTTTGTTTGATATCAAAATAGCACTTTTGTCACTCTTGTATACACTATAATAGATAATGTAGTTGTTTAATGTGATGTTTCTGTCATCAGAGCCCACTGTAAGCACTGTTCATGGCACTGGACAAGGTAATGACTGTATGCAGCCAGGCCAGGACCCATATGATCTACCAAAAAACAGCCATATCCCCTGTCACTATGATGTGCTCCCAGCCCGAGAAAGTCCAACGTCAGAACACCAGGAGCTGGACAGTGACTGATAATAGGAACTCAGTGCAGGAATGTTTTGCCCCTCTCCATCTGGAAACATCAAAAGGTTGCATTCTTCCTTCCATTTTTATCATGTTTTTTGTTGTTGTTTTTTTTGATATACGTTCCTCTTATGACATTTATAAACAAAGTGGGTATACGAAACTGGATTTTACAGCAACATTTTTTTATAAAACTGATTCAAACAAATTTGCTTTACACATCTGATATATAATGCCTATTTAAATATTTCCAGACAGCGCGTGCACTAGGAGTTTGAACATCTGTCGAGAGAGTCAAGCTTATTCCCACATTCCAAAAACATTCATGAATTTTTTTTATTTATGAACTATTTGCTGCCATTGACTGATTGAAGTGAATGATCAGTGACGGCAGATAAGTCAATTACAAATATATCTTTGTTCTCAAATACAGTTGGGCAAATAAGTATTTAGTCAACCACTAATTGTGCAAGTTCTCCCACTTGAAAATATCAGAGAGGCCTGTAATTGTCAACATGGGTAAACCTCAACCATGAGAGACAGAATGTGGAAGAAAAAAAAAAACAGAAAATCACATTGTTTGATTTTTAAAGAATTTATTTGCAAATCATGGTGGAAAATAGGTATTTGGTCAATATCAAAAGTTCATCTCAATACTTTGTTATGTACCCTATGTTGGCAATAACGGAGGCCAAACGTTTCCTGTAACTCTTCACAAGCTTTTCACACACTGTTGCTGGTATTTTGACCCATTCCTTCATGCAGATATCCTCTAGAGCAGTGATGTTTTGGGGCTGTCGTTGGGCAACACAGACTTTCAACTCCCTCCACAGATTTTCTATGGGGTTGAGATCTGGAGACTGGCTAGGCCACTCCAGGACCTTGAAATGCTTCTTACAAAGCCACTCCTTTGTTGCCCTCAGAGGCGCCACGTCCCATTAGGCAAACCAGCCAATTGACTAGGGCCCCCAGCCAGCAGGGGCCGCAATAGGGCCAACAGATTTAGCAAACGCAGTTTTACTGCACTGTCACAGCAACATGTGTAGGGAGAGTTTCAATACCATGGAATCATTTTGCGTATTATCTAACGATTCTGTTATCAATCCCACTCAGTATTAACCATGTCACGTAGATTATACATTTTTAAGAAAGTCCAATAAGCTATTATTATCACATGATTGTTTAAAGAGTGACTCACCAACTACTCTCTGGAAAGTCCCTGCCGAGTTGTTTTACGTTGATTTTCACTCACCACCGCATTATTCACGTGACTACTTAAAGAAATAGGGATTTTTCCAAAAAAGTCTATTAATGGGTCTATCGTATTCCTCGTCGAATACTCTATAAGAAAAATATAACATATATGCATTTAAAAATAATCCTAAACAATTTTATTAGCAAATTTAGTACTCATTTCAGTCGGTAGTCCACCAATCAGTGGTTTTTACTGAATAATTTGAATTTAGTGGGTCGTAGGGCCAATCTGACTGCTGATTTCACACAAATATATATACTTCCGCATCCGATGGTGGTATTTTTGTGTTGCTATTGTTTCTTCTATTGCTCCAACTGTCCCCCTTACTTGCACACGCTCGAAGGGTCCCATGTTGCTTGCTGCCTGGGGACCCTTGCTACGCCTCTGGTTGCCCTGGCTATGTGTTTGGGATCATTGTCATGCTGAAAGACCCAGCCACGTCTCATCTTCAATGCCCTTGCTGATGGAAGGAGATTTTCACTCAAAATCTCTCGATACATGGCCCCATTCATTCTTTCCTTTACACAGATCAGTCGTCCTTGTCCCTTTGCAGAAATAGCCCCTAAGCATGATGTTTCCACCCCCATGCTTCACAGTGGGTATGGTGTTCTTTGGATGTTCTATTCTTTCTCCTCCAAACACGAGAACCTGTGTTTCTACCAAAAAGTTCTAATTTGGTTTCATCTGACCATAACACATTCTCCCAGTACTCTTCTGGATCATCCAAATGCTTTCTAGCGAACCGCAGATGGGCCTGGACGTGTACTTTCTTCAGCTGGGGGACATGTCTGGCAGTGCAGGATTTGAGTCCCTGGCGGCGCATTGTGTTACTGATAGTACCCTTTGTTACTGTGGTCCCAGCTCTCTGTTGGTCATTCACTAGGTCCCCCTGTGTGGTTCTGGGATTTTTGCTCACTGTTCTCGTTATCATTTTGACGCCACGGGGTGAGGAGGGAGTTGAAAGTCCGTGTTGCTCAACGACAGCCCCAAAACATCACTGCTCTAGAGGAGATCTTCATGGAGGAATGGGCCAAAATACCAGCAACAGTGTGTGAAAAGCTTGTGAAGAGTGACAGAAAACGTTTGGCCTCTGTTATTGCCAACAAAGGGTACAAAACAAAGTATTGAGATGAACTTTTGGTTTGTACCAAATACTTATTTTCCACCATGATTTGCAAATAAATTGTTTAAAAATCAAACAATGTGATTTTCTGAGCTTTTTTTACACATTCTGTCTCTCATGGTTGAGGTTTACCCATGTTGACAATTACAGGCCTCTCTAATATTTTCAAGTGGGAGAACTTGCACAATTAGCGGTTGACTAAATACTTATTTGCCCCACTGTATACAGTGTGCGAGCATCATTTAGTTAGACCAGATCATTATTTCAGTATTAATACTTTTATGAAATTTTTGAGGGTGTGCCGTAGGATGTTTTTTTATTATTTTTTTAAAAATTATTATTATTTTGTAATATATACATATACACAAAAAAGGTGCCTTGGCTCTTTAAAGTTGGGAGACACTGAGTTAAATGAATGAATGACTTTAATCATAGGCGGAGTTTGAATTTTGGGGCAGCGGGGCACAACATATTGATGACCCCAAAACGCAGTGTCAGCAATAAAATTAACTTACAAGAATATTTATAATAATAAGTTGAAAATTAGCGTTTTTTGTTTCATCATTCTTGAGGGGAATTCTAAATCAGGCTGCTTGGACAGCTAGACTTTTCACCAATATCGTCATCCATTGAATATGGTACGCCCGCCGGTGTTGTGCCCATGTAGTTACCCCAGTCAAAAATTGAATCCCATGGACAGAGCCATATGAAGGTAGATTTGTATCTTCATAATTCGATCCCCTAAAAAAGTTGCTTCAATCAAAAAATATATTTTCAATTAAAAAAAAAAAAAGTCACTTCAATAAAAAAAAAAAAAAATGTGTTTGAATGCAAAAATTAATTTGAAACTCAAAAAAATGCATTTGAAAGCTTTTTTGTTGTTGTTGCTTTTTTTATTGAAGTGAAAAAAAACTTGGTTGAAGCAACTTTTTTGATTGAAGTAATGTTGTTTTGCGTTTGAGCCACGTTTTGGCTAGGACATTTTTTGTCCTTATTATTCAATCAAAAAATAAGTTGCTTCAAACAAAAAATATATATTTTCAAAAGAAAAATCACTTCAATCAAAAAAGGAAAAATTTCGATCATAGAATAAAAGTTTTTGAATGCGAAAAAATGTTTTTTAGACTCCAATATTTGCATTTGAACACTTAATTTTTCAATAAAAAAGTTTGATTTTAGTAATCCTTTTTGTGTGACATTTGTGTAGAAATCAAAAAGTTGCTTCAATCAAAAAAAAATATTTTCAAACAAAGAAAAAAAATCATTTGAAAAATAAAATTGTTCTCCCCTAATTTTTTTTTTTTTTAAATAATATGCAAAGCAAATGACCATCTAAGGTGCTCATCACATGATCTGTTCGAAAAATCATTATGACCCATTATAAAAATATTGTTTTTTGTTCATTTCATTCATTTTTGTTGCTTGTTTTCTTGCTTTACAACATTTATATGTATATATATATAGGAAAGTCAATTACATGCAATGACACTTTTCGGCCACCAGGAGGGCCTGGAACCCCCCTAAACTCCGCTTATGAATTTAATAAAGAGATTGTAAAGTGAAGGTGCAGGAATCATTCTGAAATGTTAAATTCTGTAGTTTATGTGTTTTAATTGGTAAAACTGTCAAGTTAAAGCAAATAAAAACAGTCAAAGCCAATTATTTTTATACCAATAGTGTTAAGATGATACGTAGCTGTGGCAAATACTCTTGTGTCAAATACATGCCATTCTTTTTGTCAGCATATGTGTGGCGTGTTGTGTCCATTTTCCATTCAAAATAATCACAAATCATCATTTTTATCTTTGTATATTATTCATACATATTATTTTTGTATAAACAATACTTAAAGGAAAATCACAAATTTGCAACACATGGTGCCGTTTACAGTAGCTCTCTATATGAGCCTTGTTTTTCATATTTTGAACACTTCTGTTATTGTTTTGTATAACAGTCATAGCATGATTGTTTTAATATACTGTATGTCTCTGTTGCCAAGTGATTGCAATCCAGAATTTCCCAGGAGCTCCAAGGTTTTCTGTGAACCAATTACTCAATATTAACGAGTATTTAGAAAACAGACTGATACTGTACGTGTTTAGCTTCAGGAACAGACTTTTTAATGCAACCTATGCTCAGAACTGCGTTTTTAATGCCTTTACCAGTCATTCAATTTTATAAGCACTGATGAAATATAAACAATATATATTTCACTGCCTAAATTGTTTTTCCCATCAAGTCAATCCAATTTATGAGTCATAAAGTGATAATAATTAAATTCAAAGAAGGGCCAATTTGACATGTGCCTTGCATCTACTTGTAGGAAAAGTGTTTGGAAAATTGTAGCCACAGCAGAATTAAAGGGAACCTCGGACATAAAGACCTATCGGCTCTAATAAGCCACAATTGTTCTTTTACTAAAATATATTATAGATTTTTAAATTAATGACAATATTTTACATGTTTCTAATAATATTTAGTACATTTTGACCTACGGAGGGCACCATGTTTTATGCGCGCAATGGACGCCCGGGGAGATGACGTAGTTTGTCACTGTCACACATCCCGTCTTTCCTGTTCAATTTGCTTTTACTGCTCGTTTTGTGAAATATCGACAGTGCTGACATGCTCATTAAAGTTCCTTTTGGGTTCAAATTGAAAGGGTTGAACAGATGACATGTTTATTAGGGGTGTGCCATATAAGGTACCCCACGATTCGATTCGATTACGATTCAGGATGCTACGATTCGATCTTTGAACGGTGATCACAGTATTGACGATGATCACGATTATCACTATTATTGATGCCTCAATAAAGTAGCCAAAGAAATTCATGTCCATTATTTATTTAGAATATCTTAATGATTCAACAGGAACGATGGAAACATGCCCATACAACAAAAAGCTGCCCTAAAGCTTTTTTTTTTTTTTTTTTTTACACAAGAAAATGCAAAAACCTTAACTATTTCAAATGCATTACCTATTTATCCACATGCCTGTACAACACAAAGCTAACTTTAAGCTGCTGTTTTTCACAATAAGGTGCAAAAACTTAAGCTGTTTCAAAGGCAGTACTTATTTCTCTCAACAATACAATCAAATTTACCCTGGTGGAATGAATTCCACATTTTCTGGAAACAAAGAAAAAGCCTTTATAAATAAGGCTACATTTAACCAAATAAGTATTTAGTCAACGACTAATTGCGCAGGTTCTCCCACTTGAAAATATTAGAGAGGCCTGTAATTGTCAACATGGGTAAACCTCAACCAAGAGAGACAGAATGTGACAAAAAAAAAAGGAAAATCACATTGTTTGATTTTTAAAGAATTTATTTGCAAATCATGGTGGAAAATAAGTCTTTGGTCGATACCAATAGTTCATCTCAATACTTTGTTATGTACCTTTTGTTGGCAATAACGGAGGGCAAACGTTTTGTGTAACTCTTCACAAGCTTTTCACACACTGTTGGTGGTATTTTGACCCATTCGTCCATGCAGATCTCCTCTAGAGCAGTGATGTTTTGGGGCTTTCGTTGGGCAACACAGACTTTCAACTCCCTCCACAGATTTTCTATGGGGTTGAGATCTGGAGACTGGCTAGGCCACTCCAGGACCTTGAAATGCTTCTTACAAAGCCACTCCTTTGTTGCCCTGGCTGTGTGTTTGGGATCATTGTCATGCTGAAAGACCCAGCCACGTCTCATCTTCAATGCCCTTGCTGATGGAAGGAGATTTTCACTCAAAATCTCTCGATACATGGCCCCATTCATTCTTTGCTTTACACAGATCAGTCGTCCTGGTCCCTTTGCAGAAAAACAGCCACAAAGCATGATGTTTCCACCCCCATGCTTCACAGTGGGTATGGTGCAATTCAGTATTCTTTTTCCTCCAAACACGAGAACCTGTGTTTCTACCAGAAAGTTCTATTTTGGTTTCATCTGACGATAACACATTCTCCCAGTCCTCCTCTGGATCATCCAAATGCTCTCTAGCGAACTGCAGATGGGCCTGGACTTGTACTTTCTTCAGCAGGGGGACACGTCTGGCAGCGCAGGATTTGAGTCCCTGGTGGCGCATTGTGTTACTGATAGTAGCCTTTGTTACTGTGGTCCCAGCTCTCTGTAGGTCATTCACTAGGTCCCCCCGTGTGGTTCCGGGATTTTTGCTCACCGTTCTTGTTATCATTTTGACGCCACGTGGTGAGGAGGGAGTTGAAAGTCCGTGCTGCCCAACGACAGCCCCAAAACATGACTGCTCTAGAGGAGATCTGCATGAATGAATGGGCCAAAATACCAGCAACAGTGTGTGAAAAGCTTGTGAAGAGTTGGAAATACACGTTAGCGAATTCGCTAATTAGCATAGCGCTCGGCCCAAACTAGTGACATACCAAAAACAACAACAAAGGCTGAACAGTACAAGAGGGTTCGTGTACTCACCTCTTATAGACGCACACGAGCCTTACAGGAGCAACACACTAGGGACATTTTCCAATTAACACGATTTGAACCTACTGCTGGACAACTGAAAGGCAAGGAGCAACGAACTATCTCTCTTCCCTTCTCGCTCTAAAAAATAACTTGCGCACAGAGGAGGACTCAAAGCGTGACCGCCCAGTTTTTGCCTGTCTCATCCACAAATTCATTTTCGAGTCTTTTGCACAGGAGTAAATCTCTCGCTCAGTAACTTCCGCTGCAGCCATCCTAACCTTGTGCATCCCTTAAGGTGTCCGGGGCGGCAGGCATGTCTTGAATTTCGTTCCGCTAGCAGCTGCTGTCATTAAGTTATTAGGGAACATCTCCTTTTTTTGAACATTTATGAATCGTAATTGAATCGTCACATGTCGAATCTCGATGAATCTAATTATTGATGTACTGGCACACCGCTAATGTTTATGTCGCTAGAGTCATACTCTGGAAGCCCGACAGCGTAACCATGTGACGTCACCGCCCAGCGACATCAACAACAATGGCAGCCTGCTAGTTAAACTAATTTTACAAATTGTATAACAATGAAAACATTAAGAGGGGTTTCAATATCAAATTATTTTATTATTTTATGATAACCTCTTTGAAGAACTACAAGTCTTTCTATCCGTGGATCCCTTTAAGAAATTAATTACAGTGCCTGGATATTTTAGCACTTGCTTTGCAGTTAAAATAAATTATTTGAGATGGGCAAACTTTTTCACAATACTGTGTTTTGAGTTGTTGTAAATAATGTACATAATTTAATCTGGTTTGATGTAAAAATACAAATGCTGTCTTGTTTATGAATACCAGATTATGGTTTTTATATGGTTTAAATTATGTAGCCATTTTATTTCCCTGTTATAGTGTTGTTTGTAAGGGTTGTCCTCGGGTTACTATGTACTTGACTTACGCGACTTTATGACACCGGAGTCTTGTTCGCTAATTGTTGCATTGTTGCAATTGGCTAACTTGCATAGCAAAAGTCCGCTAGCTTAAATGCTATATTATCCTAATGTTGACAACAATTGGCTAACTTGCATTGCAAAAGTCCGCTAGCTTAAATGCTATATAATGCTAATGTTGACAACATTTGGCTAACTTGCATAGAAAAAGTCCGCTAGCTTAAATGGAAAATCCTATACAATGCTAATGTTGACAACAATTGGTTAACTTGCATAACAAAAGTCTGCTAGCGTAAAATCTATATAATGCTAATGTTTACAAGATGGTGCGCTCCAGATTGTTTCTTGTGCGCACCAGATTGTTTTTTTTTTTTTGTTTTTGTTTTGTTTTTCTGTCGATGTCCCTTTGGGGGCTCCATATATTCTTGCACAATAAACATAAAATGACAGTTGTGCATAATGTAAAAAACAAAGAATTGGGTAAAAAATAAAAGTTAATACACTCATGTAAAGCTGTCGGAACAGATGATGGCTTTAAAAAAATGAAAAATAAATAAGAGGACGGTGGGATACACACATATACAATGGTATGAAAAAGTATCTGAACCTTTTGGAATTTCTCACATTTCTGCATAAAATCAGCATTAAATGTGATCTGATCTTTGTCAAAATGACACAGATGAAAAAACAGTGTATGATTTAACTAAAACCAGCCAAACATTTTTAAGGTTTTCATATTTTAGTGAGGATAGTATGCAAGCAATGAAAGAAGGGGGAAAATGAGTAAGTGAACTATCACTTTTCACTATCCTTATTTAATATTTTGTGGCCCCCACCCTTTGGCAGCAATAACTTCAACCAGGCGCTTCCTGTAGCTGCAGATCAGTCTGGCACATCAATCAGGACTAATCTTGGCCCATTCTTCTCTACAAAACTGCTGTAGTTCAGTCAGATTCCTGGGATGTCTGGCATGAATCGATATCTTTAGGTCATGTCACAGTACAGTATCTCAATGGGGTTCAAGTCTGGACTTTGACTTGGGGACTCCAGAACATGTATTTTGTTCTTCTGTAACCATTAGGTTGCTTTACCTCTGTGTTTTGGTTTATTGTCTTGTTGCAGCATCCATCCTCTTTTTAGCATCAAATGTCTGACAGACGACCTCAGGTTTTCCAACAAAACATCCTGATAAACTTTTGAATTCATTCTTCCATTAATGAGTGCAAGTTGTCCAGGCCCTGAGGCAGCAAAACAGCCCCAGGTCACGATGCTCCCTCCACCATGCTTCATGATGGGGATGAGGTGTTGATGATGGTGAGCTGTTCCATTTTTCCTAAACACATGACGTAGTGTGTTAGTCCCAAACAATTCAACTTTGCTTTCATCAGTCCACAAAATATTTTGCAAAAATTTCTGTAAAGTGTCCAAGTGCCTTTTTACAAACATTAAACGAGCAACAATGTTTGTTTTAGACAGCAGTGGCTTCTCAGTGGAGTCCTCCCATGGCCACCATTCTTGGTCATAGGTTTAGATATAGTTGATGTGTGCACAGAAATATTGGACTGTGCCGGTGATTTCTGTAAGTCTTTAGCAGACACTCTAGGGTTCTTTTTGACCTCTCTGAGTATTCTGCGCTGAACTCTTGGCGTCATCTTTGGTGGATGGCCACTCATTGGGAGTGAAGCAACAGTGCCAAACTCTCTCAATTTGTAGACAACTTCTCTGACTGTCGATTGATGAACATCCAGACTTTTACAGATGGTGTTGTATCCTCTCCCAGCTTTATACAAATCAACAATCCTTGATAGCAGGTCTTCAGACAGCTCTTTTGACCTAGCCATGATGCACATCAAACAATGCATCTCATCAGGACAATTCTTACCAGGTGTGTGTTTTATAGTGGGCAGGGCAGGTTTAAAACCACTCATCAGCGATTGGGCACACACCTGACCTAAATTGTTTGAATTCAATTCAATTCAATTTTATTTGTATAGCCCTGGATCACAACAACGTTGTCTCAAAGGGCTTTGCAGAGGCAATATGATACACAATCAGAAACAGCAAATGAAGCAACAAAGATGAATAAATAAATTCAAATCCTGGGTATCCCCCATCCTTAGACCCTCCATGTCAGCAAGGAAAAACTGAGAAAAATGAGAAACCTTGGGGAGTACCACAGTCAGGAGAGCTCCACTCCCAGGACGGATAGACAGGAACCCCCAGGACTGCTAATGGGAATTAGTAGGCGAAGTTACAGTCCGTAAAGATGCAGTGGAATAAAGGAACAAGATGAGGTCCATCTAGCCAGATGAGACGGGGATAGCAACGAGGACGTCCATCCAGCCAGGGGTCCGGACAGTCAGGAGGCTGCAGCTGAAAAATAGCCCCTCATAGAAATAAAGTAAGATAAGTGGTAGGTAGAGTGAGAAAAAGGAGATAGAACACAGTGGCTGTACTTCCCCCAGCTTTATAGCTTCTAGTGCAGCTTAGACTAAACTTTGAGTCCTGACCATAAGCTTTGTTGAATAGGAACGTTTTTAATCTAATCTTAAATGTGCAGACTGTTTCGGCTTCTTTAATATTAGCTGGAAGCTGATTCCATAAAACGGGCTTGGTGGCTAAAGGCGCTGGCTAGGACAGTACTTTTAGAAACCCTGGGAACTACCAGTAGACCTGCATTCTGAGAGCGGAGTGTTCTGTTGGGGCGGTATGGAACCAGAGCATCGGTGAGATAAGATGGTCCCAACCCATTAATGGTCTTAAATGTAAGAAGGAGGATTTTAAATTGAATTCTAAACTCGACTGGAAGCCAGTGAAGGGCCTGGAGCACAGGGGTGATGTGCTCTCTTCTATTGGTTCCTGTTAAAAGTCTTGCTGCTGCGTTTTGGACAAGCTGAAGACCTTTTAGAGAACTTTTAGGACAAGCTGCAAGTAGGGAGTTACAGTAATCCAATTTCGATGTAACGAACGCGTGAATTAATTTTTCTGCATCACTTTTAGATAAAATATTTCTTAATTTTGGCTATGTTGAGCAGGTGAAAGAAGGCCGTTATGCAGGTTTGTTTAATGTGAGCTTTAAACGATAAGTCAGGGTCGAATAAAACTCCAAGGTTTTTAACTGTGGTGCTGAAGGTTACACTTACATTGTCCAGAGTGACTATCTGGGCAGCTAAAGAGTCTCTCACACTTTTTGGGCCTATTATAAGGACTTCTGTCTTTTCAGGGTTAAGTAGAAGGTAGTTAGTGCTCATCCAGGTATTTTTATCTCGGACGCAGGTGCTTAGTTTGTTTGGTAAAAATTGATTTCAATCGCTCTTTAAGTCTCCATAGGCAGAGGGTTCACTTACTTATTTTCCCCCCGCTGTCACTGGTTGCATGCTATCCTCAAAAACCTATAAATGTTTGGTGGTTTTAGTGAAAGCAGACACTGTTTTTACATCTGTGTGATTTTGACAAAGATCAGCTCAAATTTATTGGTGATTTTTCTGCAGAAATTTGAGAAATTCCAAAAGGTTCAGATACTTTTTCATACCACTGTACACATACAGTAGAGGTTCCTCTTAGCCAAGGAGCTGCGAGTAGCAGCCAATACTATATTTTTTCTTCTCATAGCCTGAAATTTCTTTGGTAACAAGGCAATACTTTCCAGTAGAGGTGCGTCGTAACCTGAATATTCCGTTTGTAGAGATGTTCGTAAGTTTAGGTACCACTGTACCATGTATTAAAAAGCAGTATACACACCCTTACTGTGTTTTTTTTGTTGTTGTTGTTTTTTTTAAGTAAAGGTGATGATGTACATGACTAGTTTCCATACTTTTTACACTGTTAATGTAATACAGTAATCTGTATAACTCAACTGTAAATTCCACTGTGTGTGTATTTCCTGTTATAACTGGGAATGTTGCTATGGTGTTCAGTATTAACCAACATATTCAAGCACATTTTTAAACTGCCATCTTTTTAAGTGCCTTAAAATAACCTCAAGAAGGTTCAAAGACATCAGGTAGCAGAGAAAAATCAAATAATTTCCAAGGTAATAAATACGTTACCATTTATGTGTCACATTAATGTGGGAAAGGTTTTGACTGATTTTACTTGGAATCTTTTTTGCTTGTTTTTTTAACACAAAACGGCATTTGGAGATGGGTGTGTACACTTTTTCTGTAAAATGTATATTGAAACATGTTTTTTGTCGCCTGTTCTTCATGTTTCTTTCAATACGATTGCCAGATTCGGACTGGTCAAATAAAAAGATGTTGAAATATGTCCTGGTGTTCTGTGTGGAGTTTGTGAAAAGCAATAAAGTGGAAAATTTAAACTAAAGATACACGATAATATCGGCTACCGATAATTATCGGCCGATAATGGCAATTATGACGTCACACAGATAATACAGATAATAAAAAAATCAACCGATAATGCAATCCGATAATTATATACTTGATTTAGCCTCCAAATGTGCGCAACCAAGCAGTTTTCTCCACTTCTTCACTGCCGCCTGCTCAACCCCTCCCCTCTCTGAAGCCCCTGTGGGAGGAGGGGTTTAGGAGTACGGCGTCATAGAGGAGGCGGTGTTACACATCAGTGTTGAGGCGCTCTCACTAGCGTGCGTTGCTTTTCCCGTGTGTGAAATGAAATAAACGATGCTCTCGCCATCTACAAAACAGTTCCTCAAGGCCTAAAGAAAGCGTCCTCATTGAACACCACTAGCACTAACCCAGCAGCCATTTAAAACTGCATCACAATGATTTTTGGAACGAATATGAGGCTGCTGCTAGCACGAATGCTAAAGCTATTGTTAACAAATAAACTATAAAGGAAGCTACGGGGCTTGTGACTACACAGAGACGCTGCGGTCCTCCCGGAGTCGGGGTGTTTGGGAATGCAGCCCAAAGCGAGTGGTAAACTCCCATCTATGGCTAAACACCTCACGAGATCGATAGTTGACAAGTAGCTGTCTTCCGACGGAGCCCGCCGGTCCGGCAGGCCGCCGCCGCCGCCTCGCCCTAGGCGGGTAGAGGATGAGAGCAGAGCCATGCACCGAATGCGCCGCAGCGAGCCGGCCGGGGCGGGCGGATATCCGGTACGAACTTAGCTGCCGCCGCCACTCCGGTTCAAGACAGAGGCCTGGCGCGGGTGCTAATTTGCCAGCCGGGCGGACTGAAGGGCACAGGCGGGAGGAAATTCCCGAAATGACCCGATAGCCAAATCCCTGGATGAAAAAATAATGCAGTTTATACGACCACGATTCTTCGTGAAAGACATGCCGATCACATCAGTTTTACCACGGACATTTACACAGGTGATGTCAACAAACCATGTTTATCATGACGGCACAGTGGTTAGTTGATAATTGTTCATGCACCAAACGACACAAAGAAGTCATCCAGTCAGTAATGCATTCAGTACGCTTTAAATTTATGACGTCTTAATCAGATCATTCTTCTTAAATCTAGTCAAATAATTTTCCCCATCTTGTTTGAGTGTTGAAGACTAGTTGAATGCGCCAGATTATTCCACTTACTTGAACTAAATATTGCAATTTGTTCTTATTAAGCCCAAACATCTAAAAAAATAAGGTCATTTTCACCTAAATCAAGAAAAAATTGCTTTCAAATAATGTTTTGAACCATACATATTCTTGAATAAAGAACATTTCTGACAAGTTTTTTTTTTTTTTTTTTAGGATTATGTATAATAATTTATTGCTTAAAATAAGGCTGTTAATCTTATTTTCAGCTGGCCATTTTTCTTCAAGAAATCTGAGTGAAATATACTTGAAGTGCTGGCAGTTAATTTAACTTATTTCCAATAGATTTACACTGAAAACAAGGGACTTTAACTAGTCTTAAGGAGCTGTGTTTTTGCTGTGTAGTAATGTTATACTTTAGGAATGGCATACTTTTAAAGCCATTTTTGTGCAACTTATGTATTTACTCTGTAAGTAATTGTTGCCAAAAGTTTACCATTACACAATGTCAGACAATCTGTCTTTATTTAGATGTTGGAATTTCCTACTACTACTACTTGTTCACATTTGATGTTGAAAAAAAAAAGAGCAATATTATTTTTGCACAGCAATATTTTCTCTTGTGTATACTTTAAAATTTTACATGAATCTTTAATAAAATTATCGGCTTGACATTATCGGTTATCGGTTGGAACGAGGAGGAAATTATCGGTTATCGGTATCGGCTGAAAAATGCATTATCGTGCATCACTAATTTAAACTAATACAATAGTGGAAATTTGGGGTGTGACAAAATATCGAAATGGTGATTTATCGTGATACTTTGTATCCTAAAAGGTTATCGATATGCTCCTGCCACGAATCAAGATATCGTTTAAAAAAAAAAAAAAGTAAAAAAAATTAAAAAAAAAAAAAAAAAAAAGGGACCAACGAGTTGCTACCAAAATCTTCCACCATAATAGTGTCTCAGGTAATTAAGGCTGCCATTGATGGTGCTCGACGCCAAATCCATTTAGCCCTGGGAACATTCGTTCATTCAAAATAGGGCGCAGCTATCGATTATTTTAGTAGTCGATTAATCGATGAACTATTTAGTCCGAAAATTCGAGTAATTGGATAAGGAACATAAAAAAATTTACCTGAGCTGAGCCTCACACGTTATATATATATATATATATATATATACAGTGCCTTGCAAAAGCATTCGGCCCCCTTGAACCTTGCAACCTTTCGCCACATTTCAGGCTTCAAACATAAAGATATAAAATTTTAATTTTTTGTCAAGAATCAACAACAAGTGGGACACAATCGTGAAGTGGAACAAAATTTATTGGATAATTTAAACTTTTTTAACAAATAAAAAACTGAAAAGTGGGGCTTGCAATATTATTCGGCCCCCTTGCGTTAATACTTTGTAGCGCCACCTTTTGCTCCAATTACAGCTGCAAGTCGCTTGGGGTATGTTTCTATCAGTTTTACACATCGAGAGACTGACATTCTTGCCCATTCTTCCTTGCAAAACAGCTCGAGCTCAGTGAGGTTGGATGGAGAGTGTTTGGGAACAGCAGTCTTCAGCTCTTTCCACAGATTCTCGATTGGATTCAGGTCTGGACTTTGACTTGGCCATTCTAACACCTGGATACGTTTATTTTAGAACCAGTCCATTGTAGATTTGGCTTTATGTTTTGGATCATTGTCCTGTTGGAAGATAAATCCCCATCCCAGTCTCAGGTCTTGTGCAGATACCAACAGGTTTTCTTCCAGAATGTTCCTGTATTTGGCTGCATCCATCTTCCCGTCAATTTTAACCATCTTCCCTGTCCCTGCTGAAGAAAAGCAGGCCCAAACCATGATGCTGCCACCACCATGTTTGACAGTGGGGATGGTGTGTTCAGGGTGATGAGCTGTGTTGCTTTTACGCCAAACATATCGTTTTGCATTGTGGCCAAAAAGTTCAATTTTGGTTTCATCTGACCAGAGCACCTTCGTCCACATGTTTGGTGTGTCTCCCAGGTGGCTTGTGGCAAACTTTAAACAAGACTTTTTATGGATATCTTTGAGAAATGGCTTTCTTCTTGCCACTCTTCCATAAAGGCCAGATTTGTGCAGTGTACGACTGATTGTTGTCCTATGGACAGACTCTCCCACCTCAGCTGTAGATCTCTGCAGTTCATCCAGAGTGATCATGGGCCTCTTGGCTGCATCTCTGATCAGTTTTCTACTTGTTTGAGAAGAAAGTTTGGAAGGACGGCCGGGTCTTGGTAGATTTGCAGTGGTCTGATGCTCCTTCCATTTCAATACGATGGCTTGCACAGTGCTCCTTGAGATGTTTAAAGCTTGGGAAATCTTTTTGTATCCAAATCCGGCTTTAAACTTCTCCACAACAGTATCTCGGACCTGCCTGGTCTGTTCCTTGGTTTTCATAATGCTCTCTGCACTTTAAACAGAACCCTGAGACTATCACAGAGCAGGTGCATTTATACGGAGACTTGATTACACACAGGTGGATTCTAGTTATCATCATCGGTCATTTAGGACAACATTGGATCATTCAGAGATCCTCACTGAACTTCTGGAGTGAGTTTGCTGCACTGAAAGTAAAGGGGCCGAATAATATTGCACGCCCCACTTTTCAGTTTTTTATTTGTTAAAAAAGTTTAAATTATCCAATAAATGTTGTTCCACTTCACGATTGTGTCCCACTTGTTGTTGATTCTTGACAAAAAAATTAAATTTCATATCTTTATGTTTGAAGCCTGAAGTGTGGTGAAAGGTTGCAAGATTCAAGGGGGCCGAATACTTTTGCAAGGCACTGTATTTGTTTGATAGAACAATATGTCTCTATGCTGCCATAGCTGATTTAAGCGCATGAAGCCCCCAAACTATTTTTAATTTGTCCGTTTTACGCTGGAAACCCCGGTTTACAGACGTCGTGCAACCGCTTTTGTTTCAACCTAGCCATAAAAAGAAGCTAAGTAATTAATATTTATTATTCAAAATATTTGTCATTTTTAGCTTAGAATCATTAATTGATGTCTAATATTTAGTTTAAAAAAAAACTTTAACTTTAAAAAATATTCACTTCCGTATTTTAACCTTTAAACAAATAATGTCACAATGAAAAATTTAGCGTATGTAAATAAGTCTTGGATATCTACCTCATAACTATCGCTTAATTGTATTTTTGTTGTTGTTGTTACGGTCGCATTTTCCTCGATTATTTTAGATGATGAATAATCGATTTAAACAAAGAAAAAATGGGGAAAAAAAACATTTAAAAGGGTAAATATATGAAAATGAAAATCTCGACCACTCCTTGATGTCTGCGATTTCTGCATCGCGACCTTTGTTATATCACCATGTTTCACCCATAAAATCCCCCCAAAATCCGACTGTGGCCATTCACAGCTGTGTCTTGACACTTGGTGATACATGCTACATGGAGTTTTTGAATCGAAAAGAGGTAAGTACGCGATAATGTCTTGTTAAAATCATGGCGTCTTTAATTACACTCTCTCATGCTCTCGCCTCCAATTAAGGCTTTGCTGTTTTGAAAAAAAAAAAAAAAAAATTAAATGCCTTCCTGTTCAAATTTTTTCTTCCCCCAGAAATTTTAAGCTTTCCAATCATGTATCACACATGCATATAGGACAATTTTGAAATGTGGTCAAATTAGGGGTCTCAGAGTGGAGCTTCAAGTCACCTGAGTGTTTTCCACCAAACACATACATGTTTTTATCGTTGTTGTTTTTTTACTTTATGGGGAAAAAAAGGATAAAATAAAAGTCGTATGTATACGTACATCTCTTTCCAATGCTAAATCTGAATAAATACATTGAACACACAAAAAATAATTAATAAAAATGGGTGGGGTGGGGCTACTTCGCGGTTTTTCACCAATCGCGGCGAGGTCTGGTCCCCATTATATATATATATATATATATATATATATATATATATATATGTATATATATATATATATATATATATATATATATGATCTTTATTCCGGAATCTCACAGTGGGTCCATAGCACACACACACCAACAAAGAAAAAAAAAAAAAGAATACCGTACATACGGAGACATAATAATAAAGTGACTTGAAAAAAAAAAAAAACAGAACAACAAGGAAGCACTGGCAATCAGTGCACAACAAACAGACTTTTGTGCGAATGGCACCACAGGCTCGAACTAAATCTAAAGCTCATTGTAGGGTCTGTTAAATTCATTATAATATTATTTCCAGACTCATTTAGCCGACACATGACCGTTAACCGCGAAAAACGAGGGATCACTGTACCTGTACTTTTTTCATGCTATATTGATTCTTTGTGCCATATGCCTTTACATAAGTATTTTGTATTAATGTTATGACCAAGTTGACAATTGTTGTTCTATAAAACCTTTCGTAATAATATTTTTAAGAATAAAATAAAAACTCATCAAGAATCCATTTTAACAAGCTTAACGCTACTAGCAGCTGATTGGCCGCTGTAATAAACCAATCGCAGTGGCTCCTCTACGGCGTTGCCCCGCCCATTTCTACCGCTTGTCAAACTTTTGCGTGGAATTTTCACGCCGAGATGTTAACTATTGCGTTTACAAGTATTTTAGCGGCTTTGCTAACACTTCTTTTCTATCAAAAAACATGCTATCCCTTTTTTTGGGAGGATTTGAAATATTATTTGAAACTCCGGATCTACAGGAAGTCGTTGCAAGCTCGCATGCGGCGTGGGATCGTCACATATCTGGACTGTTTTCTCCTCCAGGCGAGTCAGAACCCGAACAAGCCCTTTATTATCTTCGAAAATCAAAAGCTGACGTACCGGGACGTGGACAGGAGAAGCAACCAGTTTGCGAACGCATTCAGGGAGAAGAAGTCTTTGAAAGAAGAAAACATTGTTGCTCTGTTGATGTGCAACGAACCGGATTTTATTTGTGTGTGGCTGGCTCTGTGTAAACTAGGATGTCAAGTCGCGTTTCTTAACACCAACATTAAAGCTAAAGCTCTGCTTCATTGCATTCAGAGCTGTGGAGCCAAGATGCTTGTTGTGGGCTCAGGTATTTATTGTACATTTACTCTCATCATAAGCTCCACTTTTTTTGCCCTCATGTGAACTTAAAATACTTCGTTATTGGGTCTGTTCATGCAGGTTTGGATTGTTTGTTGGAGGGGATGCTACCTGAGCTACAGAAAGACAACATATCTGTCTGGACAGTGCATCCCTCATCACTTCCAAAGGGTGTCATCACGTCACTCGAAAAGGTGCAAAACATGTCGACAGAAAACCAATGTGGGCCACTTAAAACTGACATCATGTCCAATTTCCTCTTCATATTTACATCAGGAACCACAGGTATTACATATTCCTTCACAAAAATGTTTCATGTTTTAGTGGATAAATCACAAGCGCAAGCAAGTATCTGAATCTTTTGGAAATGCTCACATTTATGCATAAAATCACCATCGAATGTGATCTGAGCTTTGTCAAAATCACACAGATGTAAAAACAGTGTCTGCTTTAACTAAAACCAAATTAAACATTTATAGCTTTTCATATTTTAACGAGGATAGCATGCAAACAATGACAGAAGGGGGAAAAAACAAGTGAGTGAACCATCTGCCGAAGGAGACTTTGAGAGCAATTGAAACTAGGGTTGTTCCAATCATCATCGTTTTTTTTGCTCCCGATCCGTTTTAGTTTGAGTATCTGCCGATCCCGATATTTCCTGATCCGATTGCTTTTTTTTTTGTGCTCCCGATTCAATTCCATTCCATCATTCCCGATAATTCTTCCCGATCATATACATTTTGGCAATGCATTAAGAAAAAAACGAATAAAACTCGGACGAATATATACATTCAACATACAGTACATAAGTACTGTATTTGTTTATTATGACAATAAATCCTCAAGATGGCATTTACATTATTAACATTCTTTCTGTGAGAGGGATCCACGGATAGAAAGACTTGTAATTCTTAAAGGATAAATGTGACTTTGTATATTGCGACCAAATATTGCCATCTAGTGTATTTGTTGAGCTTTCAGTAAATGATACTGTAGCCATTTAACTGTTCTGCCCAAATGCATGATGGGAAGTGCACCCATGACTGTGCGTAGTGGTACCAATTGATATATCTTCTCTGCGTTGAGAAATAACATACGGTGTAAGGAAAAATATCAACTACTACCATTCTACCCCACATTGCTTTCCCACGATATTACTAATTGTTGAGAAAGGGATTTTAAGGCTTTAGCCAATCTCCAAAGACTGCCAAAATTCACTTTACTTACTTTATGCTGCCATTTAGCTGTATATATAGGTAAATCGGAGCGATTATAGATTGAACACGACAATGCGTGAGTGGGTTGTGCAGCGCATGCGTTAATTGCGTTAAATATTTTAACGTAATTAATTTTTTTTAAATTACCGTCGTTAACGCGATAAATTTGATAGCCCCACTTTAAGCTAAAACTAAAGACTCTGGATGAGTGTTAGACATTTTGTCTGTAACGTTAAATACAATTAGAAAACGATTTAATTTAAAATATATATATATATATAAAAAAAGGCATGTCCGATATTATTTTGCCAATTCCGATACTTTGAAAATGACGTGATCGGCATCCCGATCGATCGTGACGTCTTTAATTGAAACCAATTTTTACCAAATAATTTAAGTCAGGTGTTTGCCCAGTCACTGATGAGTGGTTTAAAGCTCCCCTGCCCACTATAAAACACACACCTGGTAAGAATTTTCTTGATAAGCATTGTCTGATGTGCATCATGGCTTGGTCAAAAGAGCTGTCTGAAGACCTGCAATCAAGGATTGTTGATTTGTATAAAGCTGGGAAAGGATACAAAACCATCTGTATAAATCTGGATGTTCATCAATCGACAGTCAGAGAAGTTGTCTACAAATGGAGAGAGTTTGGCACTGTTATTTCTCTCCCAAGAAGTTCCGTCCACCTAAGATGACGCCAAGACTTCAGCGCAGAATACTCAGAGAGGTAAAAAAGAATAGTGTCTGCTAAAGACTTACAGAAATCACTGGCACAGTCCAATATCCCTGTGCACACATCAGCTATATGCAAAAGTATGGCCAAGAATGGTGTTCATGGGAGGACTCCATGAAGGAAGCCACTGCTGTCTAAAAGACAACTTTGTTGGCCGTTTAATGTTTGCAAAAAGGCACTTGGACACTCCACAGATGTTTTGGCAACATATTTTGTGGACTGCTAAAACCAAAGTTGAATTGTTTGGGAGTAACACTCACCGTCATGTGTCAAAGAAAAATGGAACAGTTCTTTAACAACAGCACTTCAACCCCACCGTGAAGCATGGTGGAGGGAGCATCATGATTTGGCACTGCTTTGCTCACTCAGGGCCTGGACAACTTGCAATCACTAATGGAAGAATGAATTTATTAGTTTATCAGGATGTTTTGCAAGAAAACCTGAGGCCGTCTGTCAGAGAGTTTAAGCTAAAAAGAGAATGGATTCTTTAAAGTATTGTTATTTAAATGAAACGAGAGTACTACAGTTTAAATTCATGAAAATTGATTGAGTTCTTCACTTAATGCAAATGTGATGGAAAAGGAAAACTTTTTATTTTATTTATATTTATCATACTATATATATAAATATATATATATATATATATATTAGGGTTGTCAAACGATTAAAATTTGTAATCGAGTTAATTTCAGCTTAAAAATTAATTAATCGTAATTAATCGCAATTAATCGCAATTCAAACCATCTATAAAATATGCCATATTTTTCTGTAAATTATTGTTGGAATGGAAAGATAAGACACAAGATGGATATATACATTCAACATACGGTACATAGGGACTGTATTTGTTTATTATAACAACAAATCAACAAGATGGCATTAACATTATTAACATTCTGTTAAAGCGATCCATGGATAGAAAGACTTGTAGTTCTTAAAAGATAAATGTTAGTACAAGTTATAGAAATTCTATATTAAAACCCCTCTTAATGTTTTCATTTTAACAAAATTTGTAAAAATTTCAATCAAAAAATAAACTAGTAGCCCGCCATTGTTGATGTCAATAATCACTTACGCAATGCTCATGGGTGCTGAAGCCTATAAAATCAGTCGCACCCAAGCGCCAGCAGAGGGCGGCAAAACTCCGAAAAAAAACAACAAGTACACCTTTCAGTATGCTGTCATTTTAATCTGTTTGAGCGGGGCATTTGTGCGTTGATTGGGTCAAATATTTTAACGGGATTAATTTAAAAAATTAATTACCGCTCGTTAACGCGATAATTTTGACAGCCCTAATATATATATATAATATGTATGTATACAGTACTGTGCAAAAGTTTTAGGCAGGCCACCTGCCTAAAACTTTTGCACAGTACTGTATATTTTGTATTATATTATGTATATACAGGATATACTGTATGTATATATTTTCCACAAGTGGAAGCTTCCATGATCCTAATAAATTTAATAATTAGAAAAATACGTGTCCTGCCTAAAACTTTTGCACAGTACTGTATATATATATATATATATATATATATATATATATATATATATATATATATATATATATATATATGTAGGACTGTCAAATGATTACAATTTTTAATCGAGTTAATTTCAGCTTAAAAATTAATTAATCGTAATTAATCACAATTCAAACCATCTATAAAATATGCCATATTTTTCTGTAAATTATTATTGGAATGGAAAGATAAGACACAAGATGGATATATACATTCAACATACGGTACATTGGGATTGTATTTGTTTATTATAACAATAAATCAACAAGATAGCATTAACATTATTAACATTCTGTTAAAGCGATCCATGGATAGAAAGACTTGTAGTTTTTAAAAGATAAATGTTAGTACAAGTTATAGAAATTCTATATTAAAACCCCTCTTAATGTTTTCATTTTAATACAATATGTAAAAATTTCAATCAAAAAATAAACTAGTAACGCGCCATTGTTGATGTCAATAATTACTTACACAATGCTCATGGGTGCAGAAGCCCTGTTAAATCAGTCGCACCCAAGCGCCAGCAGAGGGCGGCAAAACTCCATAAAACACAATTAAAATGTGGGCATTTCACTGTACTGTCATTTAAATCTGTCCGCGATAATTTTGACAGCCCTAATATATATATATACATAATATTTATTTTATTGGAAATCTTTATTAAGTGGAGACGGAAGCTGACCCAAAATATGGTGTGAATACTTTTGCAAGTCAGATCTCATCGTAGACTGGAAGCAATTCAAAAATGTCATCAGGCATTATTCCAATGAACATGTTCATGCCACCATTAATTTGTCACCCTCTATTGGGCAGGTTTTCCAAAGGCTGCACGTGTAGGTCATTTGAAGGCCATTATGAGTATGGCATTCCTTCACATGTGTGGCGCTACATCTGATGACGTCATCTACATCACCCTTCCTCTCTACCATATGTCTGCTTCCCTGTTAGGCATTGGCGGATGCATCCAGCTTGGTAAGCACAACCGAGGACCAGGAAGCAAAGGAGAACACTCGCACTCTAGAATTTCTCATTGCATGCCTGTACATGCATAGTATGCTTCTGTTGTTGTCATGTGCAAGAAAAATTACATTAGAAGTTGAATTTGGGCCTGTGTGGCGTTTGCAGAACTGGGTAGAGCAGCCCAAAAATTTTACCCAAAAAAAGAGTAGCGGTACTTCAAAAATAGTTCTGCTCAGGTAAAAGTAGTCATCCAAAAAATTTAATCAAGTGCAAGTAAAATTTTATTCAGTGAAAAGACTACTCAAGTAATGAGTTACATTGGGGGTAACTGCTTAAAATTAGGGTTGTTCCGATCATGTTTTTTTTTTTTTTTGCTCCCGATTCAATTCCAATCATTCCCGATAATTTTTCCCAATCATATACATTTTGGCAATGCATTAAGAAAAAAATGAATAAAATTCGGACGAATATATACATTCAACATACAGTATGTAAGTACTGTATTTGTTTATTATGACAATAAATCCTCAAGATGGCATTTATATTATTAACATTCTTTCTGTGAGAGGGATCCACGGATAGAAAGACTTGTAATTCTTAAAGGATAAATGTGACTTTGTATATTGTGACAAAATATTGCCAACTAGTGTATTTGTTGAGCTTTCAGTAAATGATACTGTAGCCATTTAAGGGTTCTGCCCAAATGCATGATGGGAAGTGCAACCATGACTGTGCATAGTGGTACCAATTGATATATCTTCTCTGTGTTGAGAAATAACATAGGGTGTTAAGAAAAAGATCAATTGCTACCTTTCTTATCCACACTGCTTCCCATGATATTTCTGATTGTAGGGAAAGGGATTGAAAGGCTTTAGCCAATTAAAGGCTCCAAAGTATGCCAAAATTCATTCTACTCATTTTACGCTGCCTTTTAGCTCGATTTATAGAGGTAAAACGTCGCCGTTACAGACAGAACGGCACAATGTGTGAGTGGGTCGTGCAGCGCATGCGTTAATTGCGTGATAAAATTTTTTTAAAAAAATTAATTACTGCCGTGAAAGGGATAAATTTGATAACCCTACCTTAAGCCTAAACTAAAGACTCTGGATGAGTGTAATATATTATGTCTGTCACGTTAAATACAATTAGAAAACGATTTAATTAAAAAAAAAAAAAATTTAAAAAGGCATGTCCGATATTTTTTTGCCGATTACGATACTTTGAAAATGACGTGATCGGACCCGATCGACCGGGATGCCGATCAATCGGGACATCTCTACTTAAAATGTCAGATTTTTTTTCTCAGCACAACGTCATCTATATGAACTATTATTTTACTGTACCTATTACATGGACAATGTTAGCCCCCCTAAAGACACAAAAGTCATCAAGTTTTGAGTAGAAAAATCTACAGAAATGAAACATCACCTGTCCAAAGAGCATGAGTGCCCTCTAGTGGAGAAAACATTTCCTACCCTCAAATTAAAATGATTGTATCTCCTGTTTTCCATGGTCTATCGGTGCCAAATAAAAACTGGGAGGGAGTTTAAAATCTGCGCTTTCGAGTCACGTTGGCAGAAATGCTCGATAAATAGTTTTTTTCTTACGTCGCTTAAAAGATGCCACGTGATTGAAAAGGCAGGCGTGATCATAGGACCGTTGACTGCAGGCTTGTCTGTGGTCGTGTGACTGTATTGTTACTAGAGGTGTGACAATATATCGAAATTGTGATATATCATGATATTTTGTTTCCTAAAAGGTTATCAATATTTAATAATAATAATGATAAATAAATGGGACTCTAAGTAGAAAAAAAAAGAATTGGCTAACTTGCACAACAAAAGTCTGCTAGCTTAAATGCTATAAAATGCTAACTTTTTAACTCAACAAATCATTCAAACACATATTCCCACAAAAAACAGCTAAATATACCTGTAAACTAAAGTACGAATGCATAAAAAACATATTAGCTTATGCTGGTCCTAATAGGGAGCTGGATTCAGCCACGTTAAATGAATTATGAATTATATTCACTTTGCCACTAGAGGGCAGTGTATCAACCCAAATTAATAAAACTAAATATAAACACTTTTAAAACAAAGCATTACAACGTCACTCTAATTGACCGAATATTCAAAGCAGCAAAATTTGATTTGAATTTTTTTTTTCTAATCGAATTACTCAAGTTAATCGATTAATCATTGCAGCGCTAAATGGACTGAACATCTACTAGTGATAAGCTCATGCCAATTCACAGAAGAATGATGAAAAGAACTTGTTTTTCTGTTTATAAGTTGCAGAATGTTGTTGAATGATTTCCTGACCCATGTATCGCCATATCGTCAAATAATCGGTACTGTGAGCCGCTGTATCGGACTTCCACCAAATATACTCTAGTAAAACTAAAAATTATGGTGTCGTAAAACTACTCTTTGAAGTACGTTTTTCTCAAAAAAGTTACTCAAGTAAATGTAACGGAGTATACAGTGGGGCAAATAAGTATTTAGTCAACCACTAATCGTGGAAGTTCTCCCACTTGAAAATATTAGAGAGGCCTGTAACTGTCAACATGGGTAAACCTCAGCCATGAGAGACAGAATGTGGAAAAAAACCCCAGAAAATCACATTGTTTGATTTTTAAAGAATTTATTTGCAAATCCTGGTGGGAAATAAGTATTTGTTCAATACCAAAAGTTCATCTCAATACTTTGTTATGTACCCTTTGTTGGCAATAACGGAGGCCAAACGTTTTCAGTAACTCTTCACAAGCTTTTGCCAGTATCTTGGCCCATTCCTCCATGCAGATCTCCTCTAGAGCAGTGATGTTTTGGGGCTGTCGTTGGGCAACACGGACTTTCAACTCCCTCTACAGATTTTCTATGGGGTTGAGCTCTGTCTGGAGACTGGCTAGGTCACTCCAGGACCTTGAAATCCTTCTTACGAAGCCACTGCTTTGTTGCCTTGGCTGTGTGTTTGGGATCATTGTCATGCTGAAAGACCAAGCCTCGTCTCATCTTCAATGCCCCTGCTGATGAAGGGAGATATTCACTCAGAACCTCTCCATACATGGCCCCATTCATTCTTTCCTTTACACAAATCAGTCATCCTGGTCCCTTTGCAGATAAACAGCCCCAAAGCATGATGTTTCCACCCCCATGCTTCACAGTGGGTATGGTGTTCTTCGGATGCAATTCAGTATTCTTTCTCCTCCAAACACAAGAACCTGTGTTTCTACCAAAAAGTTCTCTTTTGGTTTCATCTGACCATAACACATTCTCCCAGTCCTCTTCTGGATCATCCAAATGCTCTCTAGCGAATCGCAAACGGACCTGGACGTGTACTTTCTTCAGCAGGGGGACACGTCTGGCAGTGCAGGATTTGAGTCCCTGACGGTGCATTGTGTTACTGATAGTAGCCTTTGTTACTGTGGTCCCAGCTCTCTGTAAGTCATTCACTAGGTCCCCCCGTGTGGTTCTGGGATTTTTGCTCACCGTTCTTGTTATCATTTTGACGCCACGGGGTGAGATCTTGCATGGAGCCCCAGATCGAGGGGATTATCAGTGGTCTTGTATGTCTTCCATTTTCTAATAATTGCTCCCATAGTTGATTTCCTTAGACCAAACGTTTTACCAATTGGAGATTCAGTCTTCCCAGCCTGGTGCAGGTCTTCAATTTTGTCTCTGATGTCCTTCGACAGCTCTTTGGTCTTGGCCATAGTGGAGTTTGGAGTGTGACTGACTGAGGTCGTGGGCAGGTGTCTTTTATACCGATAATGAGTTAAAACAGGTGCCATTAATGCAGGTAATGAGTCGTTAGACCTCGTTAGAAGAAGTTAAACCTCTTTGACAGCCAGAAATCTTGCTTGTTTGTAGGTGACCAAATACTTATTTTCCACTCTAATTTGGAAATAAATTCTTTAAAAATCAAACAATGTGATTTTCTGGGTTTCTTTTCCACATTCTGTCTCTTATGGTTGAGGTTTACCCATGTTGACAATTACAGGCCTCTCTAATCTTTTCAAGTAGGAGAACTTGCACAATTGGTGGTTGACTAAATACTTATTTGCCCCACTGTACGTAATGTGCTACTACCCACTTTGTGTTTTTCCTGTGCTTGTGCGGGTTTTCTCTGGGATTGTCCCATATTTGGATTTACTCCAGTTCATCCACGACCCAAATGAGCACAAGCAGTAGAAAAAATGCATGGATCGATGTCTGATGTATTGAATGCGCAATCATATGAGCTACAGTACTAATAGTTTCTTGGACAAGACTGATGCTGTTTGTCTGCATCCTGTTTTCTTCATTTGGATCAAGGTGCAACGTGTGCCTTAAAGAAGAAGTTTTCAGCCAGTCAATTTTGGAAGGACTGCGTGAAATACAATGTGACAGTGGTGCAATACATAGGAGAGCTTTGTCGATATTTGGTCAACCGTCCTATGGTAAGATGACATTTTAAAAACACTTCACCCTCATTTTTCAAATTTCCTCATGATGTTTTACAGTATGTTCAGTAACATGTTATTTGTAGCTGTGAAGATTATTTCAGCTATCAGCAACTTATTCAGATAAAAAAATATATATACCCTAATTTTCGCACTATAAGGCGCACCTGACTATAAGCCGCAGCCCACCAAATTTGGCACGAAAACGGCATTTGTTCATAGATAAGCCGCACTGGACTATAAGCCGCAGCTGTCGTCACTGTATCATGGGATATTTACACCAAAAGATATTAACCGGTACAACCTTATTTGACAGCGGCATCATACGACTGTCATAAGATCAAATGAACCATCATTAAACTTTGAACTAATTAGTGCAAAGCTTTATTGCTTCAAGATGCTTCATTTGGCCATCACTGCTCCCTTGGGGGAGACGGTCAACCTCTGCTGCCACCTGCTGTTGACTGTTGTCATCCAACATGCCTCTTAGCATGCATTGCAGCACTACAGATGTAAATAACAATCAAAAATCCTGTTCTGTGCTAAATATTTATTCAGTTACTGTTCCAATTGTTTCATCAATTGCTAGTTATGGTATTTGCTAACACTTTATTTGACAGTGGTGCCATAAGACTGTCATTACACAACCACAATTATGACATGTCTCTGTCCTGAGCATTCATGAATGCTTATAACAGATGTCATTAAGTGTTATCCGGCAAATGATCACACTTTTGAATGGATGCAAAAGATCCAAGATGGACAAAAATTGAGTTAGTGACATAATTTGCCAAATGACACTTAATGACATAAGCATTCAGTAATGTCCATGATAATGTCATGTCATAATTTTGATGATCTTATGACAGTCTTATGACAGAGCTGTCAAATAAAGTGTTACCTAAAAAAATCAAATAATAAGCCGCACTGGACTACAAGCCACAGGTATCAAAATGAAGGAAAAAAGTAGCAGCTTATAGTCCGAAAATTACGGTATTTTTTAGACTGAATGAATAACATTTTGGTGAAAGACGTCGGTCAGGCATATTCTCTTAAACGTTTGATATGCTGTAATTTGTTCAATATTTCCCTCTAATTGTAATAATGCGCTCTATGCAGGTTCCAGAAGAGAATAGTCACAGTGTTTGGCTTGCAGCTGGAAGCGGCCTTCGGTCCGATGTGTGGAAGGCATTCACCAAGCGTTTTAGTACAGTCAAGGTCCGAGAAGGGTATGGTTTAACTGAGGCCAGCATCGGCTTCCTTAACTACACAGATGAGGTTGGACCCATTGGCAGAGCAAGCTATTTCAACAAGGTCAGGACAAAAAAAAAACATTCTCTGACTCTTTATGTTTCTCATATTCAATGTCATGAAGGAAGACCCTCAAGAAAAGCTTCCATCAGTAAACATATCTGCTCCTGCAGCTTTCGACACCATTTAAACTCCTGAGATATGACCCACAAACATATGAAGCTTACCGAACACTGTCCGGAAGATGTGAACAAGCACAGATGGGTAAATCCGAAATCTGTGCACCTCTGTGACATTAATGCTCAAATTGATTTTGTTAAGAACACATCACCCTTGAGTGCTTTCATTGAACAGGTGAAGCTGGTATCCTGGTCGCTCCTATTACAGCGATGAATCCGTTCTTGGGATATGCTGGAAATAAGATTCAGTCTGAAAAGAAGTTGATCAAGGATGTGTTTATCAAAGGTGATGTCTATTTCAACACTGGAGACCTCCTGCTTCAAGACCAAAGAGAATTTCTTTACTTCCGTGACCGCATTGGAGATACTTTCAGGTAAAGGTCAACATTGAGGACTTTTCTATCGAACCATGCATTCATTTTCTATCTTAAAATTAACAGGAGTTGTAGCTGGGCTGGAGAGGCAGAACACACTTTAGAATGGTGTATATATCCGCCCTTTAATGGTATCCTTTTGAGAGGGGAACTCATTCATTCATTCATTCATTTTTCTTACTGCTATATATATATGGCGGAAAAAACTTGACTTGAAGTTCCGCTCTGAGACCCCCAATTTGGCCAATTTGGCCAACTTTCAAAATTGTCCTATATGCATGTGTGATACATAATTGGAAAGCTTAAAATCTCAATTTTCTGGGGGAAGAAAATTTTGAACATGAGGGCATTAAAAAAAAAAAAAAAAATTTAAACAGCAAAACCCTATCTGGAGGTGAGCGCACGCGAGAGCAGAATTACAGACGCCATGACTTTAACGAGATATTATTGCGTTGTTTCGATCCAAAAACTCCATGTGGCATGTATCACTGAGTGTCAAGACACAGCTGTGAATGGCTACAGCTGGATTTTTTGAGGATTTTATGGGTGAAACATGGTAATATAACAAGGGTCGCGATGCAGAAATCGCAGACATCAAGGAGTGGTTGAGATTTTCTTTTTCATATATTTACCCTTTTAAACGTTTTTTTTTCAACTTTTCTTTGTTTGGATCGATTATTTATCATCTAACATATCAGAGAAAATGCGACAGTAACAAAAAAATACAATCAAGCAATAGTTATGAGGTAGATATCCGTGACTTTTTTACAGACACCAATTTTTTCATTGTGAAGTAATTTCTTAAAAGTTTAAAATATGCTAGTGAATGAATTTTTAAAGTCGTTTTTTTTTTCCTTTTTTTTTTTGAACAAAATTGTAGACATCAATTAATGATTCTAAGCTAAAAATGACAAACATTGTGAATAATAAATATAATTAATTACCTTCGTTTTATGGCTGGGTTGAAACAGAAGTGGTTGCGCGACGTCTATAAACAGGGGTTTCCAGGGTAAAAGGACAAATTAAAAATAGTTCGGGGGCTTAATGCGCCATGAATCTGCTATGGCAGCATATAGACATTTTGTTCTATGAAACACAACAGTTGTTTTGGTTTAAAATACAGCAGTTTCTTTTAAAGAGGGGAGCAAGAGCAGAAACTGCTTTTTCAGTCTTGGCTGTGTTTTCCGCCATATATATATATATATATATATATATATCTTCAGTTCATCGAGCATTAATGTTAATGGTAGTTTGTATTTATCCAGGAATAGGCTTCAGTTCACTTGTAATTCAAAAGTTACACTGCTGGCCAAAAGTATTGGCACCCAATTCTTCGGAATAATGATCAATTTCTCACAGAAAATGATTGCAATTACAAATGCTTTGGTAGTTATAACTTCATTTATTTTGCTTGCAATGAAAAAACACAAAAGAGAAAATTTTTTTTTTAATCATTATCATTTTACACAAAACTCCCAAAATGGGCCGGACAAAGGTATTGCCACCCTCAGCCCAATACTTGGTAGCACAACCTTTAGACAAAATAAGTATGAACAACCACTTCCAATATCCATCAATGAGTGTCTTACACAGAGGCGTTGTGTCCCATTTGGCAAACCAGGCAATTGCTTAGGGCCCCCAGAGGGCCAACAGATTTAGCACACGCAGCTTTACTGCTTGTGTCTGAGTTACCTGAAGGGGCCCCTTCACTCGCTGTACACTACCCCCCCCTTATGTGACTCAGAGTGAGAGTGAGCGGCGATTTGGCTTTTTTAAATTGGCGTATATCCAAAATGAAGAGAAGTTATCCTTCTGGAAGCGACAAAAGAAGGGAAAAAAAGCAGAAGAGGAGAAAAGGAAGCAAGACAGTGGTGAGTGTGCTATGTTACTGTAGTTTTATGTCTTAATGTAGTAGAAGCCGGGCACTTTGAGTGTCCTAAAAAGCGCTCCATTAGACTGAGGCGTTACCATACTTTTATTTAATATGCTATTGCTCCAAGTCCAGCTGTCCCCCTTACTTGCACACGCTCGAAGGGCCCCATGTTGCTTGTTGCCTGGGGCCCCCGGGGATCCTTGACACGCCTCTGGTCTTACAATGCCCTGCTGGAATGCTCTGCTGGAATTTTTCATCTTTGGAGATGGACTTGCAGCCTTGAGTTTGCCCATGCTTCCTCAAAATTTTGCTTCTCAAGTCCTCAGACAGTTCTTTGGTCTTCTTTCTTTTCTCCATGCTCAATGTGGTACACACAAGGACACAGGACAGAGGTTGAGTCAACTTTAATCCATTTTAACTGGCTGCAAGAGTGATTTAGTTATTGCCACCACCTGTTATGTGCCACAGGTAAGTAACAGGTGCTGTTAATTGAACAAATTAGAGAAGCATCACATGAGCTTTCAAAGGGTGCCAATACTTTTGTCTGGCCCATTTTTTGAGTTTTTTTGTATAATGCTAATGATTTAAAAAAAAAATCATTTTCGTTTGTGTTTTTTCATTGCAAGCAAAATAAACAAAGATATTACAACCAAAGCATTTGTAATTGCAATCATTTTCAGGGAGAAATTGAGCATTATCTGACAGAATTGCAGGGGTGCCAAAACTTTTGGCCAGCACTGTATGTGTATTGATATTTTGTTTTCCAGAAATGTTTATCACTAATTAATTAATTGTGTTGATTGGGTCCACCAGTGTGTGAGGAAATTGGATTAATAAGAGTGTTAATAATCATGAAAATAAAATACATTTGTTGATTATACAGGTGGAAAGGAGAAAACGTATCCACCATGGAAGTTTCAGAGGTTTTATGTCTTCTCGATTTTATTCAAGAGGCCAATGTTTATGGAGTCAGTGTACCAGGTACTGTAACATTGTTGTTCTGTAATACATGCTGAACGTTAAATTCAGATCATTCCAAAATGAGTTTCTTTTCCATATATTTGAATCTTGCAACCTTTCGCCACATTTCAGGCTTCAAACATAAAGATATGAAATTTAATTTTTTTGTCAAGAATCAACAACAAGTGGGACACAATCGTGAAGTGGAACAACATTTATTGGATAATTAAAACTTTTTTAACAAATAAAAAACTGAAAAGTGGGGCGTGCAATATTATTCGGCCCCTTTACTTTCAGTGCAGCAAACTCACTCCAGAAGTTCAGTGAGGATCTCTGAGTTATCCAGTGTTGTCCTAAATGACCGATGATGATAATTAGAATCCACCTGTGTGTAATCAAGTCTCCGTATAAATGCACCTGCTCTGTGATAGTCTCAGGATTCTGTTTAAAGTGCAGAGAGCATTATGAAAACCAAGGAACACACCAGGCAGGTCCGAGATACTGTTGTGGAGAAGTTTAAAGCCGGATTTGGATACAAAAAGATTTCCCAAGCTTTAAACATCTCAAGGAGCACTGTGCAAGCCATCGTATTGAAATGGAAGGCGCATCAGACCACTGCAAATCTACCAAGACCCGGCCGTCCTTCCAAACTTTCTTCTCAAACAAGTAGAAAACTGATCAGAGATGCAGCCAAGAGGCCCATGATCACTCTGGATGAACTGCAGAGATCTACACCTGAGGTGGGAGAGTCTGTCCATAGGACAACAATCAGTCGTACACTGCACAAATCTGGCCTTTATGGAAGAGTTGCAAGAAGAAAGCAATTTCTCAAAGATATCCATACGTTTAAAGTTTGCCACAAGCCACCTGGGAGACACACCAAACATGTGGAAGAAGGTGCTCTGGTCAGATGAAACCAAAATTGAACTTTTTGGCCACAATGCAAAACGATATGTTTGGCGTAAAAGCAACACAGCTCATCACCCTGAACACGCCATCCCCACTGTCAAACATGGTGGTGGCAGCATCATGGTTTGGGCCTGCTTTTCTTCAGCAGGGACAGGGAAGATGGTTAAAATTGACGGGAAGATGGATGCAGCCAAATACAGGAACATTCTGGAAGAAAACCTGTTGGTATCTGCACAAGACCTGAGACTGGGACGGAGATTTATCTTCCAGCAGGACAATGATCCAAAACATAAAGCCAAATCTACAATGGAATGGTTCAAAAATAAACGTATCCAGGTGTTAGAATGGCCAAGTCAAAGTCCAGACCTGAATCCAATCGAGAATCTGTGGAAAGAGCTGAAGACTGCTGTTCACAAACACTCTCCATCCAACCTCACTGAGCTCGAGCTGTTTTGCAAGGAAGAATGGGCAAGAATGTCAGTCTCTCAATGTGCAAAACTGATAGAAACATACCCCAAGCGACTTGCAGCTGTAATTGGAGCAAAAGGTGGCGCTACAAAGTATTAACGCAAGGGGGCCGAATAATATTGCACGCCCCACTTTTCAGTTTATTTGTTAAAAAAGTTTAAATTATCCAATAAATGTTGTTCCACTTCACGATTGCGTCCCACCTGTTGTTGATTCTTGACAAAAAATTAAAATTTTATATCTTTATGTTTGAAGCCTGAAATGTGGCGAAAGGTTGCAAGGTTCAAGGGGGCCGAATACTTTTGCAAGGCACTGTAAATATAATATCAATAACCCAGTATTATCTCACTCCCTTCGGATACTATCTCAATTTAGGAAAAAAAATGGTGTAGTTGGTACTTGCCTTTTTAGCCCAGTGGCGTCGAATCATTTTTTTGGTACCCTCAACAGTCGATAAAGCCTTTCATTTGTGGTCCAGCCTGGGTGTTACACGTTTAAATGACCTTTTTGTGGATGATATTTTTTCCTCTTTCGTACAGCTAGTCCAAAGATGTAATATTCCTAACTCTCATCATTTTCGATATCTGCAACTTAGAAGCTTTGTTAAGAGTATCATACCGCTTTTCCCAAATAAACCTCCTACAACAGTTTTAGATGATGTTATGTCTTTAGATCCGACAGAGAAAGGGGGAATTAAGCGCATTTTAAATCTAATTTCTCATATGGTAGCTTCGTCCTTATCAAGAATCAAAGACCAGTGGGCACGGGATCTTCAAACACCAATCGGAGAGGGACTGTGGTCTAAGGTTTTGGGTAGGGTACATAATTCATCTATGTGCGCTCGTCATGCTCTGATTCAATTTAAGGTAGTACATCGGGTACACTATTCTAAGGTAAGATTGTCCAGAATCTTTCCAGAAATCAGCCCTTTGTGTGATAGGTTTAAGCTGGCGGATGCAACACTGATCCATATGTTTTGGTTATGTCCGAGCTTAGAAATATTTTGGAAGGGTATTTTTGAAGCCTTCTCCCTAGTGTTGGGGGTCGGAATCACTCCTGATCCTTTAATATCAATATTTGGAGTTTTACCGGAGAGTCTGTGGCTGCCTACTTGGGGGTGTAAGGCTATTGCTTTTACCACCTTTTTGGCGCGACGTTTGGTTCTTTTGAGGTGGAAGGAGGCTGCCCCACCCACAACGTCGCGTTGGATAAGGGATGTGCTGATGAACCTTATGCCTGAGAAAATCAGATATACAGTTGTGGTCAAAAGTTTACATACACTTGTGAAGAACATAATGTCATGGATCTCTTGAGTTTCCAGTTATTTCTACAACTCTGATTTTTCTCCGATAGAGTGATTGGAACAGATACTTCTTTGTCACAAAAAAACATTCATGAAGTTTGGTTCTTTTATGACTTTATCATGGGTTAACAGAAAAAGTGATAAAATCTGCTGTGTACATGTACTACGTGTAGTACGTGTCCTGCATGTACGTGTACTTGAGTGTACTTCTACCACAAGCATGTGTACTTGTACTGCAGTGGTATGAACCTTTTGGAATTTCTCACATTTCTGCTTCAAATCACCATCAAATCTGATCTTTGTCAAAATCACACAGATGAAAAAAACTGCGTCTGCTTTAACTAAAACCACCCAAACATTTTTAGGTTTTCATATTTTAATGAGGATAGTATGCAAACAATGACAGAAGGGGGAAAAATAAGTAAGTGAACCATCACATTTAATATTTTGTGGGCTGCCTTTGCCAGCAATAACTTCAACCAGACGCTTCCTGTAACTGCAGATCAGTCTGGCACATCGATCAGGACTAATCTTGGCCCATTCTTCACGCCAAAACTGCTGTATTTCAGTCAGATTCCTGGGATGTCTGGCAGGAATCGCTGTCTTTAGGTCATGCCACAGCATCTCAATGGGGTTCAAGTCTGGACTTTGACTTGGACACTCCAGAACTATACTGTACTGTACTATACTGTATTTCGTTCTTTTGAAACCATTCTGAAGTTGGCTTACTTCTGTGTTTTGGAACATTGTCTTGTTGCAGCATCCGTTCTCTTTTTGGCTTCAACTGTCTGACAGACGGCCTCAGGTTTTCCTGCAAAACATCCTGATAAATTTTTAAATTCATTCTTCCATTAATGATTGCAAGTTGTCCAGGCCCTCAGGAAGCAAAACAGCCCCAAATCATGATGCTCCCTCCACCATGCTTCACGGTGAGGATGAGGTGTTGATGTTGGTGAGCTGTTCCATTTTTCCTCCACACGTGACGTTGTGTGTTACTCCCAAACAATTCAACTTTGGTTTCATCAGTCCACAAAATATTTTGCCAAAACTTCTGTGGAGTGTCCAAGTGCCTTTTTGCGAACATTAAATGAGCAACAATGTTTTTTTTAAGACAGCAGTGGCTTCCTCCGTGTAGTCCTTCCATGAACACCATTCTTGGCCATGGTTTTACATATAGTTGATGTGTGCACATAGATATTGGAATGTGCCAGTAATTTCTGTAAGTCTTTACCAGACACTCTTGGGTTCTTTTTTACCTCTGAGTATTCTGCACTGAACTCCTGGCGTCATCTTTGGTGGACAGCCACTTCTTGGGACAGGAGAAACAGTGCCAAACTCTCTCCATTTGTAGACAACTTCTCTGACTGTAGATGAATGAACATCCAGACTTTTAGAGAAACTTAAAACCACTCATCTTTAATTGGGCACACACCTGACTTAAATTGTTTGGTAAAAAATTGTTTCAATTGCTCTTTAAGTCTCATTAGGCAGAGGGTTCACGTAGTTATTTTTGCCCCTTTTGTCATTGTTTGCATGCTATCCTCATTAAAATATGAAAACCTATACATTTTGGGGTGGTTTTAGTTAAAGCAGACATTGTTTTTTCATCTTTGTGATTTTGACAAAAGAGCAGATCACATTTGATGGTAGTTTTATCCAAAAATGTGAGAAATTACAAAAGGTTCAGATACTTTTTCACACCACTGTACAAGCATGTGTAATTGTGTGTACTTGTGCTACAAGTATACCCAACAGCACATCAATAAGTAAAGTAAACCATTCTCCAATTTTGCTCTTTTTTTGTTTTTGTCGCGATATTGTTTACAGGATATGAAGGTCGAATAGGCATGGCTGCTATTGTTTTAAAAGAGGAGCACACATTACATGGCCCCAAACTTTACTGCCACTTGGTTGAAACTCTTCCAGCGTATGCTTGGCCGTGGTTTCTCAGAATTCAGGTACAAGTATGTTCCCTTCCCAACATTAGATGTTGTTTTTACAGATTTTCACTGGTTAAATCTTTGTTTTCAGCCCTCTCTGGATATGACAGAAACTTTCAAGCAACAGAAGGGCAAGTTGGTCCAGGAAGGATTCAACCCAGAGATCACGCAGGACCATATCTATTTCTTAGATATCACGCAGAAAGACTATCTCCTCCTCAATGTATCTTTATACGAGGACATTGTGTGTGGAAAAATCAAACTATAGTATATGAGAGAATGACCTGATAACTAATAATGTCACATTAGGGAATGGTAATTAATCAGATATTAAAAGGTAAGTAGCAATGCATTATATTTGTGATGTGCATGGCACTAAACAAGAGAATATTTATGTTTGTTTAATAATTTAAAAATATCCTAATTCTCTGCATGACAGCAGTTATTGCTCCACAGGTAGAAACTCTAACATGTATGAAATTCAGAAGGTAATACTATGCAATAGCCAACTCATTCCTTTTGACTAACACACACACGTGCACCAACACACCTTTACAGCATAAAATATACACACTGTATATTCTGGTTATAGAAGTGTCATTTTTTTTCCTTATAAAAGGAAATAAATACTTTTCATTTACTGCTCGCCTTGTTTTGAATGTCTGAAGAAATTGACAGTTTAAATCAAAAATAGGGACAGATTAAGGTATTTGAATCACTATGGGCAGGACATTAAGAAGGCCTTTTATCTCACTACTGTTTATGGACAATTAAGAGAAAAATCTTTGGGGTCACAGTATTGACCCTAGGACGGGTTGGCAACCCAAAATGTTGAAAGAGTAATGTTGGACCAAAAAAACATGTATGTCTAGAGCTGCTAAAAATTAAAAGCCTGATATAAGCCTTTTAATTAAGGAACACATGTGTCCATATTATCCTACTATCAAAATGACTAAGTTGGGTCCTACAGAGACTGACGCACCACTTGACTACTCTGTTGTACGATTCTGCCTCAAGTTTAACTTCATTACGATGCTAGAAACTGCAATTTATGGCGAAATTACTATGGGGCTTTGCTGTGGGGAGATACAGATCTTGGCCCTGCCCAGGCTGATTTGGGGACATTTCAGGGACAATATCAGGTCTTGTTGATTTGTGGACATGTCCTGGCCATATCAAGTCATTTGGGGGACATATCCTGATCATATCAGGTCATTTGGGGATATTTGGGGGACATGTCCTGGTCATATCAGGTCATTCGGGGACATTTGGGGGACATGTCCTGGTCATATCAGGTCATTTGCGGGCATTTTGGGGACATGTCCTAGTCATATCAGGTCATTTGAGGACATTTGGGGGACATGTCCAGGTCATTTGGGGACATTTCAGGGACATGTCCTGGTCATATCTGGTCATTTGGAGACATTTTGGGGGATGTGTCTTGGTTATATCAGGTCATTTGGGGACATTTGGGGGACATGTTCTGGTCATATCAGGTTATTTGGGGGGCATTTAGGAGACATGTCCTGGTCATATCAGGTCATTTGGGGGATATGTCCAGGTCATTTGGGGACATTTCAGGGACATGTCCTAGTCATATCAGGTCATTTGAGGACATTTGGGGGAGATGTGCAGGTCATTTGGGGACATTTCAGGGACATGTCCTGGTCATATCTGGTCATTTGGAGACATTTTGGGGAATGTGTCTTGGTTATATCAGGTCATTTGGGGGACATGTTCTGGTCGTATCAGGTCATTTGGAGGGCATTTAGGAGACATGTCCTGGTCATATCAGGTCATTTGAGGAAATTTGGGGGACATGTCCAGGTCATTTGGGGACATTTCAGGGACATGTTCTGGTCATATCAGGTCATTTGTGGACATTTTGGGGAATGTGTCTTGGTTATATCAGGTCATTTGGGGACATTTGGGGGGCATGTTCTGGTCATTTGGGGAAATTTGGGGGACATGTCCTGGTCATATCAGGTCATTTGGGGACATTTGGGGGGCATGTTTTGGTCATGACAGGTCATTTGGGGACTTTTGGGGGACATGTCCTGGTCATTTGGGGACATTTCAGGGACATGTCCTGGTATTATGAGGTCATTTGGGAACATTTTGGGGGACATTCATTCATTCATTCATTTTCCATGCCGCTTTTCCTCACGAGGGTCGCGGAGGTGCTGGAGCCTATCCCAGCTAACTACGGGCAGTAGGCAGGGGACACTCTGAACTGGTTGCCAGCCAATTGCAGCATTTGGGGGACATGTCCTAGTCATATCAGGTCATTTGGGGGACATGTTTTGGTCATATCAGGTCATTTGGGGACTTTTGAGGGACATGTCCCGATCATTTGGGGACATTTCAGGGACAAGTCCTGGTCATATCAGGTCATTTAGAAGAATATTTGTGTCATGTTTGTCCTCTTACAGAAACTGAGTTAAATACATTTACAAAATACATTTCCCTTGCCTTGCCATTATTTTTGCAACGAGTTAATATTCCATGATTTAAGTTAATTTTCTTCAGAAAAAAAATGCAGTTTTGTCAATACACACTGACACCAACAAATTTGGTGATTCAAATCCAACAAGTAAATGATTTAAAGTGTGGGGGGGGTGTCCTTCTTGACTTTGCTTATGAAAACTTGCCTGCAAAGGCCCTCGATCAAGATGCCACACTTTTTTCCATTCATGCAAAAGAGTTGACCAATCATGGAGCGAGCCGCTTCTTCCAGCAGTAGGAGGAGCTACCCTCAAGCAGACGTGGCAGCCCGACACGTCATCAAAGTGAGACTGATTGTTCATGGAATATCGAGCCGACCCAGCTAGCGGGTGAGTGCTAGTCTATTTATGTCACATTAATACTTTTGTATACATTTAATATACAACTATACGCGTTTACCTCAAGTTTAAGTAAACTTACCGAGCTTTTTTAGGAAGTCGATGTTGCTTCGCCTATGTAATGAACATCCTTGTACACGTGTACTGTACAGCTGATTCGAACAGTAGTGTTTTCATTGGTTTTGCTTGTAGGATGAGGTTATAATGTATAGTATTATTGCTATTCTAGTTGTAGTAGAAGTAAAACAATTACGCATTGGTTCACTACAAAAGGAGGAAGGGGTAGTATCGCCGTTTTACTGAGATTGTGTTGCAAGTATATGCTACAAATGTTAACTATTTCCCCTCTGTTTACTTTACATTCAATATATAATGTATTCAAAGTTCACCCACTGTTTAAATGCCGGGTTTTTGTGATCTCCAAAACTTTACCAAGGTGAGTTATTACAAAATTAAAAAAAGGTGAGAAAAGTCGTTTGCAGAAGTGTGCTAAACCCCTTTTAGCGTTGGCTGTGTTTACAATCAACCATTCATTTTCATGTGAGTTTAAAGCAACACTAGGTAACTTTGCAGCCTTAATAAAATATTTTCATAACATTTGTGCTGAATGACACTTCTTTTATATCTTGAGGGCGTCTGTATCGCTTTCACCGGCACAAATTAAAGGAGGTTGGCAGGAACCCTGCCACACACAAAAAAAAAAAACTACAAATGTGCCGCCTGCTTTACGGCATATGTCACTTCTCCCTTTCCCCATTCATTATAAAGACTGAAGTCGTTTTATTTTCCTCCTCAGACAAAAAGTCTTGTCTGAGGAGGAAAATAAAAAGATACACAAAGCCTTGTCTTGCTCAAAAAGCTCAATCTTGGTCTCATCTGACCAAAGCACACGGTCCCAGGCTGCTTTGGTCAGATGAGACCAAGATTGAGCTTTTTGGCAACAAACACTCTAAGTGGGTCTGGGGTAGGCCTGTCGCGACAACAAATTTTAGGAAGCGATATATCGTCTCATAAATTATTGTCGATATGCAATATTATTGCCATTTTTGCTAGCCAATTCAACCACTAATGTAATGACAATTCATTCTAATAAAACACCCATTCGCTGCAATAAATTGTTATTCTTAAATAAAACACAAAATTAAAAATAATATTTGAATTAAAAAATGCATAATTTGTCATTTGAAAGCTATCTAAGTGCAGAATCCAATGCCATTTTTGTTCTCAGACAATTGGAGCCCATCAAATGTGTTGATTTGATCCAAAATGTCCTGCAAAGTGTGCATGTTAGCAAATTTGAAGCCAAATTATTCATTGCTAATCAGATTTTTCTTAATGGGTGTCATTTTAAGGTTAGTCTTCGTGTAGAATGTGAAGTAAGTGAGATTTCCAGAAATCTTTATTTACATGTTAAACAATACGTGCTTTTGAATTGTTCACCGGAAGTACAATTGCTAAGTCGCTAACAGTAAGCTTTGCACTCAGTAGTCTTCTGTTTTTGTAATACTTGTGGTGTCTGTAATAGATTTTCTTTTTTTTCGCATCGTTTGCAAATGCTGTAAACCAGCGAGTATCCATGTTTGTCGTATCACCTTTAACCACAAGTTTGCGTCTTGGAAAAGCCTGCCAATGTTTTATAGCAGGCTAAAGTTGTTAGTGCATTGTCTTTTTTCCATTAGCCTCAATGTAGCAATGCTAGCGTTTACAATGTTTAATATAGATGTGTTTTCTTATTTTGTATGTTTAAACTTAATTCTACAGTGCCTTGATGACCAGTAAACAACTGTGAAAGGAACTGGAGTCAATATACGCGCATGCACAAATGTATGCACGCATGCTCGCGGCGATAAATCAATCAGGTAAATTACCACCCTCGGTTATATTTACCGTGCGATTAATTGAGTTATTGCATATTGCGATAGGCTTAGTCTGGCGTGCCACGAAAGATGCGCATGCTGAAAAGCACCTCATACCCACTGTGAAGTATGGGGCTGTTTCGCCTCCAAAGGCCCTGGGAACCTTGTTAGGGTGCATGGTATCATGAATGCTTTGAAATACCAGGACATTTTAAATCAAAATCTGTTGCCCTCTGCCTGAAAGTTGAAGATGGGTTGTCACTGGGTCTTTCAGCAAGACAATGACCCTAAACATATGGCCAAATCTACACAGAAATGGTTCACCAGACACAAAATCAAGCTCCTCCCATGGCCATCTCAGTCCCCAGACCTTGTTTTGTTGGCAAAAGGGGGTTGTAAAAAGTATTAACACCAGGGGTGCTAATAATTGTGACACACATTATTTGATGTCAAATAATTATTTCTTTACGTGGGATTTTTTTCCCCACTGACTAAATGCACTTGTATTGAAGGTTGGATTTTTCTCTTTTTTTCCATTAAGGTCCCATATTATTTGAATTAAAAAAAAATATTAGAAGCTAAAAAAATACATCTTTACCAGGCCGAGGTTGCGCTAGACTTTTTCGTTGTCTGTCATTTTGACTGACAGTGTCATAAAAATCCGGTCATAATCTATTTTTACCCGTCACTTACATTTTTAAAATGATAATAATGACATATTCCAATAGTATTTAGTTTTCATTCATTTTTAATTAATATTCTGTCCGAACAAGCTTAACAAGAGGCAAACAGACAGCGGAGTGCACCAATCATCGACGGGCAGACGTGCCGTTAGCAAAGCGACGAGGGCAGGACGAGGGTCTTGCGCGCGGAAGTAAACATACGAGGAGAGCGGAGTATTTTCAACATAGCTAGCGCGAGACAAACTGTTGTCAATGACTCGTGTCGATGTGTTTTAGCTCATTTAAAACCCACTCATGCATTGTCGCGCTCATTCTGTAATGGCGCCGTTTTACCTATATAGAGAGATAAAAGGCAGCGTAAAATGAGTAGAGTGAATTTTGGAAGCCTTTGGAGCTTTTTTTTAATTGGCTAAAGCCATACAATCACTCTCCCTACGATTAGAAATATTGTGGGAAGCAACGACGGCTGTGTTAGATCATATACCAAGAACTAGATGCGAATGACAGACTTTCCCGCGCTAGTAAACAGGCGCCATCTTAAAGCAGTAGACTTCTCTGGAAGAAAAAAAAAAAAACAAATCGGCAAAATCTTGACTTGAATCTATCTTTAAATGATGAAACAGTTTTAAAAATTCCACGTCGAAAGTAGACAGAAGGGAAATTATGGAATAACGGGAGCAATTTTAACAATTTTAACAAATTTAACGGTTGATTCACAACATTAAATTAATTGAATGTAGTTTAAAGCTGCTGATACAGAATGGGGACTGGAGTTTTTTATTTAATGTTATTTTCGTATATTTGTTTACTGCTATATGTTAACTTGATACTGAAATAGTAGTGTGGTTAGCCTGAGAGTATTTTTGAACAATTTTGGAACTAATGTACAAAATATAAAATTAAAAAAAAGAGAGAAAAAAGGAGGGGGGTGCATCAATAATCGTTTTATAATCGAAGCGGAGCCTCTGAATCGTAATTGTAATCGAATCGTTAGGTGCCCAAAGATTCCCAGCTCTAATGTTGAATGTATATATTCGTCCGAGTTTTATTCATTTTTTTCTTAATGCATTGCCAAAATGTACAGTCTATGATCGGGAAAAATTATCGGGAATGATTGGAATTGAATCGGGAGCAAAAAAAAAAAGCAATCGGATCGGGAAATATCGGGATCGGCAGATACTCAAACTAAAATGATCGGGATCGGATCGTGAGCAAAAAAACATGATCGGAACAACCCTACTTCTGAGTGATGTAAATTATACAGTATAAAGTAGCAAAATTTGTTTCCTCTGCTGTTAATTACAGTTAGATTACGTGGACGTTGAAGGCCAATGAGATGATGGAAGAGAGCGGGATTGAGACTACACCTCCAACAAGCCCGACACCACTAATAAATGCAGCTGTTTCAAGCAGCCCTCCACCAATCAACATGGGTAAGGCACGCAAATGGATTCTAGTGCTTAGGTTTTACCGTATTTCATTCCATAAGTACCTTCTTGTTTTGATAAAAACGATAGTCTTACAATTTGTGTTTCAGCTCCATCAAGCCATCCTTTCACTGTAGGCACCAGCTCAGTGTCCATTAATTCCCCCTCAACCAGTGCTCCACTCGCTCCGGCTTTTACCAGTCCCATGACTCCGCCATCCATCTTTCCTCCTCCTTCTTCAGTTGCCACCCCCTTCAGCACCAATGTTTCTATCTCGGGTCCTCCCCTGCCCTCTTCCACTGGACCACCTCCTTTTCCTTCTAGTGCACCGCCAGTTGGGCCTCCTATTTCCAGTTTTTCCATGAGCGCAGGATATGACATCACTCGGGGTCATGCGGGTCGAACACCGCAAACACCGCTGATGCCATCTTTTTCTAGCCCGACCGCTATTCCGGGTAAGTTCTGTGCAACAGCTTTCTCGTCATTGATCATACATTTAATTCCGGAGTCCAGGTTATTTTGTAGTTTAGGAATTAACTGAGAAAATACAGTTACCAGTAAGCAAGGTTTTTGTCATTGAAACTGACTTGGGTCTCTTAAAAGCCATTGCTAAAAAAACCAACTTAAATACTTAAATCACACATCAGTCAATCAATGGACCTATTGCAAAGCCCCACCCCCTTGGAAAACTCGGACAGCCGAAAGCTCTTTCAAATTTTCACAGTGACTTAGTGAACGAACGATTTGTGGATGATGGCGGGAGTTCAGATTTCTGAATTTGCACTACCACAACAGGCAATAGACCTGTTTTTGTTTTTTGTTTTTGTTTTTTTAAAATGAATATCTAATGTATATTTATTAGGGCTGTCAAAATTATCGCGTTAACGGGCAGTAATTAATTTTTAAAATTAATCACGTTAAAATATTTGACGCAATTAACGCACATGCCCCGCTCAGACAGATTTAAATGACAGTACAGTGAAATGCCCACATGTTGTGTTTTATGGAGTTTTGCCGCCCTCTGCTGGCCCTTGGGTGCGACTGATTTTATAGGCTTCAGCACCCATGAGCATTGTGTAAGTAATTATTGACATCAACAATGCTGGGCTACTAGTTTATTTTTTGATTGAAATTTTTACAAATTTTATTAAAACGAAAACAATGAGAGGGGTTTTATTATAAAATTTCTATAACTTGTACTAACATTTATCTTTTAAGAACTACAAGTCTTTGGTCCATGGATCGCTTTAACAGAATGTTAATGTTAATGCCATCTTGTTGATTTATTGTTATGATAAACAAATACAGTCCCTATGTACAATATGTTGAATGTATATATCCATCTTGTGTCTTATTTTTCCATTCCAACAATAATTTACAGAAAAATAGGGCATATTTTATAGATTGTTTGAATTGCGATTAATTACGATTAATTAATTTTTAAGCTGTAATTAACTCGATCAAAAATTTTAATCGTTTGACAGTCCTAATATTTATACTATTTCGTAGAGGTGGGAATGTTTGGGCACCTAACGATTCAATTACGATTACGATTCAGAGACTCTGATTCGATTATAAATCGATCAGTGACGATTTTAATTTTTTGTACACTATTTCCAAAATTGTTCAAAAATCCTCTTAGGCTAAACAAACTACTATTTCAGTATCAAGTTAACCGTTAAAAACAGTAAATAAAATACTCAAGTCCCCATTCTGTATCGGCAGCTTTAAACTACATTCAATGAATTTAATGTTGTGAATCAAGCGTTAAAGTTGTTAAAATTGTTAAAATTGCTCCCGTTATTCCATAATTTCCCTTCTGTCTACTTTCGACGTGGAATTTTAAAAACTGTTTCATCATTTAAAGATAGATTCAAGTCAAGATTTTGCCAATTTTTATTTTATTTGATTTTTTTAGATAAAAAGTAATTAGGTTCGCTACAACAGAGCCTTCCAGAGAAGTCTACTGCTTTAAGATGGCGCCTGTTTACTAGCGCGGGAAAATCTGTCATTCGCATCTAGTTCTTGGTATATGATCTAACACAGCCGTCGTCTGTCATTTCACATCTAGTTCTAGATATATGTGATATCTACCGTAGCCGTATGTTGCCGTATGTCTGTAGCAACAAGCAACTGGACGCTGTTTGTAGCGGCTGACGGCCGAAGTCAGGTATTATTGTTTTCTTTTTTTTAATCTAGCGGCATGAGTTGAACATGATATTTACTCTCGGTTCGCTCCTCATTGCATCCTGAAGACCATGCTGTGTTTTATTTCCGCTTTACCTGGTATAATCGGAATTTGGATGTCTGTGAATCGTTCTCGAATCTTCCACGGCCGAATCGTGAATAATCTAAGAATCGGAAATTTCGCACGCCTCTACTATTTCGTTTTATATATAAATTTGTCTAGAAGCAGACAAAGAAGGTTGCAGTAAGCAGTGGAGCGGTATGTCAATGGTGTTAAACTTGCTAGACTACAGAGTGGAGACCATTATTATAATCGAGGCGAAATTCTACCGAACGTCACTTAGAGACGAGAATGCCCAACAGGCCAAATATCCATCTAGGTATAATGTTAGCTACTTAGTAACATTATGTCATGTGTTCATGTGTTCTGCCAAATTTTTTCTCAAAGCTTTAGCGGCGATGAAATAGCAGTCTTTTACAATCAATTGGATTCTCAATGTTATCCAGAGATGCTAAATAAACCAGGTTTCCCCAACACATTAAAGATTGCGGGGCTCCGCCTCACCAAAATAAAAGCTGCCACGCCTTACAAACAATATATTCTTTTTGTATTGTAACTATGCGCCTTAGCTCCCCAGTCCGATCGTCTCTTAAGGGTTTGTGACGTAGGTGGAAGCAAGTAGGAAGAATGTAAATTCAGTGGGAGGAAATGTCATGGCTTTTCCATCATCCACAGGTGTGGTGTCGAACCCTATGGTTCAGCAACCTGCTATGACTGGAGGTTTAGATGCCAGATCCCCGATCACGTTCCCTGAGGAGCAGGAAGATCCCAGAGTATTCTCAGACCAGGCTGGTGGAGGAATATGGGGATTTTTTAAGGTAAGTGTTATTTTGCTCCCCCACCCCACTCCTCTTATTATAAAATTCCAGTTACGCTTCATTTTAAATTATTGTGCATTTTGATAGTCTTCTTGAATCTTCCAACTTATAAAATGTATTTGTTATATGTCTGAGTTAAACTGAGTATGATTGCCATTCACTATTTTGTAAAATAAAAATATACGGTAATTTACGCACTATAAGGCGCACCTGACTATAAGCCGCCACCCACCAAGTTTGGCACGAAAACAGCATTTGTTCATAGATAAGCCGCAAAGGACTAAAAGCCACATCTGTCCTCACTGTATTATGGGGTATTTACACCAGAAGATATTAACCTTTAACACTTGTTTGACAGCGACATCATATGACTGTCATAAGACCAAATAAACAACCATGAAGCTTTGAAGCAACTGGCTGCAAAGCTTCAGTACCTCAAGAAGCTTCATTTGCCCATCAATGCTCCCTGCGGGAAGACAGTAAACCTCTGCTGCCACCTGGTGTCAACACTGTTTTTGTCCAACATGCTTCCTAGCATGCATTGCAGCGCAAAAGATGTACATAACAATCAAAATTCTTGTTCTGTGCTAATTATTTCTTCAGTTGCTGTTCCAGTTGTTTCATTAATTGCCACTTATGGTATTTGGTAACACTTTATTTGACAGTGGCGCCATAAGAATGTCATTAGACAATCATAATTATGACATAATAATGTCATGAGCATTAATGGATGCTTATAACAATGTCATTTAGTGTTACCCGACAAATTATCTCAAGTATTTTAATGGATGTAAAGGATCCAAGATGGACATAAATGGAGTTAGTGACATAATTTGACGGTTGACACTTAATGACTTCTGTCATAAGCGTTCAGTATTGCCTATGAAAGTGTCATGTCATAATTATTACGGTCTTATAACAGTGTTACAATGCCGCTGTCAAATAAAATGTCACCTATTAACCCAAATAAATCAACAAATAGGCCAAGTTGGACTATAAGCCGCAGGATTCAAAATGAAGGGAAAAAGTAGCGGTTTTTAGTCTGAAAATTACGATAATTACAATTTAGATACGGTAACGAATGTTGCACTTTTTTTGCTTGTTAAATTATGTGACAGTCATATTCTTTGTGTTTTTCTTTACTCTAGGGCGTCGCTGGGAACCCAGTTGTTAAAACAGTCTTGGATAAGACCAAGCATTCAGTAGAGTCAATGATTACCACTCTAGATCCTGGCATGGCTCCGTATATCAGTAAGCATGTCTTCTGATCACGACTCAAAACATACCTTTTAGTTTCATAAAACAGCCGATGTTACTAAAGCCGTAGCAATTATCTAATCTAGGCTATGTACAGACATCAGCTTGAAATAGAACGATGTTGCATTCATTTGAAATTCTTTAATCACGCTCTGAATAGGTCAAGTCACATGGAATCTGATATTTTTTCAAATTTGATCTATAGATCTGTTAGACTTGCTGTCTAAATGTGGCCTAATTCAGTTGGCATGGCACGTAATCTCTGCCTTGTAGATGATTTTGAGATATGAAAATGTTGACAATTATAACAAAGGATGCGTTCTCTCTCTGTAGAATCTGGAGGGGACATTGACATTGTGGTGACATCAGATAAAGAGATGAATGTTGACGCAGTACGAGATGCTTTTCAGGAGGTATTCGGAATGGCCATGGTTACGGGGGAGATTGGTCAGTCCAACATTGCACCACAGCCTGTTGGCTATGCAGCGGGCCTTAAGGTCTGTTCTCTTTTCAAAAACATTATTAATGTGTCTTTATGTAAAGTTTATATAGTAACATTGTTGTTTTCGTGAAAGAAGAGACTAGCGATGATATTACGTTGACGAACTAAGGATGTCCCCATCGCATATTTTTGCACCCGAGACAGAGTCACCTTATTTGGCAATCTGCCGAGTCCTGATCCGATACCGATAAGTTTTTTTTCCATTTGAACAAAAGTCCCAAACTTTTTACAGTGCTTTTTCTTCTGCTTTTTCCAGGAGTGTTGCGGAGTATAAAACATATATTTTTGTATCTTTTGGCAATGCCATTGTATTTCTGGATTACAGGTAGTCCCCGGGTTACAAACAAATTCCATTCCTTTGCTGGCAACGTAACTCAAATTTTTGCGTAAATCAGAATAAACCCTTTAAGTACCTCTAGATACCACATAAATTGCAAAATAACTATCCAAAAACATGTACTATACGTCATATTAATAAAAATAAAGTTTAAAAAAAAAAAAAAAGGTAACTTTACTTAGCATCAATGCTGGTGGATGGTGAGGTAAAAGGTACACCGAGTATGCTGGCTTGTTCACAAGTGGGGACACAAGTGTTCTTTCATTGAGGATTACCGTAGCAGTGTTGTTTTTGGTAGCCATTTTAATTTTAGTCTTTGTTTTTTGAACGAAAATACTTTTTAGTCTTAGTCATATTTTAGTCATTTCAAAATGTGTTAGTTTTAGTCTGGTTTTAGTTGACGAATATTCTCGCTAAATAAGAAAATGAATATACAGTGGGGCAAATAAGTATTTATTCAACCACCAATTGTGCAAGTTCTCCTACTTGAAAAGATTAGAGACACCTGTCATTGTCAATATGGGTAAACCTCAACCATGAGAGACTGGATGTGGAAAAAAAACAGAAAATCACGTTTGATTTTTTAAGAATTTATTTCCAAATTAGAGTGAAAAATAAGTATTTGGTCACCTACAAACAAGCAAGATTTCTGGCTGCCAAAGAGTTCTAACTTCTTATAACGAGGTCTAAAGAGGCTCCGCTCGTTACCTATATTAATTGCACCCGTTTTAACTCATTATCGGTATAAAAGACACCTGTCCACAACTTCAGTCAGTCACACTCCAAACTCCACTATGGCGAAGACTAAAAGAGCTGTCGAAGGACACCAGAGACAAAATTGTAGTGACTGAATCTGCAATAGGTAAAACGCTTGGTGTAAAGACATCAACTGTGGGAGCAATTATTAGAAAATGGAAGACATACAAGACCACTGATAATCTCCCTCGATCTGGGGCTCCATGCAAGATCTCATCCAGTGGTGTCAAAATGATAACAAGAATGGTGAGCAAAAATCTCAGAACCACACAGGGGGACCCAGTGAATGACCTACAGAGAGCTGGGACCACAGTAACAAAGGCTACTATCAGTAACACAATGGGCCGCCAGGACTCAAATCCTGCACTGCCAGACGTGTCCCCATTGCTGAAATGAAGTCAACACCGTTATTCCTATTACAAGCACAGCTCACGTGCTAATGCTAAATTGAATAGTTCGCTAAAACACTGTTTTTCTTTTTCACCACTCTTCAACATAACTGACTTAACAACAGAACTCTTATCACAAATCTTTGTCCATAACAATACTGTTCTGGCTAGTTTTATAATTTTACATGTGGATTTCTCCAAAATGTGAATGACTAACTTTAAATTATCCGGGAGTGTTATTTTTCTTAGACAACTTACTTGGAAGCTTCTGGAAGATTTTTTTAACGTCTCATGTGCCGCTCTGTCTTTCAAATGAGTGGGTAGATCAAGAGATGGCGTACACGGCGCCGTGGTGCACAGCCTAAACTCGGTGCTCCATTTACACCAAAAAATGTGGAAAATACATATTAAAATGATAATGGATCGTTTGCTGAACAAAACTATAGGTCTATATCTTAGGGTGACCATATTTTGATTTCCAAAAAAGAGGACACTCGGCCCGGCCTCGAGATATTTGAATTTTACTCGCAGTTCACTCAAAGATGCCTATATCCCTTTAATATATTTAATGTGTGCCTCCTCAGTCTGGACAGAAAAATTCAGTTTTATTAAAAAAAAAAAAAAAAGTCATATAGTATATATTATATACTATATGGAAATAGGTTTTTACTTAACAGGCTTTATTCTTGTAAAAAAAGAAAAAAGTAAATAAAATAGCATGCAGATCCGTATAAATATAGTACAGTCAATACAGACACACAGTAGGCTTGTGCCACATAACATTTTTCATAAATTACTATCATGACAATTGTCGTTGAGAAATTGTTATTCCCACTCAATGTTCTAGATTACACGCAAACAATAACCAAAATAAACCGACAAACTATTCAACCAGCATGTTTGCAAACGCAGCAGTTCAAAACTACGTTTCCCATAATGCCTAGCGCGGCTTAGCTCACTGATAGCTACCCTATTAGCGAGGCAAAATCAAACTTTGGTATCTAAGTTTACAATCATCGGTAGCGCAACGATTTGACATCAAACGGGATTTTACAGATCATGCCACTACAAAGCTCCGACAGAAGTCAACAGTTGCCATTACATACGTATTTATCGTTAAAAAAAAAAAACTTAACAACTGGGCAGGCTACTGGGCAACAGGGCTACTTAAAATATAATACTAACATTAAACCAAATACACGAACTCAGAACAATTAATACAAGACTAATACAACATACTGTATCTCTTTGTACCCATATATTGTATAATATATAACAGAAGACACATGAGCCACATTAACAGAAGATAAACTTACAGAAAGGTGTACGGAGCACGATAAACGTCTCTTAAAACTACTCCTTATTCTAGTCTGTAACTGCCTCTTCTCTTGCCAAACCGTCAGCCCAGCAGATGGCGGTAATGGCCCATAATACAAGGGGTAAACTGTACTCCTTCTCCCGCCCCTACTAGTAGGAGCCACGACAACACAGGCAAGCGCTGCCCCCCAGCGGCCGGAGATATTCTCTTCAAATTGGTCCCGTGAAAAATCATAAAAACCGGACATTTTCATGAATTTATAAAACCCGGCCGGATGACGAGGACACGACGTGAAAGGTGGACATGTCCGGGCAAAAGAGGACGTTTGGTCACCCTACTATATCTTAAAATGAAACGAAAGGTTTCCGTTGTCGTTGACGAAAACAAAACTGTACTGTAGTTTCACTTTAAAACCACAGAACACTTTAACCTATTAGTGAAAAAACAGGTAAGTCGACGTGACTTATGAAGCTTATTTAGAGCTTGATTTCAGCAACTTAGTTGATGTCAAGCTGCTTATGCTACACAGTTGCTTGCTGCATCGTGTTCTACTTCCTTAGTAGAAAACAGAAAGCGATCAGATTGGGTGTGCACTCTCTGTAATTAAACGTATAAATTACACCATTTTAATGTAACTTGTAAACAATTTATTATTAACAACAGTCCCAAGAAATTTACAATGACGACAAGAAAACATTGCACGCAAAAAAAATGTTGCACATCATGTACATTTTCAATTAACCTTAATGAGACAACAGCGCCTCTTATTGGCGAAGCAAATATTTGCAGGGAAACTTGACAGCTGAGAAAATACAGAGATTAAACACACACTCAACACTGCTATGTGACTAAAAAAAAATGTACTGGAGACAAAATGGCGGATGAGACTCTGGCGTCGTAAAATCGCGTAAGTCAGGTACGTTGTAACCTTGGGACCACCTGTATTCTGTTACTCTTTTGCCCTTAAAAACTAAAAAAATCTACAAATTAGGCCTGAATTATATTGGAAAAAATTAACATTGCGATATATTTGCCAAGCCTCCACACTTACTTTGTGCATTGGTTACACTAGGGTGACCAAACGTCCTCTTTTGCCCGGACAAGTCCTACTTTCACGTAGAATCCTCGTCGTCCGGGCGGGTTTTATAAATTCATAAAAATGTCCGGTTTTTATGATTTTTCATGGGACCAATTTGAAGAGAATCCCTCCGGCCGCTGGGTGGCAGCAGTTGACATGGCTCCTACTAGAAGGGATAGAAGGAGTAGTTGTTCTTGTTTTTGTTGGCAGTTTACCCTATCATGAGGCATTACCGCCATCTACTGGGTTGACGATTTGGCCACAACGCCTGCCCAGTGGTTAAATTTTTCACGATAAATACGTATATAATGGCAACTGTTGACTTCTGTCGGCGCTTTGACTGTAAAATCCCATTTGGTGTCGCATCGTTACGCTGCCGATGATTGTAAAGTTTTATAGCAAAGTTTGATTTTTGCCTCAGCTAACTATCAGTAAGCTAAACCACGCTAGGCATAATGGGAAACGTAGTTTTGAACTGCAACATTTGGAAACATGCTGGTTGAATAGTTTGTCAGTTTTTTTCGGTTATTGTTTGTGTGCAATCTAGAACATTGAATGAGAATATACATTGAATGGGAATAACAATTTGTCAAGGACAATTGTCGCTATAGTAATTTATAAAAATGTTTAGTTGACACATAGCCTACTGTTTGTATGTGTATTGAGTGGACTACATTTCAATGGGTCTCCATTATATATACAGTGCCTTGCAAAAGTATTCGGCCCCCTTGAATCTTGCAGCCTTTCGCCACATTTCAGGCTTCAAACATAAAGATATGAAATTTAATTTTTTTGTCAAGAATCAACAACAAGTGGGACACAATCGTGAAGTGGAACAACATCTATTGGATAATTTAAACTTTTTTAACAAATAAAAAACTGAAAAGTGGGGCATGCAATATTATTCGCCCCTTTACTTTCAGTGCAGCAAACTCACTCCAGAAGTTCAGTGAGGATCTCTGAGTTATCCAGTGTTGTCCTAAATGACCGATGATGATAATTAGAATCCACCTGTGTGTAATCAAGTCTCCGTATAAATGCACCTGCTCTGTGATAGTCTCAGGGTTCTGTTTAAAGTGCAGAGAGCATTATGAAAACCAAGGAACACACCAGGCAGGTCCGAGATACTGTTGTGGAGAAGTTTAAAGCCGGATTTGGATACAAAAAGATTTCCCAAGCTTTAAACATCTCAAGGAGCACTGTGCAAGCCGTCATATTGAAATGGAAGGAGCATCAGACCACTGCAAATCTACCAAGACCCGGCCGTCCTTCCAAACTTTCTTCTCAAAGTAGGAGAAAACTGATCAGAGATGCAGCCAAGAGGCCCATGATCACTCTGGATGAACTGCAGAGATCTACAGCTGAGGTGGGAGAGTCTGTCCAAAGGACAACAATCAGTCGTACACTGCACAAATCTGGCCTTTATGGAAGAGTGACAAGAAGAAAGCAATTTCTCAAAGATATCCATACGTTTAAAGTTTGCCACAAGCCACCTGGGAGACACACCAAACATGTGGAAGAAGGTGCTCTGGTCAGATGAAACCAAAATTGTACTTTTTGGCCACAATGCAAAACGATATGTTTGGCGTAAAAGCAACACAGCTCATCACCCTGAACACACCATCCCCACTGTCAAACATGGTGGTGGCAGCATCATGGTTTGGGCCTGCTTTTCTTCAGCAGGGACAGGGAAGATGGTTAAAATTGACGGGAAGATGGATGCAGCCAAATACGGGAACATTCTGGAAGAAAACCTGTTGGTATCTGCACAAGACCTGAGACTGGGACGGAGATTTATCTTCCAACAGGACAATGATCCAAAACATAAAGCCAAATCTACAATGGAATGGTTCAAAAATAAACGTATCCAGGTGTTAGAATGGCCAAGTCAAAGTCCAGACCTGAATCCAATCGAGAATCTGTGGAAAGAGCTGAAGACTGCTGTTCACAAACACTCTCCATCCAACCTCACTGAGCTCGAGCTGTTTTGCAAGGAAGAATGGGCAAGAATGTCAGTCTCTCGATGTGCAAAACTGATAGAAACATACCCCAAGCGACTTGCAGGTGTAATTGGAGCAAAAGGTGGCGCTACAAAGTATTAACGCAAGGGGGCCGAATAATAATGCACGCCCCACTTTTCAGTTTTTTATTTGTTAAAAAAGTTTAAATTATCCAATAAATTTTGTTCCACTTCACGATTGTGTCCCACTTGTTGTTGATTCTTGACAAAAAATAAAAATTTTATATCTTTATGTTTGAAGCCTGAAATGTGGCGAAAGGTTGCAAGGTTCAAGGGGGCCGAATACTTTTGCAAGGCACTGTATATATATAAATATATATGTAATTTTTTCAAAATGCATTTTTCCATCCAGAGTGAGGGGGCACACTTTAAATATGTTAAAGTGATATAGGCATTTTGAGTGAACTTCGAATAAAATTCAAGTATCTTAAGGCCGGGCTGAGTGTCCTCTTTTTTGGAAATCAAAATATGGTCACCCTAGGTTACACTGGTGCGCCTAACTTTTTTCTTAAGGTGCGCCACTACAAAATGTAGGCGCACCCACATTTTTCATTGATAGTAACTAATAGCATCACTAATAGCAAGTATCTTCCAAGCTTTGGATTGTTCAAATGACCAAATGACTTGCTTTTGATTCTTTTGTGGTGTTAGGGGGCTCAGGAGCGCATTGATAGCTTGCGAAGATCGGGTGTGATCCACGAGAAGCAGCCAGTGGTCTCAATGGAAAAATTTATTGCTGAGCTCTTTCCTGAGAAGTAAGACACTTATTTGAAGATACTTTGCATTCTTACACGATCTCTCCTGATGTGTTGACATATTTGTGAAGGAATTCAAGTGCTTTTTAATCAGGGCTGCCATATTTGAATATGTTTTTAATTGATTATCCTATCGATGACTGAAAAAGAAGCCCACACCTTCTTTTCGGACCAAAATCTGTACACAAATTTCATAACTTGAAAATGCTGGTTTTGTCTTTAGGTGGTTTGACATAGGCTGTTTGATCCTAGAGGACCCTGTTCATAACACCAAAGTGGAGGTCTTCACCCAGGCAACGCCAGTGGCACTAGAATATGTCCAACAGGTATCTATGCTAGTGTTCATTTTGTTTAATAATGTGGTGGGTTTTGATTTACTTTCATGACTTAAAGCGGAAATGTGAAGTAAGGTTGGCCAACCATGTTTTTGAATAATATCAATGGCTAAACAATTATAAGTAGGGTTGTTCCGGTCATGTTTTTTTGCTCCCGATCCGATCGTTTTAGTTTGAGTATCTGCCGATCCCGATATTTCCCGATCCAATTGTTTTTTGTTTTTTTTGCTCCCGATTCAATTCCAATCATTCCCGATAATTTTTCCCGATCATATACATTTTGGCAATGCATTAAGAAAAAAAATGAATAAAACTCGGACAAATATATACATTCAACATACAGTACATAAGTACTGTATTTGTTTATTATAACAATAAATCCTCAAGATGGCATTTACATTCTTAACATTCTTTCTGTGAGAGGGATCCACGGATAGAAAGACTTGTGACTTTGTATATTGTGACTAAATATTGCCATCCAGTGTATTTGTTGAGCTTTCAGTAAATGATACTGTAGCCCTGCCCAAATGCATGATGGGAAGTGGAACCATGACTGTGTGTCGAAAAAATCAGTTGCTACCTTGCTTCGCCACGTTGCTTCCCATGATATTTCTAATCATAGGGACAGGGATTGTCAGGCTTTAGCCAATTAAAAATAGGTTCCAAAGGCTGCCAAAATTCACTCTACTCATTTTACGCTGCCTTTTATCTCTCGATATAGGTAAAACTGCGCCATTACAGATTGAGCGTGACAATGCGTGAGTGGGTCGTGCAGCGCATGCATTAATTGCGTTAAATATTTTAACGCAGGGGTCTCCAACCCAGTCCTCAAAGCCCACTGTGGGTCCTGGTTTTTGTTCCAGCCGATCCAGCAGAGACAGTTGAACCAATGAGGCTTCTGTTAAAACAAGCCACACCTGACTGCAGTCAACTGATTGGACTTGTAAAACACCAGATTGGGGAAAAAGTGTTGTAATCTTGTTTGGTAGGAATGAAATCCTGCACCCACAGTGGGCCTTTGTGGAATAGGTTGGGGACCCCTGCTTTAACGTTATACATTTTAAAAAAACGTTAATTACCAACGTTATCGGGATAAATTTGATAACCCTACCTAAAGCCTATACTAAAGACTCTGGATGAGTGTAACATATTATGTCTGTAACGTTAAATACAATTGAATGTATATATTCGTCCGAGTTTTATTCATTTTTTTCTTAATGCATTGCCAAAATGTATATGATCGGGAAAAATTAACGGGAATGATTGGAATTGAATCGGGAGCAAAAAAACATGATCGGAACAACCCTACTTAGCAACATACTAGGGACATTTTCCAATTAACATGACTTGATCCTACTGCTGGACAACTGAAAGGCAAGGAGAAACAAACTATCTCTCTTCCCCTCTCGCTCTAAAAAATAATTTGCGCACAGAAGCGCGTCCTCCAGGTCCCTGCCTTACTCATACACAAATTTATTTTCAAGTCTTTTGAAAAGGAATAAATCTCTCGCTCAGTAGCCAGCTGCATCTATTATAACGTTGTGCGTGCGTCCGTTAAAGGCGTCCGTGCGGCAGATGTGACTTGAATTTCGTTTTACTAGCTGCTGTCATAAAGTTATTTGGGAAAAATCATAGTTTTTTAACATTTATAAATCGTAATCAAATTTTCACGTGTCGAATCGCATTGCATCTAATAGTCGATTTTTTTCCCACCCGCACACCCTTATTCAACACATGATCGCTAATAGCCAAATGAGTGACAAATGTGTTATTAATAATAAAAAGTCAAGATATTTGGTTAAAATTGAATATTCATCAACATGCTTGTATTTCAGTTTGGGAAGTAATACCTACACGAAATGAAATCTACATGAAATGTGCTTTTCATCTGTATACAGGCTCAGTCCCTAACCCCACCCGACTATAGCCTTCGTTGGTCCGGTCTTATGGTTACAATAGGTGAAGTCCTAGAACGCAGCCTGCCCAACACCAATAGGACGGAATGGCTTCAAGCTATGACGGGGATGACACAACGACAGATGATCTACAGTGCTGCCAAAGCATTGGCTGGAATCTACAAACAGAGGATGCCACCCAGGACTGAATGAGGCTCTACTCATTTTTGTGGCTGGAAATATTTGGAGACGTTTTGAAAGAGTAGCAAAACTGGCATTGGTCAGTCAGATCACTCATAACTCCAACCGCAGTGGAAAAAAAAACAAGAATTAACATTCCAATTATCATCGGGATTTTGCTGTTGCATATCATGTAAAAAAAAAAACATGTTTTTGATGTCCTGACTATGTTATTCCTGAGACAACTCTTTTTCAATACGACAAGAGTAAGCTAAGCCTTCCACATGATTCAGTCCGCTAGTAGCAAATAGAACACTGAAACTGAGACCTGAATCTTTGTGGCCAAAAATGTCAAGAGCCTTAATGCCTTAAAACATTATATGAAGGATCATCTCTGACACATGTAAGAATAAAATGAATACAACCGAGAGTTTTTCCAGAAGTCCCATTCTTGCAATTTCATTTCACGCTGTGCAAATTGTTCACGCTCACACATTTGGGTGGGAAAGATCTTAAAGGGGACAGTAGGAAAATGATCAAAAAATTTTTTTATAACTCCTTGTACTGGGAATGAAATGCAGTGGGGCAAATAAGTATTTAGTCAACCACCAATTGTGCAAGTTCTCCTACTTGAAAAGATTAGAGAGGCCTGTACATGTCAACATGGGTAAACTTAAACTTCCCATCATAAACAGAGGCGTCACGTCCCCATTAGGCTAACCAGGCAATTGCCTAGCCAGCAGGGGCCCCCAGAGGGACAACAGATTTAGCTCCCGAGCTTTACTGCACTGTCGCAACGACAAGTGTAGGGAGTGTTTCATTACCATGGAATCATTTGGCAGATTATCTAACGCAGACATGTCCAAAGTCCGGCCCGGGGGCCAAATGCGGCCCTTGGTCCAATTTCATCCGGCCCCCAGCCTCTGTCATAAAATCAATAACGTCTGGCCCGCACACAGACTTAATAAATTTGTCAGCAGTACTGCTACCAGCATATGAAGTAGCTTGCACACTAAATGCTGCTCCTCATTTACCCACTAAAAGGCAGCAGCACTCTAAGCAACATTACCCGTGTGACCTTTCACTCCCAATTTTCTAAAATGGCGACAATCAACAAAAATAAGAAAGTTGACTGCGATGGCCGATGCTTCAAGGATACTTAGAAATTGGACTTTTACTTCACCAAAATACGCAACAACTGTGTCTGTCTCATTTGCATAGAGACAGTTGCGGTTTTTAAAGAGTTCAGTGTGAGGCGATATTACCAAAAAGGACACGCTGACATGTACGACGAGATTACAGGGAAGATACGTAGCGAGAAATCGAAGCAACTTGAAACTAGTTTAATTTCACAGTAGCAGTATTTCGCAAGAGCCCGAGAGTCGAAAGAGAACGCCACAAAGGCTGGTTGCGAGATTGTTGAAATTATTAATTTAAAAAAAAAAAATAAAGCAAATGTGACACACAGAATGGCTTGCTAAAATATATTGTTCTACGTAAAGGACGTCAGCCAAGGTCGGCCCCCCACATTTTTACCACACCAAATCTGGCCCCCTTTGCAAAAAGTTTGGACACCCCTGATCTAACGAGTCTGTTATCAATCCCAATCGGCATGAACCATGTCACGTAGTTTATACATGTTTAAGTAAGTCTAATCAGCTATTAATACCACATGATTGTTGAAAGAGTGACTCACCAAGTTCTCTCTGAGAAGTCCTTGCTGAGTTGTTGTACGTTGATTTTCACAGGGCACCTCATTATTCATGTGACTACTTAAAGAAATTGTGATTTTTCTCAAAAAAAGTCTATTAATGGGTCAATCGTATTCCTCGTCGAATACTATAAGAAAAACATAACATATGCATCTAAAATAATCCTAAACGATTTAATTAGCAATTTTAATACTCCTTTTAGCAAGTTCCTTGGGTATGCGTACGTTCCCATAACAACCAGTCCTGTTATTGTCCTATGTCACAAGCGCTGCGTATTCTGGGAGCGAGCATAGGCGCATTTCACATCTATCACATAGTGCTTAGTTTTTGCGACTTTTATGGCCAAGACGACCGCATGTGCACGCAGCGCGCACTCACACACCCCCACCTTTGTGTTCATTTTACTGCGCGAGTATGTATGTGTGTCATGTGACTCAGAGTGAGACTGGGTGGCGATCTGGCTTTTTTTTAATTGGCAAAATGAAGAGAAGTTATCCTTCTGGAAGCGAAAAAAGAAAGGAAAAAAAAGCAGAAGAGAAAAGGAAGCAAGACAGCTGTGAGTGTACTATGTTACTGTAGTTTTATGTCCTAATGTAGTAGAAGCACTGCAGACTACTAGTAGTAGTAGTATTTTTATTTCCTAAACCAATTAACTGCCTTGTTGCAACTAGCTTGTTAGCGTTGCAGCATGCTAGCATTTTTTCATACATAAAGATGTTACCTAGAACATAAAATCAGTGTTTAGAATCAACATACACATTTTCATCTGGGAATTTTTTCAGATGGTGTCAGTCTCCCCCAGCAGGGCTGGCCCAGGCCATTTGGAGGCCCTAAGCAAAAAAAATGCAAAGGGGCCCATATTTTTGGCCCATCATATCGTCACAGTGTACTGTGAAACCCATACATGCAATCCAACCCATACGTCCATATTTTGTATATTAATCAGATTTTGTTGCACTGCATACTTCAAACTTCTCACCCCAAATGACTGTCAGTACTTACAGTAGATAGCGCCAAACCTTTTTCTAAAAGAGGAAAGAAAGAAGTTATGGAAGAACTTTTTTTTTTTTAAGCTTGTAATCAAGTATCAAAACTCACAAACGTCAAATAAAGCAAGCTGCAGTAAACAAAATTAGGGCTGCAGCTATCGAATATTTTAGTAATCCAGTAATCGACTGAAAATTCTATCGATTAGTCGAGTAATCGGATAAAACAAATATATTTTTAGGTGAAGAGCAATTATAAATATATATGAGAAAACAAGACATTTCATCTAATCTTGAACCATTTTCAGTCAATCAATGTCTTTATTTTCGATGTATATTGTTGAAAACAGCCAACAATTGCATCTCAGATGTAACTAGAATTAAAAAAAAAAAAAAAAGCCTAATTCACTGCTTTCACTCAAAAAACTTTTAGATCTTATTAAAAAAAATATATATATCTTACCTAAAAATGTAATTACGCTTGATAACACACATCACTTGAAAGCTACGTGTTTTTCCCACGTGTTTCAATTGAATTTCCATTTGTGTCAAGCTGTTTTTAAGTTCTAGTTAAGTTTTAAGTCTAAACTATAAGTACTGATAGGATTTTGAGTTTTTGCAGTGTTCAAAATAAATGTATGATACAGGCTGTATTGGAGCACATTAGGGACCAGTGCTTCTTGGTGTTTTATCCAGCAATGACTACTGAGCTAAAATTGATAGTTAGCATGATTAAGTTTTTATTTTACACCCTCATCACTCCACAATGCTATGTTATGTTAAAGCCTGTATGTAAGACACGTTAGCCACGCATCGACAGTGGTCATAATTAATAGAAACCTAGCCCTGCGCAGGGCTAACGTTACGTGAGCTAGTAGCGACAGTAACGTTAATCTTATTTATTAGCGCTTAGCGCTCTTTATTAGGGCTTAGCGCTCTACTGCTTTAAGATGGCGGCTGTTTACTAACGCTGCCCAGACGCGGCCGAGTCTGTCAATATGCATCTAGTTCAACATACATGTGATCTCTATGAGACGCATCAGACGCTACCTGTACCAACGTAGCATCGTGCGGGCTAGTATTTAGCAACGTCTGCATCGTTTGTGGCGGCTGTCGGCTGCAGTAAGTTTTTTTTTTTCCTTCTTCCTCTCCGCACGTGACAGCGCGTTGTCCCGCATTAAAAGTAGTCCGAGCAAAACGTGATGCCTAGAGCTGTCAAAATAAACGATTACTCGAGGTGAATAAAATTACTCGGATCAGTTTTTAAACTTGAGTTACTCGAGTTGCTCGAGTACTCGTTTCAGCTCTAAACAAAATAGAATATAAATTAAACAATTGCCAGATTGGGGGCCCCCTAGTGGTCAGGGGCCATAAGCAGGTGCATAGTCTGCATATAGGCTGGACCGGCCCTGTCCCCCAGGGCAGTTGTGGTTACAATAGAAGATTACATCCACTGAGTGTGGATTGAATGGATGATGCAATGGGGGGGGGGGGGGGGGGGGCACTTTGAGTGTCCTAAAAAGCGCTTTATGAGAGCGAGGCGTTATTAGACTTTTATTAAATATGCTCCAAGTCCAACTGTCCCCCTTACTTGCACACGCTCGAAGGGCCCCATTTTGCTCGTTGCCTGGGGCCCCTGGGTACCCTTGCTACGCCTCTGTTTATAAATATTATTGTAAGTTAATTTTATTGCTGACACTGCATTTTGGGGTCATCAACTTGTTGTGCCCCCCCCGGCCCAAAAGTCAAACTCCGCCTATGATTAAAGGACTTTGTTTTTTGTAAAGCGCATCATCATTGCCATCATCATTCTGGCAGGGTACGTTCAATTTATACGCATCAGAAATCCTAAACTTGAACAATAAAGACTCCGCCTTTCCAAGTGAACTACCAGAGAGCGTATATGAACTTTTCAAACAAACCCAACGAAATGGAAAGGATAAAACGCGTCGAGCTTTGCCATTGCTTATTTCTAAGCAACGTAAAGTTTCTTTGAACTGCTGAGCAGGAAATTCCTATCATTTGGAGGAGTATCATCAGGCACTGCGAAACTTAAGTGAAATAGTGTTAGTTTGACAGCCTTTCTGAAAAGCTAAATCATGACTAGCTTAACGGCATCTCCGACTTGCCAAAGAAGCACGTGCAGAGGCAACGTACCGCCCGGCTCGAAAAGAATCACCAGATTGCAAGAGAAACAACAGCTCAGGAACCTCAATGACCGTCTGGCCGTGTACATTGACACAGTCCGAAATGTAGAGTCTGAAAAGGATAAGATCAACTTAGAAATGACTCAAATAGAGGTGGCGAAAACCCGGCAGTTATGTAAGAAAATAGACGCGTATGAGACTGAGCTCGCCGATGCCAGAAAGAGTTTGGATGATTCTTCTATGAATCGAGCCTGGCTACAGATTGAACTGGGAAAACTCAAATCTGAGCATAAAGAACTGTTACAGAGGTAAGTAAATCTTCTATTATGACGAAAGGTAACTGAGGGCGAAAGTCTTTATTTCCCGAGATGTTGTTTAAAAATAATGCAATTTAGGCTAGCTAAATGTTTTACACTTAAGCTAGCTGTCACTTGTCCATATCGTTTAAAATTAAAATACACACTTCGTAAAAATAAATAAAAACATCAAAGTTCAACCAGTGACGTGTGTCAAAGCAAATGTTGTTCAAGGGGGACGTGTTACACTGGCAGTTTTTTTTTTTTTGGGCGGGGGGGCAAGTAGGAGGTACATTTGTGTCTTTATTATTCTATCCAAAAAAAAGTTGCTTCAATCAAAATACATATTTTCAATCGAAGAAAAGGTCACTTCAATCAAAAAAAAATGTTTGAATGCAAAAATAAATTTTAAACTCAAAAATATGTATTTGAAAACTATTTTTCTTTGATTTAATTTTTTTTTTTAATTAAGTCGTTTTTTTTTTTTTTTTTTTTTTTTTTGATTGTAACAACGTTTTTTATTTTTCTTTTAAATATATACAGTTGTGGTCAAAAGTTTACATACACAAAATGTCATGGCTCTCTTGAGTTTCCAGTTATTTCTACAACTCTGATTTTTCTCTGATAGAGTGATTGGAACAGATACTTCTTTGTCACAAAAAACATTCATGAAGTTTGGTTCTTTTATGACTTTATTATGGGTAAACAGAAAAAGTGATCAAATCTGCTGGGTCAAAAATATACATTCATGGATCTGAAAAAGCGAATCATTGACTTGAACAAGTCATAAAAGTCACTTGGAGCCATTTCAAAGCAGCTGCAGGTCCCAAGAGCAACAGTGCAAACAATTGTAAGTATAAAGTGCATGGCACTGTTTTGTCACTGCCACGATCAGGAAGAAAACGCAAGCTATCCCCTGCTGCTGAGAGAAAATTGGTCAGGAGGGTGAAGATTCAACCGAGAATCACCAAAAAGCAGATCTGCCAAGAATTATAAGCTGCTGGAACACAGGTGTCAGTGTCCACAGTCAAGCGTGTTTTGCATCTCCATGGACTGAGAGGCTGCCGTGCAAGAAGGAAGCCCTTGCTCCTAAAGCGGCACCTGAAGGCTCGACTGAAGTTTGCTGCTGATCACATGGACAAAGACCTTCTGGAGGAAAGTTCTGTGGTCAGACGAAACCAAAATTGAGCTGTTTGGCCACAATGCCCAGCAATATGTTTGGAGGAGAAAAGGTGAGGCCTTTAACCCCAAGTACACCATGCCTACCGTCATGCACGGTGGTGGTAGTATTATGCTGTGGGGCTGTTTTGCTGCCAATGGAACTGGTGCTTTACAGAGAGTAAATGGGATAATGAAGAGGAGGATTACCTTCAAATTCTTCAAGATAACCTAACGTCATCAGCCCGAAGATTGGGTCTTGGACGCAGTTGGGTGTTCCAACAGGACAATGACCCCAAACACACATCAAAAGTGGTAATGGAATGGCTAAATCAGGCTAGAATTAAGGTTTTCGAATGGCCTTCCCAAAGTCTTGACTTGAACTTGTGGACAATGCTGAAGAAACAAGTCCATGTCAGAAAGCCATCAAATTTAACTGAACTGCACGAATTCTGTCAAGAGGAGTGGTCAAAGATTCAACCAGAAGCTTGCCAGAAGCTTGTGGATGGCTACCAAAAGCGCCTAATTGAAGTGAAAATGGCCAAAGGACATGTTACCAAATATCAGCGCTGCTGTATGTATATTTTTGACCCAGCAGATTTGATCACTTTTTTCTGTTCACCCATAATAAAGTCAAAAAAAGAACCAAACTTCATGAATCTTTTTTGTGACAAAGAAGTATCTGTTCCAATCAATCTATCAGAGAAAAATCTGAGTTGTAGAAATAACTGGAAACTCAAGAGAGCCATGACATTATGTTCTTCACAAGTGTATGTAAACTTTTGACCACAACTGTATATATATATTTTTGTGTGAAGCAACTTATTTTTTGATTGCCTAATAAAGACATAAATGTCCTAGCCAAAATGTGGTACAAACTCAAAATTGCATGACTTCAATCAAAAATGTTGTTTCAATCAAAAATAAAACTTGACACAAATAAAAAAAAAAAAATTCAATCAAAGAAATAGTTTTCAAATATATATTTTTGAGTTTCAAGTTTATTTTTTGCATTCAAACACATTTTTTTGATTGAAGTGACTTTTTCTTTGATTGAAAATCTATATTTTGATTGAAGCAACTTTTTATTTGATTGAAGCAACTTTTTTTGGGACTGAATAATAAAGACACAAATCTATGGTGGTAGATTTGTCTTTTTTATTCAATCAAAAAAAGTTGCTTCAATCTATGGAGGTTGATTTGTGTCTTTATTATTCAATTAAAAAAAAAAAACTTCATACTCCACAGGAGACCTCTGGCAAAGGGCGGTGGGACGGGCGGCTGGGCAGAAGCTCCATGCTGCGGTCCCACTGCCCCAAGCCAAGCTCTCCTATTTTAATGCATACATTGCACTACCCTCCCCTCACACCCCCATCACGGTGCTGGGTGATGGCTGCCAGTCGGGAACCTGGCAGCCACAGTAATAGGGTGGTAGGTGGGTCCCACACTTTTTTATATGGCGTGGCTCCTGGGGTGTGGCCTCCCCTCTGCCTCGGCTGCCGGCCGCGGGAGTAGGTTGGGGGGTCGGGTCTCCGATCTTGCATCGCCCCGTGGCAGTTCCTGGGCGTTCTCCTGCCTCCGCCTTCCCCTCTCTTCTCTGGCTGGGCATCCGCCCTGCGCTCCATCGCGGGTCGCTGACTGGGCGCCGGTGTATCAGCGGGGTGTCGCCTGCACCGGCGGGGGACCCTGCCTTGCCTGGGGCTTGGTGGGCCGCTGGGGGTCCCGTGGCGTGCCGTGCCGGTTGGGGGGCTGTGGCTCGTGGCCCGGGTGGGCGGGCGGGGGTGGGTGTAGGCGTGGGGTTGGTGGTGCGTCCCCTCCTGCCATCCCTGAAGGCCGGTTGATGGGTGCGCGGGTGGCCCGGGGGACCACCCTGGGTCCCGGGGGGGGGGACGATGGCTCCTTTGCTGGGCTGCGGGAGGAGGGATGGGCTGCGCATGGCCCCCCGCGCCCGCCCTCCCTCCCTCCCCGGGCTGGCTGGGTGGGGGCTGTGGCCCTGGGTTGGCGCCCGCGCGGCTTCTCCGCCCGTCTGCGTGGCTGTCGCGCGCCCGGTGGGGCCTGCGTGCTGCTGGATGTGGTAGGGCATTCTCGGGTCGGGGGTCCCGGTGCCGGGATTGGCGATGCGGCGGCGTAGGGTTGGTCGCCAACGGGCTTACTCATAAGAGATTCACACGATTACTGGGTTCTAGATCACAGAACTGATTTGTGTACACTCTACCCCTTTCAATCACTTAGCTTATAGGCTTATAGACACCCCCACCCCCATTCTCCTCTTTCACTGGCCAATAGGCCCCCACATGGTGTAAACCGGAAATACATCTCGCTGACGATAGCACCAGCATATTAGTAACTAGTTTAGATGTTCAATGTATATCTAGTTGTTGTTTGTGTATGTGTTTCTTTTCCTTCTTCTCTTGTATTTCTTTTCTTCTGTCCCCCCATAATCCCTTCCTGTTCGCTGCTTTGTCATAATAAAAAGGTATTTTGAATGATCACCAAAAAAAAAAAAAAAAAAAAAAAAAAAAAAAAAAACTTCAATCAAAATAAGCAACTTTTATTCAATCAAAATAAGCAAAGGTAGATTTGTGTCTTTGAATGTATATATTCGTCCGAGTTTTATTCATTTTTTTCTTAATGCATTGCCAAAATGTATAAGATCGTGAAAAATTATCAGGAATGATGGGAATTGAATCAGGAGCAAAAAAAAAGTCTGATCGGGAAATATTGGGATCGGCAGATACTCAAACTAAAACGATCGGTATCGGATCGGGAGAAAAAAAACATGATAGGAACAACCCCCCCATTTTTAAAATTTTTTTTTACATAGCGTTTTGACAGTTGCTGTCATATTTTCGGAATCAAAGCACCGTCTCCCTGCTTATATTTGTTCATTTATGTTATGAAAATGAATGAAAAACCAGTTTTTGCATGTGTTATAGAAATAACTGTGCTAAAACAGTTTTCTTTGCATTTCAGTAGTTTGAGGAGGTTTGACAGCGCCCCAATTAAATTAAATAAATAAACAAAATTACTGTCTCCGTGGCGACCTTCACGTCGGAGAGTTCCGGCAAGAAATTCTAGCCACTTTCACCCTTGGGCATGTGTGATACATCATTGGAAAGGTTAAACAAAAACTTATCTTGTGTTGGTTTTAACAGAGAGGAGCTGGAATATAAACCATGTGAAATGAATTATGTCATATTCACTTTTGCCACTAGAGTGCAGTGTATCCACCCAAATCAGTAAAGCTAAATGAACAGTAACCCCGACTTGCCAAAGAAACCATTACAACGCCACTGAAATTAACAACACTCAAAGCAGCAAAATTTGATTCGAAGCTTTTTTTCTAATCGAATTACTCAAGTTAATCGAGTAATCGTTGCACCACTAGAATAAATCAATGCATTTTTGATGTGCAAAAACTACATAAATGTTAGGGTTGAAAATATTTGATTAGTATAAAAAAAAAAAAACAATATTCAGAAAAAAATATTTTATATTAATTTTTAAAAATGCTGTAAATGTTTTAATAGTACTAACACATTTTCTTCTTTTACTAACATCACATACTCTGTGAATACTGTAAATTTTTCCGTTGGTGAATGAAACCCAGTCAGAATGGACTGTACATCTACAGTGCCCTCCATAATTATTGGCACCCCTGATTAAGATGTGTTTTTTAGCTTCTAATATATATATTTTTTAATTCAAATGATATGGGACATTAATGGGGGGAAAAAAAGAGACGGATCCAACCTTCAATACAAGTGCATTTATTCAGTGGGGAAAAATCCCACATAAAGAAATAATTATTTGACATCAAATAATGTGTCACAATTATAAGCACCCCTGGTGTTAATACTTCGTACAACCCCCTTTTACCAACAAAACAAGGTCTGGGGACTGAGATGGCCATGGGAGGAGCTTGATTTTGTGTCTGGTGAACCATTTCTGTGTACGTTTGGCCATATGTTTAGGGTCATAGTCTTGCTGAAAGACCCAGTGACGACCCATCTTCAGCTTTCGGGCAACAGATTTTGATTTAAAATGTCCTGCCCCACAGCATCACTGACCCACCCCTATACTTCACAGTGGGTATGAGGTGCTTTTCAGCATGCGCATCTTTCGTGGCACGCCAGACCCACTTTGAGTGTTTGGTTCCAAAAAGCTCTGGCTGTTTCACTTCCAAAGGCCCTGGGAACCTTGTTAGGGTGCATGGCATCATGAATGCTTTGAAATACCAGGACATTTTAAATCCAAATCTGTTGCCCTCTGCCCTAACTAAGACATTAACATTTCTGTGAGAGGGATCCACGGATAGAAAGACTTGTAATTCTTAAAGGATAAATGTAACCTTGTATATTGTGACTAAATATTGCCATCTAGTGTATTTGTTGAGCTTTCAGTAAATGATAATGTAGCCATTTAACTTCTGCCCAAATGCATGATGGGAAGTGCAACCATGACTGTGTGCAGTGGTACCAATTGATATATCTTCTCTGCGTTGGGAAATAAAAGAGGGTGTTAAGAAAAAAATCAACTTCTACCGTTCTTCCCCACATTGCTTCCCACGATATTTCTAATTGTTGAGAGAGGGATTGTAAGGCTTTGGCCAATTAAGAAAAAGCTTCAAAGGCTGTCAAAATTCTCTCCGTTAACGTTGCCTTTTAACTCTGTGTATACGTAAAACGGTGCCATTATAGACTGAGCGCGACATGATAGCCCTAGTTTCAGCCAAAACTAAAGACTGGATGAGTGTTAGACATTTTGACTGTAACGTTAAATACAATTAGAAAACGATTTAATTAAAAAAATATTAGGGGTGTCAAACGATTAAAATTTTTAATCGAGTTAATTACAGCTTAAAAATTAATTAATCGCAATTCAAACCATCTAGAAAATATGCCATATTTTCTGTAAATAATTGTTGGAATGAAAACATAAGACACAAGATGGATATATTCATTCAACATACGGTACATAAGTACTGTATTTGTTTATTATAACAATAAATCAACAAGATGGCGATAACATTAACATTCTGTTAAAGCGATCCATGGATAGAAAGACGTGTAGTTCTTAAAAGATGAATGTTAGTACAAGTTATAGAACTTTTATATTTAAACCCCTCTTCATGTTTTCGTCTTAATAAAATTTGTAACATTTTCATTCAAAAAATAAACTAGTAGCCCGCCATTGTTGTCAATAATTACTTACACAATGCTCATGGGTGCTGAAGCCTATAAAATCAGTCGCACCCAAGCGCCAGCAGAGGGCGGCAAAACTCCGAAAAACACAAGTACACATTTCAGTGTGCTGTCATTTTAATCTGTTTGAGCAGGGCATTTGTGCGATAATTGTGTCAAATATTTTAACGTGATTAATTTTTTAAAAATTAATTACCGCCCGTTAATGCGATCATTTTGACAGCCCTAAAAAAAAAAAAATATATATATATATATATATATATATATATATATATATATATATATATATATATATATATATATATATATATTAGGGCTGTCAAAATTATCGCGTTAACGGGCGTTAATTAATTTTTTAAATTAATCACGTTAAAATATTTGACGCAATTAATGCAGATGCCCCGCTCAGAGAGTTTTAAATGACAGTACACATTGAAACGCTCACTTGTTGTGTTTTATGGAGTTTTGCCGCCCTCTGCTGGCGCTTGGGTGCGACTGATTTTATAGGCATCCATGAGCATTGAGTAAGTAATTATTGACATCAACAATGGCGGGCTACTAGTTTATTTTTTGATTGAAAATTTTACAAATTTTATTAAAACGAAAACATTAAGAGGGGTTTTCGTATAAAATTTCTCTAACTTGTACAACATTTTTCTATTAAGAACTACAAGTCTTTCTATCCATGGATCGCTTTAACAGAATGTTAATAATGTTAATGCCATCTTGTTGATTTATTGTTATGATAAACAAATAGTCCTTATGTACCATATGTTGAATGTATATATCCATCTTGTCTTTCCATTCCAACAATAATTTACAGAAAAATATGGCATGTTTGAATTGCGATTAATTGCGATTAATTACGATTAATTAATTTTTAAGCTCTAATTAACTCGATTAAAAATTTTAAACGTTTGACAGCCCTAATATATATACTGTATTAAAAAAAGGCATGTCCGATACTTTTTAGCCAATTCCGATAGTTTGAAAATGACGTGATCGGACCCGATTGATCGGCATCCCGACATCTCTAATAATGACTGATTGTGATTGACTCAAATTAAAGTGAAAAAATTAATATGGCCACTTTATTTGAAGTCAAAATTGTTCTTGTCTTCGTTTTGTTCCTTATGATAATGTTCATTTCATCGCGACAATTCTGGTTCGGTCAAAGGCAAATCTATGCTGAATCGACCACTAGTATTTTTCACCTACAGGTGTTCAAAAACTCAGGTGAATATACATTGAATAATTATATATATATTATCGGTTATCGTATCGGTCTTGAGGAGCAGGAAATTATCGATTTTGGTATCGGTTTTAAAAAGTGGATATCATGCACCTACACCTGTCGCAATATGCAATAATTCCATTTCTCGCGCGATAAATAAAAATGAAGGTGGTAATTTTTCCGCTGCGATTTATCGCCTCGTGTGCGCGTGCGCCAGACGTGCTGTTAAAAGTTCCAATCTTCGTTCTAGGTCCGGCAAAAACTAGCGCCGGAGCCAGTCGTTCCCGTTATATCCTATTGTTCAACGTATACCGGCCGCGTCAGTGCTCCGGAGTGATTGTGGGCCATCTATGGCGCGCCGGTGTTGTTGACGTGTGGGAGCTCCCGTCAGGAGTGACATTTCACGCGGGGCGGCTATTTTTCGGCACAACGAAGTCCACCAAACCATTGTTACCGACTTGGCTGCTACGAACAACCTCGCTTTGACAACGAACAGCTGAATGAAATTAAGAGCGTTGTGCTTCAAACTCCTCCTGTTTATGAAAGTCGATTGTCATTACGCTGGTGTTGTGTAGAAATGAGCAGACGTGACTTCAGTGGCGCTTGCTAACTTTTTTAATGCGCGTACACACTAGATATCATGAAATGGCAAACTAGATGTGCTACGTCCCATGCCATTGGCTACGTGAGCCCAGAGTGATTATGGGACACATAGTCCATGTACTACATCGATGAATTCTAAACTGTCATGACTAAATGGAGGTTAAGAAGGCCAAATCAATCCATACCAGTGACTATAGATAATGTTGCAAATATTGTTAATTCAGTACGTGACACAGATGGATTCGGACCACAAACAGGATGTCTTGCTCATGTAGTAAACCTAGCTGCTAAGAGAGCTGTAGCAATCAACAGTGTGCCCTGCCTCACTTTACAAACAGTAAAGATTGTTCTCAGCACTTTTATACAAAATTCCTTCAGATCAGTAAGAAGTAAGCACTTAAATATTATGCACTAAAATGCATGTTTATATGATGGCAATTTAATTTTTGCTCGTTAGCAAAAAAAAAGAGAGCATTAAATATATTGAATTGGATCGAAAAATCGTGTCCCTCGTATCAAAAATCGTACCGAACCATGACTTAACTGTATTGTTGCATCCCAATCGAACTCCATTGCAGAAGCTATGACTAGAGGCGTCGCAAGGGTCCCCGGGGGCCCCAGGCAACATGGGGCCCTTTGAGCATGTGCAAGTAAGGTGGACTTTATGTATGAAGAAACACTAGCATGCTGCAATGCTGTTAGCAAACGCCAACAAGCTAGTTACAACAAGTCAAGGCAGTTAATTGGTTTAGGACATAAAAATACTACTACTACTACTAGTCTGCAGTGCTTCGACTACATTAGGACATAAAACTACAGTAACATAGTACACTCACCGCTGTCTTGCTTCCTTTTCTCCTAGTCTTTTGCTTTCTTTTTTTATTTCCAGACGGAAAACCAACATAAAATATTACAGCAAGGACTTTTCATAAAGTTCTTGGTGAATCATTCTTTGCACATACATGTAGTGTTAAAACTGATTGGACTTGCTTAAACATTTATGCTAATTGGGATTGAAAACAAAATTGTTCGATAATCTGCCAAATGATTCCATAGCTGGGCCGGCCCAGCCTATACACAGACAATGCAGCTTCTTAGGGCCCCTGACCGCTAGGGGGCCCCCAATCTGGCAATTGTTTAATTTATGTTCTATTTTGTTTACTACAGTTTGCTTTATTTGACTTTTGTGAGTTTTGATACTTGATTACAAGCTTCAAAATATAAAAGTTCTTCCTTAACTTCTTTCTTTCCTCTTTTAGAAAAAGGTTTAGCGCTATCTACTAGGGCTGCAGCTATCAAATATTTTAGTAATCGAGTAATCGACTGAAAATTCTATCGATTAATTGAGTAATCGGATAAAACAAATATATTTTTAGGTGAAGAGCAATTATAAATATACATGAGAAAACAAGACATTTCATCTAATCTTGAACCATTTTCAGTCAATCAATGTCTTTATTTTCGATGTATATTGTTGAAAACAGCCAACAATTGCATCTCAGATGTAACTAGAATTAAAAAAAAAGACTAATTCACTGCTTTCACTCCAAAAACATTTAGATCTTATTTAAAAAAAAAAAATAAATATATATATATATATATATAACCTAAAAATGCCGTTGCGCTTAATAACACACATCACTTAAAAGTTAGGATTTTTTCCCACGTGTTTCAATTGAATTTCTCTTTGTGTCAAGCCATTTTAAGTTCTAATGAAGTTTTAAGTTAGTCTAAACTGTAAGTCCTGATAGGATTTTGAGTTTTTGCAGTGTTCAAAATAAATGTATGATACAGGCTGTATTGGAGCACATTAGGGACCAGTGCTACTTGGTGTTTTATCCAGCAATGACTACTGAGCTAAAATTGATAGTTAGCATGATTAAGTTTTTATTTTACACCCTCATCACTCCACAATGCTATGTTATGTTAAAGCCTGTATGTAAGACACGTTAGCCACGCATCGACAGTGGTCATAATTAATTGAAACCTAGCCCTCTGCAGGGCTAACGTTACGTGAGCTAGTAGCGACAGTAACGTTAATCTTATTTATTAGTGCTTAGCGCTCTTTATTAGCGCTTAGCGCTCTACTGCTTTAAGATGGCGGCTGTTTACTAACGCTGCCCAGACGCGGCCGAGTCTGTCATTTCGCATCTAGTTCAACATACATGTGATCTCTATGAGACACATCAGAAGCCACCTGTACCAACGTAGCATCGTGCGGGCTAGTATTTAGCAACGTCGGCGTCGTTTGTGGCGGCTGTCGGCTGCAGTAAGTTTTTTTTTTTTTCCTTCTTCCTCTCCGCACGTGACAGCGCGTTGTCCCGCATTAAAAGTAGTCCGAGCAAAACGTGATGCTTAAAGCTGTCAAAATAAACGATTACTCGAGGTGAATAAAATTACTCGGATCAGTTTTTAAACTCGAGTTACTCGAGTTGCTCGAGTACTCGTTTCAGCTCTACTATCTACTGTAATTACTGACAATCATTTGGGGTGAGAAGTTTGAAGTATGCAGTGCAACAAAATCTGATTAATATACACAATATGGACGTATGGCTTGGATTGCATGTATAGGTTTCACAGTACACTGTGACGAAAATGGTGGGCCAAAAATGTGGGCCCCTGCATTATTTTGCTTAGGGCCCCCAAATGGCCTGGGCCGGCACTGTTCCATAGTATTGAATCACTCCCAATACTTGTAGCTACGACAGTGCAGTGAAGCTGAGTGTGCTAAATCTTTGTGTGCCAAATCTGTTGGCCCTCTGGGGGCCCCTGCTGGCTGGGGGCCCTAGGCAATTGCCTGCGTATGCCTAATGGGACGCGACGCCTCTGGTTATGACGGAAAAAGTTTTCATTTGCCTAAATGCTTAAGTTATTAAGTGCAATTTATTTATTTTTTTAAACACATTTTATTTATTCTGTGTTTCTGTGCGGTAACAATATTGTTGTTTTTTACTTAAGAGGCATGGTCTATTGTTTTTAGTTGTGATTTCTTAAAAAGTATGTTTGAATTTAAGAGTATTGTATTTTCACTGGTATTGTAAATTGTTTAAAAAAAATTGGGGGGGGGGGGGGTGCAATAATATCGCATATCGCAATAATTTATGAGAATAATTAACAGGCCTACATGCACCCCTACCCATCACATATCAAAACACTTTAGGGTTAGTTTTTATTTCTTAAATAACAATGGACAAATAAAAGTCCTCCAGAAGAAAAGGCCCCTTTGTCATCCAGGGCAAAAGGGTAGATGCTTGAGCACCACTCGGGTCATCTGTGCACGAGTCTGTGTCAGATGAAAGCATCTGTTTAGAGTTCAAAGTGTCTTTTTATATTCTTCCTGTCACAAGGCTGGTCAAACCCCCCTCCCCCCACAAAAAGCCTGCTTCAATTTTACCTGTTACATTTAGTCGTCCCTCATTTTTCGCGGTTAAGGGCAACCTCCAGTCAATCTCAAGGGTTTAACTATGTTTACAGCTACGATAAAAGGGAAGCTGAGGTAGTAGAAGCAAACACCCGCTTGAAGGACTTGGAAGCTGAGCTCATCACTAAAGAAGGCCTGCTTACTAAGTCCTCAACTGAAAAGAGCAACTTGGAGGCCAACATTGCTGAGCTGCAAAGGGAAATAAGTGAGGTTCGAAACATTTTTCGTTGTACAAAGTTTAAATGTCAATACTACAACCCTTAGCAAAAAGTATGAAATCACCAGTCTCGGACGAGCACTCGCTCAGACATTTTATTATGTAGAACAAACTCTGATAAAAAGCTTGGAAAAATAATTAATTACTTCAAAAGTGCAACCTCTTGGCATTCAGAAACACTCAAAGAAATGAATAGAAACATTGCGATGGTCAACTTAATTTTATAGAGCAAGTGCATGGAAATAAGTATAGAATCAATCCATTCTGAAGAAAAAAATGCGGAATCACTCCATTTTGAGTAGAAAATACAGACAAACCCAGTCAATTTCCTTTCCTTAATTTGGCCCTGCCTCAGATTAGATCTGCTTGTTAGTCAGCAGTTAAAAACAGTGCAGTTATCACACCTTCGAGGGCTGCTGGACCAAGTGGATTCACAAGAATCATGGCTCCAACAAGAGAGATTTCTCTTGAGACCAAGGAGAGGATTTTTAAACTTCTTACAGACTGTAACGCTACACGTATGGTTGCCAAAGATGTGGGCTGTTCACAGTCAGCTGTATGAAAAATCTGGACCAAGTACAAACAGCATGGCAAGGTTGTTAAAGTTAAGCGTACTGGTAGACTGAGGAAGAAATCCAAAGGTCATGACAAACAACTAGAAGGCCATATGTCTTGAAAACAGAAGATGGACAACAAGACAAATGAAGAAGAAATGGGTGGAAGCTGAAGTCAAGGTACAGTGGGGCAAATAAGTATTTAGTCAACCACTAATTGTGCAAGTTGTCCAATTTGAAAATATTAGAGAGGCCTGTAATTGTCTACACGGGTAAACCTTAACCATGAGAGACAGAATGTGGGGGAAAAAAACAGAAAATCATATTGTTTGATTTTTAAAGAATTTATTTGCAAATCATGGGGGAAAATATGTATTTAGTCAATACCAAAAGTTCATCTGAATATTCTGTTATGTACCCTTTGTTGGCAATAACGGAGGCCCAACATTTTCTGTAACTCTTCACAAGCTTTTCACACACTGTTGCTGGTATTTTGGCCCATTCCTCCATGCAGATCTCCTCTAGAGCAGTGATGTTTTGGGGCTGTCGTTAAGCAACACGGACTTTCAACTCCCTTCACAGATTTTCGATGGGGTTGAGATCTGGAGACTGGCTAGGCCACTCCAGGACCTTGAGATGCTTCTTCCGTACCCACTCCTTTGTTGCCCTGGCTGTGTGTTTGGGATCATTGTCATGCTGAAAGACCCAGCCACGTCTCATCTTCAATGCCCTTGGAAGGAGGAAGGAGATTTTTCACTCAAATTCTCTGGATACATGGCCCCATTCATTCTTTCCTTTACACAGAGCAGTCGTCCTGGTCCCTTTGCAGAAAAACAGCCCCAAAGCATGATGTTTCCAACCCCATGCTTCACAGTGGGTTTGGTGTTCTTCGGTTTCAATTCAGTATTCTTTCTCCTCCAAACACGAGAACCTGTGTTTCTGCCAAAAAGTTCTATTTTGGTTTCATCTGACCATAACTCATTCTCCCAGTCCTCTTCTGGATCATCCAAATGCTCTCGAGCAAACCGCAGACGGGCCTGGACGTGTACTGGCTTCAGCAGGGTGACACATCTGGCAGTGCAGGATCTGAGTCCCTGGCGGTGCATTGTGTTACTGATAGTAGCCTTTGTTACTGTGGTCCCAGCTCTCTGTAGGTCATTCACTAGGTCTCCCGGTGTGGTTGTGGGATTTTTGCTCACTGTTCTTGTTATCATTTTGACGCCACGGGGTGAGGTCTTGCATGGAGCCCCAGATCGAGGGAGATTATCAGTGGTCTTGTATGTATTCCATTTTCTAATAATTGCTCCCACAGTTGATTTCTTTACACCAACTGTTTTACCTCTTGCAGATTTAGTCTTCCCAGCCTGGTGCAGGTCTGCAATTTTGTCTCTGGTGTCCTTCGACAGCTCTTTGGTCTTGGCCATAGTGGAGTTTGGAGTGTGACTGACTGAGGTTGTGGACAAAGGTGTTTTAATACTGATAATTGTACCGTTTTATTGACGGTTTTATTGATTTAAATGTGATTTTTATGATCTTCATGTGATGTAAAGCACTTTGAATTGCCTTGTGTTGAATTGTGCTATATAAATAAATTTGCCTTGCCTTGATAATGAGTGCAGCCTTGTTAGACCTCGTTAGAAGAAGTTAGACCTCTTTGACAGCCAGAAATCTTTCTTGTTTGTAGGTGACCAAATACTTATTTTCCAATCTAATTTGGAAATAAATTCTTTAAAAATCAAACAATGTGATTTTGTTTTTGTTTTTCCACATTGTCTCTCATGGTTGAGGTTTACCCATGTTGACAATTACAGGCCTCTCTAATCTTTAGTTGGAGAACTTGCACAATTGGTGGTTGATTAAATACTTATTTGCCCCACTGTATATGACAGAACTGTGCAAAATCGCTTAAAGATAGGATTTTCATACAGGAAAGCTAAAAGGAAACTATCAATGATACTTAAACAGAAAAGAACAAGATTGCAATGGGCCAAGGAGAGGAAATCATGGACTGTGAATGACTGGATGAAGGTTATTTTCAGTGTTGAGTCAAGAATCTGCATTGGACAAGGTGATGATGCTGGAACTTTTGTTTGGTGCCGTTCCAGTGAGATTTACAAAGATGACTGCCTGAAAAAAACATCAAAATTTCCTCAGTCCCTGATGATATGGGGCTGCATGTCAGGCAAAGGCACTGAGGAGGGCTGTGGTTAAATTTTCAATAAATGCGCAAGTTTACATTGAAATTTTGGACAGCTTACTTACCCCTTCAATTGAAAATATGTTCGGGGATAATTAAATCATTTTCCAAGATGACAATGCATCATGCCACAGAGCTGAAACAGACTCATCCAGTCATTGTCATGGCCTGCAAATAGCCCAGATCTCAACCCTATTGAAAACCTTTGGTGGAAATTGGGAAAAAAATGGTCCACAGCAAGGCTCCGATCTACAAGGATGATCTGGCAACTGCAATCAAAGAGAGTTGGCACCAAATTGATGAAGAATACTCAAGTTCATGCCTCCGATACTGCAAGCTGTCATAAAAGCCAGAGGTGGTGCAACGAAATACTAGAGATGTGTTTGGATTGTTATTTCTTTGTTTGTTTCTCATGATTCCATGTGTTTTTCCTCAGAATGGAGTGATTCTATATTTCCCTGCATTTGCTCTATAAAAGTAACATTTACTGACCACCACAATGTTTATATCTTTTAGTGTTTCTGAATGCCAAGGAGTTGCACTTTTGAACTACCGTAATTCATTATTTTTTCAAGCTTTTTATTCGAGTTTGTTCTACATAATAAAATGTCTCAGTGAGTGCTCTTCCGAGACTGGTGATTCCATACTTGTTGCTAGGGGTTGTATGATGATTTCTTTGTTTTTTGATTCAAGATTCCGAATCTTTTAACTTTCTTCTTCAGTTGAATAGTCTTCTTGCTCAAACCAAGGAGGAGCTTGCTAATGTAACGCTGTTTCGGGTGGACTTAGAAAACCGCCATCAGAGCCTCAAAGAGGAGATGGAGTTTCGTAAGACCCTGCACCAGGAGGTAAACGTTTAATTGTGCTTAAAATGATCTGTTAGGGTGTTGTGGGTAAAATAATATTTATGTTTGGAGCATGCTCCCCCCACTGTATTGCAGTTCACCTTGATTCTCCTTGTCAGTGATCATATCTCAACATCTTTGATGTATATTGATCAGACAGTTTTTTACTCAAATTCATTTCTTCTAGAGCACTCTATAGACCGTGATCGCTGTATTTTGCCGCCATATTGTCCGTCATTGTGTGTCTGTATTGTCAATGATCGTAGTTTCTAAAGGTGGATTCACTTGCAAATTATGGAAGCCCCGGTGCTTTCAGACGCTGTAAACTCATTGGATGAGTTGCATAAAGGCCGTTATTTGGAAAAGCTTCAGTCGATCCACTCGCCAGATCCATATTTAATGCCCAAACCGATGTTTCATCCCGTCCGGTCCCGTCCCGTGCGTCAGAGCTCGTCCTGAGACCACAAAATTTCCAACCAAAATCGTCACCGGCCCGAATATAAACCGACATTTGGTCAGCTGAGCGTCACTGTTGTCACGATTTGAAACTTGATCGACAATGGGCCGCTGGGTGCCGAAAAATAGCTGCCCGACGTGAAATGTCCCCCCTGACGGGAGCGCTTATTTATAACGCTTTATTGACGTGAAAACATCAAATGTTTTCATGGACGCATTACAGTAATGGATTTACGACTGCAACATCAGTTTTAAATAAATTACACAAAATAGTAGTACTGTATTTTAGTAACAAATCGTGGTCGAGGACTGGGCCACATAACCATCTTTGAACAGAAATGTATTAGTCTACAGGTTTTCACGACCATATCCCAATGACAATCACACAGGTATGACATTTATTAGTTCAAGCAGCGTAAAATAATACATATTCGCGGTGCAAGAAAGTCCTTTCCGTGTGGGCGCTCCAGTCAGGGGGGACATTTCACGCAGGGCGGCTATTTTTCGGCACAACACCTGTTGTTGCGCTCACCTTCTTGCAGCGCGACCGTGGCGACGAGCTTCGTAGTCTCCGTCTGATGATGTCTGCGTTTTGGCATCATATTGATGTTTTTGCCGCTGTCTAACGGCTGTCGACACAAACGCATCATGGACCGAGATAAACAAACCGTGCTGCTTTAGAGATTTACCCTTTTAACAATGGGCACACAGCAGCTCCTAAAATGACCGTTTATCTTCTGTGTTACTGCAACCAACCGCCACACATGCCTTCACCATTTTGATTAATCAATGTTAACGATTGTCAGGAAGGTTTTGGGGTTCGTTTACTAGGCGGTGATTCCTTACACAAGCAGAAAAACACGCATTAATAGGAGGAATGTACGTAGCGGTAATATGTAAACACTATGAGCTGACGGACAATATGGCGGCACCAGTCAGGGGGGCGGAGTTGTAACGTCATGTGATTGGGGTCTATAATACGGAACATGTTTCTTACTTCGTGTTTTACGAATTTTTTTACGAAATCTCCCGGTCACACTTTTGCGAAGTCACACCTTTGCGAAGGAAATTTCGTTTCAGGTTCGCAGTGAGTCAGCAACCGGCACACTTTTGCTAAATAGACAATGTTTATTGATTAGAAATTGCAAAGGAAGGAAGTTTTATTGATACAAAGGCAAGCAAAAGAAAGAATAACCACAGCGCTAGGTCTAGATTGTCACTGATAACGTCTATAACCCCCATGATGCAGTTAAAACACACACAAGTACAAGAAACAATAGCGCTAGATGTATAGTTGTCAAAGCTAACACCCCCACGCCAAAGTTAAAGCACAACGAGTTCCCTGGTAATGAATCAAGCTCATACCTGTTGACAATGAGTGGAGAGCCCGCACTCCAGGTCTGAGAATCCAAGGAACCAAGCCGAGCGATCACACGTTAATCCACGACAGACTCTAACGTGGCCCGGAAATGTCCGGCTATTTATTGGCACATGTCACGTGGGAACAGAGGTGGCCAGCCCCTGCTCTCAGGAGACACACTGCCTGCAATCTTATTGGTTCAGTCATTATATGAGTCTTGTGTCCAAATATGATTGGTTTACCCATTGCATAAAGACACTCTCAAAGGCTCTATATATGATTGGTTTACTCGTTGCCTAAAGGCACTCTCAAAGGCTCTTTATTGTCAAAGGCAGTTGTTGTTAATATATGTGGACTCGTTGTACTTTAATACGCAGTTAGTTTTTCTTAAAGGCACTCTCAAAGGCAGTTAATAATGATGGAACCAATGCGGGCCAGCTGTTGAGGGACTGATCTGAGATGTGAAACCACGCCCTCTTCTGGCAACTTGAAGTTTGAATTGAAGTGAATCGGTTTGTTTTCAAGATTGAGAGGGGGTTTAATATCAATTATAACTCGTACTAACATTTATCTTTTAAGAACTACTTTCTATCCCTGGTACCCTTTAAAAAACGCAGCTCACTTCAGACACCAGGCAGACAAAAATGACAGAGATTGCGTAAAATAATTTATTGAACACACATAAAAACACGGGATCGAGAAAAGGGTGACAAAAAAGGGTCCGTGAGAGTAGTTGGGCATCAAAAAAAAAAAAAAAAAGGGAAAACCGCGGTGAGAGGCAGACAAACGGAAAAAAAAACAAGGCAATGATGCAACTAGCAACAAAGGGTTATACACACTGTCAAATGGCAGCAAGTCAATATCTCGGCAAGCCGCCTAGGATCGGTTTAAAGACACTGCTGCTGAGCTGGAATTGGATGCAGGTACGACGTTGGGAATTTATCCCACAGCTCTGTAATGAAACAATCTGACCAGCAGTAGAATGTGACAAAATCATGCCAGTCATCATACTGGCTTCGCTGACAAGCTAGCGCAGCTGTTCTCCTATAAACCTATAAATGTTTGGGTGGTTTTAGTTAAAGCAGACTTGTTTTTTCATCTGTATGATTTTGACAAAGATCACATCACATTTGATGGTGATTTTATGCAGAAATGTGTGCAATTCCAAAAGGTTCAGATACTTTTTCATACACTGTATTTTTCAATTACAACGAATGTATTTATCCTCAACATTAGCACAATTTTTCTAACAATTCAATTCAACATTTTACCCACACTAACCATAGTTGAAAATACCTTGTCAATCGTGCAGATAATTGGAAGTTCGTTTCGTTTCTCCTTATAGGAGGTGAAGGAAGCGTGCCAACGGTACGAGACACATCTGGTGGTGGTGGAGTCTGAGCACAAAGAGGAGTATGAGTCTAAACTCAGTCTGGCCTTAGCAGAGATGAGAGTTCAGAATGAGGAGCAGATGAGAATCTACAAAGAGAGCATGGAGAACACTTACACCGCTAAAGTATGCCGCATGGACATTTTTGATACATAATGTGCTAACACAAAAACAAGGGTTTATTTAGAACAGGGATTGTCAGATACAATTAGACTGCTTGCTTTTCAATTTGATCACCAAGAAGAGAAATTTGGACCAGTGTAATTATGGCCTAATAACCTGTCACGATAAGTGAAAAACCAGGAATTGGCGCCCCCCGCCCCAAGAACAAGAAACAAAAATTGTGTTCAATATACTGCACAACCCACCAAATTTGACACAAAAATGGCATTTGTTCATAGATAACCCACACTGAACTATAGGCTGCAGCTGTCCTCACTGTCGTATGGGATATTTACACCGAATGATATTAACCAGTAACACTTTGTTTGACGGCAGCATCATAAGACTGTCATAAGACCAACTGAAACACCACAAATCAATTGGCTGCAAAGCTTCATTGCTTCAAGAAGCTTCATTTGGCCATCACTGCTTCCATGGGGGAGACAGTCAACCTCTGCTGCCATCACTGTTGTCAACACTGTTGTCGTCCAACATGCCTCCTAGCATGCATGGCTGCGCTACAGGCAGTGTTCATGTTCTGTGCTAATTATTTCTTCAGTTACTGTACCTGTTGTTTCATTAATTGCTATTTATGGTATTTGGTGACACTTTATTTCACAGTGGGGCCGTAAGACTGTCATAAGACAACCATAATTATGACATGACACTGTCATGAGCAGTGTTGTTAATAACGGCGTTAGAATATAACGGCGTTACTAACGGCGTTATTTTCTTCAGTAGTGAGTAATCCAATTAATTACTTTTCTCTTCTTGGCAAAGCCATTACCGTTACTGTGGTGGGAAAGGCGTGCGTTACTATGTTGGTTGACTGACGCGAGAAAAGTCTGAGACAGACTGACTCACGGAGACGAGAGAGCAGAGCAGGAATGGGGAGGAGGCAAGGGAGGGTGACGCCGTTGCAAACACGATGCTACTATGCTAGGTGGCTCCAGGTGGGTCACTGACCCACCCCCATACTTCACAGTGGGTATGAGGTGCTTTCCAGCATGCGCATTTTTCGTGGCACGCCAGACCCACTTAGAGTGTTTGTTGCCAAAAAGCTCAATCTTGGTCTCATCTGACCAAAGCACACGGTCCTAGTTGAAGCCCCAATACCGTTTGGCGAACTCCAGACGTTTGCGTTTATGATTGTGAGTGAGGAAAGGTTTTCTCCGTGCATGCCTCCCAAACAGCTTGTTGGCGTGTAGACAGCACCTCATACCCACTGTGAATTATGGGGGTGGGTCAATGATGCTGTGGGGCTGTTTCGCTTCCAAAGGCCCTGAGAACCTTGTTAGGGTGCATGGCATCATGAATGCTTTGAAATACCAGGACATTTTAAATCAAAATCTATTGCCCTCTGCCCGAAACCTGAAGATGGGTCGTCACTGGGTCTTTCAGCAAGACAATGACCCTAAACATATGGCCAAATCTACACAGAAATGGTTCACCAGACACAAAACCAAGCTCCTCCCATGGCCATCTCAGTCCCCAGACCTCAACCCCATTGAAAACCTGTGGGGTGAGCTGAAGAGGAGAGTACAGAGAAGAGGACCCAGGTCTCTGGATGATTTAGAGGGATTCTGAAAAGAGGAATGGCTGAAGATCCCTCTTTGTGTTTTCCCATCTTGTGAAACATTATAAGAGAAGATTAGGTGCTGTTTTGTTGGCAAAAGGGGGTTGTTCAAAGTATTAACACCAGGGGTGCTAATAATTGTGACACACATTATTTGATGTCAAATAATTATTTCTTTATGTGGTATTTTTTCCCCACTGAATAAATGCACTTGTATTGAAGGTTGGATTTTTCTCTTTTTTTTCCCATTAAGGTCCCATATTATTTAGAACAAAAAAATATATATTAGAAGCTAAAAAACACATCTTAACCAGGGGTGCCAATAATTATGGAGCGCACTATACATCCCTAAATGTCCAAATTGCGTACTGCTTGTCATTTTCCCTCCAAAATGTCATGTGACTCGTTACAGGAGTGCTGTCAGCATTGCTGCAGTGATTGAACAGGTGGGGGGTCAGCCTGTTAGTGCTCAGACCATATGCCGCACTCAACATCAAATTGGTGTGCATGGCTGTCACCCCAGGAGGAAGCCTCTTCTGAAGACTGTAGACAAGAAAGCCCGCCTGTCTCCTCAGATGGGACATGGTTCCAGTAATCCATGTGCTTTGTTGACATGTCTTCAGCAAACTGTTTGCGGGCTTTCTTGTGTACCGTCTTCAGAAGAGGCTTCCTCCTGGGGTGACAGCCATTGAGTAAATTCTATTGGTTGTTGTTTACAGTGGGGTATCATTTCAAAGGCACTTGCTGTAGTATTTAATGGCACCTTTAAAGGCTTTAAGTTGTTAGTTTTGTATCTTCACAATAAACGAAAAGTTGAGTTGATGGATCTGACCGTATTGAGAACATCTAATTACAAGTGGGGGAAAAAATGACCATCAAAAGAAACGATTCAAATGTTTATTATAATTGATACAGGTAGTCAAAAGACTGTGTCCGATAATACTTGTTTGACTACAAAGTCTTAAACTACTGGTAAGTGAAATGTGTGAATGATTAAGTAACTTAACTTCCTACTTGTCAGGAAGAAGTCACTTCCTCTTTAACTGTGTAAGTAGGTAACAAAACATTGAGTATATGTTTGTGTTCGAAGATGGATAACGCGCGTCGGCTATCTGAGATGAATGGAAATTCCGCCAGCATTGCCAGAGAGGAGCTACGAGAGTCCACCTTAAGGGTTGTGAGCCTCACTGCCCAATTGGAAGGACTTCAGAAAGAGGTGGAGTACAATTTTATGACACTTTGAAAATGTACATGTCTGTGTGAGGGGCACAAGTATTTGCAGCACTTGTGATTTTGCAAGTTCACCGACTTAGAAAATAGGTAGCTGTCTGAAATTTCAATCATAGATGCATTTCCACTCATAGAGACATAATCTTAAAAAAAAAAAAAAATCCGGAACTCACTGTATGATTTTTCAAAAATTAATTCATAATTTACTGGGGTCCATAAGTATTTGTACCCCTGAGAAAATCAGTGCTAATATTTAGTGCAGAAGCCTTTGTTTGCAATTACAGAGGTCAGACACTTTCTGTAGTTCTTCACCAGGTTTTCACATATGAAATAATCTATATTAATAATCTATTTACTAGGGCTGTCAAACGATTACAATTTTTAATCGAGTTAATCACAGCTTAAAAATCAATTCATCGTAAATAATCGCAATTCAAGCCATCTATAAAATATGCCATATTTTTCTGTAAATTGTTGGAATAGAACAGTGCTTCTCAATTATTTTCTGTTACGCCCCCCCAAGGAAGACGTAAATGTTTCGCGCCCCCCCCCCCCCCAACTCTCTGCCGCCACTGTAAATAGTATCATTCGTCTATATTACTATTATAAGTACGCCTCAGCCTAACATTGTGTCCTTTTTTTTCTATTAAAGAAAAAAAGTAACATAGATCAACTTATAATAAAGTATAACTTTTTAAACATTGTGTTGCTTGTAACAGAAAAGACTTAACGCGCATCAATTTGCCTGAAGTTAAAAAAAAAAAAAAAAAAAAAAAGCATGTTCCCCGAGGTCACTCGCGCCCCCCCTGGCATCGCTCTGCGCCCCCCTGGGGGGGCGCGCCCCACCATTTGAGAAGTACTGGAATAGAAAGATAAGACCCAAGACGGATATATACATTCAACATACTGTACATAAGTACTGTATTTGTTTAGTATAACAATAAACTAACAAGATGGCATTAACATTAACATTGTTAAAGCGATCCATGGAGAGAAAGACTTGTAGTTCTTAAAATACAGTATAAATGTTAGTACAAGTTATAGAAATTTCATATCAAAACCCCTCTTAATGTTTTCGTTTTAATTAAATTTGTAAAATTTTCAATTAAAAAATAAACTAACTCGCCATTGTTGTCAATAATTACACAATGCTCATGGTGCTGAAACCCATAAAATCAGTCGCACCCAAGCGCCAGCAGAGGGCGACAAAACAAAATACACAAGTAGCAAGTGGACATGACACTGTGCTGTCATTTTAATCGGTTTGAGCGGGGCATGTGCGTTAAATGCGTCAAATATTTTAACGTGATTCATTTTTTAAAAATTATCGCCCGTTAACGCGATAATTTTGACAGCCCTGCTATTTACATAATATTTATAATTTATTTTGCATGTTTTCCTCAAGTATTATATTTCTGATGTTCTGATTTATTTGTGTTGAAAACTTTGCAGTAAAAAAAATAAATAAATAAAATTTGCTATTTTGGTCAAAAACGTATATGATATGTTGAATATTGCTATTGATCCTGAAAATATCGGTGATTATCTCTGCATTTGGTGATTTTTGTGCATCTAGTGTAAAATCTGACTTTTATAGCCATTTTAAGTTGTGTTATACTTCTATAAAAAATAATTAATCAGGATTTTATAAGGGAACGACTTAGGATTTTTTGATGCCGCTGCTCATGGAGACTCGTATATGGCTAAGCTAGGTGCCTGTTTTAGTTTTAGGTCGGTAGCAGCTTTGGTTTTGTAAATATTTGAATTTGAAGTTTTTGAAAATAGGAACCCTACAAATCGGCCCCCTTTCCCGTGTCATGTCAGTAGGTTATGAAGTCAATGACATCATTTAAAAGAATTAAAAAAAAAAAAAAAAAAAAAAAAAAGTTTCAGTCCGGAAATTACGTTAAATTTCTTTAACCCCAGGCCTCTGCAATTCAGCACTAAATTAGTCCGTCTTTGCTCATTTTCAGCAATTATCTTCAAACATATTTCATGTACAGTCCCTGACAAGTCAAACAATTGCTAATAACCTGACTTTTAATTATTCAATTGGTTTCAGAAATGGCTCATATGAAAGCTAAGACACTCCCAAATGATGTTGCCTCTTGCATTCTTAACCATAAAAGGGACAAGTTCTGCAGCAGGATGGTGCTCCATCGCATACCTCAATCTCTACCTCAAAGTTCCTCAATGCAAAGATTAAGATCCTCCAGGACTGGCCAGCCCAGTCACCAGACATGAACATCATTGAGCATGTCTGGGGTAGGATGAAAGAGGAAGCATGGAAGACGAAACCCAAGAATGTTGATTAACTGGGAGGCGTACAAGACTGCTTTCTTTGATGTTCCTGATGACTTCATCAATAAATTGTATGAATCCTTGCTAAGCCAATGGAAGTCATACAAAATATGAAATTTGGATTTCACACCGACCACTACTTAATTCGCTTTTGTGATGTAACCTATTTTTGTATTTGAAGTACATTTTTTTGTTCAATTTTTACACTGCTTTCTGTAGGCGACAAACTTTTATTAATTTCATTCATTTTTTCAGTGAAACAAATATATTTTTGTACATTCAGCAAACAAAACAAAATTGCAACAATTAAAGTGAAGTCTAACTAACTGTAGTCTTGAAACAAATCTGAATAAGGAAAAACATTGCAATAAAGTAATGCAAACTGGTTAGAGTAGCTGAGATCTGTCATGACAGAACATTGCTCCTCACAAACATCCTCTGCCAATGATATCTGGCGCCATCTAGCGTCATGAATGGGTATAATGTCTACACCTCGAATATAAGACGACCCACACTTTTTCAGTCTTATTTCGATGCACAAAACACTATTATATTCGGGCCAATATGGTAATTGTCCATCACCTCTGACCTTTTCTGGCAGGCTCGTGGTTGGCGTGATCGCGTAACAGAACTGGAGGAGGCACTCGCTAAGGAAAAAGACGCAAGACGCAAACTACTATTCGAAAAAGATAGCGAAGTGGCTCAGATTCAGAAAAAGATGGAGCAGCAGTTGAATGAATACGAACAACTGCTGGATGTTAAATGTGCTCTCGACATGGAAATCAATGCATATCGCAAACTTATAGAGGGAGAAGAGGAAAGGTGCGGGCTAATGATCAACATGTATTCTCAGCTACTTTACTCATCCTCTTGTCTTTCACCTGCAGATTGAAGCTGTGTCACAGCCATTCCTCTCGTGGAGACATGTCTTCAGTCTCTTCCAGCAGCCGTAGTGTTCACACAACTCAGGGAAAAAGGAAGCGTATTTTTGTTGAGGAACAGGAAGCTAGCAGCTCGGTATCTATTGCTCTTTTTGCCTCCTCAGCCACAGGTCCCATTGTAATCGATGAGATTGACACTGACGGCAAGTTCATAAGCCTCCAGAACACTGGCGAGAAGGTATAAAGATTTTACAGTGTTACTATTCATCCAGATACAATGTAAGCCTCTGTCGTTGTTTCAGGACCAAGCCATGGTGGGCTGGGAAGTCATTAAAGCTATTGGAAATGTGACAGCAACGTTCAAATTCACACCCAGATATAACCTGAAGGCTGGACAGAAAGTCACGGTAAGAGTTCAGTACGGCACCTGAGGAAATAAAAAGCTCATAAAACATGATTCGATTCAATTCAATTTTATTTGTATAGCCCAAAATCACAACAACGTTGTCTCAAAGGGCTTTGCAGAGGCAATATGATACACCGTCAGAAACGGCAAATGAAGTCAACAACATAACATAACTTAACATAAACTTTAATTTTAATGAAATGATTCTCAAAGTAAATTTATTCCCTATTTGTGGTGCTGTCTAGTGGCAATCGCGCCTTGAGAATTTGACTACCGTAGTTTTCGGACTATAGACCCTACCCACGTGACGTCACAACTCCTTCCTCCTGACTGGTGCCGCCCAATTGTCCGTCAACACATCATGTTTACCTGTTACGGCTACGTACATTCCTCCTATTTACGACGTGTTTTTCTGCTCGTTAACATTAATAATCAAAATGGTGAAGGCGTGTGTGGCGGTCGGTTGCAATAACAGAGAAGATAGACGGAGAAGACGGAGAGACTTGAAGTTCTACCGGATTCCGAGAGACCCGGAGAGAAGAGAGCGAGATGGGCTGCTGCAATTCGACGAAAAAAACTGGGCTCCAAACGATTACCACAGATTATGTAGTAGTCATTTTATATCTGGTAAGATGCATTTAATATATATTTAGAGGGTTTTGGGCTGACAACCACAATTAAGATCATTGCTAAGCTAATCGCCGACAACATACACGTATGTATGTGGTGAGAGTGCTATCGCTAAACCATATAAACATTAAAAGCCCTAACTCCATTGACAAACGACATGAAATACATTAGACTTGACAGTGGATGTTAGCAATAACAAAAGATTTTGAATCAAAAATTTCGTAACTCACCTTTCCAAGCACAAGATAGATTCCTGCCGAATTTACGTGGACGAGGACCTGTTTCACCCAACCAGCAACGAAGTATTTATAAGCCTCCAAGCTCTTAAAGTTTTTCAAACTTTCGTGAGAATAGGCTGATTTTGTGTGGACAAGATAGTTGTACATATCAGGGTAGCTAGCAGATGTCAGGCAAATACGGCGGAGACAGCGGGTCGAAAAACATCGATTTAGGCATCAAATATGGATCTGGGGGATGGATCAACTGAAGCTTTTCCACATAACGCCTTTTATGCAACGCATCAAGTGAGTTTACGGCATCCGAAAGCACCGGGTCTTCCATGAAATGCATTATAAATTGCTCGATCAATTGAGACCATTGATAATACAGACACAAAATGACGGACAAGGGGGCGTAACCATACAGCGAGCACGTGATTTTGTGACGTCGGTGGGCGCACCTGACTAGGGTTGGGCATCGAGCATCGATGGGAACCGGTTCTAACACTCCGATGCTCCTGGAATCATTCGAATTTTTAAATTTCGATTCCTTGTTTCAATACCCTGACCGCCGAGCGGAAAAAAATTGCTCGAGTTCAAAGACTGATATTCATATACAAGTTAAAATTAGCCCTGTGAGAAGTTCATTTAATTTAAAAAATCATCGAGAAGTTAAGACTTTAATATACACTATGCAATTTTTTTCCCCCCTGCCTCTTAAAAGAATGGGAATCGAGAATCGTTCGGAACCGGTATCGAAACTTGGAATCTGAGTCGTTCAGTTTCTAATGATGCCCAACCCTACACCTGACTATAAGCCACCACCCACCAAATTTGACACGAAAAGGGCATTTGTTCACAGATAAGCTGCACTGTACTATAAGCCGCAGTTATCCAAACTAGGGATGGGAATCCGATTCCAATTCCGAACCGGTTCCTAGGTTTCGAGTAAAGATGTCATCAAAGTATCGGAATCGGCAAAAAAAATATCGAACATGCCTTTTTTTTAATATATATATATATTTTTTTAAATTAAATCATTTTCTAATTGTATTTAACGTTACAGACAAAATGTCTTACACTCATCCAGAGTCTTTAGTTTTGGCTTAAAGTAGGGTTATCAAATTTATCGCGCTAACTGCGGTAGTCATTTTTTTTTAAAAATTAATCACGTTCAAATATTTAACGCAATTAACGCATGCGCTGCACGACCTACTCACACATTGTCGCGTTCAATCTATAATGGCGCCGTTTTACCTATGTATATAGAGCTAAAAGGCAGCATAAAATGAGTAGAGTGAATTTTGGCAGTCTTTGGAGCCTTTTCTTAATTGGCTAAAGCCTTACAATCACTCTCTCAACAATTAGAAATATCGTGGGAAGCAATGTGGGGAAGCAAGGTAGTAGTTGATCTTTTTCTTAACACCCTATGTTATTTCCCAACGCAGAGAAGATATATCAATTGGTGCCACTACACACAGTCATGGTTGCACTTCCCATCATGCATGTGGGCAGAACAGTTAAATGGCTACAGTATCATTTACTGAAAGCTCAACAAATACACTAGATGGCAATATTTAGTCGCAATATACAAAGTCACATTTATCCTTTAAGAATTACAAGTCTTTCTATCGGTGGATCCCTCTCACAGAAAGAATGTTAATAATGTAAATGCCATCTTGAGGATTTATTGTCATAATAAACAAATACAGTACTTATGTACTGTATGTTGAATGTATATATTCGTCCGACTTTTATTCATGTTTTTCTTAATGCATTGCCAAAATGTATATGATCGGGAAAAATCATCGGGAATGATTGGAATTGAATTGGGAGCAAAAAAAAAAAACAATCGGATCGGGAAATATCGGGATTGGCAGATACTCAAACTAAAACGATCGGGATCGGTTCGGGGGCAAAAAAACATGATCGGAACAACCCTAGTTTCGAGGCCTCAACGTCACAATGAAAAAGCCTTAATGACCCCTTTAACGATTACTAAAGACGCGCATTGCGTCATCACGTGACGTGTCTTGTTGTCCAGACGCATCAAACTAGCATGGCGCCAAGAACCACTCGCTCCAAAATTCAATTCAATTTTATTTGTATAGCCCTAAATCACAACAAGGTTGTCTCAAAGGGCTTCGCAGAGGCAAAATGATACACAGTCAGAAACAGCAAATGAAGTATACAAAGAGGAATAAAGAAAGTTCAAGTCCTGTGCATCCCTCATCCTTGGACCCTCCATGTCAGCAAGGAAAAACTCCAAGCTCTTTGGGAGAAAATGAGAAACCTTGGGGAGTACCACAGTCAGGAGAGATCCACTCCCAGGACGGATAGACAGGATGCACCAGGACTGCTAATGGGAATTAGCAGGCGGGGTTACAGTCTGTAAAAATGCAGTAGAGTCAAGGAACAAGAAGAGGTCCATCTAGCCAGATGAGACGGGGGTGGCAACGAGGATGTCCATCCAGCCAGGGGTCTGGATAGTCAGGAGGCTGCAGCTGAAAAATAGCCCCTCGGAAAGGGGACACGGGGTGACTAGTGATGAAGAGACTAGTTAACGAGATATTAACATTGGAAAATAGAAATAAAGTTAGACAACTGGTAGGTAGAGTGAGAAAAAGGAGATAGAACTCCGTGGCTGTACTTCCCCCAGCATCATAGCTTCTAGTGCAGCTTAGACTGAACTGTAAATCTAATCCGACTTCAACTAGCCTGACCATAAACTTTGTCGAATAGGAACGTTTTTAATCTAATCTTAAACGTGCAGACTGTCTGGGCTTCTTTAATATTAGCTGGAAGCTGATTCCATTAAACAGGGGCTTGGTGGCTAAAGGCACTTGCTCCGACAGTACTTTTAGAAACCCTGGGAACTACCAGTAGACCTGCATTCTGAGAGCGGAGTGTTCTGTTGGGACGGTATGGAACCAGAGCATCGGTGAGATAAGATGACCCCAACCCATTAATGATCTTAAATGTAAGAAGGAGGATTTTAAATTTAATTCTAAACTCGACTGGAAGCCAGCGAAGGACCTGGAGCACAGGGGTGATGTGCTCTCTTCTATTAGTTCCTGTTAAAAGTCTTGCTGCTGCGTTTTGGGCAAGCTGTAGACCTTTTAGAGAACTTTTAGGACCAGCTGCAAGTAGGGAGTTACAGTAATCCAATATAGATGTAACGAACGCGTGAATTAATTTTTCTGCATCGTTTTTAGATAAAATATTTCTAATTTTGGCTATGTTGCGCATGTGAAAAAAGGCCGTTCTGCAGGTTTGTTTAATATGAACTTTAAACGATAAGTCTGGGTCAAATAGAACTCCGAGGTTTTAACTGTGGTGCTGGAGGCTACACTTAGATTGTCCAGAGTGACTATCTGGGCAGTTAAAGAGTCTCTCACACTTTTTGGGCCTATTATAAGGACTTCTGTCTTTTTAGGGTTAAGTAGCAGATAGTTAGTGCTCATCTAGGTATTTATATCTCGGACGCAGGTGCTTAGTTTATCCACTTGCCTGATCTGCTCAGGTTTAATTGATACAGTTGTGTGTCGTCAGCGTAACAATCAAAGTTAATGCTATGTTTTCTGATGATATCACCTAGAGGAAGCATATACAGCGTAAGCAAGTTTGGCCCGAGGACCGATCCTTGCGGCACACCATAACTACAGTGCCCTCCATAATTATTGGCACCCCTGCTTAAGATGTTTTTTAGCTTCTAATATTTTTTTTAATTCAAATAATATGGGACCTTAATGGAAAAAAGAGAAAAATCCAATCTTCAATACAAGTGCATTTATTCAGTGGGGAAAAAATCCCACATAAAGAAAAAATTATTTGACATCTAATAATGAGTGTCACAATTGTTAGCACCCCTGGATTTAATACTTTGTAAAAACCCCTTTTGCCAACAAAACAGCACCTAATCTTCTCCAATAATGTTTCACAAGATGGGAAAAGACAGAAAGAGGGATCTTCAGCCATTCCTCTTTGCAGAATCTCGCTAAATAATCCAGAGACCTGGGTCCTCTCCTATGTACTCTCCTTTTCAGCTCACCCAGCAACAGATTTTGATTTAAAATGTCCTGGTATTTCAAAGCATTCATGATGTCATGCACTCTAACAAGGTTCCCAGGGCCTTTGGAAGCGAAACAACCCCACAGCATCACTGACCCACCCCCATACTTCACAGTGGGTATGAGGTGCTTTTCAGCATGCTCATCGTTCGTGGCACGCCAGACCCACTTTGAGTGTTTGTTGCCAAAAAGCTCAATCTTGGTCTCCCAGGCTTCAACTGGGACCGTGTGCTTTGGTCAGATGAGACCAAGATTGAGCCTTTTGGCAACAAACACTCACAGCTGTGAATGGCCACAGCTGGATTTTTTTCGGGACTTTATGGGTGAAACATGGTAATATAACAAGGGTCACGATGCAGAAATCACAGACATCAAGGAGTGGTCAAGATTTTCTTTTTCATATATTTACACTTTTAAATGTTTTTTTTTTTTTTTCAACTTTTTTATGTTTGGATCAATCATTTATCATCTAACATACTGGAGAAAATGTGACAGTAACCAAAAAAAAAATACAATTAAGCGATAGTTATGAGGTAGATATCGGTGACTTTTTTACAGACGCCAGTCTTTTCATTGTGACATAATTTGTTTAAAAGTTAAAATACGTGAGTGAATAATTTTTTTAAGTGTTTTTTTTTTTTTTTAATGAAATATGAGACATAAATGATTCTAAGCTAAAAATTAGACATTTTGAATAATAAATATAGGGCTGTCAAACCATTAAGATTTTTAATCGAGTTAAATCACAGCTTAAAAATTAATCGTAATTCAAACCATCTATAAAATATGCCATATTTTTCTGTAAATTATTGTTGGAATGGAAAGATAAGACACAAGACTGATTTATACATTCAACATACTGTACATAAGTACTGTATTTGTTTATCATAACAATAAATCAACAAGATGGCATTAACATTAACATTCTGTTAAAGCGATCCATGGATGGAAAGACTTGTAGTTCTTAAAAGATATGTTAGTACAAGTTATAGAAATGTTATGTTAAAACCCCTCTTAATGTTTTCGTTTTAATGACATTTGTAAAATTTTCAATCAAAAAATAAACTAGTAGCTCGCCATTGTTGTCAATAATTACACAATTCTCATGGCGCTGAACCCATAAAATCAGTCGCACCCAAGCGCCAGCAGAGGGCGACAAAACTCACAAAAAAAACCAAACACAAGTAACAATTGCATATGACCCTGTGCTGTCATTTTAATCTGTTTGAGCGGGGCATGTGCCTTAATTGCGTCAAATATTTTAACGGGATTAATTTAAAAAATTACCGCCCGTTTCCGCGATAATTTTGACAGCCCTAATATAATTAATTACCTTCATTTTATGGCTGGGTTGAAACGAGCGGTTGCGCGACGTCTGTAAACAGGGGTTTCCAGGGTAAATCGGACAAGTTAAAAATAGTTTGGGGGCTTAATTTGCCATGAATCTGCTATGGCACCATATAGACATATTGTTATATCAAGCACAACAGTTGTTTTAGCTTAAAATACAGGAGTTTCTTTTAAAGAGGAGTGCAAGAGCAGAAACTGCTTTTTCAGTCTTGTCTGTGTTTTCCGCCATATCTAAAGAGTTTGAACTCACCGCCCAGAGTGCATTGCGTCGTCAACAACAATAGCGCCCTACTAGTTAAACAACTTTTAGGAAAACAAAAACATTGAGGGTTTTTGATATCAAATTATAACTCATTCTAACATTTATATTTAATAAATTACATGTCTTTCTATCCGGGGTACCTTTTAAAATTAGGCCTCGAGACCAAGACAGGTCTTGAGTGTTACAACATTAGCAAGATTTGTCACACTGATTGTCGCGCCATGATGGTTTCCTGTCCAACAAAAGTGTTTTAGGTTAAATAGAATTCACAACATGATTTGAATGGTACTCCACTAACTGTTGGAAGTGCAAACACTCAAGGGTACCTTCTCTTTGCAGATTTGGATGTCTGATACTGGCATGAGTTCCAAACCCCCTACTGATCTTATTTGGAGGGACCAGTTCTCCTGGAGATCTGGAGAGAAAGTCCATGTGGTTTTGATCAACGCTAAGGGAGAGGTGAGACTACAGCCATTTTATATTTGTAGTATTTTGATGGATTATTTTATCTCTTTGGCGGCCCTGGACAGCAATAGACGTCATTAGTAAGTAACAAATAGTTACAAGTACACTCTTCATCAACTACCATAATTTTTGGACTACAAGGTGCACCTGAATATAAGCCGCCACCCCCCAAATTTGACACAAAAACAAAATTTGTTCATAAATAAGCCGCATTGGAGTATAAGCCGCAGATGTCTTCACTATATTATGGAGTATTTACACCAGAAGGTAACACTTCATTTGACACTGTAATCATAAAACTGTCATAAGACCAAATGAACCACCATGAAGCTTTGAACCAACCGGCTGCAAATAAGCTTCATTTGGCCATCTTTCCTCTCTTGGTGGAGACGGTCAACATCTGCTGCCACCTGCTGTCAACATTGTTGTCATCCAGCATGCCCCCTAGCATGCATTGCAGCACGGCAGATGTAAATAACAATCAAAAGTCCTGTCATGTTATGTGCTAATTATTTCTTCAGTTACTGTTCCAGTTGTTTTATTGGTTGCTAGTTAATGCTATTTGGTAATACTTTATCTGACAGTGGCACCATAAGACTGTCATAAGACCATCATACTTAGGACATGACACTGCCATGAGCATTTATGAATGCTTTTGAGAGATGTCATTTTGTGCCCTGCGGCAAATTATCTCACTTTTGAATGGTTGTAAAAGATCCGAGCTGGACATAAATAGTGACATACCGTAATTTTCGGACTATAACCAGCTACTTCATTTTGAATCCTGCGGCATATTTGTTGATTTATTTGGGTTAATAAGTATTGATTTATTTGACAGCGGCGGCAAAAGACTGTCAAAAAACCGTCATAATTATGACATGACACTATCATTGCCATTACTGAATCCTTATGACAGATGTCATTAAGTGTCATCTGCAAATTATGTCACTAACTCAAAAGTGAGATAATTTGCTGGATAAAACTAAATGACATCATCATGAGGAGTTTGAAATTTCTACATGTCACTCCAACTGTCACAGCTAAGGTAGATAAACAGAAGCATTTAATAAAGCCAAGCATTTATCTACTACAGTACTTAATTCTTCTTCAAAAATGATTTGGTTGGACAGTTTTGTTTAAAACTGATCATAATTTTGACATATGTAGTGCTTCAAAACCATTTTATATACATTTTTTAAATCACTTTGGGGGGGAAAAGTGAGAAAAAACATGTCTTAAATGGATCTCTTTCCAGTGCTAAATCTAAATAAATACATTGAGCACAAAAAAACACACACACAAAAAAAAAAAATTGGGGGGGGTGCGCTACTTCGCGGTTTTTCACTTATTGCGACGGGTTCTGGTCACCATTAACCGCTAAAAAACGAGGGATCACTGTACACTGTGGTGATGGTGAGTCATCCAAAGTCTTTCCAAACAGCTATTCAAGTCATCAAGTGAAAATTTCTTTGAAAAAAAAAATTATTTTTTCTAATATCGCAATATATCGTAAACCCCCCAAAAAATCGCAACAATACTTTTTTCCAATATCGTTCAGGTCTAGTGCCAATACTTTTGTCTGGCCCATTTTTGGAGTTCTGTGTAAAATGATAATTATTTAATCTCCCCCCCCCCCGCCCCCTTTCTCTTTTGTGTTTTTTCATTGCAAGCAAAATAAATGAACATATTACTACCAAAGCATTTGTAACGTCAATCATATTCTGGGATAAATTGAGCCTTATCTGACAGAATTGCAGGGGTGCCAATACTTTTGGCCAGCAGTGCATATTCAGTCGTGCCTTATAGTGTGAAAACTACAGTTTATCGAAGGAATATCTGTTTATCTTCGTAAGCACTATCAGCCTGTATATTGATAATGCACGTTTTGTTTGTGCATGTGCTTTAGGAGGTGGCAAAAAGAAAGACTGCAGATGAAGAGAATGTTGAGGAATTTAGTGCCATTGATGAAAAGTTTATCAAAGATGACCTTTCCAAAGAAAATGTGAGTGTGAAACAGAGATTTTTAGGAGGTAATCAATGGGAGTTTTGACCAGTACTCATGTCATTTATACATAGCGCCAACTTTATTGCAACGTAATTTACAGTAAACAGTGGTATGAAAAAGATTCTAAACCTTTCGGAATTTCTCACATTTCTGCATAAAATCATCAAATGTCAAAATAACACAGATGTAAAAATCTGCTTTAACTAAAACCACCCAATCATATTTAGGTTTTCATATTTTAATGAGGATAGAATGCGAACAATGACAGAATGGGGAAAAATAAGTAAGTAAACCCTCTGTCTAAGGAGATTTAAAGAGCAATTGAAACCAATTTTTAACAAACAATTTAAGTCAGGTGTGTGCCCAATAGTGCTGCAACGATTGATCGATTAACTCAAGTACAAGTGTGTATTTGATTAGAAAAAAGAATTCGAATGAAATTTTTCTGCTTCGAGTATTCGTTTAATTAAAGTGGTGTTGAAATGGTTTAATTTGAAAGTGTTTGCATTTTTATTGATTTGGGTGCATACACAGCCCTCTAGTCTGCCTCGATTCAGATGGCTGAATCCAGCTGCTCCATGTTAAGACCAACATAAGCCAAGTTTTTGTTTGACCTAATGCATTCGTCATTTAGTTTATGGGCATATTTAACTGTTTTTTGTGGGAATATGTGTCTCAACCATTTGTTTAAGAGCATTGTTAAAAAAAAAAAAAGGTAGCTTTTTGTAGCATTTAAGCTAGCAGACTTTTGCTTAGCCAATTATTCTTTTGCTGTACATAGATTTTTTTTTATACCGTTTGAGGCTCAGCTCAGGTATTTTCATTATTCATGTTCCTTATCCGATTACTCGATTATTCGAACTAACTAGTTCATCGATTAATCGACTACTAAAATAATCGATAGCTGCAGCCCTAGTGCCCAGTCACAAAACCTTTTAAGTCAGGTGTGTGCCCAATCACTGATGAGTGGTTTAAAGCGGCCCTGCCCACAATAAAAAATACACCTGGTAAGAATTGTCTTGATGGGAAGCACTGTCTGCTGTGCATCATGGCTCAGTCAAAAGAGCTCTCTTAAGATCAAGGATTGTTGATTTGTATAAAGCTGGGAAAGGATACAAAACTATGTCTAAAAGTCTGGATGTTCATCAATCGACAGTCAGAGAAGTTGTCTACAAATGGAAAGAGTTTGGTACTGTTGCCTTTCTCCCATGGAGTGGCCGTCCACCAAAGATGACGCCAAGAGTTCAGCGCAGAATACTCAGAGAGGTAAAAAAGAACCATCGAGTGTCTGCTAAGGACTTATGGAAATCACTGGCAAAGTGCAATATATCTCTGTGCACACATCAACTACAGTGGGGAGAACAAGTATTTGATACACAGTCAATGGGAAAACCCATTGGCAGTGTATCAAATACTTGTTCTCCCCACTGTATATGTAAAACTATGGACAAGAATGGTGTTCATGGGAGGACTACACGGAGGAAGCCACTGCATTGTTGCTCGCAAAAAGGCACTTGGACACTCCGCAAAAGTTTTGGCAAAATATTTTGTGGACTGATAAAACTAAAGTTGAACTGTTTGGGAGTACCACACAATCATGTGTGGAGGAAAAATAGAATAGCTTACCTCATCCCCACAGTGAAGCATGGTGGAGGAGGCATCATGATTGGGTGCTGTTTTGCTGCCTCGTGGCCTGGACAACTTCAACTAATCATTAATGAAAGAATGAATTCAAAAGTTATCAGGATGTTGTGCAGGAAAACCTGAGGCACCTGTCAGACAGTTCAGATTTCAGAAGAACAAAATACACGTTCTGCAGTGTCCAAGTCAAAGTCCAGACTTGAACCCCATTGAGATGCTGTGGCAGGACCTCAAGACTGCGATTCATGCCAGACATCCCAGGAATCTGAGTGAACTACAGTAGTTTTATAGGAAGAATGGGCCAAGATAAGTCCTGATCGATGTGCCAGACTGATCTGCAGCTACAGGAAGCGTCTGGTTGAAGTTATTGTTGCCAAAAGGGAGGGGGGGGGCACAAAATATTAAATGTGATGGTTCACTCACTTATTTTCCCCCATCTGTGATTGTTCGCATACTGTCCTCATTAAAATATGAAAACCTATAAATGTTTGGGTGGTTTGAGTTAAAGCAGTCACTGTTTTTTCATCTGTGTGGTTTTGACAAATATCAGATCACATTTGATGGTGATTTTATGCAGAAATGTGAGAAATTCCAAAAGGTTGATACTTTTTCATACCACTGTACATACACAATTTAATTAAGAGTTCAGTCACCATTGTTTGTATTTACACAGTGAAAGAGACCTCCAGTTCTAACTTTTTATGACTTCTATGCAGGATGCCCCTCACAGTGGCCAGAAAATCTGCTCCATCATGTGAGTGCACCCAAACAACTAGACAACTGAGCCGGTCTTTTACAGTTTGGATTCTACTTGACCTTTTACTTAAATGCTAAATGTCTTTGAGTTATATTTGTTCTTTTATATTTTTAAATTATTAATGCTTTTACACCCTATGTTTTCAAACGGTCTTATGCCATTTTGGAATGACTATTGTTTTGTGAAGGAATTGAAACGTTAATTCAACTTGAACTTTAGCACAAAAATCGAAAGTTATTTAACGTATAATTACACAAATTTGGTACAACGTTGAACATACAGTGAGGTTAGGCTTTAAGAGTTGAGTAATCCAAATGTGATACTATCTTACTAAGTAAAAGCAGAGACTAAATTGGTCAGTTAATGATCCATTGTAAAACCCTTGTATGCAAGGTGGGATCACAAAGAAAATCTTGAATAGGTTTTGCAAGCTTTAACTACAACTAGTTACCCAAATACTCTTTGTTTTGGTGTCTTACAGTTTAAGCTATGGCAGTTATTGTCACGTTGAATAAATATTTTCCTGCACTATTGTGGATGTTTTGTATTATTTGTTATTGTGTAGGGGTCAAAAATAAATATCCTGGAAGTTCAAATTGCCCTGTGCCATCGCCGGCGCCTTTTATAGAGCAAGTGCTGGGAAATATATATTGAATCACTCCATTCTGAGGAAAAAAAAATATAGAATCATGAGAAACAAATAACAAAACACATCTCTAGTATTTAGTAGCACCACCCCTGGCTTTTATGACAGCTTGCAGTCTCTGAGGCATGGAGTTGATGAGTATTCTTCATCAATGTGGTGCCAACTGTCTTTAATTGCAGTTGCCATATCATCCTTGTAGGTTGGAGGCTTGCTGTGGACCATTTCCCCCCCAATTTCCACCACAGGTTTTCAATGGGGTTGAGATCTGGGCTATTTGCAGGCCAAGACATTGACTGGATAAGTCTTTCTCCAAGGAACGCATTAACAGTTTTATTAGCTCTTGTTTTACGAAAAGTCAAGGTTCGCAGTGAGTCAGCAACAGGCACACTTTTGCTTAATAGACAATGTTTATTGATTAGAAATTGCAAGTAAATGAAGTTTATTGATTACAATCCCACAAAGGCAAGCAAAAACAAGCATAACACAGAATAACCACAGCGCTAGGTCTAGATTGTCACTGATAACGTCTAAAAAACCCCACAATGCAGTTTTAACACACACAGGCACACGAAACAATGGCGCTAGATATATCAGTTGTCGAAGCTAAAACACCCCAACGCCAAAGTTAAAGTACAACGAGTTCCCTGATAATTAATCAAGCTCCTACCTGTCGACAATGAGTGGAGGAACACCGCCAAGCGATCACGCGTTAAAATCCATGGCAGACTCTGGCGTGGCCCGGAAATGTCCGCTCTTTATTGGCACATGTCACGTGGGAACAGAGGTGGCCAGCCCCTGCTCTCAGGAGACACACTGCCTGCCCAAAAATGTTAATCTTAATATGTTTTGCTCAACCTTTTAAGGAGATGAGTCTCGTGTCCAAATATGATTGGTTCACTCGTTGTACTTTTTAGCAGCATCAAATATCTTGGTAACCATAGCAATGAGCTAATCCGCGCCAAAGTGGCGGGCATAACCTGATAAGTTGTACAGTCAGTCCTAAAGAATGTGTGCATATAAACAGCAATACACAGTTAGTTACTTTTGAAGGCACTCTCAAAGGCAGTTATTGTTCAAACATCTGTGCAGTTATATGTGTGGAACGCAATTTGGGTCACAAAAAGGTCATAAGAAAGATCATAAAAAGGTTACAAGTGTTTTTCTCCATTCAGCTCTGTGGCATGATGTATTGTCATCTTGGAAAATGACATACACTCACCGGCCGCTTTATCAGTTACACCTGTCCAACTGCTCATTAACACTTAATTTCTAATCAGCCAATCACATGGCGGCAACTCAGTGCATTTAGGCATGTAGATATGGTTTTAGACAATCTCCTGCAGTTCAAACCGAGCATCAGTATGGGGAAGAAAGGTGATTTGAGTGACTTTGAATGTGGCATGGTTGTTGGTGCCAGAAGGGCTGGTCTGAGTATTTCAGAAACTGCTGATCTACTGGGATTTTCACGCACAACCATCTCGAGGGTTTACAGAGAATGGTCCGAAAAAGAAAAAATATCCAGTGAGCGGCAGTTCTGTGGGCGGAAATTCCTTGTTGATGCCAGAGGTCAGAGGAGAATGGCCAGACTGGTTCGAGCTGATAGAAAGGCAACAGTGACTCAAATAACCACCCGTTACAACCAAGGTAGGCAGAAGAGCATCTCTGAACGCACAGTACGTCAAACTTTGAGGCAGATGGGCTACAGCAGCAGAAGACCACGCCGGGTACTACTCCTTTCAGCTAAGAACAGGAAACTGAGGCTACAATTTGCACAAGCTCATCGAAATTGGACAATAGAAGATTGGAAAAACGTTGTCTGGTCTGATGAGTCTCGATTTCTGCTGCGACATTCGGATGGTAGGGTCAGAATTTGGCGTCAACAACATGAAAGCATGGATCCATCCTGCCCTGTATCAACGGTTCAGGCTGGTGGTGGTGGTGCAATGGTGTGGGGAATATTTTCTTGGCACTCTTTGGGCCCCTTGGTACCAATTGAGCATCGTTGGAACGCCACAGCCTACCTGGGTATTGTTTCTGACCATGTCCATCCCTTTATGACCACAATGTACCCAACTTCTGATGGCTACTTTCAGCTGGATAATGCACCATGTCATAAAGCTGGAATCATCTCAGACTGGTTTCTTGAACATGACAATGAGTTCACTGTACTCAAATGGCCTCCACAGTCACCAGATCTCAATCCAATAGATCATCTTTGGGATGTGGTGGAACAGGAGATTGGCATCATGGATGTGCAGCAGACAAATCTGCACCAACTGTGTGATGCCATCATGTCAATATGGACCAAACTCTCTGAGGAATGCTTCCAGCACCTTGTTGAATCTATGCCACGAAGAATTGAGGCAGTTGTGAAGGCAAAAGGGGGTCCAACCCATTACTAGCATGGTGTACCTAATAAAGTGGCCGGTGAGTGTATTTTCAATTGAAGGGATAAGAAAGCTGTCTAAAATTTCAATGTAAACTTGTGCATTTATTGAAGATTTAACCACAGCCATCTCCCCAGTGCCTTTGCCTGACATGGAGCCCCATATCATCAAGGACTGAGGGAATTTTGAGGAACAGCACCATACAAATGTTACAGCATCATCACCTTGTCAAGAGTCAAGAATCTGCATTGGACAGGGTGATGCTGGAACTTTTGTTTGGTGCTGTTCCAGTGAGATTTACAAAGATGACTGCCTGAAGTAAACATCGCACCCCTCCCAACACAAATGCACACACACAACCTCGATTGAAAAAGATCTCTACATGCCGCCTTCTCCGCCCCCTTCAAAGAGGAGAGATTTTAGAAGTCCTTTTCGGCCACCAGCAGCAGCATCCACTGTAAGTAATGTAAAAATATGTCAATGTTGTGGACGGTGGGGAACACGCCAGAAATTTTGCTACTGACAGTCCGACCTGCATCATAGCATTAAACTGTGTGAACTTGCTAACATAGGCGGAGTAAATTTTGTGGCATGGGGCGGGGCAAAACATGTTAATGAAATTAACTTGCGAGCTATATGCTCAGTTAGTAGTTTAGCCCATGCTTGTAAATACAGGCGTCCCAGGTATGCGAGTTTGAAAATGGCGGCAGGCAAAATACGAGACTGCATCCTTTTTGACTGATTTCAGCCAGGAATATTTACAATCATACATTGAAAATGAATGGTTTTTTGTTTCCCATCATTTTTTAGGAAAATTCTAAAACCGCCTGCTTAGGACAGCTATGCTTTTGGCCAAGGATGTCGTCCACTGAATGTGATACGCCCGGTTGTGTCTGTGTTAAGCAATTAGCGTCTTTAGTGTGACAAACGGAAGCTCCGCTCACCATTTTGGCGGTGATCTATGCTGTTTCATGGTCATGGGGGGGGTGGGGGGTCCATGCGCAGCCCATCCCTCCTCCCGCCGCCCAGCAAAGGAGCCATCGTCCGGGACCCAGGGTGGTTGAGATTTTTTTTTCCATAATCGCTCAACCCACTGATGCACTTTAGAGATGAAAATAAGGGATGAGAAGATGAAAGAAACTAAGGCTGCAGCTATCGATTATTTTAGTAGTCGATTAATCTAGCAACTAGTTAAGAGTAATTGGATTAGGAACATTTAATGCGTTGCAGAATAAATTTTAGGACCTGTAAAACAAAAGCTTGCTGAGATTGGACTTTCAAAAGAGCATTGAATAGGAATACAAATAAAATTTCCGATTGTTTCTTCAAACTATGCAGAATTGCACTTTCATTTGGCAATAAAAATAGCTGATCTTAGTCTCAAATGGCACAAAAATAAATGAGGAGCTAAGTACAACACAAGAACAACTGGCTTATTTGCATAGAAAAGGTCTGCTAGCTTAAATGCTATAAAATGCTTTTTACAATACTCTTAAATCGTTCAAACACATATTCCCATAAAAAGGTTAAAAATACCTATAAACTAAATTCTGAATGGATTAAAACGCATTAGCTCCAACAAAAACTTACATTATGCTGGCCTTAACAGGGAGCGGCTGACTAATGTAATATTGACTGTTGCCACTTGAGGGCAGTGTTTCCAACCAAATCATGCAAAAACTTTCAAAACAAATAGCAAACAACTGAAGCAACATAATCCTCTTACATATTATTCTACGGATTCTTCCCAATAACCGCTAGAGAACGAGTTGGACCACATGATGCTGCTCAGTCATAGAAATTAACCAAATGTCATCAAAGTATCTGTGTCAAATCAAGTAAAAAAGTTTGATTAATCCTGAGGTTAAAATCGGTATATCATCATGGCCTCTGGCTAAGCAGAGTGAGCTTTTCTTGATCAGTGAAAGAACTTGGCTATGTTATGTTATGTCATTTTGAAAATTATAATTTTCCCTTGTAAAAGCAGGCTACTTTTGTTAATTTTCCACTCAATTTTCAGATAGCCTTCTAATGTTTTGAAAAATGTCTTGTACGTTTGTGTGGGTTTTTGTGTGCAGGCTTCTGCGAATGAGTCGGTTTACCTCAAGGATAACCAAACCCTTCTTAATTTCACGTAGATACTCATATGACTGTTAGATTTCTACGACTGGGCAGCATCATGTGTTGCAATGAAGGCCTGTAACTGTAGTGTCCTCGCCAGAATCATTTCATTTGGAGGTGCGTCCCCTCTTTCCATCCCTGAGGGCCGGTTGATGGGCGCGCGAGTGGTCCCCAGGGGGGTGACAATGGCTCCTTTGTTGGGCTAAGGGAGGAGGGATGGGCTGCGCTGCCCCATAAGCAGAGTTTACGGGGGGCCAGCCCCCCCTTGGTGGCCGATAAGTGTCATTGCATGTAATTGACTTTGCTATATATATATATATATAAAAAAGTTGTAAAGCAATATAAAAACAACAAAAATTAATGAAATGAACAAAAATTTTTGTAATGGTTCAAAATGATTTTTCAAACAGATCATGTGACGAGCACTTTAGGCGGGAGGACAATTTTATTTTTCAAATGATTTTTTTCTTTGTTTGAAATTTTTTTTTTTTTTTTTTTTTGATTGAAGCAACTTTTTGGGGGATTGATTTAGACACAAACGTCACACAAAAGGATTGCTAAAATGTATTTTTTTTTTTTTTTAAATGAAAAATGTTCAAATGCAAATATTTGAGTCAAATATTTTTTCGCATTCAAAACTTTTTTTTTTTTTTTTTTTTTATTGAAGTGATTTTTCTTTTGAAAATATATATTTTTTTGTTTGAAGCAACTTATTTTTTGATTGAATAATACACAAATGTCCTAGCCAAAATGTGGCCCAAACGCAAAACAACATTACTTCAATCAAAAAGTTGCTTCAACCCCCCCCCCAAAAAAGACCTCAATTAAAAAAAAAAAATAATAATAATCCAATGAAAAATAGCTTTCAAATGCATTTTTTGGAATTTCAGATTTATATTTGCATTCAAACACATTTTTTTGATTGAAGTGACTTTTTTTTTTAATTGAAAATATATATTTTGATCTTTTTTTCCTTTTTTTTTTTGATGCAACTTTTTTTGGGATCGAATATGAAGACAAACCTACCTGCATATGGCTCCGGCCAGGGGATACAATTTTTGACAACATGCTGTGCCCGCCCTGCCCCAAAAGTCAAACTCCTTCGATGGCTGCGCCTCCGACCCAACCCTCCCTCCATGAGCTGACTTGGTGGCGGCTATGGCCCTAGGTGGGCGCCTGCGCTGTGTCTCCGCTCGTCTTCGTGGTTGTCGCGTGTTTGTTGGGGCTCGTGTGCGGCTGGATGTGATGTGGGCGCGCTCGGGCGGCGGGTCCCGCACTGGCGGTGGGGCAGCATAGGGTCGGTTGCCAATGTTCATACACTCACAAGGCATTCACACGATTACTGGGCTGATTTGTGTACACTGTACCCCTCCCAATCACTTAGCTTATAGACTTCCCCACTCCCCTCCCCTTCTTTCCCTGGTCAACAGGCCCTCACATGGTGCTGGAAGTACATCTAGCTAACGATAGCACCGACATCTTAATAGTTAGTGTAGGCGTTCAATTTATTTCTTCTTATTGTTTGTGTTTCTTGTGTTTCTTTTCTTCTGTACCCCTATAACCCCTTCCTGTTCACTGCTTTGTCATAATAAACGGAATATGTTGAATGATCACAATGGGAGTAAGTCATACTCTCAATGGTAAACGTTAAAACTGTTCAGACCAACCGGACACTTAGACATACCTGTCAAGTTGTACGGTTTCGGCGTAATTTGTAAAAGTGAGCACTTATTTTTAAATGTGTACGCCATGCATTCAAAATCTGTACGTTTTTCATGCATTACGTTTTTTTCTCCGGATTTTGTCACCTTTTCGGCAACGAGATGATGTGCGTTACGATGCGTTATTGAATGACGCGAGAAAAGTCGGAGACACTGAGAGAGGAGTGTTGTGACGCTGTAGCAAACGCGATGCTAGGCTAGGTGGCGCCAATATTTCCTGACTGTAGCCGACAGCCTACAATCTACGCCTAGATATCAAATGCTTATAGAACTACATGCGAAATGACAGCGGTGTTAATAAACGGCTGCCATTTTGAAGCAGTACACTTCTAAGAAAGGCTCTGTTGTAGTGAACCTTCCTAGCAAACTTAAGTAACTTTATATCTAAAATACTCCTAAATCGGCAAAATCTTGACTTGAATCTATCTTTAAATGATGAAACAGTTTTAAAACTTTAACATGTCGAAAGTAGACAGAAGGGAACTAATGCAAAAACGGAAGCAATTTTAACAACTTTAACAGTTGATTCACAACATTAAACAATTTCCAAACATAGAAAAGGTTGTTGCTTTTTTTTTTTTTTTTTTTTTTTTTAATGAAAAAAAAAACACATGAAAGGTCACACCAGATACTTTGCCAAGTTGTAACTAATTACTCTTACCTTCAGGTAACTGAGTTACTAAAGTTGGGCATTGTGCAAAAAAAAGGAAAAAATATATATTTGAAATATTTACTATGTTAAAGTTTCTAATAGGGTTGTTCCGATCATGTTTTTTTGCTCCCAATCGTTTTAGTTTGAGTATCTGCCGATCCCAATATTTCCCGATCCGAATGCGTTTTTTTGCTCCCGATTCAATTCCAATCATTCCCGATAATTTTCCCCGATCATATACATTTTGGGAGTGCATTAAGAAAAAAATGAATCAAACTCGGACGAATATATACATTCAACATACAGTACAAAAGTACTGTATTTGTTTATTACAATAAATCCTCAAGATGGCATTTACATTATTAACATTCTTTCTGTGAGAGGGATCCACGGATAAAGACTTGTGACTTCGTATATTGTGACTAAATATTGCCATCTAGTGTATTTGTTGAGCTTTCAGTAAATGATACTGTAGCCATGCCTAAATGCATGATGGGAAGTGGAACCATGACTGTGCGTAGTGCTACCAATTCATACATCTTCTCTACGTTGGCAAATAACATATGGTGTTAAGAAAAAGATCGATTGCCACCTTGCTTCCTCACATTGCTTCCCATGATATTTCTAATCATAGGAAGAGGGATTGTAAGGCTTTAGCCAATAAAAAAAAGGCTCCAAAGGCTGCCAAAACTCACTCTTCTCATTTTACGCTGCCTTTTATCTCTCTATATAGGTAAATCGGCGCCACTACAGATTGAGCACGACAATGCGTGAGTGGGTCGTGCAGCGCATGCATTAATTGCGTTAAATATTTTACCGTGATACATTTAAAAAAAAATTAATTACTGCCATTATCGTGATAAATTTGATAACCCTACCTTAGGCCTAAACTAAAGACTGGATGAGTGTAACATATTATGTCTGTAACGTTAAATACAATTAGAAAACAATTTAATTAAAATATATATACAGTGGGGAGAACAAGTATTTGATACACTGTCAATGGGAAAACCCATTGCCTATAAAAAATAGGCATGGCCGATATTTTTTTGCCAATTCCGATACTTTCAAAATGACTTGATCGGACCCCATCGATCCGGACATCTCTAGTTTCTAAGTATATATCAAGTAGAACATAATATTTCATCAGACAAATGATTTAAATAAAAAATATGTGAATTTAAAGTAAAATAAAGTAAGGGTCATTCAGTCCTGAGGCCCGGGACAACATACCCGGTTGCCCCACCCCCCTGTTGACGGGCTTGGATATGACTGATTTTGACCCGTTAAGAATTGATCTAAAACAAAGTTCCAATTTTGTGAAAGCATTAGTGTGACGTGCATTTTCAAAATCAATTGTACCATACAAACAAGCAAGTCCCGTTGCATAATTTGGAGCCCACTTATGCACAACAGAGTTTGCCACCTCAAGGCACGTGACACATTGAGCAGGTCAACAACCGAAGCCGTCTCAACACGTGACGCAACACTGTTTGCTTTCTGTACATAGAACAGCTTGTGAGACAAGATTCCTAACCTTTCCGCTACATTTCATTAACCTTTGTTAGAATTCGTCAAGCGGTCCAGGAAAGATGAAACGGGGTTTTATTTGAATCCTAGGAAAGGACGGCGCTCAGTGTTGATTTTTTTAGCAATTTCAAACATTTACAGCTCCTCCTCCCTGTTAAAATGGATTTAGACGTCAACTGCCATCATTGACAACAAAGGTTATAAGCTATTTGAGGCCACAAGAGCAAGGGTGAAAGTGGGCGGGAACAGTCAGGAACGCAGTTCCGGTATAAGATTCAGGGCTGGAACACAGTTCCGGTATAAGTTTCAGGACCGGAATGCTGTTATACGGTGCTTTGATTCCGGAAATATGACGGCAACTGTAAAAACGCTACGTACAAAAATATATATTAGGGCTGTCAAAATTATCGCGTTAACGGGCGGTAATTACTTTTTAAAAATTAATCACGTTAAAATATTTGACGCAATTAACGCACATGCCCCGCTCAAACAGATTAAAATGACAGCAGTGTAATGTCTGCTTGTTACTTGTTTTTTGGTGATGGCGGCCTCTGCTCTCGCTTGGGTCCAAATGATATTATGGGTTTCAGCACAATGAGTGAGCATGGTGTAATTATTGATATCAACAATGGCGAGCTACTAGTTTATTTTTTGATTGAAAATTTTACAAATTTTAATAAAACGAAAACATTAAGAGGGGTTTTCATATAAAATTTCTATAACTTGTACTAACATTTATCTTTTAAGAACTACAAGTCTTTCTATCCAAGGATCACTTTAACAGAATGTTAATAATGTTAATGCCATCTTTTTGATTTATTATTATAATAAAGAAATACAGTACTTATGTACCGTATGTTGAATGTATATATCCGTCTTGTGTCTTATCTTTCCAGTCCAACAATAATTTACAGAAAAATATGGCATATTTTATAGATGGTTTGAATTGCGATTAATTACGATTAATTATTTTTTAAGCTGTAATTAACTTGATTAAAAATTTTAATTGTTTGACAGCCCTATACTAAATATTAAACATCAATTAATGATTCGTTATATCAAACACAACAGTTCTTTTGGCTTAAAATACAGCAGTTTATTTGAGAGCAGAAACTGCTTTTTCAGCCTTGTCTGTTTTTTCCGCCATATATTTAAATGCACATTGCAAAATTCATGCTGGCAACACTAATTCTGTACTACAATCGAATGTCAAATGGGGGTTGAGTGGGTACAAAATATAAAGAAATGTGCATAAAATTGGTTAATATAGATTTCTTTGGGGGGGAACAAAAACATGGAATATGGTGAATTTTTGACTATTTTCTTTAAATTAGAAAAATACTAGGGCTGTCAAAATTATCGCGTTAACGGGCGGTAATTAATTTTTTTAATTAATCATGTTAAAATATTTGACGCATTTAACGCACATGCCCCGCTCAAACAGATTAAAATGACAGCACAGTGCAATGCCAACTTGTAGTTTTGTCGCCCTCTGCTGGCGCTCGGGTGCGACTGACTTTATGCTTTATGGGCTTAAGCATTGTGTAATTATTGACATCAACAATGGCGGGCGACTAGTTTATTTTTTGATTGAAAATTTTATAAATTTTATTAAAACGAAAACATTAAGAGGGGTTCATTAATTCATTCATTTTCCATGCCGCTTTTCCTTTAATATAAAATTTCAATAACTTGTACTAACATTTATCTTTTAAGAACTACAAGTCTTTCTATCCATGGATCGCTTTAACAGAATTTTAATGTTAATGCCATCTTGTTGATTTATTGTTATAATAAACAAATACAGTACTTATGTACCGTATGTTGAATGTATATATCCATCTTGTCTTATATTTCCATTCCAACAATAATTTACAGAATATTATGGCATATTTTATAGATGGTTTGAATTGCGATTAATTACGATTAATTATTTTTAAAGCTGTAATTAACTCGATTAAAAATTTTAATCGTTTGACAGCCCTACTTAAAATACAGCAGTTTATTTGAGAGCAGAAACTGCTTTTTCAGCCTTGTCTATGTTTTCCGCCATATATTTAAATGCACATTGCAAAATTCATGCTGGCAACACTAATTCTGTACTACAATTGAATGTCAAATGGGGGTCGAGTGGGTACAAAATATAAAGAAATGTGCATAAAATTGGTTAATATAGATTTCTTTGGGGGGGAACAAAAACATGGAATATGGTGAATTTTTGACTATTTAAATTAGAAAAATACTAGGGCTGTCAAAATTATCGCGTTAACGGGCGGTAATTTTTTAAATTAATCACGTTAAAATATTTGACGCAATTAACGCACATGCCCTGCTCAAACAGATTAAAATGACAGTACAGTGTAATGCCCGCTTGTTACTTGTTTTTTGGTGTTTGGCGCCCTTTACTGGCGCTTGGGTCCAACCGATTTTATGGGTTAGTACTAGAGGTGTGCAAAATTTCCGATTCTTAGATTATTCGCGATTCGGCCGTGGAAGATTCGAGAACGATTCACAAACATCCAAATTCCGATTATTGAAATATGCCAAGTAAAGCGGAAGCAAAACACACTCAGCGCGCCGCGCGGTCTTCAGGACGCAATGATGAACGGAACGAGAGTAGCTAAACATCATGCTTCTCATTACCCGGCCCCTCGGATAATGCCAATGCTCAACTCACGGCTCTAGCTCAACTCATGCCACGAGATAAAAAAGCACAACAACATACCTGACTGCTGCTGACAGCTGCTACAAAGTACATCCACATAATGTTACGGTAAATATCATTTATATAGGACTAGATGCAATATAGATTTTGTAGCATTAGCAGCACATCTACAGAAAGCTAGATGCGAGCGTTAGTAAGCGGCCGCCATCTTAAAGCAGTACACTTCCCTGCAAGGCTGTTGTAGCGAACCTTCCAAGCGAACCTAATTAACTTTTTATCTAAAATACTCCTAAATCGGTAAAATATTGACTTGAATCTATCTTTAAAATAGTTTTAAAACTTTCACATGTCGAAAGTAGACAGAAGTGAAATTTTAACAACTTTAACGGTTGATTCACTACATTAAATTAATTGAATGTAGTTTAAAGCTGCTGATACAGAATGGGGACTGGAGTTTTTTATTTACTGTTATTTTTGTATATTTTTTTACTGCTATATGTTAACTTGATATTGAAATAGTAGTTTGGTTTAGCCTGAGAGTATTTTTGAACAATTTTGGAAATAATGTACAAAAAGCATTAAAAAAAAAAAAAAAAAAAGGAGGGGGGGTGCATCAATAATCGTTTTATTATCCAATCAGAGCCTCTGAATCGTAATCGTAATCAAATCGTTAAGTGCCCAAAGATTCCCAGCTCTAATTAGTACCATGAGTGAGCATGGTGTAATAATTGACATCAACAAAGGCGACCTACTAGTTGATTGAAATTTTTACAAATTTTAATAAAACAAAAACATCAAGAGGGGTTTTAATATAAAATTTCAATAACTTATATGGATCGCTTTAACAGAATTTTAATAATGTTCATGCCATCTTGTTGATTTATTTTATAATAAACAAATACAGTACTTATGTACCGTATGTTGAATGTATATATCCGTCTTGTGTCTTATCTTTCCATTCCAACAATAATTTACAGAAAAATATGGCATATTTTACAGATGGTTTGAATTGCGATTAATTACGATGAATTAATTTTAAAGCTGTAATTAACTCGATTAAAAATTTTAATCGTTTGACAGCCCTACTTAAAATACAGCAGTTTATTTGAGAGCAGAAACTGCTTTTTTAGCCTTGTCTGTGTTTTCCGCCATATATTTAAATGCACATTGCAAAATTCATGCTGGCAACACTAATTCTGTACTACAATTGAATGTCAAATGGGGGTTGAGGGGGTACAAAATATAAAGAAATGTGCATGAAATTGGTTAATATTTTTTGGGCGGGGCGTTGAAAAACATAATTTGGTGAATTTTTGACTATCTTCTTTAAATTACAAATATACATAAATTAGGAAGGGAGGGGGTTGCTTTACTAAACCCACCGCTAGCGCCTCCAGTGAAGATGCCTCGGAGCACCTCGTTAGTACACTACATTACCCAGAGTTCTTAGGGCGGTAGACAGGAAAGCGAATAGAAAGAATGCTTTTATTTTGAAAATACGTTTCCGGTATTGTGGAATCCTTAGAGATGTGAGCGCTGCTGTCCATGTAACGTCACTGTGACGGTCGATGTTTATCTCAATTGAGCATGTAGGTGGTGCGTGGTAGTAGACAGCACAGCCTTTTCCTTCATATCCACTACAGAAATGCTCTCTTTGGGCTGGATATCAGCTCTGGTCGTGGGTATTTTTTCCGCTCATGTTTTGCAGAGACTTTGTTTCCCCTACTTTTGGAAAGATTTCTTCTTTCTGTTCAGCGTGGGGCGCTACGGTTTGAAACTGGAGCTGTTCAAGCTGACTTCGAGGGTGTGTACAGTCCTGGACAGGTTCATTCAACAGGCGCAACGCATCCCAGAGAAGCCTTTTATCATCTACGAAGGGAGCATCCACACCTACAAGGACATTGAGCAGCGTAGCAACAGACTTGCAAATGTTTTCCTTCACAAACTCCAAGTTTCTAAAGGCGACTGCATCGCCTTGCTTATGAATAACGAGCCCGACTTCGTCTGCGTCTGGTTCGGGTTGGCGAAGCTCGGCTGCCCGGTGGCTTTTCTCAATACGAACATTAAATCCAAGTCGTTGTTACATTGCTTGAAATGCTGTGGAGCCAAAGCTTTGGTCGTTGGAGCAGGTAAATATATCCTCTTATGTCCTTACACAATGTCATTTAGGTAGCGAAGCTAACCAGTCACAAGAACTGTGTCATTAAACGTAGAGGTCAAAGATGTTTCAAAACAATAGTAAAATACAGTTTCGTAACACAAGATGACAAGTTCACTGTCGTTCATGTCCTTAGTCATGCCGCCAAATTATGAAAAAACAATTACGCTGCAGCGCCCACTACTGGCAAGCAAAATATTTTATGAATTGACAGTTCATAATGGTTCAGCTGTAGTACATCTCTAATTACCGTAATAGGGGTGCACGATATCCATTTTTTGAAACCGATATCGATAACTTCCTGCTCCTCAAAGCCAATATCGATAACCGATAATATAATTTTTTGAATGTGTATTCACTAGAGGTGTGCAAAATTTCCGATTCTTAGATTATTCGCGATTCGGCCGTGGAAGATTCGAGAACGATTCACAAACATCCAAATTCCGATTATTGAAATATGCAAGTAAAGCGGAAGTACACAGTACACAGTCTTCGGGACGGAACAGAGCGAGAGTGGCTAAATATCATGCTTCCCATTACCCGGCTCCTCGGGTAATGCCAATGCTCAACTGACGGCTCTAGCTCAACTCATGCAACGAGATAAAAAAACACAACAACATACCTGACTGCTGCCGAAAAGCTGCTACAAGTACATCCATATAATGTTATGGTGGATATCATTTATATAGGACTAGATGCATTTATAGATTTGGTAGTGTTAGCAGCACATCTACAAAAAGCTAGATGCGGGCGTTATAAACGGCCGCCATCTTAAAGCAGTACACTTCCCTGCAAGGCTGTTGTAGCGAACCTTCCAAGCAAACCTAATTAACTTTTTATCTAAAATACTCCTAAATCGGTAAAATATTGACTTGAATCTATCTTTAAAATAGTTTTAAAACTTTCACATGTCGAAAGTAGACAAAAGGGAAATTATGGAATAACGGGAGCAATTTTAACAAATTTAACGGTTGATTCACAACATTAAATCAATTGAATGTAGTTTAAAGCTGCTGATACAGAATGGGGACTGGAGTTTTTTATTTAATGTTATTTTTGTATATTTGTTTACTGCTATATGTTAACTTGATACTGAAATAGTAGTGTGGTTTAGCTGGAGAGTATTTTTGAACAATTTTGGAACTAATGTACAAAACATTAAAAAAAAAAAAAAAGAGGGCAAAAAAAAAGGAGGAGGGTGCATCAATAATCGTTTTATAATCGAATCAGAGCCTCTGAATTGTAATCGAATCGTTAGGTGCCTAGAGATTCCCAGCTCTAGTATTCACCCAAGTTTTGAACACCTGGAGGTTTAAAAAAAAAATAGTGGTGGATTCAACATAGATTTTTGCCTTTGACCTCACCAGATTTTTCATAATGACATGAACATTATTATGAACAAAACAAAGACAAGAATAGTCTTGACTTCAAATAAAGTGCCAATATTTATATTTTGTCAAATAAATATACCCTAATTTTCGCACTATAGGGTGCACCTGACTATAGACCCTACTCACCAACGTCACAAAATGACGTGTCGCTGTATCCGGCAGCCATATTGTCCGTCATCTTTTATCCGTATTCTCAATGGTTTCAATTTGTCTTGCAATTTATAGTGCAATTCATGGAAGCCCCGGTGCTTTCAGACCCTGTGAACTCATCCGATGCGTTGCATGAAAGGCGTTATGTGGAAAAGCTTCAGTCTATCCATTCGCCAGATCCATATTTGATGCCTAAATCGATATTTTTCGACCCGCTGTCTTCGGCGTCTCTGCCTGACATCTGCTACCCTGATATCTACAACTATCTTGTCCACAGAAACTCAGCCTATTCTCAAGAAACTTTGAAAAACTAAGAGCAGCACTCTAAGCAACATAACCCCGTGTGACCCTTTACTTCTAATTTTCTAAAATGGCGACAATCAGTAAAAAAAAAAAGTTGACTGCGATGGCTGACGCTTTAAGGATATGGATATTGGACTATTTATTCAATAAAATACGCAACAACTGTGTCTGCCTCATTTGCAAAGAGACAGTCGCTGTTTTCAAAGAGCTCGATATGAGCGATATTACCAAACAAGACACGCTGACATGTACAACATTACAGGGAAGATACGCAGCGAGAAATTATAGCAACTTGAAGCCAGTTTAATTTCACAGCAGCAGACAGCAGTATTCCGCAAGAGCCCGAGTGAAATTATGAATTAAAAAAATAATAATAAAGCAAATGTGACACACAGAAGGGCTTGCTAAAGGCCAGCTTCTTTCACTTGGTACCAGCTAAATATTATTCAAAAAATAATGATGGCGGAAGAAGTAAACATCTTGAATTTGAAACTATGTTGTCGGCGATTAGCCTCTCAATGATCTTAATTGTGGTTGTCAGCCCAAAACCCTCTAAATATATATTAAATGCATCTTACCAGATATAAAATGACTACTACATAATCTGTGGTGATCGTTTGGTGCGCAGTTTTCTCGTCGAATTGCAGTAGTCCATCTCGCTCTCCTCTCCGGGTCTCTCAGAATACGGTAGAACTTCAAGTCTCTCCGTCTATCTTCTCTGTTACTGCAACCAACCGCCACACACATCTTCGCCATTTTGATTATTAATGTTAACGAGCAGAAAAACACGCCATAATAGGAGGAATTTACGTTGCGGTAATGCGTAAATACGACGAGCTGACGGACAATATGGCGCGGAGGCGTGGTTGTGACGTCATGTGAGTGGGGTCTGTAGGACGCCCCCAAATGACCTGATATGACCAGGCCACGCCCCCCAAATGTCCCGAAATCAACAGAAAGTGACGTGATATTGTCACTGAAATGTCACCAAATCAACCTGGGCGGGGCTAAGATCAGTATGTCCACAGAACAAAGACCCAGAGTAATTTCTCCAGAAATTGCGGTTTTTGGTTAATTTCGTTTGTGCTTTTAAATAAAATTATCGCAGGAAGTAAATTGGTAATTTCTTTTATAGGGTGCTAATTTGACATAACAGTGGACATTTTTTGCTAAAATTAGCACTCAGCCTAGCCTAGGGTGTCCATACAGTGATCCCTCGTTTTTCGCCTTTAATGGGGACCAGAACCCGCTGCAATAAGTGATAAACCGCGACGTAGCACCCCCCCCCTTTTTTTTAAATTTTTTAATTTTGTTCAATGTATTTATTCAAATTTACCATTGGAAAAAGACACGTATAGACTAGGGGTGTCAAACGATTAAAATTTTTAATCGAGTTAATTACAGCTTTAAAATTAATTAATCGCAATTCAAACCATCTATAAAATATATTTTTCTGTAAATTATTGTTGGAATGTAAAGATAAGACACAAGATGGATACATCCATTCAACATACGGTACATAAGTACTGTATTTTTTTATTATAACAATAAATCAAGAAGATGGCATTACCATTATTAACATTCTGTTAAAGCGATCCATGAATAGAAAGACTTGTAGTTCTCAAAAGATAAATGTTAGTCCAAGTTATAGAAATTTTATATTAAAACCCCTCTTCATGTTTTCGTTTTAATAAAATTTGTAAAATTTTCAATCAAAAAATAAACTGGTAGCCCGCCATTTTTGATGTCAATAATTACTTACACAATGCTCATGGGTGCTGAAACCTATAAAACTCAGTCGCACCCAAGCGCCAGCAGAGGTCGCCAAAACTCCGAAAAACACAAGTACATATTTCACTGTGCTGTCATTTTAATCTGTTTGAGCGGGGCATTTGTGCGTTAATTGCGTCAAATATTTAACGTGATTAATTAAAAAAATTAATTACCGCCCGTTAACATGTATAGACATGTTTTTTCACTTTTTTCCCCCAAAGTACAACTTAAAAAAATATATATGTATATGGCAGAAAACAGAGAAGGTTGAAAAACCAGTTTCTGCTCTTGCACCCATCTTTAAAATACACTGCTGTATTTCAAAGTGCGTACGACAGGATAAAAAAGTCTTTAATAGCATTATTATGTGAATTAAAATCATATTTTCAGAAGATTCGACTATATACAACAATTTGTTCTACCGCAGATGATGAGAAATGAGTCTTTTAATCTGCCGTTTAGCCCCTCCTGTCATTATAGCGCTCTAGTATCCCAAGCTGGAGGATGACGTCAGCAGGGTTACGATTTCATCTGATTTCGAATTCAGCCCATTGAGTGGGAAGATTCAAAACAAGGAAAATGTGACGAAAAGAGCAGAGAAATGTCATTGTTTCAATCTCTCCAATATTTTTAAAGGATATTCTTTTTATCGAAGTATTTTTCCCCAATTGCTAAGTATTTGGTATGGTCAGGACAAATAACAGTCTTGTGCTATTAGAAAATGAAATACTAAAAATGCATTTATTCAATACGACAGGGCAAAATTACTGCATTATATTAAAAACTGTCGACTTCTTGCACCTCCCGAACGATATTTTATTCCACCGTTAGTCAGGCTTTTGTCATTTCACTGCACGGCTTCGGAGAATATAAACAAACCAAGAGGCGGGACAGTTGGCAGTCATGCTAAACCGAACCGAGTGATGATTCAAAGTAGGGCTGCAGCTATCGAATATTTTAGTAATCGACTGAAAATTCTATCGATTAATCGAGTAATCGGATAAAACAAATGTATTTTTAGGTGAAGAGCAATTATAAATATACATGAGAAAACAAGACATTTCATCTAATCTTGAACCATTTTCAGTCAATCAATGTCTTTATTTTCGATGTACATTGTTGAAAACAGCCAACAATTAGAACTCAGATGTAACTAGAATTAAAAAAAAAGACTAATTCACTGCTTTCACTCAAAAAACTTTTAGTTCTTATTTAGAAAAAAATGTATATACATCTTACCTAAAAATGCCGTTACGCTTGATAACACACATCACTTAAAAGTTAGGATTTTTTTCCCATGTGTTTCCATTGAATTTCTATTTGTGTCAAGCCATTTTTAAGTTCTAGTTAAGTTTTAAAGTGCCTGTGACACGAAAAAGCATGTTTATTTCATAATACACGCGGCATTTTATGCTCCTGAATGATATGGACCGCTTGGATGTGTGTGGAGGCGATCGCTATATTTATTTAGTTTTTTGAATCCCGCGCCAGGAAAATGAGTGACTTCCGGCTTCGGTCTTGCATTGAGGAGGAGGGCGCTGTGACGTGTACGGTAGAAGACGTCCTCTTCACTATACAGCGTACTGTTGTGTATGGGGACGAATGATTCAGCTGATTTTGCGGATTAATACGTTTATTTTTCGCATCACGCCAGCCAAACGGCTGCAGAAAAATCATTCTGTATGAGGGAGAGGCGTATGCGCCTTTTTGGAGTTTCAAAAGGTTCCCATTCACCGTGGATATTTACTGTGGGACCATTGGACTTACGAGGAAGTGAGTAAACATCTTGTTTTGTATTATGTCAAATACGAATACAGCGATTACAAAGTAAACACTACAAACTTCCTTTAAATGAAGGACTACTTACGTTTGATCATTGATAGGCATGTAAAAAGCTGTCCTCATGTTCATTAGCAGCAGCCCGTTAGCTGCACAACAACTCCAGCCACCCTCCTCCGGGGAACGAACTGTAAATTGCTCTCCGCCGGGCGGTTTGCCGATCCGCGACAACAATAGACAACCGGGTCGTCATGTCAAATAATCCAGGATAGTTATGTGTGATTTTCCGCTTTGAAGACTTTGAAACATCACTCGGTTCGGGTTAGCATGTCGGCTAGCTGTCACGCCTTCTGGTTTGTTTACATTCTCCGAAGCCGGGGAAGGGAAATGACATATGTCCGATTTAGGTGTCATAAAATATAGTTCGGGAGGTGCGACAGTAAAGGTGAAGTCGACAGTTTTGACCATTATGGAGTAATTTTGCCATGTCGTCCTGAATAAATGCATTTTTATTATTTCATATTCCATTCAGCACAAGACTGTTATTTGTCATGACCATGCCATTTATTTAGCAATTGGGGAAAATACTTGGATAAAAAGAATATCCTGTAAAAATATTGAAGTAAAGAGACAGAAACAATGACATTTTGCCGCTCTTTTCGTCGCGTTTTCCTCATTGTGAATAGTTCCCCCTCGACGGGCTGACTGGTCCTTCTCAAGCCATTTATATAGCTATTGGGGAAAAATACTTGGATAAAATGAATATCCTGTAAAAATATTGAAGTAAAGAGACAGAAACAATGACATTTTGCTGCTCTCTTCGTCGCGTTTTCCTCGTTCTGAATAGTTCTCCCTCGACGGGCTGACTGGTCCTTCTCAAGCCATTTATATTGCTATTGGGGAAAAATACTTGGATAAAAAGAATATCCTGTAAAAATATTGGAGTAGAGAGACTGAAACAATGACATTTGGCGGCTTTCTTCGTCGCGTTTTCCTCGTTCTGAATAATTCCCCCTCAATGGGCTGAATAGTAAAATCGATGAGACCAGTCTACCGCTGACGTCATCCACCTGTTGGGGACGCTAAAGCCCTATAATGGTAGGCGTGGCTAACTGGCAGATTGAAAGGCAAATTTCTCGTCATCTGTGCTTTGCTAAATTGTTGTATATAGTCGAATCGTCTCAAAATATGATTCTAATTCACATAATAATGCCATTTAAGACTTTTTTTCTCGTGTCGTATGCTCTTTAAGTTAGTCTAAACTGTAAGTCCTGATAGGATTTTGAGTTTTTGCAGTGGTCAAAATAAATGCATGATACAGGCTGTATTGGAGCACATTAGGGACCAGTGCTACTTGGTGTTTTATCCAGCAATGACTACTTAGCTAAAAATGATAGTTAGCATTATTAAGTTTTTATTTTACACCCTCATCACTCCACAATGCTATGTTATAATAAAGCCTGTATGTAAGACACGTTAGCCACGCATCGACAGTGGTCATAATTAATAGAAACCTAGCCCTCCGCAGGGCTAACGTTACTTGAGCTAGTAGTGACAGTAACGTTAATCTTATTTATTAGCGCTTAGCGCTCTACTGCTTTAAGATGGCGGCTGTTTACTAACGCTGCCCAGACGCGGCCGAGTCTGTCATTTAGCATCTAGTTCAACATACATGTGATCTCTGAGACTCATCAGACACTACCTACCAACGTAGCATCGTGCGGGCTAGTATTTAGCAACGTCGGCATCGTTTGTAGCGGCTGTCGGTTGCAGTAAGTTTTTTTTTTTTTGCTTCTTCCTCTACGCACGTGACATCAGCGCGTTGTCCCGCATTAAAAGTAGTGCGAGCAAAACGTGATGCTTAGAGCTGTCAAAATAAACGATTACTCGAAGTGAATAAAATTACTCGGATCAGTTTTTAAACTCGAGTTACTCGAGTTGCTCGAGTATTCGTTTCAGCTCAAATTCAAAGTCTATTCTCAGCTTTTGAAGCAAAAAATTTCTCAAAACTACCCGGGATCATGTCACACAGCGGCGGGGTTGTCGATTGTCTTTGCCGATCGGCAACCCAACCGGTGGCGAGCAAGTTACAGCTCGTTCCCCTGCAACGGACAGGAGATCTTGCCGGGGAAGCAGTTGGAGAGTAGCGCCGGACAAACCGGCCGACGTTGGAGGAGCGCGTAGCTCCCACATAGTCAACACGATGGTGTAAAATAATGCTTTACTACACGGCGAAGACGTAAACAGAGAGCGGCGTGCAGTTGGTGTGCAGCTAACATGGCAGTATGAGTTTGAGGATAACTTTTCTACATGTCAACGTAAGTAAATAGTACTTTATTTAAAGAGTTTGTAGCGTTTACTTTGTAATCGGGGGGTTGCGACAAGCCGCCATTCATCGGCCAAGTGGCGCTATCTACTGTAAGTACTGACAATCATTTGGGGTGAGAAGTTTGAATATGTAGTGCAACAAAATCTGATTAATATACAAAATATGGACGTATGGGTTGGATTGCATGCATGGGTTTCACAGTACACTGTGACGAAATGGTGGGCCAAAAATATGGGCCCCTTTGCATTATTTTGCTTAGGGCCCCCAAATGGCCTGGCCCTGTTCAGGAGCATAAAACACTGCGTGAAATATGAAATAAACATGCTTTTTGCCGTCATACGCACTTTAAATAATATATGTTAATAATTTAAAAGCAACACATAATTAAAATAAAAGCAATTATTTTGGATGTTTTTCTATTTATATTATTTCAAAAACTGAATTTGAATGCAAATCACAGGGGTCATAGCAAAATTGTAGGGCTGCAGCCATCAGTTATTTTAGTCGGCGTGGAATCTTATCAACTAGTTTGAATATGCAGAATAAATCTTAGATGTAAAACAAAGGCTTGCTAAGGTTGCACTTTCAAAAAAGCATGAAAATTGAATACAAAGTGTTTCTTCAAAATATGCAGAATTGCACTTTCAATAAAAACGAAATTAAAATACCTGAGCTTAGTCTCAAACGGTATTAAAAAAAAGTGAGGCTCTAAGTACAACAAAAGAAGAATTAGCCAACATGGATAGCAAAAGTCAGCTAGCTTAAGTGCTATAAAATGCTAGCTGACTTGACAACTGACAAATCGTTCAAACTCTTGTTCCCACAAAAAAACTGCTAAATATACCTCTAAACTAAATTACAAATGCATAAAGAATCATATTAGCTTAAACAAAAGCTTACCTTATGCTGGTCTTAACAGGGAGCAGCTGGAATCAGCCACGTTAAATGAGTTACGGCTTATTCACGTTTGCCACTAGAGGGCATTGTATCCACCCAATTCAATAAAACTACCCTAATTTTCGGACTATAAGCCGCTACTTTTTTCCCTCATTTTGAATTCTTCGGCTTATAGTCCAGTGTGGCTTATTTGTTGATTTATTTGGGTTAATAGGTAACACTTTATTTAACAGTGGCATCATAAGACTGTCATAAGAACATCATAATTATGACATGACACTATCATGGGCATTACTGAATGCTTATAACAGATGTCAATATGTGTCATGTGGCATATTATGTCACTAAATCCATTTATGTCCAGCTCAGATCTTTTACGTCCATTCAAAAGTGAGATAATTTGCTGGACGACACTAACCGACATCTATTATGAGCATTCATTAATGCTTATGACAGTGTCATGTAATAATTATGACTGTCTTATGACTGTATTATGGCACCACTATCCAAGAAAATGTTACCAAATACCATAACTAACAATTAATGAAACAACTGGAACAGTAACTGAAGAAATAATTAGCACAAAACATGGCTGTTATTTACATCTGTAGCGCCGCCATGCATGCTAGGAGGAATGTTGGATGACAACAGTGTTGAGAGCAGGTGGCAGCAGAGGTTGACTGTCTACCCCAAGGAAGCAGTTCTGGCCAAATGAAGCTTTTAGTGACAAGACAATAAGGCTTTGCAGCCAATAGGTTCAAAGCTTAATGGTGGTTCATTTGGTCTCATGACAGTCTTATGGTGCCATTGTTAAATGAAGTGTTACCAGTTAATATCTTTTGGTGTAAATATCCCATAATACAATGAGGACAACTGTGGCTTATAGTCCAGTGTGGCTTATCTATGAACAAATGCCGTTTTCATGTCAAATTTGGTGACTGGCGGCTTATAGTCCAGAAATTACGGTAAATGCAAACACTTTCAAAACCAAAGTTAAAAACGCCACTCAAATTTGATTCGTAGCTTTTTTTCTAACCGAGTTACTAGAGTTAATCGATTAATCCCTGCAGCACTACAAAATTCAAGAACAAACTTTTACCACAAAGTAAATGAAATTTTAAAAATAGAATTTTGGAGCCTGTACCCTTAAATTTACAATCAATGACAATCGGTAATACTGTACACACACACTAGAAAATAAGTTGAATGAGTGTTTGTTCATTTTTAGTGAAAATACAGATACAAATGACACCCTATAAAAAAACAGATGACATGGGGACACAATAATTGCAGACTTAATCCTTTATAGTTGGGTTGGGACCGTGAGATTTTTTCTAATGTACACATGTGCCGGGGCTCAGGAAAGGTTGAAAAACACTGCCATAAACAACTAGCAAGCCTCCTCAAGAAATCTGATATCTGATATTGAAAATGCTGAAAAGGGAACTGCATTTTGATTGACTTATAAGCATGTAAAGCATTAGCTTAACTGTGTAAAGGTGAAGACTAAGCCAATGTAAACACTGACTGAGTAGGTTTAATCTCTTGAAATGATCTGTAACGGTCAAGCCCCCTTTATCCCACTGGGCTAGAGAAACAGTTTATTACTGATAAGCATACCTACCGTATTGTAGGTATAAAGCTAACACTACATGGATCAAAATGACTGAAGCACTGCAAATGATGATTTACATTATTTCATTATTGTATGTTTACCTCTGTTCCTATCAATTTCTCTTCAAGTTCTCTGGGTTTAAATCAATATATTTCCTGTTTGTCTACTCAAGAGAAGCAGTACTGGAGGAGAAGGGGATAGAGTTAGGTGTTACTGGCTATTATCTTTGTAGAGATATGAATTTTACATCGCTTAGCTTTTTCATGAACATAAACTTTTAATTTTTATGAAATGATGTTCAAAGTTAATTTACTCCCAATTTGTGGTGCTGTCTGGTGGCAATCGCGCCTTGAGAATTTGACTACCGTAATTTTCGGACTATAAGGCAGACCTGACTAGGGTTGGGTATCGAGCATAGATGGGAACCGGTTCTAACACTCCGATGCTCCCGGAATCGTTCGAATTTTAACATTTCGATTCCTTGTTTCAATGCCCTGACAGCCGAGCGGGAAAAAATTGCTCGAGTTCAAAGACTGATATTTATATACAAGTTAAAAATTAGCCCTGTGAGAAGTTCATTTAATTTTAAAAAATCATAGAGAAGTTAAGACTTAAATATACACTATGCAATTTTTTTTTTAACCCTGCCCCTTAAAAGAATGGGAATTGAGAATCGTTCGGAACCGGAATCGAAACTTGGAACCGGAATCGTTCAATTTCAAACGATTCCCAATCCTGCACCTGAGTATAAGCCACCACCCACCAAATTTGACACGAAAAGGGCGTTTGCAGATAAGTCGCACTGTACTATAAGCCGCAGTTATCCTAACTGTATTATGGGATATTTACACCAAACGGTATTAACTGGTAACACTTTATTTAACTGTGGCATCATAAGACTGTCATAAGACCAAATGAACCACCATGACGCCTTGAACCAATTGGCTGCAAAGTTTCATTGCTTCAAGAAGCTTCATTTGGCCATCACTGCTCCCTTGGGGGAGACAGTCAACCTCTGCTGCCACCTGCTGTCAACACTGTAGTCGTCCAACGTGCCTCCTAGCATTCATTGCATGCTACAGATGTAAATAACAATCAAAATTCCTGTTCTGTGCTAATTATTTCTTCAGTTAATGTTCCAAATGTTTCATTAATTGCTAGTTATGGGATTTAGTAACAGTAACAGTAGCGCCGTAAGACTCATAAGACCATCCTAATTGTGAAGTGACACTGCCGTGAGCATTACTGAATGATTATGACAGATGTCATTTTGTGTCATCCGGCAAATGATCTCACTTTTGAATGGATGTAAAAGAACAGAGATGGACATAAATGGAGTTAGTGACGTAATTTGCCAGATGACACTTCATGACATCTGTCATAAGCATTCTTTAATGCCCATGATAGTGTCATGCCATAATTATGGCAGTCTTATGACGCTGCTTTAGGGCTGCAGCTATCGATTATTTTAGTAGTCGATTAATCGATGAACTAGTCAGTTCGAATAATCGAGTACCGTATTGGCCCAAATATGAGACTGCCCTGATTATAAGACGACCCCCTTTTTTTCAAGACTCGAGTTTGAAAAAACTACTTTTTGAACACCAAATTAATTTTTATGTAGAAAATAATGACAGTACATCCGGGGAAAAAATTAGTATAACATTATATTTGGGAGCAAAAGCATGTGATTTTGCCTCATTCAAATCTTAATATCTGAACATTTAAATATGTAAACTAAAGTGCAATCACATTCGTAAATGAATGGCTTTTGGTTTTTGAAATGTAAGTAAACCAATCTATTGTGATAAAACAACAAAATTGCAATAACCGCATTAACCATCAAAGTGAAGTCTAACTGTAACTGTAGTCTTGAAACAAATCTGAATAAGGACATTGCATTAAAATAATGCAAACTGGTTAAACTTGAGAGTAGCTGAGATCTATCATGACAGAACATCGCTTCAATGAAATCTGGCGCCATCTAGCATCGTGAATGGGGAGAGTAGCTGAGATCTGTCATGACAGAACATTGCTTCGATGATATCTGGCGCCATCTAGCGTTGTGAGTGGGTATAATGTCTAGACCGCGAATATAAGACGACCCCCTCTTTTTCAGTCTTATTTCAATGCAAAAAAACACCGTCTTATATTCGGGCCAATACGGTAATCGGATAAGAAACATGAAAAATTAAAATACCTGAGCTCAGCGACTAACAGTATAAAAAAATAAATAAATGAGGATCTATGCAAACTTAATAGCAAAAGTCCGCTAGCTTAAATGCTATAAAATGCTAACTTTTTTTTTTTAACAATGCTCTTAACAAATCGCTCAGACACATATTCCCACAAAAAAAAAACAGCTAAATGTATCTATAAACTAAATTACGAATTCATTAAAAAAAAAAAAAAACGGCGCAAACAAAAACTTATCTTATGTTGGTCTTAACAGGGAGCAGCTGGATTCACCCATGAAATGAGGCAGACCGGAGGGCAGTGTATCCATCCTCGCCACTTTAATTAAACGAATACTTGAAGCAGCAAAATTTAGAATCTTTTTTTTTTTTTTTATTCAATTACTCGAGTTAATCGATTAATCGTTGCAGCACTATGCTGCTGTCAAATAAAGTGTTCCCCGTTAACAAGAGCTGCAACAATTAATCGATTAACTTGAGTATTCGATTAGAAACAAATATTCGAATTAAATTTTGTTGCTTCGAGCATTCGTTTAATTAAAGTGACGTTGTAATGGTTTATTTTGAAAGTGTTTGCATTTAGTTTTATTGATTAGGCTGCCTCTGCTCTGCTCCCTGTTAAGACCAACGTAAGCTAAGTTTTTGTTTGAGCTAATGTTTTTAATGCATTCATAATTTAGTTTATAGGTTTATTTAGCTGTTTTTTGTGGGAATATGTGTCTGAACAATTTGTTAAGAGGATTGTAAAAAAAACAACAACAAAAAACTAGCATTTTATAGCATCTAAGCTAGCGGACTTTTTCTATGTAAGTTAGCCAATTGATCTTTTGTTGTACATAGATCCTCATTTTTTTAAAAAAAGTGTGTGTGTATATATATATATATATATATATATATATATCGTTTGAGGCTCAGCTCAGGTATTGTAATACTTCATGTTCCTTATCCGATTACTGGATTATTCAAACTAACTAGTCTATCGATTAATCGACTACTAAAATATTCGATAGCTGCAGCCCTACTGTTAACCCAAATAAATAAACAAATAAGCCGCACTGGACGATAAGCCGCAGGATTCAAAATGAGGGGGAAAAGTAGCGGCTTATATTCTAAAAAATTACGGTACATTGGCTAATAGATGAACAGACTCTGGACAACACTCCCTGCAAAGCAACAATGACAGAAATGCAGAAGGTAAAGGTGCTGACTGGGCGTGACCGCGTGAGGTACTGGTTTTAAACAATATTTGATTTCCCTTGTTAGTATTGTTACCAACAACTGCTAACAACCTTATCTGCAAAGGTTGAATCAAGGGAACTGAACTGTTATTTGCAGATGACCTGGATGACTGCAAATCCCCACAGATATCATGTAAAAATGTGATTTCGTGGTTCGTTAATGCTAAAACTACACTGCACATTATATCGAAACAGTCTGCTTCTGTCTTAATTTTGTTGGCAAAATTCCAGGTTCTTCAGTCAATAAGAATTACCATGCCGTAACCATGTGACAGGAAAAGAGCATGGCTCAACTAAACAAGCGTGATGTTGGTTAAGAATGCTGTCCTCACAACCCCCGTGCAAAGGCATGACTAGAGGAATAGCTGGAATCATTCAGTTACTATGCCATGTGTAGTTCTTGTCTATCGATATGCAGATTGGAATATCATGGTAGTTTTTTTAAATGCAAAGACTTATAGATAATATTAGGGCTGCTGCTATCGATTATTTTAGTAGTCGATTAATCGATGAACTAGTCAGTTCGAATAATCGAGTAATCGGATAAGGAACATAAAAAATTACAATACCTGAGCTGAGCCTCAGACGGCATAAAAAGAAAATAAATAAATGAGGATCTAAGTACAACAAAATAACAATTGGTGAACTTAGATAGCAAAAGTCCGCTAGCTTAAATGCTATAAAATGCTAACTTTTTTTCTCCAATGCTCTTAACTAGGGTTGTTCCGATCATGTTTTTTTTGCTCCCGATCCGATCCCGATCGTTTTAGTATGAGTATCTGCCGATCCTGATATTTCCCGATCCGATTGCTTTTTTTTTTTTTTTGCTCCCGATTCAATTCCAATCATTCCCGATAATTTGTCCCGATCATATACATTTTGGCAATGCATGAAGAAAAAAATGAATAAAACTCGGACGAATATATACATTCAACACACAGTACATAAGTACTGTATTTGTTTATTATGACAATAAATCCTCAAGATGGCATTTACATTATTAACATTGTTTCTGTGAGAGGGATCCACGGATAGAAAGACTTGTGACTTTGTATATTGTGACTAAATATTTCCATCTAGTGTATTTGTTGAGCTTTCAGTAAATGATACTGTAGCCATGCCCAAATGCATGATGGGAAGTGGAACCATGACTGTGCGTAGTGCTAGCAATTGATATATTTTCTCTGCATTGTGAAATAACGTATGGTGTCAAGAAAAAGATCAATTGCTACCTTGCTTCCCCACATTGCTTCCCTTGATATGACTAATCGTAGGGATAGGGATTGTAAGGCTTTAGCCAATTAAAAAAAAAGGCTCTAAAGGCTTCCAAAATTCACTCTACTCATTTTACGCTGCCTTTTAGCTCTCTGTATAGGTAAAATGACGCCATTACAGATTGTGCGCGACAATGCGTGAGTGGGTCGTGCAGCGGATGCATTAATTGCATTAAATATTTTAACGTGATACATTTAAAAAAAAAAAAATTACCGCCATTATCGGGATAAATTTGTTAACCCTACCTTAAGTCAAAACTAAAGACTCTGGATGAGTGTAACATATTATGTCTGTAACGTTAAATACAATTAGAAAACGATTGAATTAAAATATATATATATATTTAAAAAAGGCATGTCCGATATTTTTTTGCCGATTCCGATACTTTGAAAATGACGTGATCGGACCCGATCGATCGGCATCCCTAATCCAAAGGGTTAATTCTGATTTACGCAGAAATCCGGGCTGCATAGCCAGCTCAGGAACGGAACTCGATTGTAAACCGGAGACTACTTGTACTCAAATTGATGTAATGCGTGAGTATTTGGACCATATGTAACAAAATGTCTAAACAGTTATCAAATAGTTATTAATTAAATCCACTTCAATTGGAAACATTCATTGGAAACAAACAGGAAATTACTTCTAGAACCAAGGTTCCACTGCCATAATAATGAATACATTGTGACACATATGTTTCCTTCTTTCAGATTTAGTAGACTGTCTTCCTGGTATCATGAGCAACCTATTAGAAGACAACATTCAATTGTGGACAATGAAGAGCAATTGCGGGGACATGAAGGTGGAATCCGTGTTGGATCACATAAATGCTGCCTCTGACAAACCTTTACCAGCAAATTTACGTGCCACTACCTCTGTCAAATCTCCTACCCTTTACATCTTCACCTCTGGAACTACTGGTGAGTATACACTGCTATGTTGTGAAGTCCAAGCACTATCAGTCCATAGATGCTAGATGATATTAAGCCTGTCGCAATATGCAATAATTCCATTTATCGCACGGTAAATAAAAATGAAGGCGATAATTTTTCCGATGCGATTTATCGCCTTGCGTGCACCTCTTTTTTTAGTTTAGTGCAGTTTAAGTTTAGTGCAGGTGGAGAAAAAAAAGAAAAGGTGACGCTTACCATTGAAATGAAGATGTGAATGATAGCAAAATATAAGCATGGTGTGTACATCCATGAACTGGGTCGTAGAATGCCGATCTCGGCCGTGGGTCCCCCTCCATTCGCCAGTCTTTATAAGTTAAGGTGACAGTTCTCATTGTGGTAACATCGCCTAAGAAATCGCCAGCTTCGTCAGGTTTCAAATCATTTATTCCATCAACTCGCCGAGTGTCCACTGCTGTTGACGCCAGGATCGAAACAGAAAGTAAAATAGGCTCTCCTGCTCACCGTCAGCCCCGCGGTGCGTTCAGGTACAGCAAAAAACGTCCGCCACATTAGAAGCCGATTCGTTACATTAGTAAAGGTACTGTACTGTATTATTGTTATTATTGCTGTTATTATATTATTGTTATTCTGATTTTTATTCATATTTTATTTGTTTCGCTCTTTGTAATTGCTATTTGCAATAGTAACAGCAGTATTTATAAAGGATGTAGTGTGGGTTTTTGGGCTGTGGAACGAATTATTGGAATTATAATGTATTCTTATGGGAAAATCCTGCTCGACATATGACCATTTCGACTTACAAACAAGCTCCTGGAACGAATTAACTCCGTATGTAGAGGTACCACTGTATTACACATGGAACACCATAGCAGAAGCTATGAGGGGAAACCTTTTCATTTGCCTAGATGCTTAGATTATTAAGTGGAATTTCATTTTTCTTAAAAAAACACATTTTATTTCTTCTGTGTTTCTGTACAGTATTAATATTGTTGTCTTTTACTTAAAAGAGGCATTGGTCTATTGTTTTTAGTTGTGATTTCCTAAAAAGTATTTTTGAATTTAAGAGTAAACATTTATTGCGTTTAAATGGGTGTACATGATCTATTGGTATATACTGTATTCTCCCAGTGTTAATGTAAATTTTTTTTATTTTTTTTTATTAGGGGGTGCAATAATATCGCATATCGCAATAATTTATGAAATAAATTATCGCACACTAAAATTTGTTATCGCGACAGACCTAGATGATATCACTATTTTTTTCATTGGAAAAATAGAAACCTTTATGTAACAAGAAAATAAAAGCACATTGATTCTGAAGTCTTTTTCAGGGTTGATCTGGAGGAGTTTGAGCACTGTTCACTTTAGGCCTGAACGAAAAAAAAACTATCATTGCGATTGTGGTTGGGTTTGCGATATATTGCGATATTAAAAATTGAAGAATTTTCACCAGAGAACTTGAATAGCTCTCTTTGGGATAGGCCTTAACAATATTAGAAAAAAATGAACTGCGTTATACATTCATGTAAAAAAATTAGGACACCCTATTAAATGTTCCGTTTTTTATTAAGAAATGTTCACTGGAAAAGAATGTGATTTAATTGCAGGTAAACAACAAAAAATAACAATGTTTTACTCATTAAACTGAATATATCAACAAAAATGCATATTCTAACTAGGGTTGTTCCGATCATGTTTTTTTTCTCCCGATCGTTTTAGTTTGAGAATTTGCCGATCCCGATATTTCCCGATCCGATTGCTTTTTTTTGCTCCCGATTCAATTCCAATCATTCCCGATAATTTTTCCCGATCATATACATTTTGGCAATGCATTAAGACAAAAAATGAATAAAACTCAGACGAATATATACCTTCAACATACATACAGTACATAAGTAGTCTATTTGTTTATTATGACAATAAATCCTCAAGACATTATTAACATTCTTTCTGTGAGAGGGATCCACGGATAGAAAGACTTGTGACTTTGTATATTGTGACTAAATATTGCCATCTAGTGTATTTGTTGAGATTTCAGTAAATGATACTGCAGCCATTCACCCAAATGCATGATGGGAAGTGGAACCATGACTGTGCATAGTGCTACCAATTCATACAGTGCCTTGCAAAAGTATTCGGCCCCCTTGAACCTTGCAACCTTTCGCCACATTTCAGGCTTCAAACATAAAGATATAAAATTTTAATTTTTTGTCAAGAATCAACAACAAGTGGGACACAATCGTGAAGTGGAACAAAATTTATTGGATAATTTAAACTTTTTTAACAAATAAAAAACTGAAAAGTGGGGCGTGCAATATTATTCGGCCCCCTTGCGTCAATACTTTGTAGCGCCACCTTTTGCTCCAATTACAGCTGCAAGTCGCTTGGGGTATGTTTCTATCAGTTTTGCACATCGAGAGACTGACATTCTTGCCCATTCTTCCTTGCAAAACAGCTCGAGCTCAGTGAGGTTGGATGGAGAGTGTTTGTGAACACCAGTCTTCAGCTCTTTCCACAGATTCTCGATTGGATTCAGGTCTGGACTTTGACTTGGCCATTCTAACATCTGGATACATTTATTTTTGAAGCATTCCATTGTAGATTTGGCTTTATGTTTTGGATCATTGTCCTGTTGGAAGATAAATCTCCGTCCCAGTCTCAGGTCTTGTGCAGATACCGACAGGTTTTCTTCCAGAATGTTCCTGTATTTGGCTGCATCCATCTTCCCGTCAATTTTAGCCATATTCTGTCCCTGCTGAAGAAAAGCAGGCCCAAACCATGATGCTGCCACCACCATGTTTGACAGTGGGGATGGTGTGTTCAGGGTGATGAGCTGTGTTGCTTTTACGCCAAACATATCATTTTGCATTGTGGCCAAAAAGTTCAATTTTGGTTTCATCTGACCAGAGCACCTTCTTCCACATGTTTGGTGTGTCTCCCAGGTGGCTTGTGGCAAACTTTAAACGAGACTTTTTATGGATATCTTTGAGAAATGGCTTTCTTCTTGCCACTCTTCCATAAAGGCCAGATTTGTGCAGTGTACACCTGATTGTTGTCCTATGGACAGACTCTCCCACCTCAGCTGTAGATCTCTGCAGTTCATCCAGAGTGATCATGGGCCTCTTGGCTGCATCTCTGATCAGTTTTCTCCTTGTTTGAGAAGAAAGTTTGGAAGGACGGCCGGGTCTTGGTAGATTTGCAGTGGTCTGATGCTCCTTCCATTTCAATATGATGGCTTGCACAGTGCTCCTTGAGATGTTTAAAGTTTGGGAAATCTTTTTGTATCCAAATCCGGCTTTAAACTTCTCCACAACAGTATCTTGGACCTGCCTGGTGTGTTCCTTGGTTTTCATAATGCTCTCTGCACTTTAAACAGAACCCTGAGACTATCACAGAGCAGGTGCATTTATACGGAGACTTGATTACACACAGGTGGATTCTATATATCATCATCGGTCATTTAGTACAACACTGGATCATTCAGAGATCCTCACTGAACTTCTGGAGTGATTTTGCTGCACTGAAAGTAAAGGGGCCGAATAATATTGCACGCCCCACTTTTCAGTTTTTTATTTGTTAAAAAAGTTTAAATTATCCAATAAAGGTTGTTCCACTTCACGATTGTGTCCCACTTGTTGTTGATTCTTGACAAAAAAATTAAATTTCATATCTTTATGTTTGAAGCCTGAAATGTGGCGAAAGGTTGCAAGATTCAAGGGGGCCGAATACTTTTGCAAGGCACTGTAACTTCAGTGAGACGCTTTTTGTAGCCATCTACCAGTCTTTGACATCGGTCATTAGACTAGTGGGGAACCTTCAGCGTTTGTATTGCCTGTTTATTTTAACATACTGAGGTCATTCTGTGTTTTCCACTACAGGGCTTCCGAAGGCAGCAGTGATCACTCACCTCCAAAGCTTAAAGGCAGCAGGAGGATTTTGGGCATTTGGGGCAAATGAAAGTGACGTGATGTACATCCCTTTGCCGCTTTATCACAGTGCAGCTTCCCTAATTGGAATAGGGGGGACCGTTGAGCTTGGTGAGTAGACTTGATACAAAAAAAATAAGGTCTTCTAAAGAGGATCATTTTATATGAAGGGTACTAGCCTGTGAGAGCCTTCTGAAGATATGCATGTGTGTGCAGTATATCTATTCTCTTGTCAAAATGTACTATGAGAGCAATCTCTTGAATGCAGTAGAATTTGCTTCCAAATATTTTTCTGGCCTTTATAAACAGTACCGTTTCAAGAAAAAGTCAATGAACTCATCAGGTAGAGGTCACTATCCCTACTGATCTCTTAAACCTTGAACAGGTTATTGACCTCTGATATGTAATTGATTAAATGTGGGGCAGAGGGTAAAGACGGGTGGAGTTTAGTACATCCAATTAAACAGGCTTTTGTTAAATATTTGCATTACTTCTATTCTGTGTCTCGTTTTTGACAGGTGTAGGCAGACTGTCTAAACAGAAGCAATATTTCTTGTTGATTTTGTTCATAAACTAAATTGCTTACTGAGGTCCACTATATTATAAAAAATATATTTCAAAATTAAATCAGCGAAGAGTTGGGACCACAAAGTCTGAACAGCTACAGTGGTATGGAAAAGTATCTGAATCTTTTGGAATTTATCACATTTCTGCCACCGTCACCATCAAAGGTAATGTGATCTTTGTCAAAATCACACAGATGAAAAAAACAGTGTCTACTTTAAATAAAACCACCCGAACATTTGTATATCTGTATCCACCCAAATCATTAAAACTAAATGCATCACTTTCAAAACACATGATTAAACGAATCCTCGAACCAGCAAAATTTAATTTGAGGCTTTTTGTCCTAATCTAATGACTCAAGTTAATTGATTAATCGTTGCGGCTCTAGTTATAAGTAATGTCGTGTAAATTAGTGCAAAGTGGAAAAACAGTTTAGTGAGTCAATTTATACAGTGGTATAAAAAAAGTATGTGAACCTTTTGGAATTTCTCACATTCCTGCATAAAATCACCATCAAATGTAATCTGATCTTGGTCAAAATCACACAAATGAAAAAACAGTGTCTGCTTTAACTAAAACCACCCTATCATTTATAGGTTTTCATATTTTAATGAGGATAGTATTAGTATTCAAACAATGACGGAAGGGGGAAAAATAAGTAAGTGACCCATCACATTTATTACTTTGTGCCCCCCCTTTGGCAGCAATAACTTGAACCAGACACTTCCTATAGCTGCAGATCAGCCTGGCACATCAATCAGGACTAATCTTGGCATATTCTTCTCTACAAAACTGCTGTTGAAGTCTGGACTTTGACTTGGCCACTCCAGAACGTGTATTTTGTTCTTCTGAAACCATTCTGAAGTGATTTACTTCTGGGTTTTGGATCATTGGCTTGGTGCAGCATCCATCTTCTTTTTAGCTTCAACTGTCTGACAGACGGCTTCAGGTTTTCCTGCAAAACATTCTGATAAACTTTTGAATTCATTCTTCCACAAATGATTGCAAGTTGTCCAGGCCCTGAGAAAGCAAAACAGCCCCAAATCATGATGCTCCCTCCACCATGCTTCATAGTGGGAATGAGGTGTTGATGTTGGTGAGCTGTTCCATTTTTCCTTCACACATGACGTTGTTTGTTACTCCCAAACAATTCATCTTTGGTTTCATCAGTCCACAAAATATTTTGTCAAAACTTCTGTGGAGTGTCCAAGTGTCATTTTGCGAACATTAAACGAGCAACAATGTGGCTTCCTCCGTGGAGTACTCACATGAACACCATTCTTGACCATATTTTTACATATAGTTGATGTGTGCACAGAGATATTGGACTGTGCCAGTGATTTCTGTAAGTCCCTAGCAGACACTCAAAGGTTCATTTTTACCTCTCTGAGTATTCTGCGTTGAAGTCTTGGTGTCATGTTTGATGGATGGCCACTCCTTGGGAGAGAAGCAACAGTGCCAAACTCTCTCCATTTGTAGACAACTTATCTGCCTGTCGATTGATGAACATCTAGACTTTTAGAGATAGTTTTGTATCCTTTTCTAGCTTTATGCAAATCTACAATCCTTGATCGCAGGTCTTCAGACAGCTCTTTTGACCAAGCCATGATGCACATCAGACAATGCTTTTCATCAAGACAATTCTTACCAGGGGTGTTTTTTATTGTGGGCAGGGCAGGGCACACGCCTGACTTAAATTTTTTGTTAAAAATTGGTTTCAATTGCTCTTTAAGTCTCCTTAGGCAGAGGGCTCACTTACTTATTTTTTCCCTTCTGTCATTGTTTGCATGCTATCCTCATTAAAATATGAAAACTAGGGTTGTTCCGATCATGTTTTTTTTTTTGTTGCTCCTGATCGTTTTAGTTTGAGTATCTGCCGATCCCGATATGTCCTGATCCGATTGCTTTTTTGAGTATCTGCCGATCCTGATATTTCCCGATCCGATTGCTTTTTTTTGCTCCCGTTTCAACTCCAATCATTCCCGATAATTTTTCCCGATCATTTACATTTTGGCAATGCATTAAGAAAAAAATGAATAAAACGCGGACGAATATATACATTCAACATACAGTACATAAGTACTGTATTTGTTTATTATGACGATAAATCCTCAAGATGGCATTTACATTATTAACATCCTTTTCTGTGAGAGGGATCCACGGATAGAAAGACTTGTGACTTTGTATATTGTGACTAAATACTGCCATCTAGTGTATTTGTTGAGCTTTCAGTAAATGATACTGCAGCCATGCCCCAATGCATGATGGGAAGTGGAACCATGGTGGGAAGTGGAACCATGACTGTGCGTCGTGCTACCATTGGATATATCATCTCTGCTTTGGAAAATAACTCGAGGTGTTAAGATAAAGATCAATAGCCACCTTGCTTCCCCACATTGCTTCCCATGATATTTCTAATCGTAGGGAGAGGGATTGCAAGGCTTTAACCAATTGAAGAAAGGCTCCAAAGGCTGCCAAAATTCGCTACTCATTTAGCGCCACCTTTTATCTCTTTATATAGGTAAAACGGCGTCATTACAGATTTAGCGTGACAATGAGTGAGAGGGTCGTGCAGCGCATACATTAATTGCGTTAATTATTTTAATGTGACACATTTTTTAATAAATTAATTGCCACCATTATCGGGATATTTATGATAACCCTACCTTAAGCCTAATCTAAAGACTCTGGATGAGTGTAACATATTATGTCTGTAACATTAAATACAATTTGTAAACGAATTAATTAAAAAATATATATATATATTTAAAAAAAAGGCATGGCCGATATTTTTTTGCCGACTCCGATACTTTTAAAATGACGTGATCGGACATCCCGATCGATCGGGACATCTCTAATGAAAACCTATAAATTTTTGGGTGGTTTTACTGAAAGCAGACACTGTTTTTTTCATCTGTGTGATTTTGACAAAGATCAGATCACATTTGATGGTGATTTTATGCAGAAATGTGAGAAATTCCAAAATGTTCAGATACCGTACTTTTTCATCCCACTGCATATGGAGAATGATTTACTGTTTAACAACTATTGTTGGTTATCACAGGTGCAACATGCGTTCTAAAGAAGAAGTTCTCAGCCTCACAATTCTGGAGTGACTGTCGGAAACATAAAGTGACTGTTTTCCAGTATATTGGTGAACTTTGCAGATACCTCTGCAACCAGCCAAAGGTAAATATTTGACATGTTACTATGAATGTTGTTAAACATAGTATAGATTGGTGTTATGTTGGTGTTATGGACATCTTTGTGGCAAAACATGAAACGTTTTGAGATGGCACCTCTAAAAGGCCAAACTCTTGCGTGACATTCGCTCAAAGCAGGTGTATACAGAAAATGAGATTTAAATGGCTTTAATTAACTATTTTCATGGCAATAGAAATTGGAAAAATATAATTTTCGGACTATTAGCTGCTATTTTTTCCCCCTCATTTGGAATCCCACAGTTTATAGTCTAGTGCGGCTTATTTGTTGATTTATTTGGAGTAATAGGGAACACTTTATTTGACAGCAGCGCCATAAGACCATCATAAATATGACACTTTCATGGGCATTACCGAATGGTTATGACAGATGTCATTTGGTGTCATCCGGCAAATTATGTCACTAACTCCATTTATGTCCAGCTCAGATCTTTTACATCAATTCATCGTGAGATAATTGGCCGGACGACACTAAAATACATCTGTTATAAGCAGTGATTAATGCTCATGACAGTGTCATGTCATAATTATGATTGTCTTATGACAGTCTTATGGCGCTACTGTCAAATAAAGTGTTACCAAATACCATAACTAGCAATTAATGAAACAACTACAACAGTAACTGAAGAAATGATTAGAACAGAACATGAATTTTAATTGTTATTTACATCTGTAGTGCTGCAATGCATGCTAGGAGGCATGTTGGAGGATAACAGTGTTGACAGAATGTGACAGCAGAGGTTGACTGTCTCTCCCAAGGTAGCAGTGATGGCCAAATGAAGCTTCTTGAAGCAATGACATATATTATTCCTGGTGGTTTATGACGGTCTTATGATGCTGCTGTCAAATAAAGTGTTACCGGTTAATATCTTTTGGGGGAAAATATCCCATAATACAGTGATGACAGATGCGGCTTATATTCCAGTGCGGCTTATCTATGAACAAATGCGGTTTTTGTGTCAAATTTCGTGGGTGACGGTTTATAGTAACGTGCGCCTTATAGTCCAAAAATTATGGTATATAAATATAACATAATGATATTCCTGATTTTCATGCAAGTGTGAAACAATATTTATCAATGTAAGTACAGTTGTACAAATCCTGGATTATTACCAGGGCTGGTGCTTTAACACTGAATGGAAATCTTTGGTCTAATAACAACAAAGTCGCCTGTCACCTACTGGTAATTCACGTGAGTATGTAATCATGTGACACCGAGAGCGTCTTCTCATTTCACCTTGCGAGCAACCACTGATCCCAAGTAATTGATTGATTTGGTAGTCTAAGACTGGGCCCAGAGCTCAGTCTGTTTTGAGACCGGGAAATCACCGGAAAAACCTGTTATGCTGCACCGAAGCGCTCCCCTGGTTTGACGAGTACATCCTGACTTAGCAGCCCTGTGAGAGGCGACTGAGCCAACCACACCTGGCAACAAGTCTGTGTCAAACGGCATTCAGCCCAGTTCCCTTGACATTAGGGCAAACGTACGCATGGAGGCAACATGCAGTGCTTGGGTCGATGTATCCAGTATTATGCACCTGTTTCAAATACAGGTAGTCCTCGGGTTATGATGTACTCGACTTAAGTGTAGGGTTGTTCCGATCATGTTTTTTTGCTCCCGATCCGATCCCGATATTTCCCGATCCGATTGCTTTTTTTTTTGTGCTCCCGATTCAATTCCAATCATTCCCTATAATTTTTCCCGATCATATACATTTTGGCAATGCATTAAGAAAAAAATGAATAAAACTCGGACGAATATATACATTCAACATACAGTACATAAGTACTGTATTTATTTATTATGACAATAAATCCTCAAGATGGCATTTACGTTATTAACATTCTTTCTGTGAGAGGTATTCACGGATAGAAATACTTGTAATTCTTAAAGGATAAATGTGACTTGTATATTGTGACTAAATATTGCCATCTAGTGTATTTGTTGAGCTTTCAGTAAATGATTCTGCAGCCATTTAACTTCTGCCCAAATGCATGATGGGAAGTGCAACCATGACTGTGTGTAGGTACACCAATTGATATATCTTCTCTGCGTTGGGAAAGAACATAGGGTGATAAGAAAATGATCAACTACTACTTTTCTTCCCCACATTGCTTCCCACGTTATTTTTAATCGCAGGGAGCTGTATTGTAAGACTTGAGCCACATCAGAATTGGCTCCAAAGGCTGTCAAAATTCTCTCTATTCATTATACGCTGCCTTTTAGCTCTCTGTATAGGTAAAACGGCGCCATTACAGATTGAGCGCAACAATGCGTGAGTTGGTCGTGCAGCGCATTCATTAATTGCGTTAAATATTTTAACAAGATACATTTTTTAAAAGATTAATTACCGTCGTTATCGGGATAATTTTGATAACCCTACCTTAAGCCTAAACTAAAGACTCTGGATAAGTGTAACATATTATGTCTGTAACGTTAAATACAATTAGAAAACGATTCAATTTAAAAAAATATATATATATATTAAAAAAGGCATGTCCGGTATTTTTTTGCCGATTCCGATACTTTGAAAATGACGTGATCTCTACAACCAACTTTATAGGATGCTGAAATTATCCCCACCAACTTTTAAGCAACCTTATTTGCATGATGACTTCAGTTATATAGGTCATTTAGATTGTCTTCCTATATGTTGTGAGGACAGAATTGATCTGACCATTATTAAGTGATTTACAGTATTTTCATTACGTTCAGACTTACATTGACCCCTTTTCACTCGGTGAATGTGCTAGTCCATTTTTTCGCACGTTTGATTGGCTCATGACTAGGCATGTGCCGGTATGAGATTTTCACGGTACGATAACCGTGAGCAAAAATACCGCGGTTTCACGGTGTCGCGGTATTGCAATTATAGCTCCAAAATTTTGAGATGTATGGGTTTAAAAAAAAAAAAAAAAATCCATTGAACAGGATTTTTTCAAAACATATTTGCAAATTGGAACATGAATATAATGTGAAAATAAATAAATTAACAAAAAATGACAAATTTTATATAAAATTAAAATAAATAGAACCTAGACTATACCCACAGCCACAGCTCAAGTTGCTCAATATTAGAGTAAGAACAAAATAATTGCTATAAAAAGTAAAAACACTTCTAAATAAAATTAAAAATATATACTGTATGACTTTTTTTTGAGGGGGGAAGCTCAAGTGAAGTTTCGCCATTTTTAGCCACTGTGTCAACTCTAGTCTACATGATGCCATGCCTTTGTGTTAAAAAGAACAAAGAATTCATAAGTTAATAAGTTAGTTAAAAATGTATGAGTTAGTTTTATGAATTAGTTAAAATGTAAATATTGTTGAGGAAAGGTTTAATCTCAAAAAAAAAAAAAAAGTGAGGAGTGAGACCTCCTCTCTCAATTAGCGATCTTTGACGCTATTCTTTTTCTTTCCACCCTTCATTCAAGCTTTTCTCTCACTCAGCGGCTGTGAGACATAGAAGAAGCTGCTCTCCAGTTTAGCCTAGGCGAACATTCGTCTTTGTAAGTTTTAGTTAGTTTGTATATTGAATTTGAAAGGAAAATGTGTGTTTTGTTTTTGGCGAACTTTTTAATGATGCTACTGCTATCCTGTTGAACCTAATCACACGTGGAAAAATACAATTGCACAACGTTTTAAATGTATTTATTTGTATATTTCACCATGATTTGAGAGCTCAATAAATTGAACAAAAGTACGCCTTGTGTTTGGAGGATTTGTTTTTGGGTTTGCTGGCTGTTTAGTGACACTCACGGCAACAAACGGGAAGGGGTGAGCGGTGCTGCACCAAGCCACTTCGGCTGCATTTTGGCACATGAAAAATAGCGAATACCGTACTAAGGTATGACGGAAAATTTTAGTGGTTTTGAAACCGCGACGTTTTCACACCACGGTAAACCGTGAAACCGGTAACCGGCACATGTCTACTCATGACTTGAACTACAACCATAGGTAACTATAGGTAAAACGGCGTCTTTATAGATTGAACGCGACAATGCGTGAGTGGGTCGTGCAGCGCATGCGATAATTATTCAACGTGATTAATTTAAAAAATTAAGTACCGCCGTTAACGCAATAAATTTGATAGCCCTACTTTAAGCCAAAACTACTCTGGATGAGTGTAAGACATTTTGTCTGTAACGTTGAATACAATTAGAAAACGATTTAAATATAAAATATATATACCGTATATATATTAAAAAAAGGCATGTCCGATATTTTTTTGCCGATTACGATACTTTGAAAATGACGTGATCGGACCCGACCGATCGGGACATCTTTACAAAGTTACATGATTTCGACTTTATGACACTGGAGTCTCGTCCCCACAGTATCTTATTTTTTACTTTATTAACATGACTTGTTCTGTCCTAACTAAATGTGAAGTTGTTCAGCTTGACAAACAGCAAGCAAAGCAATTATGCTTTTTGAAGCTTTTCACTACCTTCACTTTTGACAATTTGTAAAGCTCTAACACAGATATGTACACGTCTGTTCAAAACGACACGCATTTTAATAATAAAACACACGACACAAAACGATTGGTGTCCAAACGTCCATCTATTTAGAAGATTAAAGAGCATACGACAGGAGAAAAAAAGTCTTAAATAGCATTATTATGTGAGTTAGAATCATATTTTGAGACGATTCGACTATATACAACAATTTAGCAAAGCGCAGATGACGAGAAATTAGTCTTTTAATCTGCCGGTTAGCCACGCCTACCATTATAGGGCTCTAGCGTCCCCAACAGGTGGTTGACGTCAGCGGGAGACTGGGCTCATCGGTTTTACTACTCAGCCCATTGAGGGGGAATTATTCAGAACGAGGAAAACGTGACGAAGAGAGCCGCAAAATGTCATTCAGTCTCTCTACTCCAATATTTTTGCAGGATATTCTTTTTATCCAAGTATTTTTCCCAAATAGCTAAATAAATGGCTTGAGAAGGACCAGTCAGCCCGTCGAGGGGGAACTATTCACAACGAGGAAAACGCGACGAAGAGAGCTGCAAAATGTCATTGTTCAAAATGTCAACCCTAACCCGCGGTGAGAGGCAGACAAAGGGGGAAAAAAATACAAGGCAATGATGCAACGAGCAACGAAGGGATATACAAACTGTCAAATGGCAGCAAGTCAATTTTTTGCAAGCCGCCTAGGATCGGTTTAAAGCTGATGAGCTGGAATTGTATGCAGGTACGACATTTGGAACTCATCCCACAGCTCTGTAATAAAACAATCTGACCAGCAGGAGAATGTGACAAAGTCGTGCCAGTCGTCATAGTAGCTTCGCTTGCTAGCTAGCACAGCTATTCCTCCCAGTTCAGTCCAACTCAGTCATCACCCCCAGTATGCGTAAAGCATGGCGCCCTCTGTAGGTCAAAACATGTTCTAAATATTATAGATTTTTAAATGAATGGCAATACAACAGTATGTATTTCTTATAACATATTTTCGTAAAAGAGAACAATTTTGGCTTATTAGAGCCTACAAGTCTTTAAGTCTGAGGTTCCCTTTAAAAACGCAATGTGATTAAATAGGCAAAAAACGGTTCTGTTCCATTGTCACACATAAAAGGCTGACCCCCAGAGAAGGCAAACGCTTGCACAGTCCCTGAGGGGCTTGTGACACTCCATCGGCAAGTCGCCATGGGACTAAAGGTAACAAGCAGTTAAGTGCTGGGAACAGTCCAAACACTCAACGTCCTGCGCTCAACATGAAAAGGGATTCTGCTCTATATGCCACGTGGTTATATAGACTCACATGGGTCACCGGAGGGTCACAGGTAACTTCAGTGCAAAAGGATTCTCAACCTGTCAGTGTACAGAGGTCACTGTCCTGGTAAGGGTGAAAAATTCTTGCAAATGTCAAAATTTCATGTACTGCTCATACTTGATCCCCATTTATATAAATGAGCAAGCTGCATTAATAGTGGACATGCATTACTTTTATTTTTATATTGTATATGACGGAAAACACTCAGGTGACTTAAAGTTCCGCTCTGAGACCCCCAATTTGCCCAGATTTCAAAATTGTCCGATATGCATGTGTTATACATCATTGGAAATCTTAAAATCTCAATTTTCTGGGGGAAGAAAATTTTTTAACTGGAGGGCATTTAAAAAAATTTAAAAAAAAAAAAGTTTTTTAAACAGCAAAACCCTATCTAGAGGCGAGAGCACGTGAGAGCAGAATTACAGACGCCATGACTATAATCGCGTATTTACCTTGTTTTGATCCAAAAACTCCATGTAGCATGTATCACTGAGTGTCAAGACACGGTTGCAAATGCCCACATCTGGATTTTTGGGGGATTTTATTGGTGAAACATGGCAATATAACAAAGGTCGCGATGCAGAAATCGCAGAGATCAAGGAGTGGTCGAGATTTTCTTTTTCATATATTTACCCCTTTAAACTTTTTTTTTTTTTTTCTTCCCAATTTTTCTTTGTTTGGAGCGATTATTTATCATCTAACATATCGAAGAAAATGCGACAGTAACAAGAAATACAATTAAGCCATAGTTATGAGGTAGATATCCGTGACTTTTTTACAGACGCCATTTTTTTCATTGTGATGTAATTTGTTTAAAAGTTTAAAATAAACGAGTGAATAATTTTTTGAAGTCGTTTTTTTTTTTTTTTTTTAATTTTTTTTTTTTAATGAAATATAAGACATCAATTAATGATTCTAAGCTAAAAATGACAGACATTTTGAATAATATTTTTTAGAGCTGCAGCTATAGAATATTTTAGTAATCGAGTAATCGACTGAAAATTCTATCGATTAATCGAGTAATCGGATAAAACAAATATATTTTTAGGTGAAGAGCAATTATAAATATACATGAGAAAACAAGACATTTCATCTAATCTTGAACCATTTTTAGTCAATCAATGTCTTTATTTTCGATGTATATTGTTGAAAACAGCCAACAATTGCATCTCAGATGTAACTAGAATAAAAAAAAGACAAATTCACTGATTTCACTCAAAAAATCTTTAGATCTTATTTAAAAAAATGAAAAAAAAATAAATTAATTTAAAAAAACAACATATATATATATATATATATATATATATATATATATATATATATATATATATATATATATATACACACCCAAAAATGCCGTTACGCTTGATAACACACATCACTTAAAAGTTAGGATTTTTTCTCACGTGTTTCAATTGAATTTCTATTTGTGTCAAGCCATTTTTAAATTCTAGTTAAGTTTTAAGTTAGTCTAAACTGTAAGTCCTGATAGGATTTTGAGTTTTTGCAGTGTTCAAAATAAATGTATGATACAGGCTTGTATTGGAGCACATTAGGAACCACTGCTACTTGTTGTTTTATCCAGCAATGACTACTGAGCTAAAATTGATAGTTAGCATTATTGAGTTTTTATTTTACACCCTCATCACTCCACAACGCTATGTTATGTTAAAGCCTGTATGTAAGACACGTTAGCCACGCATCGACAGTGGTCATAATTTATAGAAACCTAGCCCTCCGCAGGGCTAACGTTACTTGAGTTAGTGACAGTAATGTTAAATCTTTATTTATTAGCGCTTAGCGCTCTTTAGTAGCGCTTAGCGCTCTACTGCTTTAAGATGGCGGCTGTTTACTAACGCTGCCCAGACGCAGCCGAGTCTGTCATTTCACATCTAGTTCAATATACATGTGATCTCTATGAGACTCATCAGACGCTACCTACCAACGTAGCATCGTGCGGGCTAGTATTTAGCAATGTCGGTGTCGTTTGTAGCGGCTGTCGGTTGCAGTAAGTTTTTTTTCTTTCTTCTTCTTCTTCCTCTACGCACGTGACATCAGCGCGTTGCCCCGCATTAAAAGTAGTCCGAGCAAAACGTGATTCTTAGAGCTGTCAAAATAAACGATTACTCGAGGTGAATAAAATTACTCGGATCAGTTTTTAAACTCGAGTTACTCGAGTTGCTCGAGTATTCGTTTCAGCTCTAATATATTTAATTACCTTAGTTTTATGGCTGGGTCAAAACAAAAGCGGTTGCGCGACGTCTGTAAACGGGGGTTTTCAGGGTAAAACAGACAAATTAAAAATAGTTTGGGGGCTTAATGTGCCATGAATCTGCTAAGGCAGCATTTAGACATTTTGTTCTATCAAACACAACAGTTGTTTTGGCTTAAAATGCAGCAGTTTCTTTTAAAGAGGAGTGCAAGAGCAGAAACTGCTTTTTCAGTCTTGTCTGTGTTTTCTGCCATATTTCTATTGGTCTCCCATTCAAGTACACTTAGCCCAAATGTTTTTCATGCCAATGTAAAATCAAACACACCGACAAAAAATTGTATGCGAGTAATTTAAAACAAAAAATGTTTGCGCACCATTTATGTAACAGCAGGGCTTCCCCCAGAAAACTTCCAAAGATTGACAGAAAAATTGAAATTATGACTATTATGTGTTATTTTGAGAAAATTATTAACCATTTTTAAACAGTCTTACATAAAGGCACATTCTTAAAATAGTTTTTAAAAATATGCAGTGCTATTCAGTGCAATGGCAGAGAGCTGGGACAGGTCAGTTCGCATCTCGACCATAAGATATCGTCATTGTGCTTTCAACCAAATCACCTGACAAGTTTAAAATCTAATAAATAAAAGGTTTTATACAGGTAGTCGAACGAGTTCCGTTCCTACGCTGCCGACAAAACCTGAATCTCGGCGTAAATCGGAATTAACCCTAAAGCAAAACTTTGTAACTTTTCAGTTTGGTCGATTTTAGTGACGCCGGTGGACAAAAGCGGTAGTGTTATGCCTTAAAGTGCATGTGACAAGAAAAAGCATGTTTATTTCATAATACATGCGGTATTTTATGCTCCTGAATGATATGGACCGCTTGGATGTGTGTGGAAGCCATCGCTATATTTATTTAGTTTTTTTTAATCCCGCGCCATGAAAATGAGTGACTTCCGGCTTCGGTCTTGCATTGAGGAGGAGGGCGCTGTGGCGTGTACGGATGAAGGCGTCATCTTCACTATACAGCCGTACTGTATGAGGACTAAGGATTCAGCTGATTTTGCGGATTAATACGTTTATTTTTCGCATCACGCCAGCCAAACGGCTGCAGAAAAATCTTGCTGTATGAGGGAGAGGCGTGTGCATCTTTTTGGAGTTTCAAAAGGTTCCCATTCACTGTGGATATTGGCCAAAACCAGCCCTACTACTGTGGGACCATTGAACTAACGAGGAAGTGAGTAAACATTGTGTTTTGTATTATGTCAAATACTGGGATCATTTTAATATGTAGGTGGCTTGTATTTTGTGGCTGACATGCATGCGGGGCGGCTATTTTTCGGCGGCTTGTCGCACATCCACCCGCCGGGAGAGCGCTATATTCGGCTTATTGTGCTCATGTGCCCGGTGTTCTGTCAAATTTTCCAACCGATCAGAAATTGCCACTTTTGAGTTAAAAATAGCCGGGAATACAGCGATTACAAAGTAAACACTACGAACTTTCTTTAAATTAATGACTACTTACGTTTGATCATTGATAGGCATGTGAAAAGCTCTCCTCATGCACATTAGCTGCATGTTAGCTGCACAACAACTGCAGCCGCCCTCCTCCGGGGAACGAGCTGTAAATTGCTCTTCGGCGAAGACAATCGACAACCCAGTCGTCATGTCAAAACATCCGGGCTAGTTATGTATGATTTTCTGCTTCCAAGACTTTGAAACATCACTCGGTTCGGGTTAGCATGTCGGCTAGCTGTCTCGCGTCTTGGTTTGTTTACATTCTCCGAAGCAGGGGAAGGGAAATGACATATGTCCGATTTAGGTGTCATAAAATATTGTTCGGGAGGTGCGACAGTAAAGGTGAAGTCGACAGTTTTTACCATTATGGAGTAATTTTTCCATGTCGTCCTGAATAAGTGCATTTTTATTATTTCATATTCTATTTAGCATAAGACTCTTATTTGTCATGACCATGCCATTTATTTAGCAATTGGGGAAAATACTTGGATAAAAAGAATATCCTGTAAAAATATTGAAGTAAAGAGACAGAAACAATGACATTTTGCAGCTCTCTTTGTCGCGTTTTCCTCGTTGTGAATAGTTCCCCCTCGGCGGGCTGACTGGTCCTTCTCAAGCCATTTATTGAGCTATTGGGGAAAAATACTTGGATAAAAAGAATTTCCTGTTAAAATGTTGGAGTCGAGAGACTGAAACAATGAAATTTTGTGGCTCTCTTCGTCACCTTTTCCTCGTTCTGAATAATTCTCCCTCAGTGGGCTGAATAGTAAAACCGATAAGCCCAGTCTCCCGCTGACGTCATCCACCTGTTGGGGACGCTAGAGCCCTATAATGGTAGACGTGGCTAACCGGCAGATTAAAAGACTAATTTCTCGTCATCTGCGCTTTGCTAAATTGTTGTATATAGTCGAATCGTCTCAAAATATGATTCTAAATCACATAATAATGCTATTTAAGACTTTTTTTCTCCTGTCGTATGCTCTTTAAGGAAGACTGTGTGGTCCAGCGCTGCTTTTCCGTTGAGGACCAGTCCACACCCAAATACTACACTGTTTGTAGTAAAATATCAATGAATCAAAAATCATCTCTCGGTCGCCTGCAGATGGATTAAACAACATTTCTGTTTCCAGCTGCTTTGTGAAGGACGAATAGTAATACGGTAATTAATCCAGTTGTGGTTAAACAATAGCATATGGCGGTTAGCAACCGTGTGGCTTTGAGTGGCTAACCCCCCAACCCCACCTGAACTCATCAGCGCTGACAAGTTCGGTTGGGGTCCCCCACGCCAGCGAATGAAAGCCTAGCCAATGTTTATTCTGTATATCCTGGTAGCTTCCCTTTTTTTTCCTCCTCAAACAAAACTTTTTGTCTCTTATTGCTCTGCCATTTTTGCAGAATTCGCACAAAAGCGTTCACATCAACTTCTGTCTTTATAATGAATGGAGAAAAGGGGAAGTGACATATGCCGTAAAGCACTCGGCCCATTTGTAGTTTTTTTTGTGTGACCCTTCATAAAGTTAATTAGTGCCAGTGAAAGCAATACAGACTAGAGATGTCCCGATCCGATATTTGGATCGGATTGGACGCCGATATGGGCAAAAAAATGTGCGTCGGTATCGGATCGGAACACGGGCAAATTCCGATCCAGACTTCCGATCCAGTTTTTCTTGAAGTCCGGTCCGGGGTTTCCAGCGCACTGATTTACATGATCCATTCCAGTTTTTGCTTCGGTTTCCCCAAAATCCGCTCCGCATTTTACACCACACCTTCAACACACTACTTTTTATCGGTAAAAATGTCAGCTGTGCGGGATCATTTCACCTTAAAGAACGACAAAGACGAAGAGGCAGAGTGCAACATATGACACAATAAAGTCAAGCGTAGTGGTAAAGCTGTAAGAAGTTTTAACACAACCAACCTAATCGAGCATTTAGCGAAATACCACCACAAACAATATGAGGAGTATGTTAAGAAAACCGAAGACAAAAAGAAAGGTCCTACGCAACTAACACTGGCAGAAACTTTTGCTATGTGTGACAAACTGGCACTCGACAGTCCCAAAGCCCAGGGAATAACAAGAGTCATTGCCGAAGAATTCATTCTGGATGACGAGCCATTATCTCACGTGAGTAAAGACGCACCATCCAACACTTAGAACCACGGTACAACATGCCCAGCCGTCCTTACATCCTTGAACGATTCGGCCGTGGAAGATTCGAGAACAATTCACAAACATCCAAATTCCGATTATTGAAATATGTCAAGTAAAGCAGAACTAATACACAGCGCGGTCATCGCAATGAGAAACTGACCGCATTGCGTCCCGAAAGTAAACATAATGCTTGTCATAGACCCGGGTAATGCCAATGCTCAACTCACGGCTCTAGCTCAACTCATGCCGCTGGATAAAAAAACACAAGAATACCTGACTGCTGCTGACAGCCACTACAAACTACGTCAACGTCGTTTTACTGGAGATAATAGATATCATATGTATATATAACTAGATGCAAAACGACAGACTCGACTGCGTTAGCAACATTGAAGTATTGAAAACCAGATGCGTTAGTAAACAGCCGCCATCTTAAAGCAGAAGACTTCCCTAGTAGGCTGTTGTGAACCTTCCAAGCGAACCTAATTAACTTTTTATCTAAACTACTCCTAAATCGGCAAAATCTTGACTTGAATCTATCTTCAAAACAGTTTTAAAACTTTCACATATCGAAAGTAGACAGAAGGGAAATTATGGAATAACGGGAGCAATTTTAACAACTTTAACAGTTGATTCGCAAAATTAAATGAATTGAATGTAGTTTAAAGCTGCTGATACAGAATGGGGACTTGAGTATTTTATTTACTCTTTTAAAATGTTAACTTGATACTGAAATAGTCGTTTATTTAAACCTGAGAGGCTTTTTATACACTTTTTGTAACTAATGCACGAAACATTAAAAGCATCTAATAGCTGGTGGGATTTTCCACTGAGGTTGTTTGTGTGTTTTGCTTTTTTAAGACAGTTTACAATATTATTTGCACGTTTTACTGACTGACTATGCCATTTCTGTTTGTTATTTATAATGTTTTGTGTTTGTCACTGAATAAACAGGTCAGTTTCTTGTTACCAACCGTTGTGTGTTATTCAAACTCAGCTAGTTCAGCTGGCTAGTTGTTATCAAGAGTACTAAAACCTTTTTCAACATGAGTCTGACAACTAAGTAAGGAGGCTAAATAACTTTAAACTTTAACACATGCTCAGATAGGTCGGTGTCGGTATCGGCCAGTATCGGTATCGGATCGAAAGTGCAAAACAATATCGGTATCGGATCGGAAGTGCAAAAACCTGGATCGGGACATCCCTAATACAGACCCCCTCAAGATATAAAGGAGGTGCCATTCAACTAGTTGTCAGCCGACATATCACAAATTTTATGAAAACATTTTATGAAGCTGGAAAAGTTAGCGAGTGTGGCTTTAATATCCTATTTGATCACGGTTTGGTCACAATTATTCCAAGAAATTATCCACTCTCATTCGTGACTGTTTTCGAGTCGATAATCAGTGATTCGTGAATCACACTATCCCCTGCGAACCAATGAAAACGTCCTTTGTTTGCTCCTCCCATAGCGGACACTGACATGAACACACGTAATATGGTGGCAGGGCTCCTTATTGATGCAAGACTGAAAGTCCTCTTTGTCTACTGTCCCTCTGTTATTTTGTTGAGTGGGTGAAAGCTTGGCCGTGTCACTGTCCTCATTTGCAGTCATCTTGTTATCAGTAATGAGAAAAGCATCAATTTACACACATGAATGACGCGAATCAAAAGGATATAAAGTTTCCTTTTTTCTTTCGTTTTTCTTTTATTGAGGGGAAACGAATCCAAAATAAGAATGTTACTTGACTTTTTCTTATAGGAAACCAGGCCCCACTGTCTGATTAAAAATGTAACACAATGGCAAATTGTCTAGTTTCATATCAAACTGAGCTGACAGTTAGGATTGGGTCACGTGTTCTCATTAGTGTGGCGGGTTTTCTAAGCGGGTCCATCCAAGGCAAGTTCTGGTTACTACTTGCTATGTTCTACTTTGGAAATGAACACTAACATAGAAGATTAAAAAAAATTGGGAATTTGTTTTTATTTATTCTTCATGCTGTGGAATATATACACTGTAAAATATTGAAAGTTGACTTTACTAAAAAAATATATGCAAACTTGCTGCCTTAAAAAAATTAATTTATGTTGACTTAGATGAATTAGATTTGATTAACTTAATTATTGTGAGTTGGCAGTACTCAAATTAACTTAAAAAATTTGGATTATAGTCACTTGTTTTTATTGAGTTGGCAGTACTCAAACTAACTAAAATAACTGGATTACAGTAACTTGTTTATTTTGAGTGCACAGTACTCCCATCATATTCAGGTCAACTTAATTTTCTTGACCTAAAAGAATTCCACAATAGAAATTACATCTGCACATACTAATTTCATTAAAAACACATTATCTAACAGTAATGACCCCCAAAAAACACAATAAATGAAGAACACTCATTGGATTAATTCAATGGAATTAAAATTTACTTTAAAATGCTCAAAAGTGCATTTAATGAGAGACACTGGCTCCTGGCAGGCTGAACGGTGTTTGGTTAACGCTCAGTATCAATGAACAATCAGTGGATTAATTATAAACCTACTTTTGCAAACATTTTGCACCTCATATAAAGTATAAGTACCTAAAATAACCTTTTGCTACAGAAATTACTGAATAATACCTGAACTGCATCAATGTCCACTCCTATCCTGTAATTTCCAAAGACTAACAGGCGAGATCCTATTATCATAATTTCAGGACATTAACTCAGCATTGAAGACATGGCGTCAAACTAGTTTCCCATTACAACATGAGCTTGAGCTCTGGTAAAGCTAACAGTTCTGATTTCTCCAACAATATTAGTGATCAAAACTGGAACTACAATCAACATTGTGCCACGGTTTAAACTGTGCAGCAGTGATAAAATAAACATAAAAATACAGAACTCTTTTTAAAACACACAACTCAGTTCAAATTCAAATTTCACTTTAACACCTGAAACAGTAAACAAGATACTTTGTTTTTTTCACATCACTAAAAGAGTAAATGCAAAACGTGTACTGGAGTTATACACCTGAGAAACCTTTTTTTTTAAGGTGGAAAAAGTTTTGAAGGCACTTTTTTTTTTGAAGTGGAAAAAGTTTTGAAGGCACTTTTTTTCGGTTGAATCATTTAGACACGAAGATCCAACTTCAACGCTACTTCTGACATGTTTGAGTGGCAGGTGATTACGCCAATGGCATAAAAGCAGGAAGCAAAAATAATGGCCACCAGGGCTCCATCCAGCCATCGGACTCTGCTCGAGTCCAAGCCGAAAATAGGGCACCGGTACGGGGGTGTGACATCGGCATCTCACCGGTGTGCCGGCGATGGTACGGTGCCCTGTTGCGGCACACTGGCGGACCCCGATATCACTACCCCGGCGCGGAGGCCGGCTGTTGAGTAGACGGCCCGCGACTGACACGAAACTCATTCAAAGCTGAAGCGACGGGGCTCCCGGCGCGGGCTACTGGGCAGGCTAGTGTCGGGCCACTCGTCGGCCACTCCCATACCGGCGCGTCGCGACACTGCGGTTGGACCCCGATTGCCAACCGTCACGTCAGGGCAGTGGGTGAAGTTCCCCTCTTGAATCACATTAAGCAGCAGCGCACCATACCAGCGCGGGCACTCCGGTGAGATGCCGATGTCACCCCCCCCGTACCAGTGCCCTATTTTCGGCTTGGACTCGAGCAGAGTCCGATGGCTCGATGGAGCCCTGGTGGCCATTAGTTATTCTTTTATGCCATTGGTGTAGTCACCTGCCACTCAAACATGTCGGAAGTAGCGTTGAAGTCGTATCTTTGTGTCAAAATGATTCAATCGAAAAAAAAAGTGCCTTTAAAACCTTTTCCACTTCAAAAAGAAAAAAAGAAATGCGTTCAAAACTTTTTCCACTTTAAAAAAAAAGTTTTAAACTTTTTCCTTTAAAAAAAAAGTGACACGTCAATAAAAAAAATATATATTTAAAAATATATATATTTTCAAAAAAATATATTTTTGCAAAAGGTTCTTTTTCTTTGATTAAAAATAAGTTTTTTTTTATTAAAGCAACTTTTATTGGGATTGAATGATTTAGACACAAATGTCCTACCCACACTATGGCTCAAACACATTTCACATTTCTTTGCTTTTGTGTGCAGTGAAGGTCGAATAAATACTGCTCTGAAAGTTAGTCTTGATATGGGCAAGTAACCATTTGCCTCAGCTTAAGATGTCCTCGCAAATGGGTAAAGAAGTCTGCTTCTGAGCAGGGCTCCACAAAGTTGCACAACTGACGGTCAAATGCAGTTTCTCCACTTTTGCCTGCATCTTTTTGAGAGTGCCATGTCGATAGGTGTACTTTGAGTGCATTAAAAGATTTAAATGTGCAGAGGCAGTCCTTATGAAGACATGGGAGTAGGGATGTCCGAGTGTGGTATCCATGTTTTAAGCGGTAATGCTTAAGCAAGTAGGCTCTTTTCAGCAGAAAATGTGCAGTACTTGCAAGTCCACTGCATTAGAGAATACTGCTTTGGTTGACCTGAAAAGACATGATAATTTCAGCATTGAGAACTTGTTAGAAAAAAAAAAAGTTAAATTTTTTCTTAACAGTCACAAATTAAAATGTCCAATTATTTTTAATCACAAATTAAAATCTGCAATAAATTATTTTAATATTCACAAACTAAAATGTTTAACAATGAGTTATTTTTAAATTAACGTAATTGATTATTTTTGAACATTCAAATTGAGATGTACAATTAATTTCTTAATCCATCTGTAAAAACATTAATGCATGTTTGTTATCCCAACCCATGAAACAAATACAAATATTAAATGATTCATTGATCAGTGTATGAAACATACCTGTAATTGCTGAGACTGAGGTATGTGTGGACTTTTGACCATTTGCTTCAGCCTGATTGGGGGATGGTGAAAAAGAACACAAAATTAAGGCAACAATTTCAAAATATAGGCACATAAATGACCAACCTTAAACACACCAGGTTGTTATGGCGTCGAGTGTGATCTCTGCACTCTTTCTATCTGTATTCCTATATTAGGTTAGACCAAAGTTAAAGTGGTGAAATAACAGGGGGAAATGTGATCTAGTCCTCTGATTTTTGCGATTAATGCATTTTAAAACAATTTCAAATTATCAGTGCAGTTTGATCAAACATGGAGGGGGAGCACTGCACATGAAGAAAAGCAAATGGAAGGGCAGATGACAAACACTCTAAAGCAGGGGTCCCCAAACCTTTTCCTGTGAAGGCCACATGACTTTTCCCTTCTCTGATGAGGGGCCGGGTCAGTTTGTAACAGAAAAAGTGTGACGATTGCAGCAGTGCCTAAATGTAAAAAAATTATTGTTTTTCAGAAAGCCATAATTAAATAACCCTTTCTGAATTCTTCTTGGAACAAAATAAAATAAAAATAATTATAACATAATATAATATCATACAATAATGAATAATAATAACACAATTAATTAAATAGATAATAACCAAATAACCCTGTCTGGGTTCTTCACAGAAAAAAGCCAGGAAATAATAACACTATTGGGGGGGGGGGGGGGGGGGGGGGTTCAGGGGGCCGGACCAATTGTGGAGGCGGGCCGTATCCGGCCGGCCCGCGGGCCGTAGTTTGGGGACCCCTGCTCCAACGCAAGAACCGATTACGTTGGCGCACATAAGGTCTGACTGTGCATTTAGCTCTTACCTGAGCCGAAATAGACAGGCTGAAGCTGACTTAATTCTAGCACTAACTCTGTAAATAAATCACTTTATCGACATTTCTAACATTTTTACGTGAGAAAGTAGCCGTTTAGATCCACAACGTGCAAATTCGGCGCTACTCAAGCTAGCCGTAGTGATTAAGGCACTTCCTGTTAGTTTCACAAAATAAAACACCCGCTAACGATAGAATTAGTGTTTTTATTTTTAAAACAGGAAGCGAACCTCCCCTCGGTCTAGCTAACTTAAAACCGCTCGGTAACTGTTTTAAATCGGTTTTAAAAACCTCTCCCATCGCCTAAAAACATTACGAGCCCCGTCTGTCAAGAATTCAAAACGCCGGCCGGCATAAAATGGGAGTCTACCATAAACTGTAGTCTACATTTGTTTCTGAAAATGATGAGGTTCCTGTCACGGTCATATAGCATGCTTGCTAGCGGTGATATTTGATGTAATTGACACTTCTCCTCCCTGGCAGCACACAGGCTACTACACTACAACAAGACAAATCGACGGTTTACAAAAGAGTAAAATATGTACTTACCAAATCAGTGTACTGAGGACAAGTAAACCCACAATGGCGAAAATAACTGAGAAAGGTGTTGGAAAGAGCGCGAAAGTGGGCAGGGCAGATCTGCGCATGTCTGATAGAACGCCCAAAGGACACTGGGTACAAGAAATTATTTTTTCTAATTTGACTTAACTGGGATATATCAAGTTAAGCAAGTTCTCCAACCCCAAATTACTACTTACTTATTTAAAAGTAGTGTTCACAACAGGTTGATGAAAATTGAGTTTAGATCACTTATCACATTTAATTAATTTGAATGTTAGCATTTACAGTGTACTTTATATTAGGAGTGAGAACCTCTTGCTACCTCACGATACGATACGATTCGCGATAAAGCTCACCATAACAATGATTTGACGATATGGCGATACAACGATTATCGATAGATTGGTCAGGAAATCATTCTAAGATATTCTATAGACCCTACCCACGTGACGTCACAACTCCTTCCTCCTGACTGGTGCCGCCCAATTGTCCGTCAACACATCATGTTTCCCTGTTACGGCTACGTACATTCCTCCTATTTACGACGTGTTTTTCTGCTCGTTAACATTAATAATCAAAATGGTGAAGGCGTGTGTGGCGGTCGGTTGCAATAACAGAGAAGATAGACGGAGAAGACGGAGAGACTTGAAGTTCTACCGGATTCCGAGAGACCCGGAGAGAAGAGAGCGAGATGGGCTGCTGCAATTCGACGAGAAGACTGGGCTCCAAACGATTACCACAGATTATGTAGTAGTCGTTTTATATCTGGTAAGATGCATTTAATATATATTTAGAGGGTTTTGGGCTGACAACCACAATTAAGATCATTGCTAGGCTAATCGCCGACAACATACACGTATGTATGTAGTGAGAGTGCTATCGCTAAACCATATAAACATTAAAAGCCCTAACTCCATTGACAAACGACATGAAATACATTAGACTTGACAGTGGATGTTAGCAATAACAAAAGATTTTGAATTGAAAATTTCGTAACTCACCTTTCCAAGCACAAGATAGATTCCTGCCGAATTTTCGTGGACGAGGACCTGTTTCACCCAACCAGCAACGAAGTATTTATAAGCCTCCAAGCTCTTTTTCAAACTTTCGTGAGAATAGGCTGATTTTGTGTGGACAAGATAGTTGTACAGTTCAGGGTAGCTAGCAGATGTCAGGCAAATACGGCGGAGACAGCGGGTCGAAAAACATCGATTTAGGCATCAAATATGGATCTGGCGAATGGATAAACTGAAGCTTTTCCACATAACGCCTTTTATGCAACGCATCAAGTGAGTTTACGGCATCCAAAAGCACCGGGTCTTCCATGAAATGCATTATAAATTGCTCGATCAATTGAGACCATTGATAATACAGACACAAAATGACGGACAAGTGGGCGGAACCATACAGCGAGCACGTGATTTTGTGACGTCGGTGGGTAGGGTCTATAAACAACTAATAAACAGAAAAACAAGCTTCTGCTGTGAATTGGAAGGAGTTCATCACTAGTAGACGTCCAATCCATTTGAGCGTCTATGGCCGTCATTGGCAGCCAATGCCAGGCAATGAGGTAATTTTGGGACATTTAAGGTCAAAAACCTGTTGATTTTCAGTTACTTCCTGTTGATTTTCGGGTATTTTATGGGTCACTTCCTTTTGAGTTGCAGAACAGGAAGTGACCTGGGAATCACCCGAATGAATAGGCAGTGACTCAAACTCAACAGGAAATGGTCTGAAAATGAACAGCAAGTGACCTGTAAATGCCCCGAAAATCGGACAGAATGACTGCGAATGCTCTGGTTTCGAATTAGTGCTGCAACGATTAATCGATCAACTTAATCGATTAAAAAGTGGCGTTGTAATGGTTTGATTTGAAAGTGTTTTCATTAATTTGGTGGATACACGGCCCTCGAGTCTACCTCATTTCATATGGTTGAATCCATCTGCTCCCTGTTAAGACCTGTTAAGAAGTGTTTTTGTTTGAGCTAACGATTCTTTTGAATGCATTCGTAATTTAATTTCAAGGTATATTTAGCCATTTTTTGTGGGAATATGTGTCTGAGTCATATGTGAAGAGCATTGTAAAAAGCATTAGCATTTTATAGCATTTAAGCTAGCAGACTTTTGATAGGTAAGTTAGCCAATTGTTCTTTTGTTGTACATAGATCCTCTTTTTATATATATATGTGTTAGGGGTGTCAAACGATAAAATTTTTTAATCGAGTTAATTACAGCTTAAAAATTAATTAATCATAATTAATCGCAATTAATCGCGATTCAAACCATCTCTAAAGTATGCCATATTTTTCTGTAAATTATTGTTGGAATGGAAAGATAAGACACAAGACGGATATATACATACAACATACTGTACATAAATGCTGTATTTGTTCATTATAACAATAAATCCCCAAATGGCATTATTAACATTCTTTCTGTTTAAGTGATCCATGGATAGTAAGACTTGTAGTTCATAAAAGATAAATGTTATAGTTACAAGTTATAATTTTATATTAAAACCCCTCTTCATATTGTTGTTTTAATAAAATTTGTACAATTTTCAATCAAAAGTAGAGTTAATATTATGATAATAAGAATTAAAAATAACAATAATAAGAATTGAGTGACCAAACTCTGAGTAATGCCAGTTCACTTTGCATTGTTGTTTAGCTGTGTGAGAATAGGGCCTCATTACTACAGACTGATGTGCTTTTCTTTTTGTGAACTTTTTTTTTTTTTTTTTTTTTTTTTTTTTTGAGAGATAGCAATGTTATTTTTGTTGTGCTGTCACTAAATGATACTTCTGTTTGTTGTGAAGGAGTTGCAGAAGCGTATGCCAATAAACGGCGCAGCCCAAAAAACACCTGTGTCCACTCGCCTTTATAAAAGATATATCTCTGTGCATATCTTACCCAAAATACAACAAGAGACACACGATTGCCACTAAAAGAAAGCAAACTTACCGAAATATGTGTGGAGCATAGTGCAACAGCATAAACGTCTCACAACTACTAATTCTCCCACTATTCGAAGGAACAACATTAGTATGGAACGGCGCTGCGCTGCCCCCAAGCGGCCGGTGGCATTCTCTTCACTCTTAATGTCCATAACGGCCTCATTGAAATCTGTTTGAGGCAATGTGAGAGCGACTCATTCAGTGCACGCGTTAATTGCCGTCAAATATTTTAACGTGATTAATTTTAAAAAATTAATTACCGCCCGTTAACGCGATAATTTTTACAGCCCTAATATATATATATATATATATATATATACCGTGTGGGGCTCAGCTCAGGTATTTAAATTTTTTTATGTTTCTTATCCAATTACTCGATTATTTGAACTAAATAGTTCATCGATTAATCGAATACTAAAATAATCGATAGCTGCAGCCCTATTTCGAATGAACGAACGTTCCCAATCTAAATGGATTGGGTGTCGAGCACCGTCAATGGCAGCCTCAGAGATACCTAAGACACTATTACGGTGGAAGATTTTGGTAGCAACTTTTAAATTTTTTTTTTTTTTAAACATTGCCACCTTTTTAAAACGATATCTCAATTCTTGGCAGGAGCATATCGATAACTTTTTGGGATACAAAGTATATTTTGTCACACCCCTACTTTATATACTATATAAATTACTACTTTACTTTAGACAGAGATGGACAAGGTTCACTCAGTCCGGATGGGAGTCGGGAATGGGCTTCGTCCGGACGTCTGGCAAGAATTTCATAGACGCTATGGAGACATAAAAATGTGTGAGGTGTACGGCTCCACGGAGGGAAACCTGTGTTTCATGAATCACATTGGCAAGATTGGAACAGTGGGGCGTTCCAACCTCATCTACAGGGTAAGTTCCTTCCTATTCCGATGTCTATTGTAGTAATTGTTATATTTTTTTGTGGACCTACCCTTATCTCAGTGGCGGAACAAATGTGAAATGTGAGCCCGGGTTCGATGACATTCAGCAGTTCAGTGCTTTATTGTTGAAATTGGAGCAGATGATGTTAGTGAGTCTGTGTCGGTGAGTCGAGTAGGTGTCCTGTGTCAGCCGCTCGTGTCTAGTCTCTCCGCGTGCAGAGGCGTCGCTTCCCATTAGGCAAACCAGGCAATTGCCCAGGGCCCCCAGCCAGTAGGGGCCCCCAGACGGCCAACAGATTTAGCAAACGCAGCTTTAATGTACTGTTGCAGCGACAAGTGTAGGGAGTGTTTCAATATAATGGAATCATTTGGCAGATTAATTTACGATTCTGTTTTCAATCCCAATCAGCACTAACCATGTCACGTAGATTATACATGCCTAAGAAAGTCCAATCTGCTATTAAAACCACATGTTTTTTAAAGAATGACTCACGAAGTACTCTCTGGGAAGTCCAAGTCCTTGCCGAGTTGTTTTACGTTGATTTTCACAGGCCACCTCATTATTCATGTGACTACTTAAAGAGATGGTGATTTTTCCAAAGAAGCCTATTAATGGGTCTATTGTATTCCTCGTCGAATACTCTATAAGAAAAATATAACATATGTGCATCTAAAATAATCCTAAACAATTTTATTAGCAAATTTAATACTCATTTCAGTTGGTAGTCCACCAATCAGTGGTTTTTACAGAATAATTTGAATTAGGGTGGTCATAAGGCCAATCTGACTACTGATTTCACACAAACGTATATACCTCCGCATCCGATGGTGGTATTTTTGTGTTGCTACTCTTTTTTTCTATTGCTCCAAGTCCAACTGTCCCCCTTACTTGCACACACTCGAAGGGCCCCATGTTGCTTGTTGCCTGGGGCCCCCGGGGACCCTTGCTACGCCTTTGTCCGCATGTCAAAAAGTTTGGAACCCAACATTTCCCATATTAGTTCCGTGGGTGAATTATGTTAAGAGGATGTAGTGGTCACTACAAAGCCCCCCTCAGAATTCACCCACATAGGACGCCAGGCGTAACCCGACTGAGTGGAACAATCTGACTGATGCCCGGGGCGCCAGGTGGAAGACGACTGGACGGGACGATTAGGAGAATGTCCAGGATGCCAGGCGATTGAGCACAGAGCAGGACGAATGGGTGAACAGCCTGGACAAGGATGAGAAGCGCGCCGTGCAGTGCTACGCAGTCGAGTCCGGAGACAAAGGCGACAGGTGCGGCGGTCAGGGTTGCCCAGTCTTGGACGAGGACTAGTAGAACAAACCAAGCCCACCGGGCGTAGCAGGAACGAGGGAAGTGCAGAAACTGGAGTCGAAGCGAAGTCCTTGACGTCTGGCAGCGGTGAAACAGGACAGATGGCGGTGGCAGCATTTGCGGGCGCTGGCAGAGGAGCAATCCTGGAGACTTCAGGATGCGCTGGCACTGGAGCGAGGTTAGCGGCGGTAGCATCCAGCGACGCTTGCATAGAAGCGATGTCAGCAGAGCCCAGAGGCACAGGATTGACATCGTCCGCCTCAAGACAGGATGTGGCGACGTCTGGGCCAAGACCGGGCACAAGAGCTGAAGCGGAGTCGTCTGGCAGACCAGGAACGGATGCGGCAGCGGCGTTGAGAAGGCCAGGAACAGATGCGATGGCGTCATCGAGAAGCGCTGGAGCTGAAGCAAGCAGGAAAGGCGTTTGAGGTGAACCGGGAACGTTGGCGTCGGGAAGTGCCAGAGCGGGAGCAAACTATGGCGTCGCGGGCGCTGGGTTGGGAGTAAGACTCCGAGGAACCAAGGCGGAAGTGCCGCCGTCATCGGCGGGAACCACGGGCAGTGGGACTTGCGTGACGGGCACCTCGGGTGTCTTTAATGTCGGTAATGCGCAAGACTGTTCAAAGAGCCTGAGAAGGTGCGCCTCGAGCCCTGCATATTTGTCGTTCTTCAGCAGAAAGACAACAAAACGCTGAGCTCTGACGGCTGAACACACAGTATGAGCTCAACTCACAGAGCGACGAGACTCGCCAACATAATCCGCCACAGTGGGGACCCTGTTTGTTCCTGGCTTTTCCTGACGGCATGCCGTCCATTCCTGGCCTTCGCAACAGTGTCCCGTCCGTTCCTGGCCTCCTCTCCGACGCAGCGTCTGCTCTTGGTCTTCCTGATGATATCAATTCCGTGCCTGCGTCTCCGGCCACTACTGATGTCGCTCCAGCGCCTGCACATCCGGAAGTCTCCGAGGTCAGTCCTCTGCGAGCGCCTGAGAACGCCGCCACCAGTGTCTCTCCTTTTCCGCTGCTTCTAGACGACTAAGACGTCGCTTCGACTCCTGTTTCGGCACTTCCCTCGCTCCTGCATCGACCGGTCGACTTGGTTCGTCCCGCCAGTCGCCCTCGTCTCCAGTCTCGACTGGGTGGCACTGCACCTCGCGCTTCTCGACCTCGTCCCCAGCCACGGCTGGGCAAGGCGTGTCGCCTCGGTGTTCGCCTGTTTCTCCGACCACGCCTTGGTGGTGCTTTTCGACACGCTCCTCGCGTCCTCCCGATCGTCCTCGGGATCGTCCTGCTTGGTCGTCGAATGCCTGGCATCCTAGGCGTCCTCCTGGTCGTCCAATGCCTTGCATCCTAGACATCCTCCTGGTCGTCCCACCCCTGGCATGCTGGATATCCTCCTGGTTGTCCCATTCGGTCATCATCCACCGGCGCCCCTGGCATCCTACTGCTTCGTTCCGTTGGAACGGTGTTTTCCAAAATTTCCGGGTTCGCAGTGGGTCAGCAACAGGCACACTTTTGCGAAATACGCAATGTTTATTGATTAGAAAATGCAGAATAAATGAGATTTATTGATTAGAATCCCACAAGAGCAAGCAAACAAACATCAAAACCAGCATAACAAGTGGTAACGTTGACGCTAGATCTAGCTTGTCAATCCCAGAATCCCCGCGCTACCGTTACAGCACAACAAGATGTTCCATAGCAATGAAAATCGCTTACTGTGACAAATGAGTGGGGAGCCAACGCTCCGGTAAAGCGGCGAAGGAACAAAGGCGAGCGAGCCGTACGTGATCCTCCAGCGGACTTTACGGGTCGCCCGGAAATGTTCGGTTCTTGTAGGAACGCGCCCCGTAGGGGCGGGGACGGCCAACCCTCGCCCCCAGGCGGAACGTGCCTTGCCCAATGACAAATATTAAAGCTACTTTTGGTTCAGCCCCTTGAAAAAGGGCTTCTCACATGGTCAACAAGTTGTGCCGTCCTGGTAATAGATGTTCTGTCCCTGCGGTAAATATTATGGGTGCAAAACAAGTTATCTCATGAGATTCCCTCCTAACTATGGAACCCAACGTGAAAAACAATAGAAGTTGTTACAATCTAGGCCACAGAGGCAATCGTACATCACAAAGGCATTATGTGCTAATGTTAAGGCATCACATAATATTTTCCCCCATCATTCCGCCCTTTGACCCAGATTGAATTTATCATAAGGCATAATGTGCTAATTCACTTCGGATCATATAATATTTCCCCATCAGTCGGGTTGCACCTGGTGTCCTGTGTGTTTGAATTCTTGGGGGGGGTGTAGGTGACCATACATTCTACATAATTCACCTATTGAACTAATGTGGGACATGTTGGGTTCCGGTGGGTCGCACGTGTTTCTGGCAGAGGGACTAGAGTTACAGGAGACACGAGCGGCCGAACACACGACATGAGCTGAACTCCCCGAGCGACAAGACTCACCAACATCATCCGCTACACAATTTAAAACTAAAAATGTCAAGACAAAAATTGCACAGTTCCTGACAATTGTTGTTTTAATGGATGTGACTGTTTAATGAAATACTATTCTGTTTCGTGAAGCTCCTGTTCAAGTATGATCTGGTCAAATATGACAAGATCAAAGATGAGCCAGTGAAAGATCAGTATGGTTTCTGTCAGCGGGTGAAAAAGGGTAAGATTAGATGCGATTTGAATTCAAAGGGTGGTTTTCAGCTAATATGCCATTTTCTACCAATGTATTCTTTGTTGTCATGTTATTTGTCAGGTGAAACAGGGCTTTTACTTTCCAAAGTAAGTGCCCTGACCCCTTTCTTTGGGTACGCTGGAAACAAGCAACTGACTGAAAAGAAGCTGATAAGGAATGTATTTGTCAAGGGTGATACCTACGTCAACACAGGTGACCTCATGATTGAAGACCACGAAGGCTTCATCGCTTTCAAAGACAGAGTAGGGGACACCTTCAGGTACAGTTTTGTATGTTTTGATTAATAGTCAAATGAAACTTTTTGATCTTCTACAACTATTTTTGCTTCTTTAATATTCCGGATTCAGATGGAAAGGTGAAAATGTAGCAACAACCGAGGTGGCAGAAACCCTTGGGTCTGTTGATTTTATCCAAGAAGTCAATGTGTATGGGGTGGAAATACCAGGTATGTTCATATATGAAGCAAAGTACTACATCACAAAATTGAATCAACTTAAATTTTTCAATGATTTATTGATTCTTAAAAATGCGCAAACACCGCTTGCTTAATGTTTTTCTTTTTGATAGGGCACGAGGGAAGAGCTGGAATGGCTTCTATGATTGTAAGACCAGGCTTCGTGTTTGACGGCAATACATTTTTTAAACACGTGGTGATGGAACTACCCACATATGCGCGACCTCTCTTCTTGAGGCTTCAGGTGAGGAGGAGAGTAATGCTTAAATTAGGGCTGTCAAACGATTAAAATTTTTAATCAAGTTAATCACAGCTTAAAAATTAATTAATCGTAATTAATCGCAATTAATCGCAATTCAAACCATCTCTTAAATATGCCATATTGTTCTGTAAATTATTGTTGGAATGGAAAAATAAGACAAGATGGATGTATACATTCAACATACTGTACATAAGTACTGTATTTGTTAATTATGATAAATCCACAAGACGGCATTAACATTCTTTCTGTGAAAGGGATCCACGGATAGAAAGACTTGTAATTCTTAAAAGATAAATGTGAGTACAAGTTATAGTAATTTTGATAGTTTGTATATTGTGAGGCACGGTGGCTGAGTGGTTAGCACATCTGCCTCACAGTTCTGAGATCAAGGGTTCAATCCCGGGCTTCGGCCTTCCTGTGTGGAGTTTGCATGTTCTCCCCGTGCCTGCGTGGGTTTCCTCCGGGAACTCCGGTTTCCTCCCACATCCCAAAAACATGCATGGTAGGCTGATTGAATACTCTAAATTGTCCGTAGGTATGAGTGTGTGCGCGAATGGTTGTATGTCTCCTTGTGCCCTGCGATTGGCTGGCAACCAGTTCAGGGTGTCCCCTGCCTACTGCCCGTTGTTAGCTGGGATAGGCTCCAGCACCTCCGCGACCCTCGTGAGGAATAAGCGGCATGGAAAATGAATGAATGAATGAATGTATATTGTGACTAAATATTGCCATCTAGTGTATTTGTTGAGCTAAACTTAATGTTTGAATAGAGTATTATTTTGCATAGCTATTTTGATTGGGAATGCCAGATCTCTTTGCATTGAGCGCTTTTCTTTTTGTGAAAATTATTTTTGAGAGCTAGGAATATTATTTTTGTTGTGCTTTCACTAAATGATACTGTAGTGACTTAAATGTTCTTAATTGCCCAAATGCATGATGGGAATTTGAGCAACCATGAGTCACAGTGGTTGCTGCAAATGGTATATCTTCTCTGCGTTGAGTACAATACATGGTGTTAAGAAAAAGAGCATCTCCAGTTATTCTTCCCCATGTCGCTTGTCACAATAGTTATAACTAGAGATGTCCCGATTGATCGGGATGACGTCATTTTCAAAGTATCGGAATCCGCAAAAAAATATATTTTTAATTAAATCGTTTTCAAATTGTATTTAACGTTACAGACATAATATGTTACACTCATCCAGAGTCTTTAGTTTAGGCTTAAGGTAGGGTTAATTAATTTTTTAAAAAATGTATCACATTAAAATATTTTATGCAATCAATGCATGTGTTGCACGACCCACTCACACATTGTCGCGCTTAATCTGTAATGGCGTCATTTTACCTATATAGAGAGCTAAAAGGCAGCTTAAAATGAGTAGTGAATTTTGGCAGCCTTCTGAGCCTTTTTTTAATTGGTTAAAGCCTTACAATCCCTCTCCCTACGATCAGAAATATCGTGGGAAGCAATGTGGGTAAGCAAGGTAGTAATTGATCTTTTTCTTAACACCCTATGTTATTTCCCACCGCAGAGAAGGTATATCAATTGGTAGCTCTACGCACAGTCATGGTTTCACTTCTCATCATGCATTTGGGCATGACTACAGTATCATTTACTGAAAGCTCAACAAATACACTAGATGGCAATATTTAGTCACAATATACAAAGACACATTTATCCTTTAAGAATTACAAGTCTTACAGAAAGGATGTTAATAATGTAAATGCCATCTTAAGGATTTATTGTCATAATAAACAAATACAGTACTTATGTAATGTATGTTGAATGTATATATTCATCTGAGTTTTATTCATTTTTTTTCTTAATGCATTGCCAAAATGTATATGATCGGGAAAAATTATCGGGAATGATTGGAATTGAATCGGGAGCAAAACAAAAGCAATCGGATCGGGAAATATCGGGATCGGCAGATACTCAAACTAAAACGATTGGATCGGGGGGCAAAAAAACATGATCGGAACAACCCTAGTTGGGGGTGCTGCTGGCTCCGGTGGCCCAAGCCCTTGTTCGTTGGGGCAAAGGCATCTGGTTGGGGGCCCCCTACTGGTTGGGGGCCTAAGGTGATCGCCTACTTCGCCTGAATAGTAGATCTGCCTATGCCCACAATACAGATAACCTTTTCAGGAAAGAAAAAAATGCAGACTTCGATGTCTGCAAATGACTCCTCGTTCCCTGTTATGTCAAGGCACGTAGGACAACTCCTTTCAACCTCTCTATGATGAACTGTGGCATATGGCCAGCTCATTTAGCCAGTGCATTATTCCACCCAGGAGCAGAACTGAGTGCATCAGGCGCTCCTTTGTGCCCACCACCATCGGACTGCACAACTGCAACGTGGGTCACAACAAGTCACGAACACCCCCATAGATTTACAGTATAAGTGCGGCAGCTAATTTAAGACCACACACAGCAAAAGAAAAGCAATTCTGCATAGTCTGCTATTGGGAATAAATATCAAATCTGAATGAACTGTGTTGTAGTGCATTTGGAACCAACCAACTCTTTCAGGAGGTCTCGGACTGGATTATTTGTTTCACTCTAGAGTTCATTTTCTGTCTGTACTGAAGAGTGCTGGTGTAAAAGCAGCCTTTCATTTCACCCTTCCCTGTGTAAAATGTCAAGATATTGACAGGCTTAATGACAGTTTAATGATACAGACAGCTGACCTTTGTGCTGCCAGTGGGAAATCTCGCACTCTCTCATTCCTCTGCCTCCCAAGAATCGGATGGGTGCTGTAGAAAATGTATTTCTACTAACGTTTCAAGGGTGCAATACAACAATTTCGACCAAACCTCATTTTGACAAACTCAGCTTAAACTGACCACGTAAATAGTTTAAATTTGCAGGGCCAACAGAACAAAATCATCGACTTCCCGATCAGTTGACGAGACAGCTCCTAAAGCCATTGCGCCACGGCTTCCCGTAGGGGGCCGGGCCAGGCAGAGCGTCGTGAAAGCTTTCACTGCGATAATCTCAAACACGCTGCGTTCTAACGCCGGATTTCGGTGGAAACAGGACAAATGTTGTAGTGCACACAAGCAGGCAGGAGTGTCTCAGGAGTGATATGGTCGAGGATTCAAAGTAATTATTATATAAAATACCGCCATGCATGCACTTTGAAACATTGTGGAAAAAAAGGAAATGAATGGAAAAAATTAGCGTAACTTTAGCTTGAAATATTTACATAAAATGAATGATAACTGCCCTTTTGCTTTTAACCAAGAATCTAGACTGTTTTACGTTTATATTAGGGCTGTCAAATGATTAAAAAAATTTAATCGAGTTAATTACAGCTTAAAAATTAATTAATTGTAATTAATCGCAATTCAAACCATCTATAAAATACGCCATATTTTTCTGTAAATTATTGTTGGAATGGAAAGATAAGACACAAGATGCATATATACATTCAACATACGTTACATAAGGACTGTATTTGTTTATTATAGCAATAAATCAACAAGATGGCATTAACATTATTAACATTCTGTTAAAGCAACCCATGGATAGAAAGACGTAGTTCTTAAAAGAAAAATGTTGGTACAAGTTATAGAAATTTTATATTAAAACCCCTCTTAATGTTTTCGTTTTAATAAAATTTGTAAAATTTTCAATCAAAAAATAAACTAGTAGCCCGCCATTGTTGATGTCAATAATTACTTACACAATGCTCATGGGTGCTGAAGCCTATAAAATCAGTAGTACCCAAGCGCCAGCAGAGGGCAGCAAAACTCCATAAAACACAACAAGTGAGTGCTGTATTGTCATTTAAATCTGTCTGTCTAATTGCGTCAAATATTTTAACGTGATTAATTTTAAAAATTTATTAACGCCCGTTAACGCGATAATTTTGACAGCCCTAATACCAATATTTTTTATTTCTATTTGAAAAATGTTTCAGTAAAATGTTACACATTCTTGTGCATTTGCCACTTATTGCCACAATTAATATTGAAGCATTGGGCCTCTTTTGACCTCGTTGTGAGTTTTCAGGTTGTGACTTCTGATTAAACAAACTCGATGTCAATCAAAACGTTTGTTCTTCTTTTCCCCCAAATTAGAATCGATAAGAGAATCGATAAAGAATCGAATCGTTAAGCAATAAAAATCCTATCAATTCCCATCCCTACTTTCTACTATACTCTGCCATCTTGGTCACATTGTGTTGTCTCCTCTTCATTTTAAGTTTACAAGCCACACTAATTGTTGTTTTGTTTGTTTCCTCAGCTCGTGATGGAAATGACAAGCACCTTTAAACAGCAGAAGTTCCAGCTAGTTCAGAGTGGATTTAATCCCTCAACAATATCGGATCCTCTTTACGTCTTGGATTATCAAGAGAACAGCTATATCCCTTTGACAAAAAGTGTCTACCAGAGTATCATTTGCGGGGAACGCAAGCTCTAGGACTGTGAGTACTAGTGAGTATAATGGCAGAAATCAGAGCACATTGCGTTTTGCAGTTCTCCATATTTCAGTACAGATTGAAAATCCGGGATCCGTTTGACGACATTACAGGGAGAATAAAAACTATTCAATTCGGATAACCAAGTGCTAAAGATCTTTAAATAATATGTAAGTCACAAAAATAATAAAAACTTAAATCAGTACACAGAGTATCGATATGTCCTTCTACCAAAGTGATTTTGATCATGACCTATTTTGTCTGGCCACAGATTGGCTGTAAAGTAAAGAACTCTTGAGATTATTTAACATAATGAACATAACCCTCTGCTTGATCTGAGCTTGGTGCAGATGGAACTGGGTGTTTTTCCGATTATGAGTGGATCCGATCCAGTCGGCTTGGTCACGAAGACCAAGCAGTCCAGCTCAGTGTCCATCACAGCTTGTCTAGTAGCACTGTACAGCACAAGAAAAGAATTTCGGTAACGGAGCTTGTAGCCCTTTACAGGAGGGCAAATAAGTATTTAGTCAACCACTAATTGTGCAAGTTCTCCCACTTGAAAATATTAGAGAGGCCTGTAATTGTCAACATGGGTAAACCTCAACCATGAGAGACAGAATCTGGAAAAAAAAAAAAAAAAAAAAAAACACATTGTTTGATTTTTAAAGAATTTATTTGCAAATCATGGTGGAAAATAAGTACTTGGTCAATACCAAAAGTTCATCTCAATACTTTGTTATAGAGATGCCGATCGATCGGGTCTGATCACGTCATTTTCAAAGTATCGGAATCGGCAAAAAAATATCGGACATGCCTTTTTTTAATATATATATATTTTTTATTAAATCGTTTTCTAATTGTATTTAACGTTACAGAGTTAATATGTTACACTCATCCAGAGTCTTTAGTTTAGGCTTAAGATAGGGTTATCAAATTTATCCCGATAATGGCGGTAATTAATTTTGTCAAAAATGTATCAGGTTAAAATATTTAATATCGGGATCGGCAGATACTCAAACTAAAATGATCGGGATCAGATCGGGAGCAAAAAAACATGATCGGAACAACCCTTCTTTGTCATGTACCCTTTGTTGGCAATGACGGAGGCCAAACGTTTTCTGTAACTCTTCACAAGCTTTTCACACACTGTTGCTGGTATTTTGGCCCATTCCTCCATGCAGATCTCCTCTTGAGCAGTGATGTTTTGGGGCTATCGTTGGGCAACACGGACTTTCAACTCCCTCCACAGATTTTCTATGGGGTTGAGATCTGGAGACTGGCTAGGCCACTCCAGGGCCTTGGAATGCTTCTTACGAAGCCACTTCTTTGTTGCCCTGGCTGTGTGTTTGGGATCATTGTCATGCTGAAAGGCCCAGCCACATCTCATCTTTAATGCCCTTGCTGCTGGAAGGAGATTTTCACTCAAAATCTCTCGATACATAGCCCCATTCATTCTTTCCTTTACACAGATCAGTCGTCCTGGTCCCTTTGCAGAAAAACAGCCCCAAAGCATGATGTTTCCAACCCCATGCTTCACAGTGGGGATGGTGTTCTTCAGATGCAATTCAGTATTCTTTCTCCTCCAAACACGAGAACCTGTGTTTCTACCCAAAAATTCTATTTTGGTTTCATCTGACCAAAACACATTCTCCCAGTCCTCTTCTGGATCATCCAAATGCTCTCTAGCGAACCGCAGACGGACCTGGACGTGTACTTTCTTCAGCAGGGGGACACGTCTGGCAGTGCAGGATTTGAGTCCCTGGCGGCACATTGTGTTACTGATAGTAGCCTTTGTTACTGTGGTCCCAGCTCTCTGTAGGACATTCACTAGGTCCCCCCCGTGTGGTTCTGGGATTTTTGCTCACCGTTGTTGTTATCATTTTGACGCCACGGGGTGAGATCTTGCATGGAGCCCCAGATCGAGGGAGATTATCAGTGGTCTTGTATGTCTTACATTTTCTAATAATTCCTCCCACAGTTGATTTCTTTACACCAAGCGTTTTACCCTTTGCAGATTCAGTCTTCCCAGCCTGGTGCAGGTCTACAATTTTGTCTCTGGTGCCCTTAGACAGCTCTTTGGTCTTGGCCATAGTGGAGTTTGGAGTGTGACTGACCGGGGTTGTGGACAGGTGTCTTTTATACCGATAATGAGTTTAAACAGCTGCCATTAATACAGGTAATGAGTTAGACTTCGTTAGAAGAAGCTAGACCTCTTTGACAGCCAGAAATCTTGCTTATTTGTTTGTGACCAAATACTTATTTTCCACTCTAATTTGGAAATAAATTCTTTAAAAATCAAACAATGTGATTTTCTGTTTTTTTCCACATTCTGTCTCTCATGGTTGAGGTTTACCCATGTTGACAATTACAGGCCTCTCTAATCTTTTCAAGTAGGAGAACTTGCACAATTGGTGGTTGACTAAATACTTATTTGCCCCACTGTATTTCTCCAAAAGTTGGAAGTAGTAGTAGTTAAAGTAGTTTAACCTGCATCATTCTTCTAGTCCTCCTCAGGAGGTAGATCACTTTTTTGCTTGACATGTCAGTGCCACAAGTATCAAGTACCGGTACTCATGGGTTAAAGTTTTCCGTCGTAGTGAGGGAAATCCGTCAGCAGGGGGTGCTGGTGGATACTAATGCATGAGAGAAACCTTAACTGAATAAAGCACCTCGAATAACAATTTTATCCCCTAAACACTGAAAAAGATTTCGTCAATTTTTTTTCTCCCCACTTTAATCCAAGAGTACTGTGGTTGCCTCTTAGGAACGTGGACAAGAAACAATTTCTTTTGCTGAGTTGAAACTTTCCCAAAATGCAGAATTAGCAGGACAAGCCTTGAGAATTCTTGGAGACACCTTGACTAAATGTTTGTTGAAGGTGACGGAGAAAGTGGCACTCTCTACACTAAGGGTCCACTTCCTGAATGAGCGAGTGGTTTATGATTGCCTTTTTATTCTTGGTTTATTCTGAGGTTGGAGAAAAACCAGGATGTGGGCTGAGTTCTCCAGTTGTTTATAGTTAATGTGTAATGGTGGTGAGCCTGCGCTGTGTCAGAGCATCACCAAGGATAGAATACAGTATTTGGTGATCTCCATTTGTTCCACACTTCAGTTCGAGAATAGACTTAAATTGTTTTAGAACCAACTGATAACTTGTTTGATTTATGTTTTTTTTTTTTTTAACAATTACATTTAGTGCATTAAAAAGTGGAAGGAAAGTTTCATGCATTTTTGTAATTCATACCTAAACTCAATTAGAAATTATGATTAGCCATAGTTAATAATACACCATGGTCACCTTTGTCCAATATTTACATATGATTGTTGATTTTAAACATTATATACAATGAGGAAAATAAGTATTTGAACACCCTGCGATTTTGAAAGTTCTCCCACTTGGAAATGATGGGCGGGTTTAAGATTTTCATGTTCGGTGCTTGTCCACTATGTGAGACAATCTAAAGAAAAAAATTCTAGAAATCATGATGATTTTTTAAAAACAATTTATTTGTATTATCCTTCTGCAAATACCGTACTGGCCCGAATATAAGACGGTCCTGATTATAAGACGACCCCCTGTTTTTAAAGACTCAACTTTGAAAAATTATTTTTTTATACAGATAAATAATTACAGTACATCTGAAACAAATGATTATAACAATATATTTGAGAGACAAAGTATGGGTAACATTTTACAATAACTATCTGTTTAATAGATCATTAGTAAACTGTTGATAAATGATTTATTGTTGATTTGTGAAGTATTTGTTAACAGTTTGTTAAGCATTTACAGGGCGTTCCAATATGGTTGACACCATTCTAAATGCCCATGCTAGTTGATGGGTCTTAATAAAACTATATACACTTTATGTTGAAGGTCATAAGTTTTATTGGTTAAATATACAAAGAAAAGTACAAATATTTGTTGGTTCTATGGCAGATTTTCATAAATGTTCAACATGAGCGTTGCCTGCAAAATGCCTTATCAAAATGCCTTTTCTTTTGAAGTGAACGGCATTTCTTAACCTGAAAAGATTGAAATGCCAAACGTTACACACAAAAACTTGAGACGTTTCTACACAAACTGTGTTTCAGGTTAAGAACACCCTGTAAATGCTTAACAAACTGTTAACAAATACTTTACAAATCAACAATAAATCATTTATCAACAGTTTACTAATGATCTATTAACTAGTAAAACGGATAGTTATTATAAAGTGTTACCAAAGTATGTTATTTTGCCTCAATCAAAGTAAATCTGAAACAAATGATTATAACAATATATTTGAGAGAAAAAGTATTTTATTTTGCCTCATTCAAATCTTAATATCCGAACATTTAAATATGTAAACTGAATTGCAATCACATCCGTAAATGAATGGCTTCTGGTTTTTGAAATGTAAATAAACCTATCTATTGTGATAAAACAGCAAAATTGCAAAAACTGCATTAACCATTAAAGTGAAGTCTAACTGTAACTGTAGTCTTGAAACAAATCTGAATAAGGAAAAACATTGCAAAAAAAAAAAAACAAACTGGTTAAACTTGAGAGGAGCTGAGATCTGTCATGACAGAACATCTCTTCAATGCTATCTGGCGCCATCTGGCGTCATGAATGGGTATAACGTCTCGACCGCGAATATAAGACGACCCCCTCTTTTTCAAAACTCAAGTTTGAAAAAAGACTTTTTGAACACCAAATTAATTTTTATACAGAAAATAATTACAGTACATCTGGAACAAATGATTATAACAATATATTTGAGAGAAACAGTATGTTATTTTGCCTCATTCAAATCTTAATATCTGAACATTTAAATATTTAAACTAAAATGCAATCACATTCGTAAATGAATGGCTTCTGGTTTTTGAAATGTAAATAAACCTATCTATTGTGATAAAACAACAAAATTGCGATAACTGCATTAAACATCAAAGTGAGGTCTAACTGTAACTGTAGTCTTGAAACAAATCTGAATAAGGAAAAACATTGTAATAAAATAATGCACACTGGTTAAACTTGAGAGTAGCTGAGATCTGTCATGACAGAACATGGCTTCAATGCGATCTGGCGCCATCTAGCGTCGTGAATGGGTATAATGTCTAGACCCCGAATATAAGACGACTCCCAACTTTTTCAGTGTTATTTCAATGCAAAAAACCACCGTCTTATATCCGGGCCAATACGTTAAGTATTTGAACACCTGTCTGTTAGCTAGAATTGTGAGCCTCAAAGACCTGTTAGTCACCTTTAAAAAGTCCAACGAATAAGTGGAGTGGAGGGGGAGCTGGACCAATCCTGACATGTTCAAGACCAAATAGCTGTCCAAAGACATAATTGTAGACCTGTAAAAAAAGGAACTTTTTGTTCTTAATTCCACTCAGTGTTTGGAGGAAGAAGAATTATGAGTACCACCCCAAGAACACCATCCCTACTGCGAAGCAAGGGGGTGGTTGCACCATCCTTTGAGGTGGTTTTCTGCTTTTGGGACTAGACGACTGCTCTGTATTAAGGAAAGAATTTCCAGGGCCATGTATTGTGAGATTTTGGGGAATAACCTGTTTCCCTCAGTTAGAGCATTGAAAATGGGTCATCACTGGGTCTTCCAACATGACAATGGCCCGAAGCAGACAGGCAGAATAACCAAGGAGTGGCTTCGTAAAAAGCATATCAAGGTTCTGGAGGGGCCTAGCCAGTCTCCAGACCTAAACTCAATAGAAAGTCTTTGGAGGAAGCTCAAACTCAATGACAGTCCAGAAACCTGATTGATCTAGAGAAGATCTGTGTGTGGGGGAATGGTGCAAAATTCCTGCTGCAGTCTGTGCAAACCTGGTGAAGGAGATAGTACCTTTTCTCGTAGGCACCGTCTAACTGTCTGCATTACTCTAACACACTTAATATAATCGATCAGGGAATAGTATCGGTTCTCGTATTTACTGTTTTTTAATACTGTTTGTATTACTCTAACACACCCAATATAAAATAAATAGCACTTATACCAAAACGAGCAGAATATAGAGCATAACAGATAAACAACGCCGTCTTATCACGGGTGCCCAATGTGTGCGTCATGCAACTAACTGAGCAAGATTGACGCAGACAAGCCCACGTCTGTACCACCAACTCTCGCAATCAGTTCTCCCGGACAGTCCAGAACAAATGGCGGGACGCCCTGTCCCAACACAAGGAACACCGGAGAACGCCCGATATCCAACTGATAACGCAACTGACAAGACTCCAAGAGCCCCTTTGACGCTGAGGTGGCAAAATCCACAACCCTCATTGCCCTGACAACAGTAACTCCCAAATCCTCCTGTCCAATCCACAAACAGACAATTATCTTAAACAAACAGACCCTTCTTCCTGCCCACGACCCGCCCAGCGAGAGCCCTCAAAAGACTAAATGTTTAACTAAGCATTGTCATTTTTTTCTCGAGAACCTTTTGTTGACGTGTGATAGGGTGACCTTGCCTCCCCACCTGAGTGTTTCCGTTTCACCTTGCTGTTTTGATCGCTGTCGACCTGAATAAATTGTCAACTTGTTTTCAGTGAGCCTTCTTTAAACCTTTCCAAATGGAGTCAGTAGGGTTAAGACTAAGGTGAACGCATGGAGTTTGGCCTTCTGGCCGGATTGTTGGGATCTCGCCGGCCCGGGTCGTTAGAGCTGCTCCGGTGCGGGTCCGGCGGTTCGGGTGGCAGGATTCTGGCAGTCTGCCTAGTATATCAGACTCCTTCAGTGAAAAGTTACAGAAAACGTTTGACCTCTGTAATTGTCATCAAAGGCTACTGTACCAAATATTAACATAGATTTTCTCAGGTGTTCAAATACTTATTTACAGCAGTATAATGCAAATAAATTGTTTAAAAAAATCCTACACTGTGATTTCGGGACAAAATTGCAGGGTGCTCAAATACTTATTTTCCTCACTGTTAGTAAAACAGAGCAAAAATAACAAAAGAATTGCACAATTATGTCCACCCTAAACACAATTTAACGCTTAAACAATTTTTATTCCTTTACAAGAGTTTGAAAATGTGTGTTTCCTGTTTTGCTGTGTGATAGTACTTTAAATATATTTGTTATCACACACAGTATTTCCTAGCATACTAACAGTGGTTTCTAACTGTTCCATTATAATTAAAAACTACATCTCAAAAAATGTACCGTAATTTTCGGACTATAAGACGATATGATTGGTTTATGATGGATGTAAAAGAACACAGTTGGAAATAAATCGAGTTAGTAACATAATTTGCCGGATGACACTTAATGACATCTGTCATGAGCATTCATTATTTGCCAATGATTGTGTCTGTCATGTCATAATTATGACAGTTTTATGGCACCACTGTCAAATAAAGTGTTACTAAATACTATAACTAACAATTAATGAAACAACTGGAACAGTAACTGAAGAAATAATTAGCACAGAACATGGTTTGGGTTAATAAGCAGCACTTTATTTGACAGCGCCGTCATAACACTGCTGTAAACCGTCATAATTATGACATAACACTATCATGGGCATAAATGAATGCTTATGACAGATGTCATTAAGTGTCATCCGGCAAATTATGTCACTAACTCCATTTATGTCCAGTTTGGATCTTTTACATCCATTCAAAAGTGAGATAATTTGCTGGATGACAGAAAATGACATCTGTTATAAGCGTTCATTAATGCTCATGGCAGTGTCATGTCATAAATATGATGGTCTTTTGACAGTTTTATGGTGGCACTGTCAAATAAAGTGTTACTAAATACCCATAACTAGCAATCAATGAAACAACTGGAACAGTAACTGAAGAAATAACTAGCACAGAACATGAATTTTGATTGTTATTTACATCTTAACTGCTGCATTGCATGCTAGGAGGCATGTTGGACGGTAACATGTGTTGACAGCAGGTGGCAGCAGAGGTTGAATGTCTCCCCCAAGGGAGCACTGATGGCCAAATGAAGCTTCTTGAAGCATTGAAGCTTCATCGTGGTTCATTTGGTCTTATGACAGTCTTGTGATGCCACTGTCAAATAAAGTGTTATCGGTAATATCTTTTGGGGTAAATATTCCATAATATAGTGGGGACAGCTGAGGCTTATAGTCCAGTGCAGCTTATTTGTTGATTTATTTGGCGTTAATAGGCAACACTTTATTTGACTGCGACGTCATAACACTGCCTTAAGACTGTCATAATTATGACATAACACCTTCATGGGCTTAAATGAATGCTTATTACAGATGTCATTAAGTGTCACCCGACAAGTTATGTCACGAACTCCATTTATGTCCAGCTCAGATCTTTTGCATCTATTGAAAAATGAGTTAATTTGCTGGTTGACAGTAAATGACATCTGTAATAATTATTAATTAATGCTCATGGCAGTGTCATATCAAAATTATGATTGTCTAATGACAGTCTTATGGCACCGCTTTCAAATAAAGTGCTACTAAATACCATAACTAGCAAATAATGAAACAACTGGAACAGGAACTGAAGCAATAACTAGCACAGAACATGAATTTTGATTGTTATTTACATCTGTAGTGCTGCAATGTATGCTAGGAAGCATGTTGGACGACAACATGTGTTGACAGCAGTTGGCAGCAGAGGATGACTGTCTCCCCCAAGGGAGCAGCAATGGCCAAATGAAGCTTCTTGAAGCAATGAAGCATTGAAGCTTCATTGTGGTTCATTTGGTTTTATGACAGTCTTATGATGCCACTGTCAAATAAAGTGTTATCGGTAATATCTTTTGGGGTAAATATCCCATAATATAGTGGGGACAGCTGAGGCTTATAGTCCAGTGCAGCTTATTTGTTGATTTATTTGGCGTTAATAGGCAACACTTTATTTGACTGCGACGTCATAACACTGCCATAAGACCATCATAATTATGACATAACACTATTATGGGTTTAAATGAATGCTTATTACAGATGTCATTAAGTGTCACCTGGCAAGTTATGTCACTAAGTCCATTTATGTCCAGCTCAGATGTTTTGCATCCATTGAAAAATGAGTTAATTTGCTGGTTGACAATAAATGACATCTGTAATAAGCATTCGTTAATGCTCATGGCAGTGTCATGTCAAAATTATGATTGTCTAATGACAGTCTTATGGCACCACTGTCAAATAAAGTGTTACTAAATCCCATAACTAGCAATTAATGAAACAACTGGAACAGAAACTGAAGAAATAACTAGCACAGAACATGAATTTTGATTGTTATTTACATCTGTAGCGTGGCAATAAATGCTAGGAGGCATGTTGGATGACAACAATGTTGACAGCAGGTGGCAGAAGAGGTTGACTGTCTTCCCCAAGGGAGCAGTGATGGCCAAATGAAGCTTCTTGAAGCAATGAAGCATTGAAGCTTCATAGTGGTTCATTTGGTCTTATGACAATCTTATGATGCTGCTATCAAATAAAGTGTTATCCGTTATATCTTTTGGTGTATGAACAAATGCCGTTTTCAAATTTAGTGGGTGGCGGTTTATAGTCCGAAAATTATGGTAATCATTTTAAAACTGAGTAATTCAATATTAGGTTCACACTACGTATGTTTTAGTCCTCAACTAACCATGCATATTATTTTTTTGAATATTTGAGGAAACTGGAATACTTTGACTTTAAGCTGTGAGACAGATGAGCTAACCACTGTGCTGCCGAGTTCTAGATATGGAACATATTTCTTTTTGGAGAGTCATGGGTGACTCTGTGTGATCTAAAGATTTTGCACTGCTTTAAAAAAAATTATTTTAAGCCATCCGTCCACAAAATAGCTCTAGCTACTCTATGGATATTTCTTGTTTGAACAGAAATGACATTGTTACTGCAAAACCTCTGAGGTGCTCAAATTAGTTTTATAGCTTTTTATGTATTTAAAAGATATATCTTGTCATTTGCTTTGTTTGCTGCTATGTGATTTAAGACTTAATCTACACAAAAAGTGCTCAGAGATAATGTTTGTTTTCTACAGCATAAATAGCCATTTAAAGCAACACTTGGTAACTTATCAGTTTTGGTCAATTTTAGCGACGCCGGTGGACAACAGCGGTAGTGTTTTGCCTTAAGGAAGACTGGGTTTCCCATGAGGACCAGCGCACACCAGCATAGTGTCGTAAAGTCATGATGGTCGCCTGCAGATGGATTGAGCAACATTTCTGTTTCCTGCGGCTGTGTGAAGGATTAAAATTAATAAGGTAATGAATCCAGTTCCAGCTAAACAATAGCATATGACGGATAGCAAATGTGTGGCTTAGTGAAAGTGATACAGACCCCCTCAAGATATAAAAGAGGTGTCATTCCATTACAGACATGTGAAAAAATTAGGACACCCCATTAAATATTCAGTTCTATGTTAAGAAATGTGCACATATCAATGCCTGATCTTGTTTTTCTTTATCACTGGAAAATAAAGTGATTTAATTGCAGCTAAACTACAAAAAATAACATTGTTTTACTCATTTAACCAAATATATCAACAAAAATGCATATTCTAACTGAGGAAAAAGCTAAGACACCCTGCCACTTTATAGCTAGTCGTACCCCCTTTGGCTGAAATAACTTTAGTCAGACGCTTTTTGTAGCCATCTACCAGTCTTTGACATCGGTCTAAAGAAAGTTTGCCTCACCCCTCAACGCAGAATACTTTCAGCTGTAAGATGTTTCTTGCATGTACAGCCCGTCTTGCATGTACAGCCCGTTTCAAGTCACCCCACAGCATTTCAATGGAATTAAGATCTTGGCTTTGACTCGTCCATTCCAGGACTCATTTCTTCCTTGGTGGATTTCCTGGTATGTTTTGGGTCATTGTCAAGTTGCAGGGTCCAGTTTCGCTCAACTTTTTCACAAATGATCTCACATATTCTTCAACCACCCTCTGACACACGATAGAATTCATGGTGGATTCTCAGATGCTGAGCTGGCCAGGTCCTGATGCATCAAAGCATCCCCAAACCAATACACTTCCACCTCCATGCTTCACAGTTGGTATGAGGTTCTTTTCCTGGAATGCTGTATCGGGTTTACGCCAAACGTGTCCTCTGTTCTGGTGTCCAAATGGTTCACTTTTTGGTTGAGCTGTCCAAAGAACATTATTCAAGAAGTCCTGGTCTTTGCCTACATTCACTCTGGCAAACTTCAGTCTGGTTCTTCTTGGAGAGCAAAGATTTCCTCCTTGCACACCTCCCATGAAGGTTAAACTTTTGAAGTCTTTCTGATTGAAGAGGCATGCACTTTCACATTAATAGGAGCAAGAGCCTGCTGTAGGTCTTGGGATGACAGTAGAAAGGAACAGGTACCGTTCTCACACACACCACATATATTTCTTTGCATTAGTCTCACACATTCATCTAGCTATAGTTTAGGTAGACTTCACTCCAGGCCCTTGAACACAGTAAAGTGAATCACCTTATTGGCGCTCATGAGGGGGAAAAGGAAAAATGGTACAGTTTCTCGTAGGCACCATCTAACTGTTTGCATTACTCGAACACACGTAATATAATTAATCAGGGAATAGTATCATTTCTCATATTTACTGTAGGACTGCACTACTCTAACACACCTAATGTAAAATAAATAGCACACCATAGTTTAAAGAAGCAGAATAGATACACAACGCCATGTTATCACAGAAGCCCAACGTGTTCGTCACGAGCAAGATTGACGCAGTTCTCCCGACAACGAACAAGGACAAAGACCAGCGCGCTTTGTCCTAAAAGAAGTAGCGCCAGCCCAGATAATAAAGTTCATAGCGGGCGCTTGGGACGTCAAGACCAGCGTCGGTCGCTGTGACAACCACGTCCCATCCATGCACGAACCTAAACCGCCCAAAGCCGGCCACAGAGGGAAGGTCCCAAAAGCAACGCCCGGACACACCTTCGGCCCGGCCTCCTACACCACGGACTTAAAAAACATTGGACTCTGAGATAAGACAGATTTTTGCTGCTCAGACACATTTTCTATCTACCCTTGCTTTGGATTCAGCATTGGTCCCTGCGTCGTCCGTTTTTGTCTTGTTTTTGACCATTGTCGACGAATAAATTGCCAACCTGTTTTCGGTGAGTCTTCTTCGAACTTTTGAGACATGGAGTCAGTACAAAGGGTTAAAATAAGAAGACAACGCGCGGAGTTTTGCTTCCTCCCGGTTTGGTTCGCGGGGGCGGTAAACAGCGGAGCACCATTTCCATTCGGCTGACGCCGTTTCCGTGCAGCTTTGGCCGGGGGGACTAAATTCCAACAGTTTTTAGGGTTTTTGGAGACTTCTTTTAGCATCTTGCGGTCTGCTCTAGGGGTGAACTTGCTTGGACGGCCAGACCTTGTTTTGAGTGTCCTCCACTTGTAAACTATTTCCCGGACGGTGGAATAGCTGATTTCATGTTCTTTTGAGATCTTTTGAAATCCCCTACCAGACTCATAAGCGTCTACAATCTTCTTTCTGAAGGCCTCAGACAGCTCCTTTGATCTCACCATGGTGTTTTCATTCACTTCAACAGTGAGTCACTATTGAAAGTATTCTGCGCTGAGGAGTGGCGCAAACTTTCTTCAGACCGATGTCAAAGACTGGTAGATGGCTGAAAAAGCGTCTGACTGAAGTTATTTTAGCCAAAGGAGGTAGCACTAGCTTTTACGTGGTAGGATGTCCTAACTTTTTCCTCAGTTAGAATGAGCATTTTTGTTGATATATTTGGTTCAATGAGTAAAACAATGTTAATTTTAGTTGTTTACCTGCAATTAAATCCCTTTTCCAGAGGTAAAGAAAAACAAGATCAGACATATCACAAATGTTACGAAAATACTTTATAAAGATTGAAAAGTTACCTAGTGTTGCTTTGAAGGATTTGTTATTTACAACTGCACAGACATGGCTAAATGTGTTGAGCATTTTAGAAGGTTCTTTGTTCATGTCTGATTGTGAATGATGATTTTCATTTTCCATCTGAAGCTTTGTCATGACTAAACTGAGCCAGATCCAGTTTAGACTTGCACTCATATTTGACGTTGTAATTAAGGTGTAATGTTGACTCAGGTACTTTTATCTCTTCTCTATGCATTGAAGCCTTTCTGTTGGCAGTCTTAACACGATAATTACGGATGAAAAATGACTTTTTTTTCACTATGTTGAAAATGTTGTACTTTAATGCAGTATGTCCTAATGATATTAATATTGTATTTTCTTTCATTAAATATTAATTTGAATTAAAGATTTTCCACATTCGCCTTGAACTTGTCGTCTTTTTTTTCCTGTGCAGCAAGGCTCCTTTTTCACCGAAAATATTAGGAGCGCCTGTAGAAAATTTCGTCACTTTACAGTGGTATGAACCTTTGGCAATTTCTTAAATTTTAGCAAAAAATCACCATCAAATGTGATGTGATCTTTGTCAAAATCACACAGATGAAAAACAGTGTCTGCTAGGGTTGTTCCGATCATGTTTTTTTTTTTTTGCTCCTGATCCGATCCCGATCGTTTTAGTTTGAGTATCTGCCGATCCCGATATTTCCCGATCCGATTGCTTTTTTTTGCTCCCGATTCAATTCCAATCATTCCCGATAATTTTTCCCGATCATATATATGGGCAATGCATTAAGAGAAAAATGAATAAAACTCGGACAAATATATACATTCAACATACAGTACACAAGTACTGTATTTTTTTATTATGACAATCCTCAAGATGGCATTTACATTCTTAACATTCTTTCTGTGAGAGGGATCCACGGATAGAAAGACTTTTGACTTTGTATATTGTGACTAAATATTGCCATCTCATGTATTTTATGAGCTTTCAGTAAATGATACTGTAGCCATGCCCAAATGCATGATGGGAAGTGAAACCATGACTGTTTGTAGTGCTAGCAATTGATATATCTTCTCTGCGTTGGGAAATAACATAAGGTGTTAAGAAAAAGATCAATTGCTACCTTGTTTCCCCACATTGTTTCCCATGATATTTCTTAATCGTAGGGAGAGGGATTGTAAGGCTTTAGCCAATCAAAAAAGGCTCCAAAGCCTGCCAAAGTTCACTCTACTCATTTTACGCTGCCTTTTAGCTCTCTGTATAGGTAAAATGAAGCCATTACAGATTGAGCGCGACAATGTGTGAGTGCGTCGCGCAGCGCATGCATTAATTGTGTTAAATATTTTAACGTGATACATTTTTTTAAAAAATAATTACCGCCATTATCGGGATAAATTTGATAACCCTACCTTAAGTCAAAACTAAAGACTCTGGATGAGTGTAACATATTATGTCTGTAACGTTAAATACAAATATCTCTCTGTATAGGTAAAACTTCGCCATTACAGATTGAGCGCGACAATGCGTGAGTGGGTCGTGCAGTGCATGCATTAATTGCGTTAAATACGTGATACATTTTTTTAAAAATTAAATACCGCCGTTATCGGGATAAATTTGATAACCCTACCTTAAGCCTAAACTAAAGACTCTGGATGAGTGTAACATATTATGTCTCTAATGTTAAATACAATTAGAAAATGATTTAATAAAAAAATGTATATATATATTTAAAAAAGGCATGGCCGATATTTTTTTGCCGATTCCGATACTTTGAAAATGACGTGATCGGACCCGATCAATTGGATCGGGACATCTCTAGTGTCTGCTGTAACTAAAACCACCCAAACCTTTATTAGTTTTCATTTTTTATTGAGAATAGTATGCAAACAATGACATACTACTACTAATATCAAATTATTATAACTCATACTAATATTTATCTTTTAAGCGTTACTTGTCTTAAAAATCGAGGATCACTTTAAAATATTTGCATTACTTCCATTCTGTGTGTTGTTTTTGACAGGTGTAGGCAGACTGTCTAAACAGAAGCAATATTTCTTGATTTTGTTCATAAACTAAATTGCTTACTGAGGTCCACTATATTATAAAAAATATATTTCAAATTGAAATCAGCGAAGAGTTGGGACCACAAAGTCTGAACAGCTACAGTGGTATGGAAAAGTATCTGAATCTTTTGGAATTTCTCACATTTCTGCATAAAATCAACATCAAATGTGATCTGATCTTTGTCAAAATCACACAGACGAAAAAACTGTCTGCTTCAACTAAAACGACCCAAACATTTATAGGTTTTCATATTTTAATGAGGATAGTTTGCCAACAATGACGGAAGGGGGAAAAATAAGTACGTGAACCATCACATTTGATATTATGTCCCCACCCCCTTTGGCAGTAACAACTTCAACCAGACGATTCCTGAAGCTGCAGATCAGTCTGGCACATCGATCAGAACTAATCTTGGCCCATTTTCTACAAAACTGTTGTAGTTCAGTCAGATTCCTGGGATTTATGGCATGAATCGCTGTCTTTAGGTCATGCCACACCATCTCAATAGGGTTCAAGTCTGGACTTTGACTTGGCCACTCCAAAACGTGTATTTTGTTCTTCTGAAACTATTCTGAAGTTGATTTACTTCATGTTTTAGATCATTGTGTTGTTGCAGCATCCATCTTTTTAGCTTCAACTGTCTGACAGACGGCCTCAGGCTTTCCTGCAAAACATCCTGATAAACTTTTAAATTCATTATTTCATAAATGCAAATTGTCCAGGCCCGGAGGAAGCAAAACAGCCCCAAACCATGATGCTCCCTCCACCATGCTTCACGGTGCGGATGAGGTGTTGATGTTGGTGAGCTGTTCCATTTCTCCTTCACACATGACGCTGTGTGTTACTCCCAAAAATTTCAAATTTGGTTTCATGAGTCCACAAAATATTTTTCCAAAACCTCTGTGGAGTGTCCAACTGCCGTTTTGCGAACATTAAACGAGTAACAATGTTTTTTTAGACAGCACCCCACCACCTTTGGCAGCAGTAACTTCCTGTACCTGCAAATTAGTCTGGCACATCGATCAGGACTAATCTTGGCCCATTCTTCTCTACAAAACTGCTGTAATTCAGTCAGATTCCTGGGATGTCTGGCATGAATTGCTGTCTTTAGGTCATGCCACAGCATCTCAATGGGGTTCGAGTATAGTAAAGCGAAAAAGAGGAATGCTGCAAGAAGACAATGATCCAAAACACAGAAGTAAATCAACTTCAGAATGGTTTCACAAGAACAAAATACACGTTCTGGAGTGGCCAAGTCAAAGTCCAGACTCGAACCCCATTGAGATGCTGTGGCATGACTTAAAGACAGAGATTCATGCCAGACATCCCAGGAATCTGACTGAACTACAGCAGTTTTGTAGAGAAGAATGGGCCAAGATTAGTCCTGATAGATGTGCATGTCGTTAAAGCAGACAGTTATTACATCTGTGTGATTTTGACAAAGTTCAGATCACTTTTGATGGTGTTTTTTGCAGATATGTGAGAAATTCCAAAAGGTTCTGAATTTTTTATGACACTGCATAAATTGACTAGCTAAACTGTTTTTCCACTTTGCACTAATTTACACGACATTACTCATAACTAGTGCTGCAACGATTAATCGATTAACTCGAGTAATTAGATTAGGACAAAAAGCTTCAAATTAAATTTTGCTGCTTCAAGGATTTGTTTAATCAGTTGTTTTGAAAGTGTTGCATTTAGTTTTAATGATTTGGTTGGATACAGTTCCCCTTTAGTGGCAACACTGAATATGCCTTAACTCGTCTAACATGGCTGAATCCAGCTGCACCCTGTTAAGACAAACATAAGGTATGTTTTTGTTTGAGCTAACATTTGTTTATGCATTCGCTATTTATTTTTGAAGTCTATTTAGCAGTTTTTGTGGGTATATGTGTTTGAACGATTTGTTAAGAGCATTGTAAAAAAGACATTAGCATTTTATAGCATTTAAGCTAGCGGACTTTTGCCATGTAAGTTAGCAAATTGTTCTTTTGTTGTACGTAGATCCTCATTTTTTCATATTTTTGTATCATTTGGGGCTAAGCTCAGGTATTTTAATTTTAAATGCATTTATGGCGCTTGTGAAATGAAAGTTTGAAGAAAAATTCCTTTATTTTATTTTCGCATTTAATTCTCTTTTGAAAGTGCAATCTTAGCGAGCCCAAATTTTATTGCAGACATAAGTACTTGTTTCTTTGTTTTACATGTTTTAAGATTTATTCTGCAACGCATTAAATGATCCTAATAACATTACTTGAATATTCGAGCTAACTAATCGATAGATTAATCGATTACAAAAATAATCGATCGCTGCAGCCCTACGTATACCCATTTTAATAGCTCATTTTTGCATTATCACCCAAAACCGAAATTATGTGTGGAGTCAACATTCGTAAAATATATATATAAATACCGTAATTTCCGGACTATAAGCCGCTACTTTTTTCGTTCATTTTGAATCCTGCGGCTTATAGTCCAGTGCGGCTTATTTGTTGATTTATTTGGGTTCATTGGCAACACATGCCTCCTAGCATGCATTGCAGATGCAAGTAACAATCAAAATTTATGTTCTGTGCTAATTATTTATGCATTTACTGTTCCAGTTTCATTAATTGCTTGTTATGGTATTTGATAACACTTTATTTGACAGCGGCGTCATAAGACTGTCATAACACCGTCATAGTTATGACATGAGACTATCATGGGCATTACTGAATGCTTATGACAGATGTCATTAAGTGTAAATTATGTTACCAACTCCATTTATGTACAGCTAGGATCTTTTAAATCCATTCAAAGTGAGATAATTTGCCAAATAAAACTAAATGATAACTGTTATAAGCATTTGTTAATGCTCATGACAGTGTCATGTCATAATTATGTCTAATCGTCTAATGACAGTCTTATGGCGCCACTGTCAAATAAAGTGTTACCAAATACCATAACTAGCAATTAATTAAACAACAGGAACAGTAATTGAAAAATAATTAGTACAGAACATTTAAGAACGTATTTTGATTGTTATTTACATCTGTTGCGCTGCAATGCATGCTAGGAGGCATGTTGGACAACAACAGTGTTGACAGCAGAGGTTGACTGTCTCCCCCAAGGGAGCAGTGATGGCCAAATGAAGCTTCTTGAAGCAATAAAGCTTAGCAAACAATTGGTTCAAATCTTCATGGTGGTTCATTTGGTCTTCTGATGCCGCTATCTAATGAAGTGTTACCGGTTATTATCTTTTGGTGTCAATATCCCACAATACAGTGAGGACAACTGCGGCTTATAGTCCAGTGGGGCTTATCTGTGAACAAATGCCGTTTTCCAGTCACATTTGGTGGGTGGCGGCTGATAATCAGGTGCGCCTTATAGTGCGAAAATTACGGTATATTTAACTATACTATTCTGGAAAAAATATAAATAAAACCGCAAACTCTGGTAACACAAGAGCGAAGAGATGAATCCATGACAATACTTGCATTTTACCACAAATGATGAATACCCGATATCTGCTTGGGATGGTTTGATCATTTTTGCTGGAACTTAAAAGTCATAAATTTTGAGCAGTCTTAAAAATATCATACATTTTACTTAAATTTTGAGAGCCACAAATTTTGTGATAATGATGATATTTGTGGGGGTGTGACTGCTTTTGCGTACAGAACATTTGCTGTACATCAATTACTGTATTGTTTTTTCGACCAGCTTTCTTTTAACCAGCAGAGGGCGCTGATGAGATATCATCCACCAACGATTTCAACACCAGTCATCAGAATCCTAGCACACTTTAAGAACACAATGGAAAGGAAATATTTTCCTACTTTTAATGGAGAATAGCTCAAACATGCATGTTTTATAAATTAGGAATGGAGTTGAACTACCTTGTAAATATATATGAACAGCATGTGATAACATTTGGCTGGGTAGAGCTAGCATAGCAAATAGTCTAGTTGTAAATAATACAATTCTAAGAATAACATTTATGCAATAATAATTCTAATTTCTGGTGCGCACCACATTGCTGAAATTTATTTTATTTCTGTCGATGTTCCTTTAGGGGCTCCGTAAAATACATAAAATAGCAGTACTTTGTAATAGCTATGATAGGGTGACCATATTTTGATTTCCAAAAAAGAGGACACTCTGCCCGGCCTCAAGATACTTGAATTTTACTCAAAGTTCACTCAAAGATGCCTATATCACTTTAATATATTTAAAGTGTGCCCCTCACTCTGGATGGAAAAATGCAGTTTGAAAAAATAATGACTAAAAAATATACATATATATACTGTAGAATGTATAATGCAGACCCATGGAAATGTAGTCCAGTCAATTCACATACACACAGTAGGCTGTGTGCCAACTAAACATTTTTATAAATTACTATCACGACAATTGTCCTTGACAAATTGTTATTCCCATTCAATTGATATTCTCATTCAATGTTCTAGAGTGCACACAAACAAAAACCGAAATAAACTGACAAACTATCCAACCAGCATGTTTCCAAACGTAGCAGTTCAAAACTACGTTACCCATAATGCCTAGCGCGGTTTAGCTTACTGATAGCTAGCTGAGGCAAAAATCAAACTTTTCTATAAAAGTTAACAATCATCGGCAGCGCAACGATGCGACACCAAACGGGATTTTACAGTCAAAGCTCCGACAAAGTCAACAGTTGCCATTATATACATATTTAATTTATCTTAAAAAACTTAAGGCGGTGTGGCCAAATCGTCAACCCAGTAGATGGCGGTAATGCCTCATGATAGGGGTAAACTGCCAACAAAAACAAGAAGAACTACTCCTTCCCTCCCGACTACTAGGAGCCATAACATCGCAGGCAGGCGCTGCCACCCATCGGCCGCAGGGTTTCTCTTCAAATTGTTCCCGTGAAAAATCATAAAAAACGGACATTTTTATGAATTTATAAAACCCACCCGGACGACGAGGATACTACGTAAAAGTAGGACTTGTCCGGGCAAAAGAGGACGTTTGGTCACCCTAAGCTGTGAATATAGTTTGGCATAATTATAATTAGTCAGTGGAATTTTGACATTATGCTATTAAATACTGTTCAAAATAGAGCAGACGAAGCAAAATATGCTTGTTGAAGCTAAAATAATCAGGGAATGATGAAAACAAAGGATTCACTGTGTAGTTTTAGGCCCTGTTCTGTTTACTATCTGACTGGTGTGCACCCGTTTTCAGCTGGTTTGTCAAGAAGCATTGAGAAAATGAATATTTTTTAAAGTAATTTGGATATTTAAAAGAGAACATATGTTTAAAACTATAAATTCAGGCACTTCTCAGAAGGTTTCAGGTCGAGATTGAAACTTGTCATCAGTTTCTCTGTGTGAAAAGTTTAATGATAAAAATGAATGCGCTCGCTTGCTATTGGATTACATTACAAAAGGATGTTCGTCAGGCACACGGTACTTTGTGTTACCAGTTTCTGAAGATATTTTGCCATTAGTCCCTTGTATTTTGAACAGAAACATTTACTGTAAATACAGCTATTGTCGATGTCAGAAAGAAAAACGGGTCAATTTTCTGAGCCAAATTTTCTTATCTAATAGTTCTCTTTGGTGTTTTAGTCAATCTGCCGTGTTGGTTGGTTGTAATCTACACATCATACAATAGGTTTCAGCGTGGATGCTAGAATGTTTTCTTGGGACTAGAGCTGCTTCTTGTGCCAGCAATTTGTGTTAACTGTCCATAGTATAAGCAATCGCAAAACACGATAGTTCTCACAGCTAGACATGTGACGATTACTGGTTTCAAGGTAATTTTTAAAGATGTCCCGATCGATCGGGACATCGATCACGTCATTTTCAAAGTGTCGGAATCGGCAAAAAAATATCGGACATGCCTTTTTTTAATATATATATATATATTTTTTTAAATTAAATCGTTTTCTAATTGTATTTAACGTTACAGTCAAAATGTCTTACACTCATCCAGAGTCTCTAGTTTTGGCTTAAAGTAGGGCTATCAAATTTATCGCGTTAACGGCGGTAATTAATTTTTAAAAAATTTATCACGTTAAAATATTTAACGCAATTGACGCATGGGCTGCACGACCCACTCACGCATTGTCACGTTCAATCTATAATGGTGCCGTTTTACCTATATATAGAGCTAAATGGCAGCGTAAAATGAGTAGAGTGAATTTTGGCAGCCTTTGGAGCTTTTTTTTAATTGGCTAAAGCCTTACTATCCCTCTCTCACTAATTAGAAATGTCGTGGGAAGCAATGTGGGGAAGAAAGGTAATAGTTGATCTTTTTCTTAACACCTTAAATTATTTCCCAACGCAGAGAAGATATATCAATTGGTGCCACTACGCACAGTCATGGTTGCACTTCCCATCATGCATTTGGGCAGAACAGTTAAATGGCTACAGTATCATTTACTGAAAGCTCAACAAATACACTAGATGGCAATATTTAGTCACAATATAGACCCTACTCACCAACGTCACAGAATGACGTGTCGCTGTATCCGGCCGCCATATTGTCCGTCTCTGTTTAGCCCTATTCTCAATGGTTTCAATTAGTCGTTCAGTTTATAGAGCAATTCATGGAAGCCCCGGTGCTTTCAGACGCTGTTAACTCATTGGATGCGTTGCATAAAAGGCGTTATGTGGAAAAGCTTCAGTCTATCCATTCGCCAGATCCATATTTGATGCCTAAATCAATATTTTTCAACCCGCTGTCTTCGCCCTCTCTGCCTGACAGATCTGCTACCCTGATATCTACAACTATCTTGTCCACACAAAATCAGCCTATTCTCACAAAAGTTTGAAAAACTTTAACAGCAGCACTATAAGCAACATTACCCCGTGTGACCCTTTACTTCCAATTTTCTAAAATGGCGACAATCAATATAAAAAAAAAAAAGTTGACTGCGATGGCCGACGCTTCAAGGATAGGTGGATATTGGACTATTTCTTCAATAAAACACGCAACAACCGTGTCTGCCTCATTTGCAAAGAGACAGTCGCTGTTTTCAAAGAGTTCGATGTGACGCAATATTACTAAACAAGACACGCTGACATGTACGACAACATTACAGGGAAGATACGCAGCGAGAAATTATAGCAACTTGAAGCTACGGCAGCAGTATTTCGCAAGAGCCCGAAAAAAAAAAAATAATAAAGCAAATGTGACACACAGAAGGGCTTGCTAACATTTGTTTAAATATATTGTTCTATGTACAGTGCCTTGCAAAAGTATTCGGCCCCCTTGAACCTTGCAACCTTTCGCCACCTTTCAGGCTTTAAACATAAAGATGTAAAATTTTAATTTTTTGTCAAGAATCAACAACAAGTGGGACACAATCGTGAAATGGAACAAAATTTATTGGATACTTTAAACTTTTTTAACAAATAAAAAACTGAAAAGTGGGGGCGTGCAATATTATTCAGCCCCCTTGCGTTAATACTTTGTAGCGCCACCTTTTGCTCCAATTACAGCTGCAAGTCGCTTGGGGTATGTTTCTATCAGTTTTGCACATCGAGAGACTGACATTCTTGCCAATTCTTCCTTGCAAAACAGCTCGAGCTCAGTGAGGTTGGATGGAGAGTGTTTGTGAACAGCAGTCTTCAGCTCTTTCCACAGATTCTCGATTGGATTCAGGTCTGGACTTTGACTTGGCCATTCTAACACCTGGATACGTTTATTTTCAACCATTCCATTGTAGATTTGGCTTTATGTTTTGGATCATTGTCCTGTTGGAAGATAAATCTCCGTCCCAGTCTCAGGTCTTGTGCAGATACCGACAGGTTTTCTTCCAGAATGTTCCTGTATTTGGCTGCATCCATCTTCCCGTCAATTTTAACCATCTTTCCTGTCCCTGCTGAAGAAAAGCAGGCCCAAACCATGATGCTGCCACCACCATGTTTGACAGTGGGGATGGTGTGTTCAGGGTGATGAGCTGTGTTGCTTTTACGCCAAACATATCGTTTTGCATTGTGGCCAAAAAGTTCAATTTTGGTTTCATCTGACCAGAGCACCTTCTTCCACATGTTTGGTGTGTCTCCCAGGTGGCTTGTGGCAAACTTTAAACGAGACTTTTTATGGATATCTTTGAGAAATGGCTTTCTTCTTGCCACTCTTCCATTAAGGCCAGATTTGTGCAGTGTACGACTGATTGTTGTCCCATGGACAGACTCTCCCACCTCAGCTGTAGATCTCTGCAGTTCATCCAGAGTAATCATGGGCCTCTTGGCTGCATCTCTGATCAGTTTTCTCCCTGTTTGAGAAGAAAGTTTGGAAGGACGGCCGTGTCTTGGTAGATTTGCAGTGGTCTGATGCTCCTTCCATTTCAATATGATGGCTTGCACAGTGCTCCTTGAGATGTTTAAAGCTTGGGAAATCTTTTTGTATCCAAATCCGGCTTTAAACTTCTCCACAACAGTATCTCGGACCTGCCTGGTGTGTTCCTTGGTTTTCATAATGCTCTCTGCACTTTAAACAGAACCCTGAGACTATCACAGAGCAGGTGCACTTATACGGAGACTTGATTACACACAGGTGGATTCTATTTATCATCATCGGTCATTTAGGACAACATTGGATCATTCAGAGATTCTCACTGAACTTCTGGAGTGAGTTTGCTGCACTGAAAGTAAAGGGGCCGAATAATATTGCACGCCCCACTTTTCAGTTTTTTATTTGTTAAAAAAGTTTAAATTATCCAATAAATGTTGTTCCACTTCACGATTGTGTCCCACTTGTTGTTGATTCTTGACAAAAAAATTAAATTTCATATCTTTATGTTTGAAGCCTGAAATGTGGCGAAAGGTTGCAAGATTCAAGGGGGCCGAATACTTTTGCAAGGCACTGTAAATCAGCCAAGGTAGCCCCCCGCATTTTTACCACACCAAATCTGGCCCCCTTTGCAAAAGGTTTGGACACACCTGTTTAACTGATGATCCGTAGACGAGGCCAGCTTCCTACACTTGGTACCAGCTAAATATTATTCAAAATGTAATGATGGTGGAAGAAATGAGCATCTTGAATTTGAAACTGTATGTTGTCGGCGATTAGCCTCGCAATGATCTTAATTGGGGTTGTCAGCCCAAAACCCTCTAAATATATATTAAATGCATCTTACCAGATATAAAATGACTTCTACATAATCCGTGGTAATCGTTTGGAGCCCAGTTTTCTCGTCGAATTGCAGCAGTCCATCTCGCTCTCCTCTCCGGGTCTCTCGGAATCCGGTAGAACTTCAAGTCTCTCCGTCTATCTTCTCTGTTATTGCAACCAACCGCCACACACGCCTTCACCATTTTGATTATTAATGTTAACGAGCAGAAAAACACGCCATAATAGGAGGAATTTACGAAGCGGTAATGCGTCAAAACAATGAGTAAACTGACAATATGGCGCGGAGGCGTGGTTTTGACGTCATGTGAGTAGGGTCTATACAAAGTCACATTTATCCTTTAAGAATTACAAGTCTTTCTATCCGTGGATCCCTCTCACAGAAAGAATGTTAATAATGTAAATGCCATCTTGAGGATTTATTGTCATAATAAACAAATACAGTACTTATGTACTGTATGTTGAATGTATATATTCGTCCGAGTTTTATTCATTTTTTTCTTAATGCAGTGCCAAAATGTATATGATTGGGAAAAATTATCGGGAATGATAGGAATTGAATCGGGAGCAAAAAAAAAAAGCAATCGGATCGGGAAATATCGGGATCGGCAGATACTCAAACTAAAACGATCGGGATCGGGAGCAAAAAAAACATGATCAGAACAACCCTAGTAATTTTCCTAAGGTATTAGCTATTTTTTTATGTCCCAGAAATGCATGGAGAAATCCCCCACTTGGTCAGCTGTGCTACACGATAGCTGTCGACACTTTCCCCCCCCATCGAAGAAAAGGAAATTGCTGGTACGGGAATACTGAAATGTACCGAAATGTAAAAAATGTTTGCTGAGGGTGGCTGCTGAGGAGGGGGACTGAGGACCTTTCCCAGCTTTATACAAATCAACAATCCTTGATCGCAGGTCTTCAGACGGCTGTTTTGACCGAGCCATGATGCACATCTGACAATGCTTCTCATCAAGACAACTCTTACCAGGTGTGTGTTTTATAGTGGGCAGGGCAGCTTTAAACCACTCATCAGTGATTGGGAACACACCTGACTTAAATTGTTTGGAAAAATTGGTTTCAATTAGAGATGCCGGATGTCTGGTCCAATCACGTCATTTTCAAAGTATCGGAATCGGCAAAAAAATATCGGACATGCCTTTTTTTTAATATATATACAGTGTCTTTTTTTAATTAAATTGTTTTCTAATTGTATTTAACGTTACAGACATAATATGTTACACTCATCCAGATTCTTTAGTTTAAGCTTAAGTAGGGTTATCAAATTTATCCCGATAACGGCGGTAATTAATTTTTCTAAAAAATGTATCAGGATAAAATATTTTACGCAATTAATGCATGCGCTGCATGACCCACTCACGCATTGTCGCGCTCAATCTGTAATGGCGCCGTTTTACCTATATAGAAAGCTAAAAGACAGCGTAAGATGAGTGAATTTTGGCAGCCTTTGGAGCCTTTTTGATGTTGGCTAAAGCCTTACAATCCCTCTCACTACGATTAGAAATATCGTGGGAAGCAATGCGGGGAAGCAAGGTAGCAATTGATCTTTTTCTTAACACCTTATGTTATTCCCAACGCAGAGAAGATATATCAATTGGTAGCACTACGCTCAGTCATGGTTCCACTTCCCATCATGCATTTGGGCATGGCTACAGTATCATTTACTGAAAGCTCAACAAACACACTAGATGGCAATATTTAGTCACAATATACAAAGTCACAAAGTCTTTCTATCCGTGGATTCCTCTAACAGAAAGAATGTTAATAATGTAAATGCCATCTTGAGGATTTATTGTCATAATAAACAAATACTGTACTTTTGTACTGTATGTTGAATGTATATATTCGTCCGAGTTTTATTCATTTTTTTCTTAATGCATTGCCAAAATGTATATGATCGGGATAAATTATCGGGAATGATTGGAATTGAATCGGGAGCAAAAAAGAACAATCGAATCGGGAAATATCGGGATCGGCAGATACTCAAACTGAAACGATCGGAACAACCATAGTTTCAATTGCTCTTTAAGGCTCCTTAGGCAGAGGGTTCACTTACTTATTTTTCCCCCTTCTGTCATTGTTTGCATGCTATCCTCATTATAATATGAAAACCTATAAATGTTTGGGTGGTTTTAGGTAAAGCAGACACTGTTTTTTCATCTGTGTGATTATGACAGAGATCAGCTCTCAATTGATGCTGATTTTATGCAGAAATGTGAGAAATTTCAAAAGTTTCAGATATTTTTTCATACCACTGTATGTTTCAATTGACTAATTTGTTTTGAAAAATAAAACTCCTGCTGAGTTTTTCAACCCAGATATCTCAATGTAACACATTTTAGAGCTGTTATTTGCAATACTGCAAAACCGTGATAATTTGGCTTAAGGTTATCATACCGTCAGAATCTCATACCGGCACATGCCTACTCCTAGCATCAAAACACAATAATAATATGGATAGTAATCTTATCATGGCCCATCACTCCTTCTGAAGTATCACTTTTGTCTTTTTGTGTTTAGACTGCCTTAACCTATAGGCTATAGTAGTGTATCTACGAAAATATTTTCACCTGCATTTTGTCTGTGATGGCAACCCGCTTGTTTTGCCTCCACCTTCTTCACTTGTTTGTTGTCTTTTCCAGCTTTTGTAATGCTTGGTTCAGATGTGTGGCAAAAACGCCCTGCGCCTTCCAAGGTGCCATGCTAGTGGCAGCTTGCGTTGGCTACCAGCCATGAAGAACAGCTTGAAGGCAGGTTCTTGAACCCTGAGAACTTAATGTGATGCAGAGATGTATTTGCTGGAAGTTAATACTTTGCAGAAAACTGTCAAGGACAACCAAAAATACAAGTCAAATGCAATGTTGCCATGTTGCTGTGCAATTCTTTCTTAGCTCTGCCCTACTGAGGTTTTAACATTAAAATTCCTGACTCCACCTATCAAACAACAGACCCTTTTCACATGAAAGTTTGACGTAAGCTTGGTCAGCAGTTTTGGAACTTTTTTGAATTTTTGATGATAGGCATCGCACACCAGCTTATTAGCCTGTAATGCAGTTTTACTCAATAATTGATTGTCTCGACTTTTATCAAAGGACAGGGTAGCTCACCAAAACATTTTTTTCTTTTTTTCCCCTCCTTGATGTGGAGGATTAGGTAGAGATCTGAAGAACACAAACCTCAGTACACAGGGGCTGATTTAGTCTCTACACCAGTCGCTTGTGGGATTTTCCCCCCCTATTTCCTCAGGCTGATGTTTGCTGATTGGCTAAGAGGGAGGCACACCTTTTCCTCCACCAACCTTTTTATACAGTTCCTATTGTAAGTCTGCTTTCCCAACAACAACTGTTTGCTAACAAACAGTTAGGCATTAATACCACTGTGCCCCTCTAGACTAATGGCCAAAAGTATTGGCACCCCTGCAATTCTGTCAGAAAATGCTCAATTTCTCCCAGAAAATTATTGCAATTACAAATTCATTGGTAGTAATATCTTCATTTATTTTCCTTGCAATGAAAAAACACAAAAGGGAATGGAAAAAAATTAAATAATTATCATTTTACACAAAACTCCAAAACTGGGCCGCACAAAAGTATTGGCACTCATTGGAAAATCATGTGATACTTCTCTAATTTGTGTAATTAACAGCACCTGTTACTTAGCTGTGGCACATAACAGGTGGTGGCAGTAACTAAATCACACTTACAGCCAGTTAAAATGGATTAAAGTTGACTCAACCTCTGTCCTGGTGGGTACCACATTTAGCATGGAGAAAAGAAAGAGGACCAAAGAACTGTCTGAGGACTAGAGAAGCAAAATTGTGAGGAAGCATGGGCAATCTCAAGGCTGCAAGTGTTAGGATCACGGAACCGGTGGGGGGACGCAGACAATAGGGAAAAAGAAGAGAGTTGCCAAGTTTATTGAGTAGAGGAGGATTGATTGCGGGGGGAGGCACAGTAGCCGCCAACGTGGATAGCAGGTGGTGGGTTGGCGTTCCACTCAGTGGCGCCACCATGGGGTGGCCACGGCCACCCCTATAAATTGGTTAGCCACCCCACTAGCCACTCCGCTTGTCAGTATATCGTTAGATTGTTGTAGCATCAGTTATGCATTTCATCCCAAATGAATGCATTTATTTTCTTTTGTTAAATGTAGGGCTGTCAAATTTATCGCGTTAACGGACGGTAATTAATTTTTTTAATCACGTGAAAATATTTATCGCAATTAATGCATTCGCGGTACGACTCACTCACGCATTGCCACAAACAGCTTACAATGGCGCCGTTTTACTGATATACAGAGATAAGAGGCAGTAGCCACGTTTACATGCTGACTTTTATTCATACTGATTCAAATCATTCCGAATGGAAATTTCACATCAGCTGTTTACATGTCACTTCATCTATTCCGATCCAGCGTTTACATGTGACTGCCTTTATTCCGAAAGGACGTTTGACAACTGCCGTCTGACATGCGCAGATTAATCAAAACAAAGTGTCACGTTGCAAAACATGGAGATTGATCGTCAGATCAGCTGCTGTTTTAACTTTTCGAGTGGAAACAAAACTTCAGAATGATACGCCGTTCATTTAAAAAGTTGTGTGGGTGCGCTGTGCGTGTGCTTGGAAGCCATGTTGCAAGTGACGTTACTTACGTCACCAAGTGACGTCACCACGTCAGTACGGAGCATGCGCAGAAAGAACGCAACCAGACACCATTCCGCTTCCCTGTTTACATGATATAATTTTACTTCTAATCAGTTTGGGAAAAGGAATATTCCACCCCTGTGAATCGGAATGAAATTCCATTCGGTTTGGGCCTGTTCATTCCGAATGAGGTGTTTATATGGAACACATTTATTCGGTTTGAACAAATATTCCGATTGTAATTGGAATATTTGGCTCCATGTAAACGTGGCAAGTGTCAAGTGAGTGAAGTAGATACAAGCATTCATTGGGGCCGTGCTTTTAATTGGGAAAAGCTTTGTCATCTCTCCCACAGTAACTATAAATATTGTGGGAAGCGACGTGGAGACGAATGACAGGAGTTGATCTTTTTCTTAATACCCTGTAGTGTACCCAACGCAGAGAAGATATAGCATTTGCAGCCACCACACATAGTCATGGTTGCACCACTTCCCATCGTGCATTTGGGCAGAACAGTTAAGTCGCTACAGTATCATTTACTGAAAGCTCAACAAATAGACTAGATGGCAATATTTAGTCACAATATACAAAACAAACTCACATTTATCCTTTAAGAATAACAAGTCTTTCTATCCGTGGATCACTTTCACAGAAAGAATGTTAATAATATTAATGCCATCTTGTGGATTTATTGTTATAATAAACAAATACAGTACTTATGTACCGTATGTTGAATGTATATATCCGTCTTGTCTTACAATAATTTACAGAAAAATATGGCATATTTTAGAGATGGTTTGAATTGCAATTAATTACAATTAATTTATTTTTAAGCTGTGATGAACTCGATAAAAATTTTTAATCGTTTGACAGGCCTCGTTAAATGTACACCTTATGCCTAATATATACATAACACAATAACACAGAATTGTTGTGGAACTCAAAATGTTGACTGGACAGTTATCGACTATGCACATTAAATCATTAGTAACATCAAATATTACAGAATACACCAAAGTATATCAGTAGCCGTGTCCTTAAGTCTATCTGATAGTTTTCCCCTGACTTAATACAATGAAAACCTGAAATTATGGCTTTTAGTTTTGGCCACGCCAACATTTTAAGTGACCCCATCTGGCCACCCCTATGAAAAATTTCTGGAGGCGCCATTGGGTCCACTGGTAAGCGGTGGTATCCGAGGAGGGGCGCGCTGATCAAGTCCTGGAGGCAAGAAAAAAGTCATAAGCCAGGTGTCAAAATCAAGGTGTATATTAGGAGTGCGAGAACAACTGACGAGGAAACCAGACAAGTTGATCGGGCGATGTGGTGGTGCGTCCGCTAGGCTTTTAAGCTGGCTGATGATGATTGCTCACAGCTGGTTGCTCCACCCGTCTGACGTTCGACCTGTAATCAATTAAACTCCCCTCACCTGAGGCAGCGCTCAGGAAGGAGGGGCGGAGGCCCGGACAACAAGTCCATCTTCAAAGACATGAATGTTCCTGTGTCTACCGTGTGAAGTGTCATCAATAAGTATAAAGCCCATGGCACTGTGGCTAACCTCCTTAGATGTGGACGAAAAGAAAAATCGACGAGAAGATTATCCACCATCCGCACAAAGAACCTCGCCTAACATCCAAACAACTTCAAGCTGTCCTGCAGTCCGAGGGTACAACAGTGTCAAACCGTACTATCCGTCGGCGTCTGAATGAAAAGGTACTCTATGGTAGGATACCCAGGAAGAACCCATTTCTGACCCGGAGACAAAAAAATGCCAGGCTGGAGTTTGACAAAACTTACCTGAGGAAGCCAAAAACGTTTTGAAGGAATGTTCTCTTGTCAGATGAAACAAAAGTAGAGCTTTTTGGGAAAAGGCATCAACATAGAGTTTACAGGAGGAAAAAACGAGGCCTTCAAAGAAAAGAACACGGTCCCCACAGTCAAACATGGCTGAGGTTCCCTGATGTTTTGGGGTTGCTTTGCTTCCTCTGGCACTGGACTGTCTGACCGTGTGCATGGCATTATGAAGTCTGAAGACTAGAAACAAATTTTGCAGCATGATGTAGGGCCCAGTGTGAGAAAGCTGTGTCTCCCTCTGACGTCATGGGTCTTCCAGCAGGACAATGACCCAAAACACTCTTCAAAAAGCTGCTTGAAATTGCCAGTGCTTCCTCTCAATTTTGCTTCTCAAGTCCTCTGACAGTTCTTTGGTCTTCTTTCTTTTCTCCATGCTCAAGGTGATACACATGAGGACACAGGACAGAGGTTGAATCCCCTTTAATACATTTTAACTGGCCGCAAGTGTGATTTAGTTATTGCCACCACCTGTTATGTGCCACAGGTTCTGTTAATTACACACATTTGAGAAGCATCCCATGATTTTTCAAAGGGTGCCAATACTTTTATCCACCCCATTTGTGGACTTTTGTGTAAAATGACAACCCCCCCATTTTGTTTTGTGTTTTTTAATTGCAAGCAAAATAAATGAAGATATTACAACCCAAGTATTTGTAACTGCAATCATTTTATGGGAGAAATTGAGCATTATCTGACAGAATTGCAGGGGTGCCAATACTTTTGGGCAGCAGTGTATAGTAATCAGTCTTTAAATAATATTGAAATCTGAATAATAATTTAAAAAAAAATTCTTAATTGCATAAACACGTATACTTAGCGCAATTGCAAGATAGCGGTTATATTCAGCTAGCTGTGGATTGGTGTCAGTTAAATTTACTCCCTCTCCCATTTTAGAGAACGCAAATATGTTGCCTTGGGTACCAAATTGGTCAGGAATGGCCCTGCATCAGATGACCGCAAAATGGTTAGACACTTGAGGTTGTCAACACAGTAATGTATGATGAATCAATGAATCAGACAGGACCGTCTTGCTTTCAAGGCTAAGCGAAACTTGCACCTGGACAAAAATCAGGAAATGCCAGCATTTCGGGATCTTCCCCTGAGTAGATGGATGAAGTTGGTTGGGGAAAAAGATGTGGTAGATTTACTCCTAAACCACAGCCTCGGTGACCAGAAAAGCACAAACAACTATTCATACTGATGTTAACAACTACGGAAAGTTTAGTCTTCAATTAACTTACCATGTTTTCGGATTCTGGAAGTGAACCGGAGTACCCAAAGAAAACATGTAATATAACCTAGTATGACCTCAATATGTAAAGATTCTACAGAAGTCTGCTGTAGGGTAGCTATGCCATTTCAGTAGAAACACTTCACTGTAACGTGAGAAGTGTGCCACCGGTTCGGCCTCATGAGTTATTTCTGTGGCAAGCAAGTTCAAATATTCAAGTGAACCCCCCGCAGCATCACGAAATCCTCCCTGAGGGAACTGACAATGACCTTTTGGTTGAGTCTGCAGTGAGATGTTACTTTGTCACCTAGACTGGGAATCTCTGGGGTGTCTATAAGGTAAACCTTGAACAGGTAGAAGTTTTTCATCTCAAATTTTTGAATGATAGATGTTAGCCACAACAAAGTCACATAGTAGTTGGAGAACCAATTAAAAGTTTGTTAATGCAGAAGGAAGGCATAAATGAAGCATAATGTTTTGGTGCATAAAATATTCTGTGTAAAAAAAAAAATCCATACAATGGTATGAAAAAGTATCTGAACCTTTTGGAATTTCTTACATTTCTGCATAAAATCACCATCAAATGTGATCTGATCTTTGTCAAAATCACACAGATGTAAAAACAGTGCCAGCTTTAACTAAAACTACCCAAACATTTATAGGTTTTCATATTTTATTGAGGATAGCATGAAAACAATAACAGAAGGGAGGAAATAAGTAAGTGGAATCTCTGCCTAAGGAGACTTAAAGAGCAATTGAAACCAATTTTTACCAAACAATTTTAGTCAGGTGTGTACCCAATCACTGATAAGTGGTTTATAGCTGCCCTGCCCACTATAAAACGCACACCTGGTAAGAATTGTCTTGATGAGAAGCATTGTCTGATGTGCATCATGGCTCGGTCAAAAGAGCTGTATGAAGACTTGCCAGTAAGGATTGTTGATTTTTGTAAAACTGGGAAAGGATACAAAACCATCTCTAAAAGTCTGGATGTTAATCGATCGACAGTCAGAGAAGTTCACAAATGAAAAGAGTTTGGCACTATTGCTTCTCTCCTAAGGAGTGGCCATCCACCAAAGATGACGCCAAGAGTTCAGCGCAGAATACTCAGAGAGGTAAAAAAGAACCCTAGAGTGTTTGCTAAAGACTTACAGAAATCACTGGCACAGTCCAACATCTCTGTGCACACATCGACTATGTGTAAAACTATGGCCAAGAATGGTGTTCATGGGAGGACTCCACAGAGGAAGCCACTGCGGTCTAAAAAAAAACATTGTTGCTCGTTTAATGTTCGCAAAACGGCACTTGGACACTCCGCAGAGGTTTTGGAAAAATATTTTGTGGACTGATGAAACCAAAGTTGAATTGTTTGGGAGTAACACACAGCACCATGTGTGAAGGAAAAATTGAACAGCTCACCAACATCAACACCTCATTCGCACCTTGAAGCATGGCGGAGGGAGCATCATGATTTGGGGCTGTTTTGCTGCCTTAGGGCCTGGACAACTTCATTAATCAATCATTAATGGAATAATGAATTCAAAAGTTTATCAGGATGTTTTGCAGGAAAACCTGAGGACGTCTGTCAGAAAGTTGAACCTAAAAAGAGGATGGATGCTGTAACAACACAATGATCCAAAACACAGAAGTAAATCAACTACAAAATGGTTTCAGAAGAACAAAATACATGGTCTGGAGTGGCCAAGTCAAAGTCCTGACTTGAACCCAATTAAGATGCTGCGACATGACCTAAAGACAGCAATTCATGCCAGACATCCCAGGGATCTGACTGAACTACAGCAGTTTTGTAGCAAAGAATGGGCCAAGATTAGTCCTGATCGATGTGCCAGACTGATCTGCAGGTACAGGAAGTGTCTGGTTGAAGTTATTGCTGCCGGGGGGGCACAAAAAATAAAATGTGATGGTTCACTGACTTATTTTTCCCCCTTCCGTCATTGTTTGCATACAATCCTCATTAAAATATGAAAACCTATAAATGTTTGGTTGGTTTTACTTCCAGCAGACACTGTTTTTTCATCCGTGTGATTGGTTTTGCTTAGCGCAGACAGTTTTTTCATCTGTGTGATTTTGACAAAGATCACATCACATTTGATGGTGATTTTATGCAGAAATGTGAGAAATTCCAAAAGGTTCACATACTTTTTCATGCCACTGTAATAGCTGAAAACAGGCAATGCTTTAGAAAATAGGCAATGCTTTAAAGACCATTTTATAAGAGCAGTCAAAAAGCATTATAAAATTGCCTTTATTGTACATATCACATTTGTATCATATTCTGAAAGCACTATTTTTAATTATTACCGTAATTTTCAGACTATAAGGCGCACCTGACTAAAAGCCGCCACCCACGAAATTTAGCATGAAAATGGCATTCGTTCACAGATAAGCCGCACTGGACTATAAACTGCAGCTGTCCTCACTGTATTATTGGATATTTATAACAAAAGATATTAACCGATAAAACCTAATTGGGCAGTGGCATCATAAGACCAAATGAACCACCATGAAGCTTTGAACCAATGTGCTGCAAAGCTTCATTGCTTCAAGAAGCTTCCTTTAGCCATCACTGATTCCTTGGGGTAGACAGTCAATTTCTGCTGCCACCTGCTGTCAACACTGTTGTCATTCAACATGCCTCCGAGCATGCATTGCAGCGCTACAGATGTAGATAACAATCATAATTCATGTTCTGTGTGAATTATTTCTTCAGTTACTGCTCCGGTTGTTTCATTAATTGCGATATTTACACATTATTTGACAGTGGCACCATAAAACTGTCATAAGAGCATCATAAATATGACATGACACTGCCATGAGCATTAACAAATGCTAATGACATGTAATTTTGTTTCAACCAACAAATTATCTCACTTTTGAATGGATGTAAAAAATCCGAGCGAGACATAAATGGCATTAGTGACAAAATTTGTAGGATGACACTAAATGACATCTGTCAAAGGCATTCATCAATGCCCATGATAGTGTCATGTCATAATTATAACAGTGTTATGGCTGTCTTATGACACCCCGCTGTCAAATAAAGTGTTACCTATTAACCCAAATAAAACAACAAATAAGCCGCGTTGGACTATAAATCTATAAACGTAGCGGCCTATTGTCCGAAAATTACGGTGTATTTATTTCAATATGATTTACTACTTGTTCCATCCAAGCTTTACTTTGATTCTCAACCTAAATTATCTTAAATAAAGTCCTAATATCGATTAGGGGAGTGAAATCAAAACATGTATGATTAAGAAAGCACATCGAATTCAAATATGCCATAATATTTGAAGATGAAGATATCATGAGAAGAATAACATTGGTGATAAAAACTTCCCAGCAAAGTGCTACTTCACATGGTGGTGTACGCAGTTTATGTATCACCACACTCGTTTGTTTTGACCATATCTGTGACCTTTTGGTTAACAGGGTACTGTGACTTTCACTAAGTGCAATTTAACAATCCCTCTCAATGTGAAGTACCTCACGAGCAGAGCTCACTTACTTCAATATTGATTAACAAAAAATAAAAATAAAAAAGCTTCAAACCTTTTTTTTACACTCATTACATTAATTTGCATTTGATTTCATCTGGGTCAATTGATGCAAATAATGTCATGAACAAATGTGCTGTGTGTCTTTTATATGGTGTAATATCTTTTTGTAAGCAAATTTCCTGTTTCTGTACATTGTATTTCACCAGAGGTTTCCTGATCATAATGTCTTAAGTATGATGAAACCAAGAGTAATAGAGTTTGGCAACAATTTCAGCTGGTAATACAACAACAAAGCCAAGACTAAAATGCTTTATTGTAAACACAACTGGCCAGAAGTATTGGAACCCCTGGAATTCTGTCAGATAATGCTCAATTTCTCCCAGAAGATGATGGCAATTAAAAACGATTTGTCATGTATTTTGCTTGAAATGGAAAAAAAAAATGGAATCATTTTCATTTTACACAAAACTCCAAAAATGGGCCGGATAAAAGTATTGGCACCCTTTGAAAAATCATGTGATGCTTCTCTAATTTCTGTAATTAACAGCACCTGTTACTTACCTGGGGCACATAACAGGTGGTGTCAATAACTAAATCACACACTGTTGTCATCCAACATGCCTCCCAGCATGCATTCATAAATGGATTTTCAGGGGGGCCAGGCCCCCCCACTGGTGGCCGAATAGTGTCCTTGCATGTAATTGGCTTTCCTATAGACCCTACCCACCGACGTCACAAAATCACGTGCTCGCTGTATGGTTCCGCCCACTTGTCCGTCATTTTGTGTCTGTATTATCAATGGTCTCAATTGATCGAGCAATTTATAATGCATTTCATGGAAGACCCGGTGCTTTCGGATGCCGTAAACTCACTTGATGCGTTGCATAAAAGGCGTTATGTGGAAAAGCTTCAGTTTATCCATTCGCCAGATCCATATTTGATGCCTAAATCGATGTTTTTCGACCCGCTGTCTCCGCTGTATTTGCCTGACATCTGCTAGCTACCCTGAACTGTACAACTATCTTGTCCACACAAAATCAGCCTATTCTCACGAAAGTTTGAAAAAACTTATAAATACTTCGTTGCTGGTTGGGTGAAACAGGTCCTCGTCCACGAAAATTCGGCAGGAATCTATCTTGTGCTTGGAAAGGTGAGTTACGAAATTTTCAAATCAAAATCTTTTGTTCTTGCTAACATCCACTGTCAAGTCTAATGTATTTCATGTCGTTTGTCAATGGAGTTAGGGCTTTTAATGTTTATATGGTTTAGCGCTAGCACTCTCACTACATACATACGTGTATGTTGTCGGTGATTAGCCTAGCAATGATCTTAATTGTGGTTGTCAGCCCAAAACCCTCTAAATATATATTAAATGCATCTTACCAGATATAAAATGACTACTACATAATCTGTGGTAATCGTTTGGAGCCCAGTTTTCTCGTCGAATTGCAGCAGCCCATCTCGCTCTCTTCTCTCCGGGTCTCTCGGAATCCGGTAGAACTTCAAGTCTCTCCGTCTTCTCCGTCTATCTTCTCTGTTATTGCAACCGACCGCCACACACACCTTCACCATTTTGATTATTAATGTTAACGAGCAGAAAAACACGTCGTAAATAGGAGGAACGTACGTAGCCGTAACAGGGAAACATGATGTGTTGACGGACAATTGGGCGGCACCAGTCAGGAGGAAGGAGTTGTGACGTCACGTGGGTAGGGTCTATACAATATATAATTTTAAAATTAAGAATTTTCCGGTAAATATCGTCTATAAAAGTTGTAAAGCAGCAAAACAAAAACAAAAAAATGAATGAAATGGCCAAAAAAAGATATGGCGGAAAACACTCAGGTGACTTGAAGTTCCGCTCTGAGACCCCGAATTTGGCCAAATTTCAAAATTGTCTGATATGCATGTGTGTTTTTTTTTTTATTTATATATTTTTTAAATAATATGCAAAGCAAATGACTATCTAAGGTGCTGGTCACATGATCTGTTTGAAGAATAATTTTGACCCATTATAAAAATGTCATTTTTTGTTCATTCCATTCATTTTTGTTGTTTGCTTTATTGCTTTAAAACTTTTAGTCAAAGTCAATTACACGCAATGACACTTTTCGGCCACCAGGGGGGCTGGCTCCCGCTTAAACTCTGCTTATGGTAATAATACTTGTTTGTGAAAAAGAGAGACCTTTCCCACCAATTTGTCAACATCATAGGTGCAATTCAGAACAAAGTTCAGCCTACTATACTTAGAAAAAATAAAACGAGGGATGAAATTCCACAGTGAAAGTGGATTTTTAAGTAAGCGTTTGGCCCAATTAACTTTGTACGTGCAGCTCAAACTACAAAAAAATCTATGACATTCAAACCTCCCTGTTCATTTGTGTTCATAAGTACATTTTTTTAATGTAGTGAGTACGGTTCTTCCAAATGAAGTCAAATAGTCAACATCCTTACGGCCTACCAAGGGCGTAGGTTTGCATAGGGACGGTAGGGACATAACACCACCAACTTTTAAGGATGCTCAAATTGTCAACTTTTAAGCAACCTTATTTGCATTATATAATGAGTTCAGTTATATAGGTAATTTAGATTATCTTCCCATAAGTTGTAAGGATAGAATTGACCCTACATTATGTTCAGACTTACATTTGCCGCCTTTCACTTGCTGAATGTGCTGGTCCATTTTTTCCCCCTTCAAACGCACGTTTGATTGGCTGATGACTTGAACCCCCATATTCACACAATCCCAACAGAAATACGTGTCGACATGCTGCCCTTTTGAAGAGGAGGGATATCATAAGGTTTTTTGGCCAGCAGTAGCTACTTTAAGTAATGTAAAAATATGTCAATGTTGTGAAGGTGGGGTACACACCACTAATTTTGCAACTGAAGGTCTGACTTGCATCTGAGTTTGCATAACATTAAACCGTGTGAACTTGCTAACCTGTAAAACTCGAGTAGAAAGCTGCTTAGAGAGAAGTGTCCTCTTGTATGTATTTTCTACTGTGAACGTTATTTAAACTGTGAATAATGTAGTGAACCGAGTTCTTCCTGAAGTTTTTCTACTGTTAACGTTAATCCAACTGTGCATTTCGTGCATTTATACCCTAATTAAAATGTATGTTTTTTCTATCTCTTATCATTAAAAAAAATATTTTTATTTGCAGCCCACGCACATTTTTTTTAACCCCCCCCCCACAAAAAAAATCACAACCACTGTAAATTTCCTTTATATGAAGCAAGCATTTTGAAAAATGACTTTCTCCCATGAAAATAATTTTATTGTAACCTTTTTTCATTTTTACATCGGAACCAGCTATATTTGAGCTATATTTGAGAAATGTACCCAATCTGTTTGGTCTTATTAATGTCTCGTCCCCAGCAAAAAGTGTACATGCAGGTTATGCTGTTATAGCAGACATGTCCAAAGTCCGGCCCGGGGGCCAAATGCGGCCCGTGTTCAAATTTCATCTGGCCCCCAGCCTCTGTCATAAAATCAATAACGTCAGGCCCACACGCAGACTTAATAAATTGGTCAGAAGTACTGCTACCAGCATATGAAGTAGCTTACACACTAAATGCTGCTCCTCATTTACCCACTAAAAGGCAGCAGCACTTTAAGCAACATTACACCGTGTGACCCTTTACTCCCAATTTTCTAAAATGGCGACAATCAACAAAAAAAAGACAGCCGACGCTTCAAGGATAGATGGAAATTGGACTATTTCTTCACTAAAATACGCAACAACTGTGTCTGCCTTATTTGCAAAGAGACAGTCGCTGTTTTTAAAGAGTTCAATGTGAAGCGATATTACCTAACAAGACACGTTGACATGTACGACAAGATTACAGGGAAGATACGTAACGAGAAATTGAAGCGACTTGAAGCTAATTTAATTTTACAGCAGCAGTATTTCGCAAGAGTCCGAGAGTCGAAAGAAAACGCGACAAAGGCTAGTTGCGAGATTATTGAAATTATTAATTTAAAAAAATTATAAAGCAAATGTGACACACAGAATGGCTTACTAAAATTTGCTTAAATATATTGTTCTACGTAAAGGACGTCAGCCAAGGTCGGCCCCCCACATTTTTATCACACCAAATTTGGCCACCTTTTGCAAAAAGTTTGGACATCCCTGTGTTATAGCGTCCCTACCAATGTTGAGACCAAACCTACAGTGCCTTGCAAAAGTATTCGGCCCCCTTGAATCTTGCAACCTTTCGCCACATTTCAGGCTTCAAACATAAAGATATGAAATTGAATTTTTTTTTCTCAAGAATCAACAACAAGTGGGACACAATCATGAAGTGGAACAACATTTATTGGATAATTTAAACTTTTTTAACAAATAAAAAACTGAAAAGTGGGGCGTGCAATATTATTCGGCCCCTTTACTTTCAGTGCAGCAAACTCACTCCAGAAGTTCAGTGAGGATCTCTGAATGATCCAATGTTGTCCTAAATGACCGATGATGATAAATAGAATCCACCTGTGTGTAATCAAGTCTCCGTATAAATGCACCTGCTCTGTGATAGTCTCAGGGTTCTGTTTAAAGTGCAGAGAGCATTATGAAAACCAAGGAACACACCAGGCAGGTCCGAGATGCTGTTGTGGAAAAGTTTAAAGCCGGATTTGGATACAAAAAGATTTCCCAAGCTTTAAGCATCTCAAGGAGCACTGTGCAAGCCATCATATTGAAATGGAAGGAGCATCAGACCACTGCAAATCTACCAAGACCCGGCCGTCCTTCCAAACTTTCTTCTCAAACAAGGAGAAAACTGATCAGAGATGCAGCCAAGAGGCCCATGATCACTCTGGATGAACTGCAGAGATCTACAGCTGAGGTGGGAGAGTCTGTCCATGGGACAACAATCAGTCGTACACTGCACAAATCTGGCCTTTATGGAAGAGTGGCAAGAAGAAAGCCATTTCTCACAGATATCCATAAAAAGTCTCGTTTAAAGTTTGCCACAAGCCACCTGGGAGACACACCAAACATGTGGAAGAAGGTGCTCTGGTCAGATGAAACCAAAATTGAACGTTTTGGCCAAAATGCAAAACGATATGTTTGGCGTAAAAGCAACACAGCTCATCACCCTGAACACACCATCCCCACTGTCAAACATGGTGGTGGCAGCATCATGGTTTGGACCTGCTGTTCTTCAGCAGGGACAGAGAAGATGGTTAAAATTGACAGGAAGATGGATGCAGCCAAATACAGGAACATTCTGGAAGAAAACCTGTTGGTATCTGCACAAGACCTGAGACTGGGACGGAGATTTATCTTCCAACAGGACAATGATCCAAAACATAAAGCCAAATCTACAATGGAATGGTTAAAAAATAAACGTATCCAGGTGTTAGAATGGCCAAGTCAAAGTCCAGACCTGAATCCAATCGACAATCTGTGGAAAGAGCTGAAGACTGCTGTTCACAAACACTCTCCATCCAACCTCACTGAGCTCGAGCTGTTTTGCAAGGAAGAATGGGCAAGAATGTCAGCCTCTCGATGTGCAAAACTGATAGAAACATACCCCAAGTGACTTGCAGCTGTAATTGGAGCAAAAGGTGGCGCTACAAAGTATTAACGCAAGGGGGCCGAATAATATTGCAAGCCCCACTTTTCAGTTTTTTATTTGTTAAAAAAGTTTAAATTATCCAATAAATTTTGTTCCACTTCACGATTGTGTCCCACTTGTTGTTGATTCTTGAAAAAAAATTAAAATTTTATATCTTTATGTTTGAAGCCTGAAATGTGGCGAAAGGTTGCAAGGTTCAAGGGGGCCGAATACTTTTGCAAGGCACTGTATGCCCTTGCTGCCTACTGTAATTGGTTTTCATGAGTTGCTCTTTGTGACGTCATTAAAAAATGTGTCCGTTAGCTACGACGCAAACGATTTCAACTCTGATGACTATTAGAACTGTGTGGACTGGTCGTGAATGGAAGTTTTAATGATTTCCAGTCAGATTAAACGCAGGAACCTCCAAGACACTTGGAAAGTGAAAAGCAGAGCAGAAAATTCAACAATGCACATTGTGTGCGTTACTTTGTGGAAATGCACCAAAAAGTGGTGTCACGTTTATCGTCCCTCCTTCTCCTTCTCACGCAGGCGGGCCCCTACCCCCACCCCCTCCCGTGCGCACTCGAAAGATGAGACGCGAACACGCACATCTCGCGAGGTCACGCATAGCAGGAACCCACCCTTCAGTGATGCCGACCGCAGTGTGTGTATATTACTGGCGAGGGAGCCGCTAGGAAGCTAGGAGGAGTTGCGGCAAGGTCGACAACAGCATCCTGCTCTGAATTACAGGAAGACTGTAGCTCGACGGACTTAAGTTTGAAGGCGGGGGACGACCGAAACCACCTTTTATTGGCGGCTGCGTAAGAAAAAGTCAGTAGGTGGCTTAAAGTTTCCATCTTGTAGCCTCATGTTTCATACAAACGAGGAATTTGTCGTTGTTAGCGTGGTCCGTACGGCTTCCTGAGCGCACAGTTGTGCTCGTGACGGAACAACTTGCTTTAGACCGCTTTGCCGGCCTAACGTGCTGTCTCGTAGACGGTTTACCCATTAGTTGGCGTTGAGTGTGCCATGTCGGCGCCATCAACCGCGGCTCCCGCTTCGGGGGAGAGCGCCCAGACGGAGGCGGATTCTTTAGCCCCCGACGCGGGGCTGAAGCCACCGGGTCCGTCGCATAGTCAGAGTCGTTTCCAGGTGGACCTTGTGGCCGAAGCAGCCGCTGCGGTCGTTGACGAGTCGCCGAGTTCTGAAGCTGTCCCATCCGGCGAGAAGGCCACTCCCGGTGCTCCACCCGAGTACCCGGGCACGAGCAGCGAGGAAGCTAAAGGTCGCTTTCGGGTGGTGAACTTTGCGGACCCGAGCGGAGCCAGCAGCCCGGCTTCTCCGGAGGCAGCGCCCGTCGAAGGGATGCAGAACGGGGACACGGTGATGAGCGAGACTAGTTTACATTCGTCCACTGGCGGCCAGCATCACTATCACTATGACACCCACACGAACACCTATTACCTGAGGACCTTTGGCCATAACACCATCGATGCCGTGCCCAACATCGACTTCTACCGACAGACAGCCGCGCCGTTGGGGGAGAAGCTTATCAGACCCACTCTTTCGGAGTTGCACGATGAGCTGGACAAGGTAAGACAATCACATGAGCTTTCTGATTGTTTTCTGGACTAGGGGTGTGACAAAATATCGAAATGGTGATATATCGTCATTCTTGGTATCCCAAAAGGTTATCGATATGCTCCTGTCAAGAATCGAGATATCGTTTTCAAAAGGTGTCAAATTTTTTTTTTCTTAAAAAAAAAAACAAAAAAACATCAAGTTGCTACCAAAAACTTCCACCATAATAGTGTCTCAGTTAACTCTAAGGCTGCCATTGATGGTGCTCGACGCCCAATTCATTCAGACTGGGAACAACCTAAGGCTGCCTATTCATTTTATGTGATTCCCAGGTCACGTCCTGTTCTGTAACTCAAAATTAACAGGAAGTCAGGGCCGGCCCAGCCTATACGCAGACTATGCAGCAGCTTAGGGCCCCTGACCACTAGGGGGGCCCCCAATTTGTCAATTGTTTAATTTATATTCTATTTTGTTTACTAGAGTTTGCTTTATTTGACTTTTGTGGGTTTTGATACTTGATTACAACCTTAAAAAATAAAAGTTCTTCCTTAACTTCTTTCTGTCCTCTTTTAGAAAAAGGTTTGGCGCTATCTACTGTAAGTACTGACAATCATTTGGGGTGAGAAATTTGAAGTATGCGGTGCAACAAAATCTGATTAATATACAAAATATGGACGTATGGGTTGGATTGCATGTATGGGTTTCACAGTACACCGTGACGAAATGGTGGGCCAAAAATAAGGGCCCCTTTGCATTATTTTGCTTAGGGCCTCCAAATGGCCTGGGTCGGCCCTGCAGGAAGTGACCCATTAAAATACTAGGGGCGTGCGAAATTTCCGAATCTTAGATTATTTGCGATTCGGCCGTGGAAGATTCGAGAACGATTCACAAATATCCAAATTCCGAGTATTGAATTATACCAGGTAAAGCGGAAGTAAAGCAGTCAGCGCGGTCTTTGGGACGCAATGAGGAACGGACCGAGAGTAAATATCATGTTCAACTCATACCGCTATATAAAAAAAACAATCATACCTGACTGCGGCCGACAGCCGCTACAAACAACGCCCGGTTGCTAGTTGCTACCAACATACGGCTACAGTAGATATCATATATATGTAGAACTAGATGTAAAATGACAGACGATGTCGGTGTTAAACATGTATTTAGGGCTGCAGCTATCGAATATTTTAGTAATCGAGTAAATGACTGAAAATTCTATCGATTAATCGAGTAATCGGATAAAACATTTTTTTTAGTTAAAGAGCAATTATAAATATACGTGAAAAAAAAAACATTTAATCCAATATTGAACCATTTTCAGTAGATCAATATCTTTATTTTCGATGTAAATTGTTGAAAACAGCCAACAATTGCATCTCAGATGTGACTAGAAAAAAAAAAAAGCACTGCTTTCACTCGAAAAACTCTAGATCTTATAAAAAAAAAAAAGCATATTTCTTACCTAAAAATGTAATTACGCTTGATAACACACATCACTTGAAAGCTACGTGTTTTTCCCACGTGTTTCAATTGAATTTCCATTTGTGTCAAGCTGTTTTTAAGTTCTAGTTAAGTTTTAAGTTAGTCTAAACTATAAGTACTGATAGGATTTTGAGTTTTTGCAGTGTTCAAAATAAATGTATAATTCCTGCTGTATTGGAGCACATTAGGGACCAGTGCTACTTGGTGTTTTATTCAGCAATGACTACTGAGCTAAAACTGACAGTTAGCTTTATTATGTTTTAATTTTACACCTTCATCACTCTACAGCGCAGTGTTTTTACAGATTAAATAAAGCCTGTACGTAAGACACGTTAGCCACGCATCGACAGTGGTCATAATTAGGGTTGTTCCGATCATGTTTTTTTGCTCCCGATCCGATCCCGATCGTTTTAGTTTGAGTATCTGCCGATCCCGATATTTCCCGATCCGATTGCTTTTTTTTTTTTTTTTTTGCTCCCGATTCAATTCCAATCATTCCCGATAATTTTTCCCAATCGTATACATTTTGGCAATGCATTAAGAAAAAAATGAATAAAACTCGGACGAATATATACATTCAACATACAGTACATAAGTACTGTATTTGTTTATTATGACAATAAATCCTCAAGATGGCATTTACATTATTAACATTCTTTCTGTGAGAGGGATCCACAGATAGAAAGACTTGTAATTCTTAAAGGATAAATGTGACTTTGTATATTGTGACTAAATATTGCCATCTAGTGTATTTGTTGAGCTTTCAGTAAATGATAGTGGGTATAGTAAGGCTTTAGCCAAATAAAGAAAAGCTCCAAAGGCTGCCAAAGTTCACTCTACTCATTTTACGCTGCCTTTTAGCTTTATATATAGGTGAAACAGCGCCATAATAGATTGAACGCGACAATACGTGAGTGGGTCGTACAGCGCATGCGTTAATTGCGTTAAATATTTTAACGTGATAAATTTAAAATTAATTACCGCCGTTAACGGGATAAATTTGATAACCCTACCTTAAGCCTAAACTAACATATTATGTCTGTAACGTTAAATACGATTAGAAAACGATTTAATTAAAAAAATAAAAAAAGGCATGTCCGATATTTTTTTGCCGATTCCGATACTTTGAAAATGACGTGATCGGACCCGATCGATCGGCATCCCGATTGACATCTCTAGTCATAATCAATAGAAACCTAGCCCTCCGAAGGTCTAACGTTACATGAGCGAGTGACAGTAACGTTATATTTATTAGCGCTGAGAAGTGTGCTGCTTAAATATGGCGGCTGTTTACTAACGCTGCCTTGATGCGGCCGAGTCTGTCATTTCGCATCTATTCCTAAATGCATGCGATATCTATGAGACGCATCGGACACTACCTGCTTCCATAGCTAGCTAGCATCATGCGGGCATAGTTTTTAGCAACGTCGGCGTAGTTTGTAGCGGCTGTCGGCTGCAGTTTTATTTATTTATTTATTTATTTTTTTTGCTTCTTCCTCCGCACGTGACGTCAGTGCGTTGTCCCGCATTAAAAGTAGTCCGGGCAAAACATGATGCTTAGAGCTGGCAAAATTAAACGATTCCTCGAGGTGAATAAAATTACTCGGATCAGTTTTTAAACTTAGGTTACTCGAGTTGGTCGAGTATTCGTTTCAGCTCTCCTGTCTTTACATACGGGGATATAAATACATGTGTATGTACAAGGGTTGTAATTATATCTGAGGCTCATGGTTCATTGTCATCACGTTATTCTCCTCAGAATGATAATTACTGCAATAGAAATCCTTGTGTGTGGTTGGAAAATCACTTAACCATTTATATGGTGGGTGAGTATTTTTAGTAATTAAAATGTCTTTTTACCTCAAAGATTTGGCATTCATATATATGGACATCACATATTTGCTCATGTAGGCCACAGCACAGTATTAAAATTTGGTATCCAAGTATGGTCTACCATGATGGCCGTGATGCCTACATACAGTATGGGAATGCAAAAAAATATATTAATTGAATTTATAAATATATATGTCACCTCCCAAAGGTTCATTTGTTGTAGTTGTTGTTGTTGTAAATTGAAGATATTTGGGCAGGGGTCCCCAAACTTTTTCCTGTGAGGGCCTCATAACTTTTCCCTTCTCTGATGAGGGGCCGGGTCAGTTTGCAACAGAAAAAGTGTGACGATTGCAGGAGTGCCTAAATATAAAAATGTATTGTTTTTCAGAAAGCCACAATCAAATAACAATTTCTGGATTCTTCACGGAACAAAAGTAAAAAAAAAAAAACTAATAATATAATATTATTAGGGCTGTCAAAATTATCACATTAACGGGCGGTAATTAATATTTTAAATTAATCACCTTAAAATATTTGACGTATTTAACGCACATGCCCCGTTCAAACAAATTAAAATGACAGCAGTGTCATGTCCATTTGTTACTTGTGTTTTTTAGTGTTTTGTCGCCCTCTGCTGGCGCTTGGGTGCGACTGATTTTATGGGTTTCAGCACCATGAGAATTGTGTAATTATTGACATCAACAATGGCGAGCTACTAGTTTATTTTTTGTTTTTAAAATTTTACAAATTATTTTAAAACAAAAACATTAAGAGGGGTTTTAATCAAAAATTTCTATAAGTTGTACTAACATTTATCTTTTAAGAACTACAAATCTTTCTATCCATGGATCGCTTTAACAGAATGTTAATGTTAATGCCATCTTGTTGATTTATTGTTATAATAAACAAATACAGTACTTATGTACTGTATGTTGAATGTATATGTCCATCTTATCTTTCCATTCCAACAATAATTTACATAAAAAAGGCATATTTCATAGATGGTTTGAATTGCGATTAATTACGATTAATTAATTTTTAAGCTGTGATTAACTCGATTAAAAATTTTAATCGTTTGACAGCCCCAAATATAGTATAATATGATATAATAATAAATAATGATAACACTATTAATTAGAGATGTCCCGATGAATCGGGTCCGATCACGTCATTTTCTAAGTATCAGAATCGGCAAAAAAATATCGGCCATGCCTTTTTTTTAATATATATATATTTTTTTATTAAATCGTTTTCTAATTGTATTTAATGTTACAGACATAACATGTTACACTTATCCAGAGTCTTTAGTTTAGGCTTGAGGTTGGGTTATCAAATTTATCCCAATTACGGCAGTAGTTAATTTTTAAAAAAATGTATCATGGTAAAATATTTAACGCAATTAATGCATGCGCTGCACGACTCATTCACTCACTCATTGTCGCGCTCCATCTGTAATGGTGCCGTTTTATCCATTTAGAGAGATAAAAGGCAATTGGATCGGGAAATATTGGGATCAGCAGATACTCAAACTAAAACGATCGGATCGGGAGCAAAAAAACATGATCAGAACAACCCTACTATTAATTAAATAGATAATAACCAAATAACCCTCTCTGGGTTCTTTACAGAAAAAAGCCAGGCAATAAATAACACTATTGAGGGAAAAAAAAAATGTTCAGGGGGCCGGACCAAATGTGGAGGCAGCCCGCGGACCGTAGTTTGGGGACCCCTGTATTTGGGTTTTAGATAAAAAAATGAACATGACACAAAGTTCCAGCTTGTATTTTGTGTGTGTTTTTTAAAAAAAAATTTTTATTTAACAAGATTGGTTAACCCAGGAAAGATGGCCTTTTCTTTGAACACATCCACTTTTTAAGTGGGCAAAAGTAGTGGGACAGACATGAATTTAACTTCAAGTGAATAACATTTAATATATGTTGACATAAACCTTACTTGCAATAGCTGGATCAAGTCTGCGACCCATAGAATTCACCAGGCTGTTCATCATTAGATATGCTGTCCCAGGACAATACTGCAGCGCCTCCTAGTTATTGATTCTGGGGGTTTCTCCCTTTAGTATCCTCTTCAGGAGGTAAATTGCATGTTCTATTAGGTTAAGCTCTGGTGATTGATTTGGCCATTCCAACTGTGCCTGTGCCCGCATACACTGTAGTGCATTTCGGGCGGCCACGTGAGCTGTGCAAAGCATCACGAGGTTTAAAGCTATGTACTAGTATTTATCAAAACATGGTCAAAATTAAACATAATTGGTTGCACCAAGCAGCCAGGCGGATTCACACTCATCACGCCATGTCAACGTGCCCCATTTTGCACATTAAAACCCAGAATTAAGTTGAGCCTTATAACTAGGATTTCACTCTGACTCTATAGGCCACACGGGTGGGAACCTCAGGGCACCTCACGATATGATACGATTCGCAATATAAGGCTCAAGATAACGATTCTCACGATATTGCGATGCAGCACTTATCGATACATTGGTCAGAAAATCGATGTACGATATTCTACGATACAACTTAAAAAACAAGATCAAAATAGATAAAATACTGTTTATTGGGATCTTTATTGAACAGTGACACCTTATCTGTGCAACGCTGCTGTAAAAAAAAAAAAAAGTACTGCAAAATTCTTACCACGAGGAAGAGTCATTTTCTCCCCTAAAGAAGGGGAAAGAGCTGCAAGCCTGCGCATATTTGTTGCTTGTGAATTATCCACATAGGCAACACCTGTATATAACGACTTTTTTTTATAGTTTATTATTTGTTTTCAGTTGTGGTCGAATACTCGATGCGAGTTTGTGATTGTTTATGATGATCTGCGGACGCTAACTGTTAAATGCTAATCATTTGTGTGGATTCTTATTGCTGTTTCAGCAGCTAGTTATTAACTGAGTTTTGAATTGCTGTTAATGAAGATGAAACTGATTGTTTCATTCTGCAAGTGTTGATGTCATGAGCAGCTGAATAAAGTCAGCAAACCACACCGACGTCTGACGTCGTCATTTTTTAGCATAGCTGGTTGTCGAGCTAGGATTTGGCTCCAACATCTTGGCAAGGACAGTACAATGACGTATAATACAGTGGTATGAAAAAGTATCTGAAACTTTAGGAATTTCTCACATTCCTGCAAAAAATCACTATAAAATGTGGTCTGATCTTTGTTAAAATCACAGAGATGAAAATAAAGTGTTGGCTTTAACTAAAACGACCCAAATATTAATAAATTATCATATTTTAATGAGGATGGCATGCAAACAATTACAGAAGGGGTGACAAATAAGTGAAGCCTCTGCCTAATGAGACTTAAAGGGCAATTGAAACCAATTTTTACAAAACATTTAAGTTAGGTTTGTGCCCAATCGCTGATAATTGGTTTAAAGCTGCCCTGCCCACTATAAAACACACACCTGGTAAGAAATGTCCTGATGAGAAGCATTGTCTGATGTGCATCATGGCTCAGTCAAAAGAGCTGTCTGAAAACCTGCGATCAAGGATTGTTGATTTGTATAAAGCTGGAAAAGGATACAAAACCATCTCTAAAAGTCTGGATGTTCATCAATCGACAGTCAGAAGTTGTCTACAAATAGAGAGTTTAGCACTGTTGCTTTTCTCCCAAGGAGTGGCCGTCCACCAAAGATAATGCCAAAGGTTCAGCGCAGAATACTCAGAGAGGTAAAAATGGCACAGTCCAATCTCTCTGTGCACACATCAACTATATGTAAAACTATGGCCAAGAATGGTGTTCATGGGAGGACTCCATGGAGGAAGCCACTGCTGTCTAAACAAACATTGCTGCTCATTTAATGTTTGCAAAAAGGCACTTGACAGGTCACATAAGTTTTGGTAAAATATTTTGTGGACTGATGAAACCAAAGTTGAATTGTTTGGGAGAAACACACAACGTCATGTGTGGAGGAAAAATGGACAGCTCAACAACATCAAAACCTCTTCCCCACCGTGAATTATGGCGGAGGGAGCATCATGATTTGGGGCTGTTTTGCTTCCTCAGGGCCTGGACAACTTGCAATCATTAATGGAAGAATGAATTCAAAAGTTTATCAGGATGTTTTGCAGGAAAACCTGAGGCCGTCTGTCAGACCGTTGAAGCTAAAACGAGGATTGATGCTGCAACAAGACAATGATCCAAACACAGAAGTAAATCAACTTCAGAATGTTTTCAGAAGAACAAAATACATGCTCTGGACTGGCCAAGTCAAAGTCCAGACTTGAGATGCTGTGGCACGACCTAAAGACAGCGATTCATGCCAGACATCCCAGGAATCTGACTGAACTTGAGCAGTTTTGTAGAGACGAATGAGCCATCCTGATCGATGTGCCAGACTGATCTGCAGCTACAGGAAGCGTCTGGTTAAAGTTATTGCTCCCAATGGAGGGGCCACAAAACATTAAATGTGGTGGTTCACTTAATGTTTTCCCCTTCTGTCATTTTTTGCATACTATCCTCATTAAAATACGAAAACCCATAGATGTTTGGGTGCTTTTAGTTAAAGCAGACACTGTATCTTCATCTGTGTGATTTTGACGAAGATCAGATAGCATTTGGTGGTGATGTTATGCAGAAATGTGAGAAATTCCGAAAGGTTCAGATACTTATTCATATCACTGTAAATAACCACCAACTTGCAATTGCGCTAAGTACAAATGTTTCTGCATTTAAAAACCTGTCTTTTTCACGTTTATGCTCTTCTTCACTCTTTTTCTCTCTAATATGAGACCCAGTGGTCTTTTGTCTTTTCATGACGTCGTCAGCGTAACGTTGCTCAATTGCAGAGGCTTAAAAATAACACCTTCAGTTAGCTCGCTGGTCTGCGGGGGTGAGTGTGGTGAGACTGTGGTGAAATTACCGCATCGCAGGAAACTTTGAAACGTGCAGAAGGCGCATTAGAAAAATATTATTATTTAAAACCTTATTACTATATGTATTGCTGTTCTTTTCTTTTATTGTCTTGTACAATTTTTTGAATACTGCTATCATCAAATATTATTTGAACATTTTTCTTCACGCGCTGCGACGCCCATAGCATTTGCCTTGCTCGCTTAATGGACCACACGGGTCTGCCCGAGACCCCCATGAGGATAAGTAGTTTAACACTAAGTATTATTTAAATAAGTACCCTAATAAAGGGTTAATCAGTGTTCATGTTTTTCAAAACTTTTTTTGAATTTGTGCATTCAGCGCGACATCAGGCTCAGCAATGAGTTTGCCTGCGTTAAAAACATCTGCGTCATAGTTTCTGTTCAGGCATGCATACCACTCCAGTTGTAAAGAATTAGTTTGACATGAACTCTTGTTTATAGTAGTAAATAAATAATAAATATACCATTTGAAAAAGCTACACTAACATCGCATAGTCTTTATTTTGGGAACAAGATTCTGTTATCTACCGTAATCTAGGTTCTCCCCCTAAGGCAACTTTGGCAACGACTAAATGGATTTTCCAAGGAACATGTGACGAATGATGACAGAAGGCTCCTTCATGTAACCATCAGCGCCTTCAATCAAGATTAAAGAACGATTTCCACCAGAGCATGGTGACCTGTGGTGTTTTAATGGTCCTTGGCTATCATAAAAATGTCAAGGATAAACCTTAATGAACTTCAAAGTTTCTTTTGACTGCAATAGTCTGCTCATGCATCCAAATGTAGCAATAATGATGAATTTCCTGGAGAGTAAATATGCATAGGTTTGTGAATACGTGCATTAGAGGTGTAACAATCGATCAGCATATTAATCGACAACTATTTTGATAACCAATTACTCTTTTAGGACCTACTTTACCTTAAACTTGGCTAAATTCTTGAAGTTATAACATACATGTAACTTCTCAGTTGTAAATATCAGATTTCTTCTTTATATTTTTGTTAAGTCTAAGTAGGAGATTAGTAAAAATCTGTTTTTACTTTGGATAACAACAACTCACATTTTTGCCAATTTTGGGAGATCTTTCAGTCTAATCTATACAGGTATGAAAAAGTATCTGAACCTTTTGGAATTTTTGCATTTCTGTATAAAATCACAATCAAATGTCATCTGATCTTTGTCAAAATTACAGATGAAAAAGTGTCTACTTTAAAACCACCCAAACATTTATAGGTTTTCATATTTTAATGAGGATAACATGCAAACAATGACATGGGGGGGGGGGGGGGGTAAGTAAGTAAGTGAACCTTCTGCCTAAGGAGACTTGAAGAGCAATTGAATCCAATTTTTGCCAAACAATTTAAGTCGGGTGTATGCAGAATCACTGATTAGTGGTGTAAAGCTGCGCTGCCCACTATAAAACACACACCTGGTAAGAATTGTCTTGATGAGAAGCATTGTCTGGTGTGCATCATGGCTCGGTCAAAAGAGCTTTCTGAAGACCTGGGATCAAGGACTGTTGATTTGTATTAGAGCTGCAGCTATCGATTATTTTAGTAGTCGATTAATCGATGAACTAGTTAGTTTGAATAATCGAGTAATCGGATAAGGAACATAAAAAAATTAAAATACCTTAGCTGAGCCTCAACCGGTATAAAATAAATAAAAAATAAATAAGAATCTAGGTACAACAAACGAACAATTGGCCAACTTACATAGTAAAAGTCCCCTAGCTTAAATGCTATAAAATACTAACGTTTTTTTTTTTATTTATACAATGCTCTTAATAAATGGTTCAGACACATATTCCTACAAAAACAAACAAAAACTCGCTTTTGTTGGTCTTAACAGGGAGCAGATGGCTTCAGCCATGTGAATGAGGCAGACTAGAGGGCAGTCCATCCACCCAAGTCAATAAAACACTTACAAAACAAACCATTACAACGCCACTTTAAATAAACGAATACTCGAAGCAGCAAAATTTAATTCGAATATTTTTTTCTAATCGAATACTCGAGTTAATCGATTAATCGTTGCAGCACTAATTTGTATAAAGCCGGGAAAGGATACAAAACCATTTCTAAAAGTCTGGATGTTCATCAATCGACAGTCAGAGAAGTTGTCTACAAATGGAGAGAGTTTGGCACTGTTGCTTCTTTCCTAAGGAGTGGCCGTCCACCAAAGATGATGCCAAGAGTTTAGTGCACAATATTCAAAGAGGTAAAAAAGAACCCTAGAGTGTCTGCTAATAAGGACTTACAGAAATCACTGGCACAGTCCAATATCTCTGTGCACACATCAACTATATGTAAAACTACAGCCAAGAACAGTGTTCATTGGAAGACTCCACAGAGGAAGCGCCTGCTGTCTAAACAAAAAGAAAACATGGTTGCTCGTTTAATTTTCGCAAAAGGGCACTTGGACAATCCACAGAAGTTTTGGCAAAATATTTTGTGGACTGCTGAAACCAAAGTTGAATTGTTTGGGAGTAACACACAATGTCTTGTGTGGAGGAAAAATGGAACAGTTCACCAACATCAACACCTCATCCCCACCGTGAAGCATGGTGGAGGAAGCATCATGATTTGGGGCTGTTTCGCTACCTCAGGGCCTGGACAACTTGGAATCATTAATGGAAGAATGAATTCAGAAGTTTATAAGGATGTTTTGTTGGAAAACCTGAGGCCGTCTGTCAGACAGTTAAGGCTAAAAAGAGGATGGATGCTGCAGCATGACAATGATCCAAAACACAGAAGTAAATCAACTTCAGAATGGTTTCAGATGAACAAAATCCACGTTCTGCGGAGGTCAACCCCATTGAGATGCTGTGGCATGACCTAAAGACAGCATTCATGCCTGACATCCCAAGAATCTGACTGAAATACAGCAGTTTTGTAGAGAAGAATGGGCCAAGTCCTGATCGATGTGCCAGACTGATCTGCAGCGACAGGAAGCGTCTGGTTGAAGTTAATTCTGCCAATGGGCGGCCACAAAAGATTAAATGTGATAGTTCACTTACTTATTTTTCCCCCTTTGCCATTATTTGCATACTTTCCTCATTAAAATATGAACACCTATAAATGTTTGTATGGTTTAAGTTGAAGCAGACAGTTTTTTCATCTGTGTGATTTTGACAAAGCTCAGATTACATTTGATGGTGAGTTTCTGCAGAATTGTGAGGAATTCGAAAAGGTTCAGATACTTTTTCATACCACTGTAGCTTCTTAATTAGGCTGCAACAACTAATCGATTAAATCGATTACTAAATTAGTTGCCAACTATTTCATATTTCAATATTTCTGAAGGACGTAGTCATCCATTTTGTCTTCATTGTAACTTAAAACATGCCTAAAACAACTTCAAGGTAATTAAAAAAAAAAAAAAAAAAAAACATTTATCCAAAGCTGTCACTCATCGTTAACCAAACACGTGATCGGATCTAGACATCTCTAATTGTGTTTGCAATATGCAAATAGTAACACCTTCACTTTTCGTCATTTCCATAATAGCCAACTCTATACTGTACTGTAAGCCGGTCTTTTGTTCAGAATGAAAGATTTTACGATGAGAGACAAAATTACTTGTACTGGTAGCTCTTTCGAAAAACCAAATTATAATCTAGTGTTGCAACGATTAATTGATTAACTCGAGTATTCGAGAATAGAAAAAAATATTCGAATAAAATTTTGTCGCTTCGAATATTTATTTAATTAAAGTGGCGTTGTAATGGTTGATTTTGAAAGTGTTTGCATTTCGTTTTATTGGTTAAGGTGGACACACTGCCCTCTGGTCTGCCTCGTTTCACGTGGCTGAATCCAACTGCTCCCTGTTAAGACCAATGTAAGCTAAGTTTTGGTTTGAGCTCATGTTTTTTTAATGCATTCGTTAATTAGTTTATAGTTATATTTTGCCGTTTTTTTGTGGCAATATGTGTCTGAACCATTTGTTAAGAGCATTGTAAAAAAAAAATTAGCATTTAATAGCATCTGACTCATTTGCTCCCAAAAACGTATAAATACGTTCTATTTTTGATTGAATGAGTGTCCCAAAGATGTTTTTATACGTCTTTTACGTTTTTTTTCCCACAAGAGACATCTCTTGGTTGTGATGCAACTTCGCTCCAAAGTACAACGCTGAAAATCCATTTTAAAGCAATAAAACAGGCCACTGGAGGGCACTAGTGCATTTGGTAAGAACCCATATCGGACCATGAAAGGAAGTGAATGAAGAGAAATAGTCAGGAAACGGAAGTTGGAAGAAGTAAGAAGCGTGAGAAAAATGTGGAGAATGATTTCAAACACAAGGCACATGCCCCACACAAGTTCCCTAGGTGAATTCTGTTATGAGGTAGTGGTCACTACTAGGGCTGCAGCTATCGATTATTTTAGTAGTCGATTAATCGATGAACTAGTTATTTTGAATAATCGAGTAATCGGATAAAGAAGGTGAAAAATAAAAATACCTGAGCTGAGCCTCAAACGGTATAAAAAAAAATGAGGATCTATGTACAACAAAAGAACAGTTGGCTAAGAAACATGGCAAAAGTCTGTTAGCTTAAACGCTATAAAATGCTAACTTTTATTTTTTATTTTTACAATGCTCTTAACAAATGGTTCAGACACATATTCTCACAAAAATGTTAAAAAATGCCTATAAACTAAATTATGAATGCATTAAAAAATTCAGCTCAAACAAAAGCTTAGCTTATGTTGGCCTTAACAGGGAGCAGTTGGATTCAGCCATATGAAATGAGGCAAACCAGAGGGCAGTGTATCCACCCTAATGAATAAAACTAAATGCAAACTTTCAAAATAAACCATTACGCCACTTTAATTAAACAGATAGTCGAAGCAATAAAAATTAAATTAGAATATTTTTTCTAATCGAATACTCGAGTTAATCGATTATTCGTTGCAGCACTAGTCACTACATAGATCCCCCCAGAATTCACCCACACAGGACGCCAGGCGTAACCCGATTTAACGAAACGGTCTGGTTGCACGGCCGGGGCGACAGTCGCGGCCACAACTGCATCATCTCTCAGTTCAATAGTTTAGTTATGTGTAAATAAATTGTTACTTTGCTATCAAAGCGATATTTGTCTTGTTGTTTATGTTATTTTGTAGAAGGAAAACATTATTCAGATGTTTGGGATGTCACAAAAGCAAAAAGTAGCTGTGTTAAAGTCAGTTATGTTTGAAATGTACGCTTTTACGAAAAGCTCAATTTCTCTGTTTTTTTCATCAGAAATTGCAAAATTGCTCAAACTAAGCTATTCCTTAGTGCTGATTTCTAAAGAATGGAAAAAGATATGAACTAACTTGTTTTTCCTGCTGAAAGAAGAGAGTCTAATCTTTCTTTTGGTGGGTTCCATGTTTATATAGCAGTAGAACAGAATTTTCTGTGGGCCTTGCTAAATCAGTCAAAATCCAGTAAAACGGCCGGGAGCGAAGGGGGTTGCTCCGGTGAAAATGGCTGGGAGTGAATGAGTTAAGCTAGCGGACTTTTGCTATGTAAGTTAGCGAATTGTTCTTTTGTTGTACGTTGATCCCCATTTATTTATTTTTTTATACCTTTTGAGGCTCAGCTCAGGTATTTTAATTTTTCATGTTCCTTATCCGATTACTCGATTATTCGAACTAACTAGTTCATTGATTAGTCGATATTTGTAGCCCTATTATAATCTAAGTGTTAGTTGGTATCCGGTTATAAAAAACATAAGTCCTCTGTGCGAGGACTTGATCTAGATTTACTGGTAAAATTTCCACTCGCAATAATAAGCTTAGCTCAGAACCTCTTCAAAGATGTTGAACAGTTTAAGGAGCAAGAAGAATAAAAAATTGGGGCTGAACTGTCTGAAACTGTTAATAATCTGTACCCATATCTGACTAATACTGTAGAGTAGTTTGTGATGAAAGGCTGTGGTCATAATGCATTTGTCAAGGGTATGCTGCAGAAATAGAGCTCCTATTGTACTTTTAGTCAGAATTTATTAAGTCTTAAAGGCATGTGTATAGTCCAGCCATCAGCCTGGCTTCATACATGTATTTTCATCAGTTCAAATTAACAGCTGGTATCAGACATGAAGGCTTAAGTAAAAAGCGAAATTGAGTTTCTACCGGTTTTGGTTTTCAAACAGATTGGAGCTTCCATTTTGGCGGTTACAGTGACCTTGGTGTTTCTATTGTATTGCCTTACAGTGACATATCCTCGTGTCTCCGTGGCTAAAAAATCTGGAATGGAAATTCCACTGTGTCAATTGATGGCTGCTCAGAGTAATCAATAAGTCAGCCACTCAGCCTCTAATCACTCAAACAGCACTGACTCTAATTGAAAGGGAATTAGTGGTGGTGAGCTCAACCAACTCGGTTATTTGTTTTTTTGTGTTTTTTAGGTGGTTGACTGTACATTCTGGCATATTTGAACTACTTGAGGAGATTCTTTGGACAGTGTTGCTCCGTGGTTTGGTTATTTACAATCCAGAGCCAAATTCATAAGTGCTTAGTGGGTTATAAAATGGAAAAATGGGACCTTTTAATGCGGCTCATTCTAGGAAATGTTTTAATATCCCTTTTTTTTACTGAGTGCTTGCAGTCTTGGCATGCTGTGGCTCTGATGAGTGGCAGAAGGAAAATGGAGTCTTTTGACTTTCAGAATAAGACTTTCACTGGAAACGGAAAAAGTTGTAGATGCTAGATTTTAGCTTGTAAATCACTTGGCGATTCTTGTTATACAGGGAACGTGGATAACAATAACCCACAATTATGTTTTAATGAATTAATTGAGGCTTTCTGGATTTTGCCCGTATTGTGAAAATTTGTTTGCATAATGACACTCATTTTCTCTCGTGATAATGGTGGTATCGTGAAAATCTGTAAGGTGCAGTGCTCGTATAATTAAGGTCCACTGTGTTAAGTAATGATATGAAATTACATCAATTTATAGTAAATGGACAAAGACTTATAGGCGGAATATTTCACTCAAGAAAGTTAATGGATAGCTTTTCTGAAAAAATTTGTGTGCTATATAGTGCCAAATTTAGATTCAATATAAGTTTTACATCATTGGAATCAGGAATCAGTGTTGTTTTAGTCGATAATGACGATTGAGGGGGTCCGGTTTGGTGACCTCAGCATTGAATCTCTGCTTTTTGCAGATGATTTAGTGCTGTTGGCTTCATCAAGCCGTGACCTCCAACTCTCACTGGAGCGGTTCGCAGCTGAGTGTGAAGCGGTTGGGATGAAGATCAGCACCTCCAAATCCGAGACCATGGTCCTCAGTCGGAAAAGGGTGGAGTGCCCTCTCCGGGTCGGGGATGAGATCCTGCCCCAAGTGGAGGAGTTCAAGTATCTTGGGGTCTTGTTCACGAGTGACGGTAGGAGGGAGCGGGAGATCGACAGGCGAATCGGTGCGGCGTCTGCAGTAATGCGGACGCTGCACCGGTCCGTAGTGGTGAAGAAGGAGCTGAGCCGAAAGGCAAAGCTCTCGATTTACCAGTCGATCTACGTTCCTGCCCTCACCTATGGTCACGAGCTTTGGGTCGTGACCGAAAGAACAAGATCCCGGATACAAGCGGCCGAAATGAGTTTCCTCCGCAGGGTGTCCGGGCTCTCCCTTAGAGATAGGGTGAGAAGCTCGGTCATCCGGGAGGGACTCGGCGTCGAGCCGCTACTCCTCCGCGTAGAGAGGAGCCAGCTGAGGTGGCTCGGGCATCTGGTTCGGATGCCTCCCGGACGCCTCCCTGGAGAGGTGTTCCGGGCATGTCCCACCGGCGGGAGGCCCCGGGGACGACCCAGGACACGCTGGAGAGACTATGTCTCTCGGCTGGCCTGGGAACGCCTTGGGATCCCGCCGGAGGAGCTGGTTGAAGTGGCTGGGGAGAGGGAAGTCTGGGCTTCCCTGTTAAAGCTGCTGCCCCCGCGATAATGGATGGATGGATGGATAATGACGATAATGAAAATATTTTGTCAACAATTTTTTTCATCACGATGACAAGCTAAAACAAGGCTTGGGAGAATAGAACATAACGAGAAAAACGCTAGTTTTCGTCTGACGAGATGACGAGACGATAATGCGTCATAGTTTCTGTCATGTTCACGATGCGTAACATTTTCATAGTGCACGCGGAGTACGTCAGATTACATTGTAGTTGTGTTTGGGCCGTGTCACTCATGTGAGATGTGCTGTGTCTCTCCTCACCGTAGTTTAGGATGTGTCTAAAGCTAGGCTACGCTCCATCTTGCTTGTTTGGAAACATGGTAAGATTTGTTTTCTTATCTTGGCAAGAGAAAATATGCAATGCTGCTTTAGCTTTTAAAGGTGCTGAGTGATCATTAGACGCTGAATGTAACTCCTAGCATTAGCAATAGCTCCAGAATGGCGAACGTTCTCTTAAAACACAGAACAGTTTACAGCAGAGCTACTTGGCTTTTCTGGTCAGTAAGTCTAGAGGATAGCATGTTGGCAAAATGGCATTTAGCTATTAGCCCACTTCAGCTGTTTTGTTTGTTAAAAGAGCAATTACTGTAAAATACTGATATTGCTTGCAACTTCTGGCGAGACTCTAAGAATAGTGAGGAAAAAATAAATAAATTCCTAGACTTACCAGTATTAAACGCTCCGGCTTCCAGGTGGGTTTAATTTACTGGTGCACGATAATTATTGGTCCGATAATCGGACCATACGAATTCTAGTATGGGAAATCAGTTGACCATTTGCGGGCCATTGCTCCCACCTGCTGTTCAGAATAATTCACTGCATCTATTTTTTGTTACAGTGGTTTGGTTCAATCACTTACACATAGTGGTGTCTAGCGGTAGCATTGACAGTCGTAAATGCTTTCTGTTACATTTCCACCTCGGAAATATATGTTAGTATTTTATGTTTACTATAATATATGAATGTGCAATATATGTTTACTTCTGTGGTGAAGGGTCATATGTACAGAACTTCATAAATTGTGTTATAGAAGCCAGCCAATGCTTTAGTAGCTCAAGCTTGTGTGCTATGCTATACATATAATAGTTGTGTGTATAAGTTTATTGTGCAGTTTGTTGTATATTGAGTATTGAATATGTGTATTTTTCTGTTGTACTTTCACAATATTAAGACGAGTGTCTTCCCATAAAAGCAAGGAAATACCAAGCCTTGTGGTTTATGGAAGTGCATTCATTCTTAGCTGACTGTCGGGCAGTGCAGAAGTGAACCGCACTGTTTTGTTCATGTCATTATGAAAAATCTGATGAGATCAAAGGCAAATCTATGTTGAATCCACCACTAGTTTTTTTTTTTTTAAACCTCCGGTGTTCAAAAACTCAGGTTATACATTTTAAAAATTATATATTTATTATCGGTTATCGATATCGGTATCAGCTTTGAGGAGCGGGAAGTTATTGATATTGGTATCGGTTTCAAAAAATGGATATCGTGCACCCCTAGTTTAATTGAAAATAATGACTTTTCCTGCTGAGTAAGTACAGTACCGTATTGGCCCGAATATAAGACGGCCCTGATTATAAGACGACCACCTCTTTTTCAAGACTCTAGTTTGAAAAGACTTTTTGAACACCAAATTAATTTTTATACTGAAAATATATTACAGTACTGTACATCTGAAACAAATGATTATAACAATATATTTGAAAAAGCTTTAGAAAATTATAGTAATTATAGTAATTAGAAAAAGCAGTTATTTTGCCTCATTCAAATCTTAATATCTGAACATGTGTAAACTAAAGTGCAGTCACATTTGTAAATGAATGGCTTCTGGTTTTTGAAATGTAAATAAACCAATCTATTGTGATAAAACAACAAAATTGCAATAACTGCATTAACCATCAGAGTGAGTGACTGTAGTCTTGAAACAAATCTGAATAAGGAAAAATATTGCAATAAAATAATGCAAACTGTTTAAACGTGAGAGTAGCTGAGATCTGTCATGACAGAACATTACTCCTCAAGTTCAGCATTCGCTTCAATGACATCTGGCGCCATCTAGCGTCCTGAATGGGTATAATGTCTACACCCCGAATATAAGACGACTCCCACTATTTCAGTCTTATTTCAATGCAAAAAACACCGTCTTATATTTGGGCCAATACGGTATTATCATCACCAAGTTGGCGTTGACCTTGTAGATGCTACAATATGTGCTTGTCTATGTTCATTCGCAATTGTTGGAAACCTTTATTTTTGGACGAAAACATTTGAATTTAATAGACCCTACCCACGTGACGTCACAACTCCTTCCTCCTGATTGGTGCCGCCCAATTGTCCGTCAACACATCATGTTTACCTGTTACGGCTACGTACATTCCTCCTATTTACGACGTGTTTTTTCTGCTCGTTAACATTAATAATCAAAATGGTGAAGGCGTGTGTGGCGGTCGGTTGCAATAACAGAGAAGATAGACAGAGAGACTTGAAGTTCTACCGGATTCCGAGAGACCCGGAGAGAATAGAGCGAGATGGGCTGCTGCAATTCGACGAGAAAACTGGGCTCCAAACGATTACCACAGATTATGTAGTAGTCATTTTATATCTGGTAAGATGCATTTAATATATATTTAGAGGGTTTTGGGCTGACAACCACAATTAAGATCATTGCTAGGCTAATCGCCGACAACATACACGTATGTATGTCGTGAGAGTGCTATCGCTAAACCATATGAACATTAAAAGCCCTAACTCCATTGACAAACGACATGAAATACATTAGACTTGACAGTGGATGTTAGCAATAACAAAAGATTTTGAATTGAACATTTCGTAACTCACCTTTCCAAGCACAAGATAGATTCCTGCCGAATTTTCGTGGACAAGGACCTGTTTCACCCAACCAGCAACGAAGTATTTATAAGCCTCCAAGCTCTTAAAGTTTTTCAAACTTTCGTGAGAATAGGCTGATTTTGTGTGGACAAGATAGTTGTACATATCAGGGTAGCTAGCAGATGTCAGGCAAATACGGCGGAGACAGCGGGTCGAAAAACATCGATTTAGGCATCAAATATGGATCTGGCGAATGGATAAACTGAAGCTTTTCCACATAACGCCTTTTATGCAACGCATCAAGTTAGTTTACGGCATCCGAAAGCACCTGGTCTTCCATGAAATGCATTATAAATTGCTCGATCAATTGAGACCATTGATAATACAGACACAAAATGACGGACAAGGGGGCGGAACCATACAGCGAGCACGTGATTTTGTGACGTCGGTGGGTAGGGTCTATAGACGAAAACATTTTGAGTAGCTGTCGACTAAAACTAGACTAAGACGAAAACATTTTGAAATGACCAAAAGTTTTTTTTTTTTTTTTTTTTTTTTTTTATACAAAAGACTAAGACTAAAACAAAATTTAAAAGGGCTGCAAAAACAACACTGATTGGCATCCAATCTCACAGAAAAACACCTTGCCACAGTTCCAGTGCTTCAATAATTGACACTGCTTGATCCAGTGTGGTGCCTGTTGGTGTTAGGCCTGTCGCGATAACAAATTTTAGTGTGCGATAATTATTCTCATAAATTATTGCGATATGCGATATTATTGCGCCCCCCCCCCCAATTTTTTTTAACCAATTTACAATAACACAGTGTGAATACAGTATATATTAATAGATCAAGTACACCCATTTAAACACGATTAATATTTACTCTTAAATTCAAATATACTTTTTAAGAAATCACAACTAAAAACAATAGACCCTGCCTCTTAAGTAAAAAACAACAATATTGGTACCACACAGAAACACAGAATAAATAAAATGTGTTTAATTAAAAAAAATTGCACTTAATAACTTAAGCATTTAGGAAAATGAAAACATTTCCCGTCATAGCTTCTGCAATGGTGTTCCATAGGAATGCAACGATACAGTTAAGTCATGGTTCGAATTTTGATATGGGGGACACGAATTTTGAGCCGATTCAATACATTTAATGCTCTGTATAAAAAAAATAAATAAAAAAAAACAAATTTTTTTTTTTTTTTTTTTTTTTTGCTAACGAGCAAAAATTAAATTGCCATCATATAAACATGCATTTTAGTGCATAATATTTATGTGCTTACTTCTTACTGATATGAAAAAAAATTGTATAAAAGTGCTGAGAACAATCTTTACTGTTTGTAAAGTGAGGCAGGGCACACCGTTGATTTCTACAGCTCTCTTAGCAGCTAGGTTTACTACATGAGCAAGACATCCTATTTATGGTCCGAATCCATCTGTGTCACGTACTGAATTAACAATATTTGCAACATTATCTATAGTCACTGGTATGGATTGATTTGGACTTCTTAACCTCATGTGACAAATGACTGATGACTGTTTAGAATTCTAGTATATGGACTACATGTCCCATAATCACTCTGGGCTCACGTAGCCAATGGCATGGACCGTAGCACATCTAGTTTGCCATTTCATGATATCTAGTGTGTGCGCGCAAGCATATGACGGCTTTCATAAACAGGACGAGTTTGAAGCACAGCGCTCTTAATTTCATTCAGCTGTTCGTTGTCAAAGTGAGGTTATTCGTAGCAGCCAAGTCGGTAACAATGTTTTGGCGGACTTTGTTGTAAATATCCAGCGTTGTGCCGAAAAATAGCCGCCCCGCGTGAAATGTCACTCCTGGCGGGAGCGCCCACACGTCAACAACACCGGCGCGCCATAGATGGTCCACAGTCACTCCGGAGCACTGACGCGGCCGGTATACGTTGACCAATAGGATATAATGGGAACGATTGGCTCTGGCGCTAGTTTTTGCCGGACCTGGAACGAAGATGCATTTTGCGCAGTTGGTAACGAACTTTTAACAGCACGTCTGCCGCACGCGCACACACACGTGCACGTGAGGCGATAAATCGCAGCGGAAAAATTACCGCCTTCATTTTTATATATCGCGCGATAAATGGAATTATTGCATATTGCGACAGGCTTAGTTGGTGTACAACAAAACCTCTGGGAAGGTAAACGATTCCATTGTGAAATGGATCGTAAAGAACTTTTGCCCAATTAACATCATTGGAGATAAGGCACTGAGCGAGATCATTCAAGCGGCATCATAAAATCCTGATTATAATCCCCCTCGCGAGGAACTGTAGTGTCAAGAATACACATTTTATAGGACGACTAGAGGGCTCAGCAGGGGAAAATGGTTGAGCAAGTTGCAAGCATTGCTCCAATTTTCTTTAATTCTAATATTTTGTTTGTAAATATAATTATTTGTGTTCATTTAACATTAATTCCAGGATTTTACTCAAGCATAGTATGTTACTGTTACTGATTAGTCTGAAATCTGAAGACTCATATCATCCAAATAAGTCTTTGCAGGCTTTAAAGGGAACCACTGACAGAAAGACTTGTAGTCTTTAAAAGATAAATGTTAGTATGAGTTATAATAATCTAATATTCAAACCCCACTTAATGTTTTGGTTTTTGTAAAATTTGAAAAATTAATTTAGCTCGTAGGTCAGCATTGTTGTTGATGACGCAATGCACTTTGGGCGGTGACGTCCTTCCACAGTGTCACTCGTTAGCTATATAAACATGTCGTCGGTTCTGCCCTTCCAATTTGAACCCGAGCGGAGAAGTGATGAGCAGGACAGCACTGTCGATATTTCACAAAACGAGCTGCAAGAGCAATTCAGTGAAGGACTCCAGCAGGATTCGAACCTACGTTTCCCGTGCGACAGACGAGCGCGTAGACCACAGGACTATACTTCCGTGTGACATTAGTCATGGTTTTCCTTATGAAGCAATCGCAACCCACGTGCGTTGTCTCTCTGTGCAGTAAAACCTAAAGGGGAAACGCAACTGAAAAGAAAGTGGGGCTGGATTGACCACGGAATTAGAAAAAGCGGCTCATTTCAGACATCATCATGCCAGTCGTCATAATAGCTTCGCTTGCTTGCTATCACAGCTATTCTCCCAGTCCAGGGCAACCGCGTCATCACCCCTAGTGTGAATTGCACACATAAAGCGTGGCGCCCTCTGTAGGTCAAAACTTGTAATAAATTTTATAGATTTTTAAAATCAATGGCAAATTTGTGTTTCTAATAGCATAAATTAGTGAAAAAGAACAATTGTGCCTTATTAGAGCCTACAACTCTTTAAGTCCGAAGTTTCCTTTAACCATTCAACATGAAGTAGAAATTCAGCATTTGTTGCGTAGCTGCTCTATTGTTCTTTTTAGACCAATAAACATTAAGAACAACAATAATTAGCGAAATCCTAAAATATCATGATATTGAGTATTTTATAATAATATAATGCAGGGTTTAAAATACAAATAAAGCTAAACCTTTACTCAAGGAACTGTAAATGTGTTCTGTCTGGAATTAGCACAGTATAACCTTTGTGAGTATTTTTTATGAGAAAAACTCGCCCTCCCTTTTCGCCCCCTCTAACCCTTTGTTTGCTTCATCAAAGGTCACACACAAACAGGAAGTGAAGGACGCCAGGGGATTTGACTTTTGGCACGAGAGGGATTCCTTTTGTCATAGCATCAGCTATGGCTGGTTGCATTACAGCTGTAGTATGACACACACTTGGTGGTTAGCAACAGTTCTATAAAGTATGTGTCAGAGTGCTTTGCTTTGTTCTCAGCTTTGGAGTCGATGTCTTTTATACTCCTAAATTGCCTCTGTTCAATTATTGCATGGTATAACAAAAAGAGTTCTTCCTTTCCTCCTATTCCACCAAAGTAAATTTACATTTACAGTATTATTGAACATTTACTGTTTCTATTAGGTATTCAGCAATGACTACTGAGCTAAAACTGACAGCTTTATTATGTTTTAATTTTACACCCTCATCACTGTACAGCGCTGTGTTTTTACAGATTAAATAAAGCCTGTACGTAAGACACGTTAGCCACACATCGACAGTGATCATAATTAGGGTTGTTCCGATCGTTTTTTTGCTCCCGATCCGATTCCGATCGTTTTAGTTTGAGTATCTGCCGATCCCGATATTTCCCGATCCGATTGCTTTTTTTTGTGTGCTCCCGATTCAATTCCAATCATTCCCGATAATTTTTCACGATCATATACATTTTGGAAATGCATTAAGAAAAAAATGAATAAAACTCGGAGGAATATATGCATTCAACATACAGTACATAAGTACTGTATTTGTTTATTATGACAATAAATCCTCAAGATGGCATTTACATTATTAACATTCTGTCTTTGAGAGGGATCCACGGATAGAAAGACTTGTAATTCTTAAAGGATAAATGTGACTTTGTATATTGTGACTAAATATTGCCATCTAGTGTATTTGTTGAGCTTTCAGTAAATGATACTGTTGCCATTTAACTTTTCTGCCCAATTGCATGATGGGAAGTGCAACCATGACTGTGCGTAGTGGCACCAATTGATATATCTTCTCTGCATTGGGAAATAACATAGGGTGTTAAGAAAAAGATCAACTACTACCTTTCTTCCCCACATTGCTTCCCACGATATTTCTAATTGTTGAGAGAGGGATTTTAAGGCTTTAGCCAACTAAAAAAAGGCTCCAAAGACTGCCAAAATTCACTCTACTCATTTTACGCTCTATATATAGGTAAAACGGCGCCATTTATAGATTGAATGCGACAATGCGGGGGTGGGCCGTGCAGCGCATGCGTTAACTGCGTTAAATATTTTAATGTGATTAATTTTTTAAAAATTAATTACCGCCATTAACGTGATAAATTTGATAGCCCTACTTTAAGCCAAAACTAAAGACTCTGGATGAGTGTAAGACATTTTGTCTGTGTGTTAAATACAATTAGAAAACAACTTAATTAAAAAAAATAAAATTTAAAAAAAGGCATGCCCAGTATTTTTTTGCCGATTCTGATACTTTGAAAATGACGTGATCGGGACATCTTTAGTTTCTATACTAGTTAAAATGACTGGAAATGAATGGAATGGAAAGATAAGACACAAGACGAATATATACATTCAACATACTGCACATAAGTACTGTATTTGTTTATTATAACAATGAATCAACAAGATGGCATTAACATTATTAACATTCTGTTAAAGCGATCCATGGATAGACTTGTAGTTCTTAAGATAAATGTTAGTACAAGTTATAGAAATTTTATATTAAAATCCCGCTTAATGTTTTCGTTTTAATAAAATTTGTAAAATTTTCACATAAAAAGTAAACTAGTAGCTCGCCATTGTTGATGTCAATAATTACACAATGTTGTGCTGAAACCCATAAAATCAGTCTCACCCAAGTGCCAGCAGAGGGCGACAAAACACCAAAAACACAAGTAACAAATGGACATGACACTGTGCTGTCACTTTTATCTGTTTGAACGGGGCATGTACGTTAAATGCGTCTCATATTTTAATGTGATCAATTTAAAAAATTTATTACCGCCCGTTAACGCGATAATTTTGACAGCCCTAATTATATTATATTATATTATATTATATTATATTATATTATATTATATTATATCATATTATATTTATTATATTTATTATATTTATTATATTATATTATATTATATTATATTATATTATATTATATTTACTTTTGTTCCGTGAAGAATCCAGAAAGGGTTATTTGATTGTGGCTTTCTGAAAAACAATAAATTGTTACATTTAGGCACTCCTGCAATCGTCACACTTTGTCTGTTACAAACTGACACGTCCCCTCATCAGAGAAGGGAAAAGTTATGTGGCCCTCACAGGAAAAAGTTTGGGGACCCCTGTTCTACACTAAGAATAGATGGAAAATGACACCCAATGTGAAAAATCCGATTGGCAATGATAATATGATGTAATAAATGATAATAATTTGCCTTCAAATGTGTTAACATGCGCACTTGGCAGGACAAGATGACGGTCATTTTTGATCAAATTAACACTTTTAATGGGCTCTAATTGGCAGACAACAAAAATGACATTGGATTTCTCACCTATTTCGTATTTGGCACTTAACTAGTTTTAAAATGACTCATGCATTGTGTGTGGTTTTTATTTTTTATTTATTTATTTATTTTTTATATTTATATTTTTTAATATAGTTTGTGTTTTATTTAGGAATAACAATTTATTGCATTTGAATATGTGTTTTATTAGTATGTATTGTTAATATATTCGTGGTTGAATTGGTTTAAAAACAAACCGACAATCATTTATGAGATAATATATCACCGACAAGCTTAAGTAGAACTGCTATCTGCTATTTTTTGTATCACCTGTCCAGAATTTCCCAGTTCAACATTCTATAGTGTCCAAAATGGTTTGATCTACCGCAAAACAAATAAAATTAGCCAGGACAAGTCAATCCAGTTCCTTGATTTGGCGGTTTGTTCTTCATGAGCTTCATGAAGCTGTGCAGTTGTTGTAGCTTAGTAACCAGTTCTTTTCTCGTGGCTATTTTCATTCACAAACTCATTTTCCATAGGATTCGGATAGTTTATGGTTCAAGCCTTCTTTTTTTCTCCTTGATGACACTCTTCAGACATTTTGTACTACATTCCATGTTCATTTGAATAGGTACACAAATTTAGCATTGGGAAAAACCTGTACCTTCGCCTACATTAGTTAGCCTTGTCTGCTATCTCAAAAATTTGGAATGCCTTTTTTTTAATAGGTGACATAACCTTGACCTTGGAAAACATTTCACTTGCCTGCAGAACGTGAATTGACTGCTGGCTTTCAACTCTGTTACATTCAGCACGTCACATTGCACATTCAATACTTTTTACTCAGGGGCACATAAATATCCACCCGACCCACAAACGACCAACCACCTCCTCACTTCCAACTCCATACCTTCAACTCATACATACGTAGTGGCACTACACAATATGGTTAATATACAGTATTGTATATAAAATGGAGAAAGTTTTTTTTAGCCACATATTTTGCATTACGCATACTGTACATGAGCCTTCATTGAATCATCACTGTGGCCATAATTTGTTGTTTCTTTTTGGTCTTGAATTTGTCAATGCATTATTTCAATAAGGGAAAATATTAAACATCAACAAAGTAATAAATTTCCAGTCAACTTTTGTCATACAGTCTAGGCAGCCCAATACGATAAGAACATTTCTCCCGTACGAATATCAGCATAATCACTATCCACTTCACTTAACACTGTATATCTCAAGGTCAATTTGATGTAATGGCAGTTGTCTGTTTATTTATCACGGCTCAACTTCCTGTTTTCGTCATGGAACACTTTCTGACATCCTTCTGTACATAAACATTTGCACATGTATCCACTTAGTGGTGACATGAAATATGTACACGTACAGTGTATCACAAAAGTGAGTAAAGGAGCGACTTACAGTGGAGAGAACAAGTATTTGATACACAGTCAATGGGAAAACCAATTGGCAGTGTATCAAATACTTGTTCTCCCCACCAGGGGTCGCGTTAACCAAATATTTTCCGTCGTTGACCGGTTTTTTAAAACGGTGACGGAAAAAACGTAAGTCCATACGTCATTTTGACAGGTTGCAATTCACACCCCAGACCACAGGGTGGCGAGTGAGCATATTAGTTAGCTATTGTCTCTCTTGATGCATGACGTCGTTGGCCTTAATCGGAAAAATGTCAAGGCAACTGAGTGTTTGCCTGGCACGGCCAGACTGTTCTCCCTGTATTTTTCAAACACTGAGAGAAAAGTCTGGGACACAGCCTCTCGAGTAGGTACAAAATCAATCGACAAATCAGATTTGTTTATTTGCGTGACGTGTTCTTTACGAGCAACGTCACTCTTGCGCGCCGAAAGTCGTCTCTACAACAACACGGATGGCGGGAGAGCGGAGAATATGTTCCAATCCGCGGTAAATTCAGTTTTAAATGAGCTAAAACACATCGACACGAGACATTGACAACAGTCTGTCTCGCGCTAGCCATGTTGAATAAACTCCGTTCTCCTCGTATGTTTACTTCCGCGCGCTAGTCCCTTGTCCTGCCCTCGTCGCTTTGCTAACGGCACGTCTGCCCGTCGCTGATTGGTGCACTCCGCTGTCTGTTTGCCTCTTGTTAAGCTTGTTCGGACAGAATATTAATTAAAAATGAATGAAAACTAAATACTATTGGAATATGTCATTATTATCATTTTAAAAATGTAAGTGACGGGTAAAAATAGATTATGACCGGATTTTTATGACACTGTCAGTCAAAATGACAGACAACGAAAAAGTCTAGCGCAACCTCTGCTCCCCACTGTATGTGTGAAATTATTAACACATTATGATATAATTTCACATGGTGTCTTGGTGTTTTGGAGTGACACTGATGGTTTGGTTAACTTTTTAGCATATTCTTTATGCTATAGTTATCCTAATAACTCTTAATAGCTATGGCCACGTTTGCGTTCTGCCTTTGGCAATGTGTGTTCAATTGTATTATTGACTTTTTTATATTGAAATGCATGCTTTTAGTTTGTGGCACTTTCATGCCCTCGTGGGGGCGCACTCACACTTGTTTACGCGAAGAAGAGTGCTCACACGCCAGAAGAAGACGGACAGCTATGCAGCTCTGAGTGGGCGAGTTAGCAAGAGAGAAACACGGCTGCGAACCTACGTTCATTGTTTATGCTTGTATAATATCTCTACAGAGGCAACGCTTGTGTGTATCATCTTTTCTGTTGTTGTTGTGTGTTTTCCGCCCGTGATCAGACACTTAAGGCAGAGTTATACTTCCGCATCAGACCTGCGCTGTCAAGGAAGACTCGAGTTACGACCCTGCGCCGTAGCCTGATGCGCTCCTCACGAATTTTCTAACCTTCGCGTCGCGTAGACGCGTATGACGTGGCGAAAACAGACTGTGATTGGTCCGCTCAGACTGTTGTTTCTGGTTCTGCGCGAAATCACCGCCATTGTAGAATAGAATCAAACATTATTTTTCTACACGCAAAAATGGACCAAGCCGACGGGAGTAACATCGAAGAGCAAGTCTCGTCAAGACATTATTATGATTGCCAAATGGCAAGGTCGGCGATTGGAAAAAAAAAAAAATTGGAAGAACCACCGAGACGTGTGTGTTCGGAATCGAGTGGCCACACGAAGCAGTGACCCAGTCGGCCAAAAACTGCCAACTTTTTATCACTTTGTCGTATTTTTGGTTGGTGCACTTCATCATTTATTGTGTACATATGTTTGCTGTGAGTCTGTGACTTATTGATGTGTCACACTTCAAGTATATGAAGAATAAAGCACAGATTTGGTGTCAAGAGTTGTTTTGATCTTTAATTTTCAATCACACAGTTCACACACGATACATCATCACTGATTGAGAGTGCCTCAGTGCTTTTTATGATAACGTTAAAATCAAGGCTCCCAACGCAGTTGCAGACCTTGGACGCAGTGCTCGACACCAGTTTGAAGTTAGCCGCCACAGCTAGCTCTCTCCACCCGAGTCTAGAACTCTCTGTGCGGCATCAAAAGTCGGCCAGACCGCCTCGAAACCGTCTTCTGCGTCGCCTGCCCCTCAACATTTGTATGTTCAACATTTATTCAAACGAAGATTTACATTTAAGAGTTCCATCTTGCATTGTTTATTTTTTTCTCCGTTAAACTAGACTAGCGGAAGTCAACAACCATGCCCCAAAACCGTACAAACATAACGCCACACCCCTCTAGTGGCTTGGCGGTAAATTACAAAGCAACGCGTTCCCTCACCGCAGAACTATCGAATGTTGAATGACGCCGTAGTCGCTGCGCCGTCACTGCAACGCGGGAGTATAACTCAGGCTTTAGAGCCAGTTGTGTGGTTGTTTGAACGATCTGCTAATGCTAGCGAGCGTATGTTAACCGTTTGTGTCATTGCTGTAATAGCACCTGATTATCATTTATTTACGTTGATGCGAACCTGTTTGGTATCGAGGACGAAATTGATTCAGCAATTTATACAGACGTCCAGCATCGTCATTTGGGGGTTTAGCTTGCTGTATAGCCAGGACCGAGCCATAGCGTCCTGGTGAGGAGAGTATATTCGCATTTCGTTGTTCATGCACTGTATTCTGCACACTTATTCAGCATGTTGTTCTCTATTGTATTTTTATATTAAATTGCCTTTCAAGATGACATATCTGTTCTATGTGTTGGATTTTATCAAGTAAATTTCCCCCAAAAATGCGACTTATACTCCAGTACGACGTATACAGTTGTGGTCAAAAGTATACATACACTTGTGAAGAACATAATGTCATGGCTCTCTTGAGTTTCCAGTTATTTCTACAACTCTGATTTTTCTCTGATAGAGTGATTGGAACAGATACTTTTTTGTCACTAAAAACATTCATGGAGTTTGGTTCTTTTATGACTTTATTATGGGTGAACAGAAAAAAGTGATCAAATCTGCTGGGTCAAAAAATATACATACAGCAGCGCTGATATTTGGTAACATGTCCCTTGGCCATTTTCACTTCAATTAGGCGCTTTTGGTAGCCATCCACAAGCTTCTGGCAAGCTTCTGGTTGAATCTTTGACCACTCCTCTTGACAGAATTGGTGCAGTTAAGTTAAGTTAAGTTTTTTGTGACAAATAAGTATCTGTTCCAATCACTCTATCGGAGAAAAATCAGAGTTGTAGTAATACCTGGAAACTCAAGAGAGCCATGACATTATGTTCTTCACAAGTGTATGTAAACTTTTGACCACAACTGTACAGGTATATACATTTTTTTCTCTTTGTTGGGCATTTTATGGCTGGTGCGACTTGTAGTCCGAAAAATACGGTACTTAAATAGCTGCAAAAATGCGAGGGGTGTACTCACTTTTGTGATACACTGTATTTCAACCAGAATAATAGCCAATAAAATGCAAATTGTAGCAAGACAAGGCTTAAAAAATGATATGCGTAAACGTGTCGCCGCCGACACGTCTGGTGTTAAAGGGTTAAAGACGCCACATGATTGAACAGGCCTGCGTGAACATAGGACTTCCGACTACAAGCTTGTATGTGGTCATGTGACTTATGTCTCAGTAATGAACTCATTATTTTTGGGACGTCTCATTAGTGAATTATATTGGTGAAAGTTACTCAAGTAAATGTTAAGTGCTACTACCCACCTCTGACTAGACTGACTGTAATTCAGAACCGCTCCAAGACAGATAACTCGTTGTCTGTACCTGTCATTTAGGTTCGACCAACAGGCCCCATGAAGGGTTTCAGTCCTATAAAGGAACAATGCACCGGGTAGGTTTGAGGTTTCTGTCATACAATGAGGAGACGAGATAGTGGCCATCTGATCATTTCCCTTTGTCCCTCTGGGTTTAAGTAGCCTGTAATATGGAGTATCACTCCATTTGGGAGAAAGCGGGAAGAAAAACACAGATCTGTTGTCGAGGCCAGTTTCTAATTGCTGCACTTATAGTACTTTTTCAAGACTTATATATTGACTCACAAGGTCCCCTATTTCGGTCAACACAAAATATAAGTAACTTTAATGGAGTAAATCTGCTAAATTGTTTTGCAGCTTGGGTTTTTTTTTAATCAAAGCTCTCTTTTTCTTGTACAAATACAATCCTCTTCTCAGCAAAGCTGAATGGCTGCAGTGACGTCTGTTTTTCCATCACATGGTGTGCAGCTCAGAAGGAAATGGGTCCAGCTCCACTGACATAAACAGAAGGCTTATTGTTTTTTTGACACTGATATTTTACCATATGTTTGTATTTTTCCACCACAGAAACACAAAGATGTCGAAAAATTATTTTTGGAAGAGACATTTTTTTAACCCCGTGGGCACTGTCTAAGATTAAGCCCTAGTTCTAATTATTATTAAGATATGTTCAAAGTTCAAAATAAAGCCCAATAATTTCCTGTGATTAAATTCTTGACAGGCCACTCAAGTTTTATTCAGTGGGCTTCATTTATTTAGATTTATAGTTTCATTTTTTACTTTTTCAGGGCCCCACAGTCTTATGTTAGCGCATGGGTCAAAAACAATAATCCTCTTATAACTGTCTCAAGTTTTGATTTTGATACATTTCTTGGATCTCAGCCAGGTATATTTCAGTTTATTTCTTATACCGTAATTTTCGGACTATATGGCGCACCTATTCGCCGCGACACACCAAATTTGACACGAAAACGGCATTTTTTTCATAGATAAACCGCACTGGACTGTAAGCCGCAGCTGTCCTCACTGTTTTATGGGATATTTACACCAAAAGATATTAACTGGAAACTCTATATTTCACAGTGGCATCATAAGATCAAATGAAACACCATGAAGCTTTTAACCAATTTGCTGCAAAGCTTCATTGCTTCAAGAAGCTTCATTTGGCCATTGCTGTCCCCTTGGGGTAGACATTCAACCTCTGCTGTCAACAGTTTAGGGCTGTCCCAAACGACTAATTTTCTCCCGATTAGTCAGCCGACTATTTTTACGATTAGTTGACTAATCTAATTTTCTAATTAAATTTAAAAAAAAAATTTTTTTTGTTTTTTTTGTTTTTTTTTACTAATTTAGCAATTAAATTTTTGTTGACGCTTATCAATTCACAAAAAACATATTGGAACACTTAAATTATTTATTAAAGTACAAATAAACACGTAAATAACAATAATCAGTCACAAATAAACAATGAGTTCAAATGATGATAGAATTAACTAGTGTAGCATCCCGATTGAAAAGATGGTCTCTTAAACTGATGGTTTACAACTTTTATTCCATCCTTGATGTAAACACACCGTAAGAGCTACGGTGCACACAAATAAAACAACACAATTAGAAATTAACAAAAACTTTTCACCTTTTTCCTTTTAAACCTTATTTATATATCAATGAATTGCCTATATGAATTGCCTTTACCTTAATTTATTACCTTATCATTGACACTCTCCCTTGAGTGCAATCGCTGTATATACTGTATATATTTATGACCTTTTAACCCTATATAATTTTCTATACCATAAAATAAACCATAACAAAATAAACCTTTCAATTAGCATTAAGAACAATACTAATAGCACTTATAGGCCCATTGTCAATGAAACATTATTATTTAGTCAGGCGACAGCACCCTCTGGTGTACAAAAAATGAAAAAAAAAAAAAAAAAAATTACAAACTGGGTGACGGCGCTTGAGGTGTTTATTCACGGCCGACGTGCAGCCAAGCTTGGCATTGAAGAGACAGGACAGAAGAGTGTACCCTCCTTTGTTTCTTTGAAATAAGTCAATGTTTTGGACACTCTGGTGCGCTTTTTTTGGCTTTATGCCGCTTTCCCCGCTTGCATACAGAGTCCGATATTCTGAACTTTCCACGCATATATTTTTTTAACCCTTCATTAACCGTCGGCGGGATGTTGTGCTCGTCGACGGATTTACGTCATCGATGATGTCGGCTAGTCGGGACAGCTCTACAACATTTATCGTCCAACATGCCTCCTAACATACATTGCAGTGCTACAGATGTAAATACCAAACTCAGTTTTGAATGGATGTAAAGATCCGAGCTGCACATAGATGGAGTTAGTGACATAATTCGCAGGCATGAAAATCTCTCACCTTTTGGAGAAATTCGCCGTTTTGAAGTCAAAAGTGGTGACCTACGTGAATTGTGTAGATCCGAGGAGAAACTTTTGAGGGGGGGGGTCGGGAGTAGGCATGTGCCGGTTACCAGTTTCACGGTACAGTGGGGCAAATAAGTATTTAGTCAACCACTAATTGTGCAAGTTCTCCCACTTAAAAATATTAAGGAGGCCTGTAATTGTCAACATGGGTAAATTTCAACCATGAGAGAGTGTGGAAAAAAAAAAACATAAAATCACATTGTTTGATTTTTAAAGAATTTATTTGCAAATCATGATGGAAAATAAATATTTGGTCTATACCAAAAGTTCATCTCAATACTATGTTATGTACCCTTTGTTGGCAATAACGGAGGCCAAACGTTTTCTGTAACTCTTCTCAAGCTTTTCACACACTGTTGCTGGTATTTTGGCCCATTCCTCCATGCAGATCTCCTCTAGAGCAGTGATGTTTTGTGGCTGTCGTCTGTCTGTCTTCTTACACACCGACAAAGCATTGAAACTAGAGCTGAAACGAATACTGGAGCAACTAGAGTTTAAAAACTGATCCGAGTAATTTTATTCACCTCGAGGATTCGTTTAATTTTGCCAGCTCTAAGCATCATGTTTTGCCCGTACTACTTTTAATGCGGGACAACGCGCTGATGTCACGTGCATAGGGGAAGAAGCAATTAAAAAAAAAAAAAAAAAAACTCCTGCAGCAGACAGCCGCTACAAACTACGCCGACGTTGCTAAAAACTAGCCCGCATGATGCTATGGTGGTAGCAGGTAGCATCTGATGCGTCTCATAGATATCACATGTATGTTGAACTAGATGCGAAATGACGGTTAGTAAACAGCCGCCATATTAAAGCAGTACACTTCTCAGCGCTAATAAATAAGACTAACGTTGCTGTCTCTCGCTCACGTAACGTTCGCCCTGCGGAGGGCTAGGTTTCTATTAAGACCACTGTCGATGCGTGGCTAACGTGTCTTACATACACGATTTATTTAATCTGTGAAAACATAGCGCTGTAGAGTGATGAGGGTGTAAAATGAAAACATGATAAAGCTAACTGTCAATTTTAGATCAGTAGTCATTGCTGGATAAAACACCAAGTAGCACTGGTCCCTAATGTGCTCCAATACATTAGGTATCATACTGTAACTTTGACAAAGAGTCACCCGCTTCGTTAGGTTGCAATTATTTCTTTTTTGGGAACTTGTGGAACAACAACAACAACAGGAAGGCACGTCTCTCGCTCTCCCGCACATCCCTCACCCCCGCACGTCACGCGGTGCATTCAGGAACGCATGTAAATATCCCCGTCATATTATAACCTGATATGTTACAATACATTTATTTTGAACACTTCAAAAACTCAAAATCCTATCTGGACTTACAGTTTAGACTAACTTAAAACTTAACTAGAACTTAAAAATGGCTTGACACAAATCAAAATTAAATTAAAACACGTGGGAAAAAACACCTAACTTTGAAGTGATGTGTGTTATCAAGCGTAATGGCATTTTTAGGTAAAAAAAAATAAATAAATATTAGGGCTGTCAAACTATTAAAATTTTTAATCGAGTTAATTACAGCTTAAAAATTAATTAATCGCAATGGCGTACCGCAAGCAACACGTCACTTCCGCTCATTAATATTCATGACATTAGCTACTGTTGCTAAGTAAGGACAAGCACCGTTTGTCCCTAATAGGAAATGAACGGAAATCGTGTACGAAGGAGATGTTTACAGAGTTAAACCTACCAATTCTCTCCGAAAATGATGTGCCTGGTGCCAAATTCACTGGCAAAGATGTGGAAGAACATAAAAATGTTCAGTTAAAGAGATGGCTTTAGTGTCGAAGGCTGAAAAAGACGAAAAAAACGAGCCGACCTAAGCATAGCTTTAGCTTTTTTATCGACGCGACTGACAATGACATTCTCCTTTCAACAAGCTATCCTTTACCATCAGCCCTGTCTTTCTTATATATCCTCTCGTTATCCTACGTCTCTTACCGTTCTTGGGGGTAATTTAGTTAGCTTTGTGTAGCGATAGCAAATGCTACTCAGTGACAGCCAACGAACACTTTTAATTTTTTCATTGATAACACATCTTAATCCTATAATTTATTTACACTTCCCCCTTACTAAAGTTGTTTTTTTATATATATATATATATAACAGAAACGGTAACAGTGGCAGTCAGATACCATTGTAATTCTTTTCAGGTCATTCATTGTCAGACAAGCAGTACGGCACAACGTTACGCTAAAAAAATAAGTTAAAAATATAAAAATGGCTTACCTCTTTGTCCTCTGAAAGACCATGCCAATCCAACATAATGTTTACTGCATATGAAACATGAATGGATTCACCAAGCTGTTGTTAAAGTCCGCGCAAGTTGATTCGGTCTTCACATTTTTTCCTCTCGAGTTTTTGGTTTCCGGAAACGTATGAAGAAAACATCTTCATGTGTCGTAATGTCTAGAGTCGTTTCGACAAGTTCCAAAAAAGCAATGTGTGATCGGCATGTTCGTTTTTGAAAGATTACCGGAGAAAAGTAGCACTTTTTACGTTGGGTCTATGCGAGGGCAGGTCTGTAATGTCCCACTTCGGCTTTACTTCCGCTTTACGATGCGACGTCACGGTCTAAAAATAGCCTGCGTGCGGTACACCATTCAAACCATCTATAAAATATGCCATATTTTTCTGTAAATTATTGTTGGAATGGAAAGATAAGACACAAGATGGATATATACATTCAACATACGGTACATAAGGACTGTATTTGTTTATTATAACGATAAATCAACAAGATGGTATTAACATTATTAACATTCTGTTAAAGCGATCCATGGATAGAAAGACTTGTAGTTCTTAAAAGAAAAATGTTAGTACAAGTTATAGAAATTTTATATTAAAACCCGTCTTAATGTTTTCGTTTTTATAAAATTTGTAAAATTTTCAATCAAAAAATAAACTAGTAGCCCGCCATTGTTGATGTCAATAATTACTTACACAATGCTCATGGGTGCTGAAGCCTATAAAATCAGTCGCACCCAAACGCCAGCAGAGGGCGGCAAAACTCCATAAAACACAATTAACAAGTGAGCGTTTCACTGTACTGTCATTTAAATCTGTCTGACATCTGCGTTAATTGCGTCAAATATTTTAACGTGATTAATTTAAAAAATTAATTAATGCCCGTTAACGCGATAATTTTGACAGCCCTAACATATATATGTATATATATAAAGATCTAAAAGTTTTTGGAGTGAAAGCAGTGAATTGGTCTTTTTTTTTTTTATTCTAGTCACATCTGAGAGGCAATTGTTGGCTGTTTTCAACAATGTACATCGAAAATAAAGACACTGATTGGCTGAAAATGGTTCAATATTAGATGAAATGTCTTGTTTTCTCATGTATATTTATAATTGCTCTTTACCTAAAAAATGTTTTATCCGATTACTTGATTAATCGATAGGATTTTCAGTCGATTACTCGATTACTAAAATATTCGATAGCTGCAGCCAAACCTTGTTTTTGTCCATCATCTAGTTTTAAAATTATTGAGGCTTTCCTTGCTCAAAATTCCCTACTTAAAACTTGTCACAAGCTGTTAGATAACGTCTTCTAAGAAGCTTTAGATCAGCAGCTGGACTTAAATTGTCAGGAGGGACAGAAAGAGCTAAAGACGTGCAAGGAATTACCTCTGCAGATGTTTATATTGAGGTTATTGCAACTGTTTTAGCTGTCCAAATTTGTGTTACTCACTCAAATGGAACATTTTTTCTCCATATTAAAACTATGTTTGGGCATGTTTTATGTTTTACAGGAACCCTTTGAAGATGGGTTTGCCAATGGCGACGAGCTCACACCAGCTGAGGAAGCTGCAGCAAAAGAAGCCGCTGATTCTAAAGGAGTTGTCAAGTTTGGCTGGATTAAAGGAGTTCTGGTTTGTAGTCTTACGTTGTACAGTATAACTCCTCAAAAAGGGGGTGTTTGGTAGGGCAGCGTGGTTTTGGAAAGAAAATGAGCCCATATTATTTTTTTTTATTATTATTTAATTTGTGATACTCAGTAAAAAAACACAATTATTTATTGATTTCAAAACTTAGTATTTATTCAATGACCAAATATAATTTTTAAAAAAAGCCCATAGACTTCACTATGAGTTGATTGAAAAATGGGCGTGGGGCCGTTCCGTAGGGGGCCTATTATCAAAACCTTAAAATTCGAATATTTTCAAAACCAAAGGCACTAGCGACCTAAAACCAAAACAGGCACCTCCCTTAGACATATACAACCCTTAGCAAAGAGTACAGAATCACCAGTCTCGGACGAGCACTCACTCAGACATTTTATTATGTAGAACAAGCTCAGATAAAAAGCTTGAAAAAAATAATGAATTAGTTCAAAAGTGCAACTCCTCGGCATTCAAAAACACTAAAAGAAATGAATAAAAACATTGTGGTGGTCAGTAAATTTTACTTTTGTAGTGCAAGTGCAGGGAAATAAATATAGAATCACTCCATTCTGAGGAAAAATATATGGAATCATGAGAAACAAACAAAGAAATAACAATCAAAACACATCTCTAGTATTTAGTAGCACCACCTCTGGCTAGTATGACAGCTTGCAGTCTCTGAGGCATGGACTGATGAGTTTTCTTCATCAATTTGGTGCCAACTTTCTTTGATTGCAGTTGCCAGATCATCCTTGCAGGCCGGAGCCTTGCTCTGGACCACCACAGGTTTTATATGGGGTTGAGATCTGGGCTATTTGCAGCCCATGACATTGACTGGATTAGTGTTTCTCCAAGGAATGCTTTAACAATTTTAGCTTTGTGGCATGATGCATTGTCATCTTGGAAAATGACAAACATATTTTCTATTGAAGGGATAAGAAAGCTGTCTGAAATTTCAATGTAAACTTGAGCATTTATTGAACATTTAACAACAGCCATCTCCCCAGTGCCTTTGCCTGACATGCAGCCCCATATCTTCAAGGACTGAGGGAATTTTGTTTTCTTCAGGTAAATCTCACTGGAACGGCACCAAACAAAAGTTCCAGCATCATCACCTTGTCCAATGCAGATTCTTGACTCTTGACAAGGTGATGATTCTGGAACTTTGCCTTGGTGCAATGTCTGTAGGAGCTGACTCGTCAACTGATAGTGAAGTCTATGAATATGTTAAATTAATACCAATTTAAAAGAGTAACAATAAAAACTAGCCCTGCAAGCAGGACTCAACGGGCCCTCGGGAGTCCTGTGTTGATTTCTCCAATTTCTTTTCGGTGATTTTTTTGGGGGTCATTAGGTTTTTTCCCCTTCGAGGAGGAGTCGGTCTCGTAAAAAGGCCATTTCCTTTTCCCAGCAGAGAGCACCAGGCCTAATGGGTGATATTTTAATGAAGTCGAGTTCAGGCTGGGATACATCACGTGCATGTCAAATATGAAAAAGATTTAACGTTGTATGGGGGAGCTATTAGTCATTTTCTGAATTTGGTGTTTTGTCAAAAAAATGTCCCACTTTGGCACCCCATGGACTTAGGCACAATGAAAAATACATCGTATCTTTTTTTCTCCTACAGATGAAGTAGCAGAGTGTGAAGCAATAGCCTTACTGAGTCAAAGCAGTTCTATACTGCTGTCATCAGATGAACCAATTTATCCCTAATATATTTCATTGAAAAGTATATAGTATTTTTTTCTCCCACAGAAGTAGTTTTATCCCTAATATATGTCATTGAGAAGTACATAGTATTTTTTTTCTCCCACAGAAGAAGTAGCAGAGTGTGAACCCTAAACCCTAACACACAAAAAAAAAAAAAACGCCCCGTACAGGTCAGCCCATGAATGAAAACTCACCATTTTGACATATGCAAATTTTAGTGAGTTTTCGAGCATGTTCAGAACTTCAAATTGGCCATTTTCATTTGCCCTGAAGAAGCCCTAACCCTAAACCCTAACCCTAATCCCCAAATAAGCCCGATTTTGGTACTCCGCCCAGATCAGGCCCGTGAATGAAAACTCACCACTTTGATAACTTAACATCTCATATGTCTCATGAAGAGTCTCACCAATTTTGAGGAGGATCCAACTAACTGCTTCGGCGCAGTGGTCTCAAACGTGCACCCTGGTTTTCGACAAAACTGGCATGTTTTTCAATATTCAATCCAAAATTTCCTGTTGGGTTTGGAATATGGGTGCAAGAGACTTTTTGAAGCATTTTGGCCCAAGGTATCGACTCCCCAAATTTCATCGCTCTACGTTGAAAAAACCTAAATGGAGAGGCCTTTTTTTTTAATTCCAGGGGGCGCCACTGAGCCATTTTTTGGACAATTTTTCACAACGTTGCCAAATTATCGAACTTTTCGCAAATCCGCATGTTTGTGCAGATTTTGGTGAGTTTTGAGCATGTTAAGACCTCCAAATGGGTCATTTTCAATTGCCATGAACAAAATAATAATCCTTTGCAGAACAATGGGCCTTCGCACCATGTTGGTGCTCGGGCCCTAATGAAGGGCTAGCCAAGAAGATCATCATTATCAGCTCCCGTTTCACTGTTTTTGACATGACTATGAATTTTGATATAATTTGTATGTAGAAACAAATCAAGAAAACTTGATTACTGATCAACAACTCTAAGCTAGGAGTATAGGATAAACTATATATAAGGATAAACTGCGAGAAGTTCAGTTGTCCAGTTCATTTTAGTGTTTCTCTTTTGATCACTGTTATTGTTTGTTGGTAGTGTAAAATTTTATTCACAAATGAATACATTTGCTGTTTGGAGTGAAGAATTGTGTGTCTTTTTTACAGGTCCGATGTATGTTGAACATATGGGGTGTCATGCTCTTTATCCGTATGTCCTGGATTGTGGGACAGGCTGGAATTGGTAAGCATATGAGTCCTACACCATATTGACGCCATGTGAATCTTTCTTCAAATCAAAAGTATCATCATTTTCTGATGTAAAAAAACATCGAGATCTTCGATTTGTTTGTGACTAATAATCGATTGTATCAGCTACAGTGGTACCTCTACAAACAAATTTAATTACCGTAATTTTTGGACCATAAGCAGCTACTTTTTTCCCTCATTTTGAATCCTGCACCTTATAGTGCAGTTCGGCTTTTATGTTGATTTATTTGGGTTAATAGGTAAAGCCTTTCTTTGACAGTGGATGGGCATTAATGACATGAATTATCATTAAATCCAGTTTAGTGCTGCAACGATTAATCGATTAACTCGAGTATACGATTAGAAAAAAAATATTCGAATTACATTTTGTTGCTTCGAGTATTTGCTTAATTAAAGTGGCGTTGTAATGCTTTATTTTGAAAGTGCACATTTTTTTTCTTGATTAGGGTGGATACACTGCCCTTTGTTCTGCGTCTTTTCACATGGCTGAATCCAACTGCTCCCTGTTAAGACCAACATAAGCCAAGTTTTTGTTTAAGCTAATGTTTTTTAATGCATTTATAATTTAGTTTATAGGTATATTGAGCCGTTTTTTTGTGGGAATATGTGTCCGAACCATTTGTTAAGAGCATTGTAAAAAAAATAGCACTTCATTGCATTTAAGCCAGCAGACTTTTTCTATGTAAGTTAGCCAATTGTTCTTTTGTTGTACATACAGTAGATCCTCATTTATTTATGTTTTTATACCGTTTGAGGCTCAGCTCAGTTATTTTAATTTTTCATGTATCTTATCCGATTACTCGATTATTCGAACTAACTAGCCCATCGATTAATCGACTACTAAAATATTCGATAGCTGCAGCCCTAATCCATTTATGTCCAGCTCGGATCTTTACATCCATTCAAAAGCGAGATAATTTGATGGATGACACAAAATGACATCTGTCATAACCATTCATTAATGCGCAGTGTCATGTCATAATTATGATGGTCTTATGATAGTCTTATGGCACCACTGTCAAATAAAGTGTTACCAAATACCATAGCAATTAATGAAACAACTGGAACAGTAACTGAAGAAATAATTAGCACAGAACATGATCTATGATTGTTACTTGTATCTGTAGCACGGCAATGCATGTTAGGAGGCATGTTGGACGACAACATTGTTGACAGCAGGTGGCAGCAGAGGTTGACGGTCTTCCCCAAGGGAACAGTGATGACCAAATGAAGCTTCTTGATGCAATGAAGCTATACAGCCAATTGGTTCAAAGCTTCATGGTGGTTCCTATGAACTTATGACAATCTTATGATGGCGCTATCAAATATAGTAGGGCTGCAGCTATCGATTATTTTTGTAGTCGATTAATCGATGAACTAGTTAGTTCGAGTAATTGGATAAGGAACATGAAAAATTAAAATACCTGAGCTAAACCTCAAACGGTATAAAAAAAAAATAAATAAGGATATATGTACAACAAAGGAACAATGGCTAACTTACATAGCAAAAGTCTGCTAGCTTAAATGCTATAAAACGCTAGTTTTTTTTTCCACAATGTTCTTAACAAACAGTTCAAACACATATTCCCACAAAAAAATGGTTAAATATATCCATAAACTAAATTATGAATTCATTTAAAAAAACATTAGCTCAAAAACTTGGCTTATGTTGGTCTTAACATGGAGCAGCTGGATTCAGCCATGTGAAATGAGGTAGACTAGAGGGCCGTATATCTACCCAAATCAATACAAACTTTTAAAAAAAAACATTTCAACGCCACTTTAATTAAACAAATACTCGAAGCAGCAAAATTTGAATCTTTTTTTTCTAATCGAATAGTCGAGTTAATCAATTAATCATTGCAGTACTAAAATATAGTGCTACCGGTTTATATCTTTTGGCGTAAATATCTTACACCTTATTTGACTATAGGCTGCGGCTTATAGTCAAATGCCGTTTTCGCGTCAAATTTGGTTGGTCGCGGCTTATAGTCCGAAAATTATGGTAGTTGCAGGGCCTCGTTTGAAAGTCGAAATTTTTGTATGTCAAGCAAAATTTTCCTTTAAGAATACATTATATTTTGATTAATTAGTTCCACAGCCCAAAAACCTACACTAAATACTTCATAAGTACTGCAGGTACAATCACAAATAGCAGTTACACATCGCAAAACAAATAAATTATAAATACAAATCGGAATGATAATAATAGTACAAGTAGTAGGTAAAAATCTTAAAAATCTGATCTTTTTCACTCGATCCTGATCTTCTAAAAATGAAGTGATCGGCCCCAATTTCCGATCATGTGATTGAATCAGGGACATCCCCGATCCTGGCATATTGATATCATGAAATCTCCATCTTGTACAGCGTTACTAGTAAAATTTAAATCAAATGTTAATTCACAGGTACTGAGCCAGAGGGCAAAAATATGTTTGCCGACTACTGCACTGCTCCTCCCACTATGTGCAACTGCAGACTGACAAATCCTTCTCAGGAGGACTTGTGTATTAATTTACTTTTATAAGAACCATTGATGTCCCTTGAGATTAAATAAGATGAAAAAATGCTGTCGTGTCGTAGTACTGAGTGATACATGACAGGCTTATCAGTATTTTTTCCTGTATAGTCAATTTAAAAATAAACACAGGTATTGTAAAGGTAAAAATTTGTCTTCTGCAGCTCTATCTTGCTTGATTGTTGCCATGGCCACCGTTGTGACGACGATCACTGGACTCTCCACTTCTGCCATCGCAACCAATGGATTTGTTCGAGGGGGTATGTCTTGTCTTATAATTGCTATCTGAGAATGAACAATATAGAAAAGCCGTGAACTATAGCTTTTTTTTTTTTTTTTTAAACTGCCCATCCTCGTCCGGTTCACATGTATTCACTATATATTTCTGCTGTGTTGTTTTAGCCCTACCTAATAAGAAATATGAAGATCTGCAAGCTAATATGCTTATTGTTTTTTTTTTTTCCAAATTCATTATGATCGCAAAAGTTGTAGCAGGGTGAAGTAGTAATAGAGGCAAAAATCGCATCATGTATTTCTTTGTGATTGACTGACTATTCTTTCCCAATTTTCACCTTTCTAGGCGGCGCATACTACTTGATTTCAAGAAGTCTGGGCCCCGAGTTTGGCGGCTCTATCGGTCTAATCTTTGCCTTTGCCAATGCAGTGGCAGTGGCCATGTATGTGGTGGGCTTTGCTGAAACCGTTGTGGAACTTCTTGCTGTAAGCCTCTTCACTGTTAATTCATGTTAACTCAAACCCTTAATAGACTTAAAGGGAAAGACAACACATTTATGCATATACAGTTATCCCTCGTTTTTCGAAAAACCGCGAAGTAACTCCGGGAAAAAAAAAAATTGTGTGCGTTTAATGTAGTTATTCAGATTTAGCATTTGAAAGAGATACATATAGGAAATGTTTTTTTCACTTTTTTTCCTCAAAGTATAATTCAAATCTTTTATGTGAATATATATATTTTAATACATGGATTTTAAGCACTTCAAATGTAATAATTATGATAAGTTTTAAACATGTTAATGTCCCACTAAATTATTTTTAAACAAGAATAAAGTAGAAAAATTCTTGGCTTTATTAAACGCTTCATTGAGTGAGTCCACTCAAATCTGCTCAAACTGCTCACATACACACAATGAGTAACACAGCCATTGTTTAATAAGTTCCAGTGATCTCTCATTTTTAGTGAAAACCAAAGTAGCGCCGGGAAAAAAAATGTGTGTGTGTTAAACGTATTTATTCAGATTTAGCAAGAGATATGTTTTTTTTTTCTTTTTTTTCCCCCCAAAGTATAATTAAAAAAACTTTTATGTGAATATATACTGTAATAAATTGATTTTAAGCACATCAAATGTAATAATTATGATAATTCGTAGGGACATTAACATGTTTAAAACTTATTTTTAAACTAGGATAAAGTACTCTAGTAGAAAAATGCTTGGCTTTATTAAATGCTTCATCGAGTGAGTCCACTCAAACGGCTAACTTACACACAATGAGTTGCCACAGCAACTGTTTAACAAGTTAAACGATGATTTGACGCACGCGGGCCTTTGAAGTCCGGCTCTGGCAAGATCAGACCCAAACATTTGACAACATCGTTAACTTTAATAAGGAACTCCAGTGCACGTGCTGACCAACAAAGAGCAGGGAGAGGGAGGGAGGTAGCCAGAGTGAGACTAGCGATCGGCTCAGGACAGCTCATCTGTATTTTATTTTTTTTTAATTGGAAAAAAAATCCAGGATGGTCTAAGGGCGCCAAGTTTGAAGTGCAAAGTGGCAAGGATCACTGTAAACGATGATTGACGCATGCGGTGCTTTGAAGTTCCCGTCTCTGGCAAGCTCAAACCCAAACGTATGTCAATCCCCGTTAACTTTAACCAGCATTTCCAGCGCACTGCCTAGCCAACAAAGAGCAGGGGGAGGGAGGGGAGGAAGGGGGAGGGAGCGAGATTACATGATCATATTTATTTTTATTTTTGAATCGAAAATATTCCGCGATGGACTGAGGCGCGAAGTAGTGAGAGATAACTGTATATTCAGCAGAAAGAGCCTTGTTTAATACATTTAAACAACAAAGAATTGTATTTTTCTGGAATGTAATAGGGAAGAAAAAAATGCAAATATAAACCTGTATATCCAGGGAGTGACGGGGGCAGATGTTTCATCAAAGCCAGTAATATTTTAGCCAATCAAATGCAAGTTTCCTATATTTCCCACCCTTTCTTATCATGCCATAATACCCATTATCACATGCACCTGTCCTCGAATCTAAGAGTATGGTCGCACTCGTAAGCAGTCATATTTTTGTGTGGAAACATTATTTTCTCTCCATCAGAAGTCTAAGAAATTTGCGGTTTCTATACTTGTTATTATTTCTTTATAATAGGCGTTGTCTTTTCCTGTCAGGCCCAAGCTGCTTTTACTCTATTACTTGGGCTACCTTGCGCTCGCTCTTCCATTTTTATCTACAAATATATCGCTTGCCCAATGTCATTTTGGTAATCAGAAAGACTTGTTTTTAGCATTCCAATGGATCTACTCGTGACATTAGACTCCATTTGAAAAATTAAATGAACCAGGCAGTCACATGACCACAGTCTCGATAACAACCCCGCACAAGTTTTCCTTTAAACGTTCTCCCTTAAAATGCTGGAAATCTATATTCATTTTACTCAGTTCGCAGAACACCCACGACCCAAATGAGGCTAAGTGGTATAAGAGAAGGATGGCCAGGCATGAAAAAGTGACTTATCAGAAGAATCGGCAGCTCAACCTCAGCACGTGAATGCAAATTGCAGTTCATACGGCTCATTTGATAACTATTTTCCTCCCCCTCACTGTAGGAAGGGTTGTGCGCATTCCAAAGTAGCTGGGAGAAAAAGCAACCTGCTGTATGCACAGCACTGGAGATAAGGATGTAAAATGGCAGAATTTGTGTTGTTTTTGCTCGTGATATTGTTGGGAAATTTACATATTTCTTAATATACATTTAGCTACCGTCAGGAATGTCCCGATATCGACTTTTTTTTTTTTTTACCTCAAATCCGATTTTTTCCCCCCTAAGATACGTTTTGCCAATACCGATCCAATACCCAAATATGTAGACCACTAAAAGGAATGCAAAAAGAATGTAACCAGTAAATGGCAAATCATCTTTTTTGTGTGTGTGTATTCAAGTGAGCCCTGCTTGTACCTCCCGCGTATATGCGTTTTTCAGGACCAATCAGGGGTGAAAGTGGCTAGAATTTCTTGCCGAAAGTCCTCGACGTGAAGGTTGCCACGGAGCCAGAAATTTTGTTTATTTATTTTCATTTTTGGGGGGGGTTAAACCTCCTAAAACTACTCAAATGCAAAGAAAACTGTATTGGCACAGTTATTTCTATAACACATACAAAAACGGACTTTCATTCAAAATTGTATTAGCAATAACTAGAGATGCACGATAATATCGGTCACCGATAATTATCAGCCGATAATGGCAATTATGACGTCACACAGATAATCCAGATAAAACGAAATTCAACCGATAATGCAATCCAATAATTATATACCTGATTTAGCCTCCAAATGTGCGCAATCAACAGTTTTGTCCAATTCTGCTAGTTTTAAGGAGGTGTTTTTGCAGTGTAGTAATGTGATATATGTTAGGAATGGCTTACTTTTAAAAAGGCATTTTTGTGCAACTTGGGTGTTTACTCTCTAAGTAATTTTTGCCAAAAGCTTACCATTACACAATGTCATTGCCATTGTTTAGATGTTGGAATTTACTACTTCTTCACATTTTTGGTCTTTGTACACTTTAACATTTTACATACATATTTGAAAAGAATTATCGGCGTGACATTATCGGTTATCAGGTGGAAGGGGCAGGACATTATCGGTTATCGATATCGATGGAAAAATGTATTATCGTGCATCACTAGCAATAACCTCAACCACCATTTCCTAATTTTTATTTTCCCTCATTTCCTCACATACTATATGCCAAATCTCAATTTTAAGTACTTAAGAACATAGGATGTATATTAAAATTGAAGTTAATGTAAACATTTACTTTTGCTTTTTTTTTTTTTTTTTTTTTTTAAATAATAACGATATGAGTAATATACATTCAGAAAATAAGTACAAGACTTATATTATGCAGAGTGAAATGGAATATATTTTGAAGATCGCGCAAACATTGACTTTTTAAATTATAAGGAAATGAATAAGTAGCCTAACATTAGGGCTGCAGCTATCGAATATTTTAGTAATCGAGTAATCGACTGAAAATTCTATCGATTAATCGAGTAATCGGATAAAACAAATATATTTTTAGGTGAAGAGCAATTATACATATACATGAGAAAACAAGACATTTCATCTAATCTTGAACCATTTTCAGTCAATCAATGTCTTTATTTTTGATGTATATTGTTGAAAACAGCCAACAATTGCATCTCAGGTGTAACTAGAATTTTAAAAAAAAAGACTAATTCACTGCTTTCACTCAAAAAACTTTTAGATCTTATTAATATATATATATATCTTACCTAAAAATGCCGTTACGCTTGATAACACACATCACTTAAAAGTTAGGATTTTTTCCCCACGTGTTTCAATTGAATTTCTCTTTGTGTCAAGCCATTTTTAAGTTCTAGTTAAGTTTTAAGTTAGTCTAAACTGTAAGTCCTGATAGGATTTTGAGTTTTTGCAGTGTTCAAAATAAATGTATGATACAGGCTGTATTGGAGCACATTAGGGACCAGTGCTACTTGGTGTTTTATCCAGCAATGACTACTGAGCTAAAATTGATAGTTAGCATGATTAAGTTTTTATTTTACACCCTCATCACTCCACAATGCTATGTTATGTTAAAGCCTGTATGTAAGACACGTTAGCCACGCATCGACAGCGGTCATAATTAATTGAAACCTAGCCCTCCGCAGGGCTAACGTTCCGTGAGCTAGTAGCGACAGTAACGTTAATCTTATTTATTAGCGCTTAGCGCTCTTTATTAGCGCTCTTTATTAGCGCTTAGCGCTGTACTGCTTTAAAATGGCGGCTGTTTACAAACGCTGCCCAGACGCGGCCGAGTCTGTCATGCGCATCTAGTTCAACATACATGTGATCTCTATGAGACGCGCCAGACGCTGCCTGTTACCAATGTAGCATTGTGCAGGCTAGTATTTAGCAACGTCGGCGTCGTTTGTGGCGGCTGACGGCTGCGGTAAGTTTTTTTTTTTTTTCCCCTTCTTCCTCTCCGCACGTGACAGCGCGTTGTCCCGCATTAAAAGTAGTCCTAGCAAAACGTGATGCTTAGAGCTGTCAAAATAAGCGATTACTCGAGGTGAATAAAATTACTCGGATCGGTTTTTAAACTCGAGTTACTCGAGTTGCTCGAGTACTCGTTTCAGCTCTACCTAACATAAATGAACAAATATAAGTCCAAAGTGCACATTGACAGCTAAGATGTTCTGAACCTCCCCATCAGAGCAAATAAAACTAAATATGATGAATAAGCCTCCTCAACTCTTTCCTTGCTCTTAAAGATTTGATCCATTTTCTATTGCATAAATAAATTTTGCATAAACAATACAGGTCCTTTTTTTCAGTACTTGAAAAATCTAGACAAATCTAAGTTGCTAATCATTTAAGCAGCAGTGACCAGATTGGCTGAGTATCGATATTTTTGCAATCAAATATCAGATCAGGATACAACATTCAAATATCAAAAATAAGACTCTTTTCGATACTTTGGATATTACGTACATTTTTGTGGCTGAATTGACTTTTGTTCAGGATTGAATAAAGAAAATGCTTGATAATTATGATTCTCATTTTCAGGGTGTGGATGCCCTTATGACAGATGAAATCAATGATATTCGAATTATTGGAACCATAACTGTAATCCTTCTTCTGGGAATATCTGTTGCTGGAATGGAATGGGAAGCAAAGGTAAGAGTCATGTACACGGGTGGATTGGGTGGGCGTGGAGTGGCCCAGGGAGTCATTGAAAGACCGGCCCACGTCATGGATGGTATTGGAAGCCATCTAGCCGGCAACACTAGGACCTGTATTTGTACCTTGATGGAAAAAAAACAGCAATTGATGTTGTTTCGGACAAAAATTAATTAGTAAACAATTAGCCCAGAGTAAAATAATTACAACAATTACTGATTTTAAAGCATGTAGTGATTTTAATGCAAACAGGTAATTGATACAATAAACTATAACATGAGTAAACCATTAGAGAACTGTAATCTGTTCAAAGTACACATGTAGGACTTTCAAATTTTCTAAATTTTGGTACAGTAATAATGTATAGTTTGGAGTTTGTGAGTAGCCAGAGAGGTCTAATATTTACCAACCTTGGCCAGAATTTATTTAGAATTGTGGATTTACAGTACCACAAACATGAGAACTGTAACCTGTATCCAGATCAAAGTACACGTGAAGGACATTTAATTATTATTTTTTAAAATATTTCTCCAGTAAAAGTGCAGTTTTGAGTATGTGAGCAGTCAGAGGTCAACTACTAAAATTCAACAACCTTGGCCAGATTCATGTTTTTTTCTGTGTTAAGGAAAATTTAATTGTTGACTTTCCTCCTTTAGGCCCAGATCTTCCTGCTTTTTGTACTCATCACTGCAATCATCAACTACTTCATTGGAACCTTTATCCCCGTCAAGTCAAAGGAAACCATGGGCTTCTTTGGCTATGATGGTATGACATTGTATCTATATGTGTACGATATACAGTGGGGCAAATAAGAATTTAATCAACCACCAATTGTGCAAGTTCTCCTACTTGAAAAGATTAGAGAGGCCTGTAATTGTCAATATGGGTAAACCTCAACCATGAGAGACAGAATGTGGAGGAAAAAAAACCCAGAAAACATTGTTTGATTTTTAAAGAATTTATTTCCAAATTAGAGTGGAAAATAAGTATTTGGTCACCTACAAACAAGCAAGAATTCTGGCTGTCAAAGAGGTCTAACTTCTTCTAACGAGTTCTTATGAGGCTCTCCTCGTTACCTATATTAATGGCACCTGTTTAACTCATTATCGGTATAAAAAGACACCTGTCCACAACTTCAGTCAGTCACACTCCAAACTCCACTATGGCCAAGGCAAGGCAAATTTATTTATATAGCACAATTCAACACAAGGCAATTCAAAGTGCTTTACATCACATGAAGATCATAAAAATCACATTTAAATCAACACAACGTAAAAACCAAGACAAAAGATCGCATTTAATCACAGAATAAAAATAAATAAATACAAATAAAACAAAAATAAAACAAAAACTAATAATAATAATAACAATTGAAATCAGCAATGGAGATAAGCACAAGAGGAATAGAAAGCAGGTAGATTGAAATATATAGACAGTTATGGATACCTGTTCCAGGCTGGGAAGACATAATCTGCAATAGGTAAAACGCTTGGTGTAAAGAGATCAACTGTGGGAGCAATTATTAGAAAATGGAAGACATACAAGACCACTCATAATCTCCCTCGATCTGGGGCTCCATGCAAGATCTCACCCCATGGCGTCAAAATGATAACAAAAACGGTAAGCAAAAATCCCAGAACCACACGGGGTACCTAGTGAATGACCTACAGAGAGCTGGGACCACAGTAACAAAGGCTACTATCAGTAACACAATGCGCCGCCAGGGACTCAAATCCTGCACTGCCAGACGTGTCCCCCTGCTGAAGCCAGTACACGTCCAGGCCCGTCTGAGGTTCGCTAGAGAGAATTTGGATGATCCAGAAGAGGTATGGTCAGATAAACCCAAAAAAAAACTTTTTGGTAGAAACACAGGTTTTCGTGTTTGGAGGAGAAAGAATACTGAATTGCATCCGAAGAACACCATACCCACTGTGAAGCATGGGGGTGGAAACATGCTCTGGGGCTGTTTTTCTGCACAGGGACCATGTATCGAGAGATTTTGAGTGAAAATCTCCTTCCATCAGCAAGGGCATTGAAGATGTGACGTGGCTGGGTCTTTCAGCATGACAATGATCCCAAACACACAGCCAGGGCAACAAAGGAGTGGCTTCGTAAGAATCATTTTAAGGTCCCGGAGTGGCCTAGCCAGTCTCCAAATCTCAACCCCATAGAAAATCTTTTGAAAGTCCGTGTTACCCAACGACAGCCCCAACACATCACTGCTCTAGAGGAGATCTGCATGGAGGAATGGGCCAAAATACCAGCAACAGTGTGTGAAAAGCTTGTGAAAAGTTACAGAAAACGTTTGGCCTCCGTTATTGCCAACAAAGGGTACATAACAAAGTATTGAGATGAACTTTTGGTATTGACCAAATACTTATTTTCCACCATGATTTGCAATTAAATTCTTTGATAATCAAACAGTATGATTTTCTGTTTTTTTTTCCACATTCTGTCGCTCATGGTTCAGGTTTACCCATGTTGACAATTACAGGCCTCTCTAATATTTTCAAGTGGGAGAACTTGCACAATTAGTGGTTGACTAAATATTTGCCCACTGTATAAATAATGTGCAAGAAGAAAATACAGTACATTCGTGGATCATCCAAAGTGTGTTAATTGAAGACATTTGTAAACAGTCAACTTTGTTTCTTCTCGTTTTCTCTCAGGTTCTATCATGTGGGAGAACATGGGTCCTGATTTTAGGGGAGAAACATTCTTTTCTGTCTTTGCCATCTTCTTCCCTGCAGCTACTGGTATTCTAGCTGGGGCCAACATTTCTGGAGATCTTGCAGTAAGTTAAATGTTTTCACAAGAAAGAGTCATGGCCGATGAAACCTTGATGAATGCGCTTTCTTGGAAGTTTAGCGCAAAATGGCTCATGCCTCCAGTTGTTAAGCTAAATGAGAACTCGATGTACGTTTGTATGGAACTGCAGTTCACAACAACAACAAACTATTCCGCTCTCATCAAAACTAGTCAAGCTCTTTACGAGGCTATTACAGTCTCTCGTACTTGTGAAATAATATTCGCTGTTTTCTTGTGCAACGAGTGGAATCGATCGAGAGCCAGGCGAGTGGGCAGAGTCCTAGCGGCGACGAAGCCGAGCAAAGTTGCTTTTGAACAGTGACTGGCAGAAGGGTTGTGGAAGTCGCGGGAAAAAATGTGACAAAATGAGGAAGTGGTCATGCCATAAAGTTATTGTACTAAACCACAGCAAGGCACATGTTTGCATTCAAATACTACTTTATTTGTATACTGTTCGCGTGATTAAACTCTCAGTAACTACTCACTAATGCACTGTACTCTATGTGACGACGGACATCAATGGAAAGCAACTTCAGAACGCGCATGTAGCAGCGATGAAGCAAATTTATTTTGTTTTCCTTCATTTAACAATTTACAATGAGTATTTGCATCCCTTGTAATTTTGCAACTTCACTCATTTAGAAGTAGCTAGTGGTCTGAAATTTCAATCGTAGATACATTTCCACTTATAGAGACATAATCTCAAAAAAAATAAAAATAAAAAAAAATCAGGAACTCACATTGTATTATATTTCAATAATTTATTTGTAGTTTACTGGGGTTCATAAGTATTTGTACCCCTGAGAAAATCAGTGCTAATATTTAGTGCAGAAGCTTTTGTTTTACAGAGGTTTTATAGAGCAACTACAGAGGTCAGACACTTTCTGTAGTTCTTCACCAGGTTTTCACAAATGGAAACAGGGATTTTGGCCAATTCCTCCACACAAATCTTCTCTAGATCTGTCAGGTTTCAGGGCTGTCGTTGAGAAACACGGAAGTTTCAGCTCCATCCAAAGATTTTGTACTGGATCGAGGTCTGGATACTGGCTGGGCCACTCCAGAACCTTGATATGCTTTTTACGCAGCCACTCCTTGGTCAGTTTGGCTGCGTGCTTCGGATTATTGTCATGTTGGAAGATCCAGCCTCGACTCATCTTCAAGTCTCTGACTGAGGGAAGGAGGTTGTGGCCCAAAATCTGACAATACATTTCACCATTCATCCTCCGCTTTATACAGTAAAGTCGTCCTGTCCTCTTTACCGAAAAGCAGCCTCAAATCATTAGGTTTCCACCCCGCACTTCACAGTGGGGGTGGTGTTCTTGGGATTGTACTCATCCTTCGTTTTCCTCCAATAAGTTCTACTTTGGTCTAATCTGACCACATGACTTTCTCCCATGACCTCTCTGCATCATTCAGATAGTCCCTGGTAAACTTCAAACAGGCCTTCACATGTACTGGCTTCAACAGGGGAACCTTCTGAGCAATGCATGATTTTAAAGCATTGCACCGTAGGGTTATACTAACGTAGCCTTTGATACTGTGCATCCAGCCTTCTTCAGGTCATTGACCAGCTCCTGCCGCTTAGTTCTAGGCTGAGCCCTCAGTCTTCATCATGAGTGATGCCCCACGAGGAGAGATTTTACATGGAGCCCCAGTCCGAGGTAGATTATCAGTCATGTTTAGCCCTTTCCATTTTCTAACAATTGCTGCAACTGTTGATTTATTCTCACCAAGCTGCTTTCCAATTGTCCTATAGCCTTTTCCAACTTTGTGGAGCTCAAAAAGGTTTTCTTTGGTGTCTTTCGGAAGCTCTCTGGTCTTGCCCATGGTAGCAGTTGGATTATGACTGACTGTGGGGTGCACAGGTGACAATTATGAGCTCAGACGGGTTGTGGGTGGGTGGTTACTCATGGAGTAAAAGTGGTCATTTTTTTTAAGGTAGACTGAAAACTCTTTGAGTGTCATAATTGCTGATTCTCAGGGGTACAAATACTTTTGAACCCCAGCAATTTACAAATAATTTATTTTTAAAAAATCGTACAATGTGAATTCTGGATTTTTTTTCAAGATTTTGTCTAAGTGGAAATGCATCCATGATTGAAATTTCAGACCTCTTCCTATTATCTCAGTGGGTGAACTTGCAAAATCACAAGGAGTTCAAATACTTCTGCTTCTTACTGTAAATAATTCTTTTTATACCTCAAAATACTTCCAAAATGCGGAGATGTTGGCTGTGAGCCAGTAGTTTTTCTTCTCGCCGGGTTTTGATGACATCGCACTAGGACTACAATTCTTCACTCTTTTCGGTGGTAAAACCGAAAATGCAATTTTAGCTATTTTCGGCCCTGAATTTACGATCACATTTCTAATAAATACAGTCAGAGTAGTGTGACCAGCTGTCGGTGTGACATTAGAATTCAAGGTGAAGGTCAGACTTCATCAAGTACTGGCCTTTTACCTTTTCTTACGATGTTACGGTCAGATTGACAGATGAGGTTCAACAGCCGTCTCGGTAGACTATGACATTTACAGATAACATTGTGCTCTACAGTGAGAGAAGGAAGCAGGTGAAGGGAACCTAATGTATTCACTGAAGAGATAACAAATGAAGGTCATTTGCAGCAAGGGGAGAAGCGAAAACCAAAGTTAAGATTTATGGTTGTGGTGAGGTGAGACGTGCAGATTGTGAGAGAGAGTACAACTATTGGGAGAGGGTACAGTGCCCTCCATAATTATTGGCACCCCTGGTTAAGATGTGTTTTTTAGCTTTTAGCAGGGGTGCTAATAATTGTGACACACATTATTTGATGTCAAATAATTATTTCTTTTTGTGGGATTTTTGTCCCCACTGAATAAATGCACTTGTATTGAAGGTTGGATTTTTCTTTTTTTTCTCCATTAAGGTCCCATATTATTTGAATTTAAAAAAATATATATTAGAAGCTAAAAAACACATCTTAACCAGGGGTGCCAATAATTATGGAGGGCACTGTATTTCGCTATGTAGGTTTGAGTCAAAATGGAAAGAAGAAAATAAAGTGCATGGCTGGATGGGTGGTATGTCCTTTTGTCTGTGTTAATGTTATCTTCATGCATCTATTTATCTTGGATTCTTGTTTCAGGACCCACAGCTGGCCATTCCCAGAGGAACACTCCTGGCCATATTAATTACTGGAATAGTTTATCTGGGAGTTGCTGTATCTACAGGTATTTAGTTTTCTGTATATCCTTACAGTGGTGTGAAAAAGTATCTGAACCTTTTGGAATTTCTCACATATCTGCATAAAATCACCGTCAAATGTGATTTGATCTTTGTCAAAATCACACAGATGTAAAAACAGTGTCTGCTTTAAAACCACTCAAACATTTATAGGTTTTCATATTTTGATGAGGATAGCATGCAAAAAATGACAGAAAGGGGAAAAATAAGTAGGTGAACCCTCTGCCTAAGCAGACTTAATGAGCAATTGAAACCAATTTTTACCAAACATTTTGCGTCAGGTGTGTGCCCAATCACTGATGAGTGGTTTAAAGCTGCCCTGCCCACTATAAAACACACACCTGGTAAGAATTGTCTTGATGAGAAGCATTGTCTGGTGTGCATCATGGCTCAGTCAAAAGAGCTGTCTGAAGACCTGCGATCAAGGATTGTTGATTTGTATAAAGCTGGGAAAGGATACTGAACCATCTCTAAAAGTCTGGATGTTCATCAATTGACAGACAGAGAAGTTGTCTAGAAATGGAAAGAGTTTGGCACTGTTGCTTCTCTCCCAAGGAGTGGTTGTCCACCAAAGATGACACCAAGAGTTCAGCGCAGAATACTCAGAGAGGTAAAAAAAGAGCCCTAGAGTGTTTGCTAAAGACTTACAGAAATCACTGGCACAGTCCAATATCTCTGCACTCATCAACTACTGTATATGTAAAACAATGGCCAAGAATGGTGTTCAAGGGAAGACTCCACGGTGGAAGCCACGGCTGTCAAAAAAAACATTGTTGCTTGTTTAATGTTTGCAAAAAGGCCCTTGGATACTCCGCAGAGGTTTTGGCAACATTTTTTTGTGGACTGATGAAACCGAAGTTGAATTGTTGGTGAGTAAACACACGTGTGGAGGAAAAATGGAACAGCTCACCAACATCAACACCTCTTCCCCACCGTGACTCATGGTGGAGGGAGCACAATGATTTGGGGCTGTTTTGCTGCCTCAGGGCCTGGAGAACTTGCAATCATTAATGGAAGAATGAATTCAAAAGTTTATCAGGATGTTTTGCAGGAAAACCTGAGGCCGTCTGTAAGACAGTTGAAGCTAAAAAGAGGATGGATGCTGCAACAAGAAAATGATCCAAAACACAGAAGTAAATCCACTTCAGAATGATTTCAGAAGAACAAAATCCACATTCTGGAATGGCCAAGTTAAAGTCCAGACTTGAAACCCATTTAGATGCTGTAGCACGACCTAATGACAGCAATTAATTCCAGACATCCCAGGAATCTGATTGAACTACAGCAGTTTTGGAGAGAACAATGGGCCAAGATTAGCCCTGATCGATGTGCCAGACTGATCTGCAGCTACAGGAAACGTCTGGATGAAGTTATTGCTGCCAAGGGGGGGGCAGAAAAGATTAAATGTGATGGTTCACTTACTTATTTATCCCCCTTCTGTCATTGTTTGCATACTATCCTCATTAAAATATAAAAAACAATAAATGTTTGGGTGGTTTTAGTTAGCGCAGACGCTGTTTTCTCATCTGTGTGATTTTGACAATGATCCGATCACATTTGATGGTGATATTATGCAGAAATGTGAGAAATTTCCATCATGTTCAGATACTTTTTCATTCCACAGTATGATATCCCATATCATAAGGGAACACATTGCTTACTTTTTCTTTTCGAGAGTACCATATCACTTAACATTGTTTCCAATTTTAGGTTCCTGTATTGTGAGAGATGCCAATGTCACAGTCAGTTCTCAGTTCGGTTTGAATTGCACTGATGCATCCTGCAAATTTGGCTACGACTTCTCTGCTTGTAGGAATGACGGAGTTAAATGTCCTTACGGTTTACAAAATGATTTTCAGGTACGAGGCATTTTTAATCTTTACTCTAAAGTTAATATACAGTGCCTTGCCAAAGTATTCGGCCCCCTTCAATCTTGCAACCTTTCGCCACATTTCAGGCTTCAAACATAAAGATATGAAATTTAATTTTTTTGTCAAGAATCAACAACAAGTGGGACACAATCGTGAAGTGGAACAACATTTATTGGATAATTTAAACTTTTTTAACAAATAAAAAACTGAAAAGTGGGGCGTGCAATATTATTCGGCCCCTTTAGTTTCAGTGCAGCAAACTCACTCCAGAAGTTCAGTGAGGATCTCTGAATGATCCAATGTTGTCCTAAATGACCGATGATGATAAATAGAATCCACCTGTGTGTAATCAAGTCTCCGTATAAATGCACCTGCTCTGTGATAGTCTCAGGGTTCTGGTTAAAATGCAGAGAGCATTATGAAAACCAAGGAACAAACCAGGCAGGTCCGAGATACTGTTGTGGAGAAGTTTAAAGCCGGATTTGGATACAAAAAGATTTCCCAAGCTTTAAACATCTCAAGGAGCACTGTGCAAGCCATCATATTGAAATGGAAGGAGCATCAGACCACTGCAAATCTACCAAGACCCGGCCATCCTTCCAAACTTTCTTCTCAAACAAGGAGAAAACTGATCAGAGATGCAGCCAAGAGGCCCATGATCACTCTGGATGAACTGCAGAGATCTACAGCTGAGGTGGGAGAGTCTGTCCATAGGACAACAATCAGTCGTACACTGCACAAATCTGGCCTTTATGGAAGAGTGGCAAGAAGAAAGCCATTTCTCAAAGATATCCATAAAAAGTCTCGTTTAAAGTTTGCCACAAGCCACCTGGGAGACACACCAAACATGTGGAAGAAGGTGCTCTGGTCAGATGAAACCAAAATTGAACTTTTTGGCCACAATGCAAAACGATATGTTTGGCGTAAAAGCAACACAGCTCATCACCCTGAACACACCATCCCCACTGTCAAACATGGTGGTGGCAGCATCATGGTTTGGGCCTGCTTTTCTTCAGCAGGGACAGGGAAGATGGTTAAAATTGACGGGAAGATGGATGCAGCCAAATACAGGAACATTCTGGAAGAAAACCTGTTGGTATCTGCACAAGACCTGAGACTGGGACGGAGATTTATCTTCCAACAGGACAATGATCCAAAACATAAAGCCAAATCTACAATGGAATGGTTAAAAAATAAACGTATCCAGGTGTTAGAATGGCCAAGTCAAAGTCCAGACCTGAATCCAATCGAGAATCTGTGGAAAGAGCTGAAGACTGCTGTTCACAAACACTCTCCATCCAACCTCACTGAGCTCGAGCTGTTTTGCAAGGAAGAATGGGCAAGAATGTCAGTCTCTCGATGTGCAAAACTGATAGAAACATACCCCAAGCGACTTGCAGCTGTAATTGGAGCAAAAGGTGGCGCTACAAAGTATTAACGCAAGGGGGCCGAATAATATTGCACGCCCCACTTTTCAGTTTTTTATTTGTTAAAAAAGTTTAAATTATCCAATAAATTTTGTTCCACTTCACGATTGTGTCCCACTTGTTGTTGATTCTTGACAAAAAATTAAAATTTTATATCTTTATGTTTGAAGCCTGAAATGTGACGAAAGGTTGCAAGGTTCAAGGGGGCCGAATACTTTTGCAAGGCACTGTATGTATACATTATAGTTATATTTTTGATTTTCTTTCCAGGTTATGAGCATGGTTTCAGGTTTTGGGCCTATTATTACTGCTGGAATCTTTTCTGCCACTCTTTCTTCAGCACTGGCGTCTTTGGTCAGTGCACCTAAAGTATTTCAGGTAAGAACTTGCAATTAAAAAAAAGAAAAAAAGACTTACCCCAAATTTTGATTTAAACAAGATTTGCTTTCTAAGAAACGTACTACATTAACAAGATTTTGATTTCACAGGCTTTGTGTAAAGACAACATTTACCCTGGACTTGGAATGTTTGCCAAAGGTTATGGCAAGAACAATGAGCCTCTCCGAGGCTACATCCTGACATTTGTGATTGCTCTTGGGTTCATCCTAATTGGTAAGGTCGCTACACTGCTTCATTATGTAGTAACAGAGTGAAAAATAACATATGTTCAAAATGTGTTTTTGTTCATAGGTGTTTCCGTAAATATGCATTTGCATTTGAGGTTTTCTAAGGAAGTTGCTACATACTGTATTTTCCTCTTCTTGTATGTGAAATACAGTACATTACAGATATGTCTGATAATGACTTTTCTTGCTGAATCTATGATGCGTGGCATTTTTAATGTACAATATAACAGGGTGAAAGTAATATATTACTGCATATGGAAAGCTTATAGTTATAAATAGCTCAATTGTCCATCTATCTTAAAGCTACTCCCATTCAATATTTCTGCATATGAAAAGATTACATAGGTAGTCCCCGGTTTTTCGAACATGTTTCGTTACTGCGCTGGCGATGTAACTCGGATTCCCGCGTAAGTCGGAATTAAACTATCCAAAAACATGTATTCACCATTGTATACATTGGAGCTAAGTCCTAGCTAAACAGTGAGCTAAGCTCCGAAATGACGATGTCAGACGTCCGTGTGGTTTGCTGACTTTAGTCAGCTGCTCATGCAGAAGGAAACTAAAATAAAATGAAATTAAATCAGTCTCATCTTCAATAACAACAATTCAAATTTGCGTTTACAAGCAAGTAGCTGCTGATACAGCAATAACAAACGATTAGCATGTATCAGTTAGCGTCCGCACATCATCAAAAACAATTGCATAAACTCGCCCCAAGTATTCGACCACAATTGAAAACGCGCAATAGCAGTACAAAAGGGGTTATACTGTATACAGCCGTCACCTCTGGATGCTTCACAAGCAACAAATGTGCACGCAGCCTGTCTCCTATGTCACTCGGCTGCTCTGTGTGCCTGTGTGGGGTGGGCGGGTGGATCTGTACATGCACTCGCTTCCTGCGCCAAAATAAAAGCATGCATCACAAAACAAAAGTCAACATTTAAAAAAAAAAAAAAAAAAAAAAAAAACGGCGAAACACAGGCGTCGTAAAGTCAAAATCGCGCAAGTTGGGTCTGTCGTAACCCGGGGACTACCTGTAGTTATGAATACCATAGTTCAATAGTCTATCCATCTTAAAGCTACTCCCTTTCAACTCGAGCCATGCTGTATGTCAGCATTGTTACTAATAGAGTGTTTGTCATCGGTATCTCTACATGAATTATTATTTTTACATTGGAAAAAACCTTTCTTAAACTTGTTTAATAGTTTTAAGTGTCACAAAAGCACAAAGTCAAATTTGTCTGGACAATACATTTTGAGTCACAGAAAAAGCCTTTTCTAAGCTACTGGATGTAAACAAAAGCAACAATGCTTTCAAGAATGTAAAAAAATCGGTCATCTAACTACTGTATGTTGTTTTTGCAGCTGAGCTGAACATCATTGCCCCTATCATCTCCAACTTTTTCTTGGCCTCGTATGCCTTGATCAACTTTTCTGTGTTCCACGCGTCATTGGCGAACTCCCCAGGTAAAGTATATACAAACAAATGAAAGACTGATAGATTTGATCTAGATAGTCGTCTACTGTATTATAATGGTTACAGGAGTGGAATTGATGTCACTAAGGCTAGGTTCATACTGCACAATTACAATTTTTTGCCATATATATATATATATATATATATTTTTTTTTTGCATTCCTGTTCCGACTGCGTTTGTCCATTGAGCCCGTTCAAGTATTACGCATGCGCACCATTTCACAGTACGACACACGCTGAGCAAACTGACCTTATGCCTTATGTGTGTGCGTGTCAGTTTGCCCCGACTTGGCCATGTAAACAATACTGGAATATTGCTCAGACATGTGCTGATTACCGGTTTATACTCTGGTTTGAAAACGTCAAGGTTTCAAGACCGCAAAAATTTTCCGTCATACCGTCCCTAAGGTATTAGCTATTTTTTATGTCCCAAAAACGCATGGAGAAATCCCATGCTTGCAGCTGCAAGGCTCAATCCTCCCCCAATGGTTCTTGCTCAGTGTCAGTGAGTCAGCTGTGCTACACGATGGCCGGAGGAGGTGAAACTCCTGAACAACCCCCCCCACCCCCCTCAAAAAACCGAAATCATTGGTATGGGAATACTTTGGCTACAGAACCGCCAATATGATTTCACATTTATGCAAAATTAAAGGTTAGTAAACACTGTCATCAACGTTTCCCACCAGCTACGAGTATTAACTCCAGCGTGTTTAGTGTGTCTAGCGGTCTGGCAACTGACTGTGTTGAGAAAGAAAGTGTGTGTATAATGTAAACATGATGCAAGTCATACGCACGTGCTCTTTATGGAAAATAATTATTTTTGTTGTGATGGTCATAATGTTGAGCTGTGGTTGTTGGTTAAGGACTGCATTTAATTTTATTTAGAATACAGTACAGTATTTTGTAATTCATTCATTCATTGATTTTCAATTTGCTAATGTTTTGAAAAATAAAAATCATGTTTAATGGGATTTTTTAAAAAATTTTAAAACTTGGGTATCTTAAAGTAACACATTTTAAAGCTGTAATTGCAATGCCGTGTAAGTGTGATATTTTGGCTTAAGGTTATCTTACTGTCAGAATCTCATACCGGCACATGCGTAATTGCTCAGATGGTGCACAGAAAGAAAACCGAGCATTATCAGGCTTATCCCTTTATTTATCTATTATTTATGATGATAGACTTCATAATATATTGATGGGGCGCGAGGCCGATTAATAGGGGGCCTGCATTGTTTGCGGGGCTGTCAAAGCTGACAGAGTGGAATCACAAAGAGCTTTTATCGTTGAAAATTTTTGTGAATAATGCTTGAATCCCTGAATTCTTTATTGATATGGACGTAAAACAGTCTTGATTCTTTTTTAAAAGAGCAAAAAAACGGGCAGTTAGCATTTATTTTACATAAATATGTCAAAGTACAATGCTAGTCTGTTAGTCGAAGTACAATGCTAGTCTGTTAGTCAATGTGGCGGCAGCCTTACAACAAACAGCTTTAACGTTGAAAATTCTTGTGAATAATTATTTATAGATCTGAATGTAAAACAGTCTCAATTCTTTGTTAAAAGAGCAAAAAAAAATATTTTACGTAAATACGTCGAAGAATTTTGCTAGTCTGTTAAACAACGTGGCGGCACCCTTACATCAACGAGCTTTTTATGGTGAAAATTCTTGTGAAAAAACTAAAATCTAATTATTACTTTGAATCCTCGAACAAATCACTCCTGAGACAATCCTTCCTGTTTGTATACGGTACCGCTTTCATACTTTTTCAACCTAAATCTGGCATTGGATCACTGTATGTGTTGGTGAGACCGACTGCGAATAACTGAAGTGGATTGTGGGATGGCCCCCTACTTGAAGGCATGGCGCAGTGAAGGTGGAATCTGACTCGTCAATATCATTATAAAGTCTATGTTATGACTGTGGCCAAGCCCACCTCCTGCGTAAAAGTTCAAGCTAGGCGTCAACGCTAATGCACAGTTACATCGCAGTTGTCCTGCCTACCGCTCTTGCTCTTTTGTGACGTACCGTATTGGCCCGAATATAAGACAGTGTTTTTTGCTTTGAAATAAGACTGAAAAAGTGGGAGTCGTCTTATATTCGGCCAGTTATCATTGAAGCGAATGCTGAACTTGAGGAGTAATGTTCTGCCATGACAGAGCTCAGCTACTCTCAAGTTTAACCAGTTTGCATTATTTTATTGCAATGTTTTTCCTTATTCAAATTTGTTTCAAGACTACCGTTAGTTTGACCTCACTTTGATGGTTAATGCAGTTATTGCAATTTTGTTGTTTTATCACAATAGATTGGTTTATTTACATTTCAAAAACCAGAAGCCATTCATTTACGAATGTGATTGCACTTTAGTTGACATATTTAAATGTTGAGATATTAAGATTTGAATGAGGCAAAATAACATGCTTTTTCTCTCAAATATATTGTTATAATCATTTGTTTCAGATGTAATTGTAATGTAATTATTTTCTGTATAAAAATTAATTTGGTGTTCAAAAAGTCTTTTTTTTTTTTTTTTTCTTTCAAACTTGAGTCTTGAAAAAGAGGGGGTCGTTTTATAATCAGGGCCGTCTTATATTCGGGCCAAGACGGTAATTGCTACCTGAATTCCAATTTTGAAGACTTGACAGTTCAGACCGCCACCACATAGTGGAAAAATGTGGCCTAAATTGGATTTAACCACATACCACCCAGATCAGATTTGAAATGGTCCACTTCTATGCGACATGTCCCTTTTAGACAGTCAAGTTAATGCCGTACTCGAGTCGGCAAAACACGACAAAAAAATCAGATTCCTGCATTAAGACCTACGGTCTGAATCTAGCCTAAGTTATCCCTTCCAACTCACAAAAGAGTTGAGAGGAGCCACGTGTGCTCATTTGGACATCTGTGCCTTTAGGAGATGATTTATTTAACGTCAATGCTACAAGGAAATGAATAATATTTAGTTTTTAATCATGTGCTCAGATTAAATATAATGATTTTTTTTTGCCTATTGAATTTTATGCTCTTTTCTCCCTTAAACCCCAGAGCGCTAGCTGTGCTCCAGGTACAGAATCTCTGCGTCTAATTTTATCAAGCAGATAATTTTATTACACGGACATAAATGGTACATGGCTCAATTTGAGGCTTGCAATTTGAAAAATATTGGTAAAATTGTTTCAATGTGCTTAACAAGATCTGGCCACATGTCTAAAAAAACAATTTTGAAATTAAAATATTAGCCTCATTATTGCCAATTTCACTCAGGGGGAATCCCTGCATAATACTGAGTGAAGTGGCATGGCCGAAGTACCGTTTATGTGTTGTTGTTGTAGTTGTCCTAGTCATTGTATAACAGTACAGTACAAATGTCTACCATCACTAAAATCCTCGCACTCAAATTTCTGTGGTGCTTCGACAGCAAGTGGAAAAATATGTTCCTAAATAGCAGGTTTAACTTTCTGATCTCATATGTAACAGACTGATACCTCATTATTTAACCCAAGTACATTGAACATCAAGATGCTGTCCCTCCATGCTCTTTGTAACATGTTTTTAGTTTATGATTACAATTCATTAAAAAAAGGTCTTATGTTGTATCCCTTTTTTGTCTTAAACTGCTAAAATAATTCTTTCCTGATGGGTGTATTTGAAAAACTTACTCAATTTAACGTCTAATTTCTTTATTTTAACAGTCGTCATGGTTTGGTGGAGATTTAGATGCTGATATATCAACTATTTTTAATGTCTTTGTCTTGAATTGTGACTTTTGTCATTGATATCCCAGGGTGGCGTCCCAGCTTCAAATACTACAACATGTGGGTTTCGCTTGCTGGAGCAGTACTGTGCTGTGTGGTAATGTTTGTCATCAACTGGTGGGCCGCTCTCTTCACCAACGTCATTGTTCTGGGACTCTATATTTACGTCAGTTATAAAAAGCCAGGTAAGTCTCTAATTTTAAAAACTATATTGATTCTTTCAATTAGATTTGCCCCAATCACTTATTTTTGCAACTGATTTCAAGTCAAGAGTCATCTGATTTTGAGGATCTGCCGATATCAAGAACCGATCCAATACCTCGGCAATTCAAAACATACTTTTTTGTTTCTTTTAACATTGTCCATGTTGATTATTTGTTCCTTTGTAGCCATTAAAAAAATCTTAAAAACACAATGTTTTTCCATCCGATCTTCTAAAATGACGTACTCGGACCCGATTTCCGAATGTGATCTGATCGGGGACATCCCTAATGATTAGGGGTGCACGATATCCATTTTTTGACACCGATACCGATAACTTCCTGCTCCTCAAGGCCGATACCGATACGATAACCAATAATATATATATAAATATATTTACCTGAGTTTTTGAACACCTGTAGGTCAACAATACTTGTGGTTGATTCATACTGGTGCACGATAACTATTGGTTCAATAATTATCGGTCCGATAATAGGAGTTATGACGTCATCCCGATAAATCCAATAACATTTATAATAGGACCGATAATATGTACTGTTCTGGCTTTGCAGTTTACACAATTGTATGGGAAATCAGTTGACCATTTGCGGGGCATTGCTCCCACCTGCTGGTCAGAATAATTCAATGCACCTATTTTTTGTTACAGTAGTTTGGTTCAATCACTTTACACATTGCGGTGTCTAGCGGTAGCATTGACAGTCATGAATGCTTTCTGTTACGTTTCCGCTTCGGAAATATATGTAAGTATTTTATGTTTACGATTACATATGGATGTACAAAATATGTTTGCTTCTGTGGTGAAGGGTCATATGTACAGAACTTCATAAGTTGTGTTATAGAAGCCGGCCAATGCTTTAGTAGCTCAAGCTAGTGTGCTATGCTATACATATAATAGTTGTGTATATAAGTGTATTGTGCAGTTTGTCGTATATTGAATATTGAATATGTGTATTTTTCTGTTGTACTTTCACAATATTAAGACGAGTGTCTTCCCATAAAAGCAAGAAAAGACCAAGCTTTGTGGTTCATGGAAGTGCATTCATTCTTAGCTGGCTGTCGGGCAGTGCAGAAGTGAAATGCACTGTTTTGTTCATGTCATTATGAAAAATCTGATGAGATCAAAGGCAAATCTATGTTGAATCAACCACTATTTTTTTTAAACCTCCAGGTGTTCAAAAACTCAGGTTGTACATTTAAAAAATTATATATTTATTATGGTGGCACGGTGGCTGAGTGGTTAGCACGTCTGCCTCACAGTTCTGAGATCAAGGGTTCAATCCCGGGCTTCGGCCTTCCTGTGTGGAGTTTGCATGTTCTCCCCGTGCCTGCGTGGGTTTCCTCCGGGAACTCCGGTTTCCTCCCACATCCTAAAAACATGCATGGTAGGCTGATTGAACACTCTAAATTGTCCATAGGTGTGAGTGTGTGCGTGAATGGTTGTGTGTCTCCTTGTGCCCTGCGATTGGCTGGCAACCAATTCAGGATGTCCCCTGCCTACTGCCCGAAGTTAGCTGGGATAGGCTCCAGCACCTCCGCGACCTTCGTGAGGAATAAGCGGCATGGAGAATGAATGAATATATTTATTATCGGTTATCGGTATCGGCTTTGAGGAGCAGCAAGTTATCGATATCTGTATCGGTTTCAAAAAATGGATATTGTGCACCCCTATTGATTCAGCATAGATTTGTCTTTGACCAAACCACAATTTTTATGATGACATGAACATTATTGTTACTTCCCAAGGACGGCTCGCGAAGGGCGTAACATAAAACAAGCCACAAAAATGTACGAGTGGACACAAATTTATTTACACAACAATCAAACTCGCAATGAATATGTACAGAATGCCGACAAAGCGTGACTTCAGGGTAAGCCCAGGCCAAAACAACAAAAAAAAGGAACTACACTTAAACCCCACCCGCTAACTAAACCCTGATCATGTAAAAGGAACAAAGAAAAGACAGCTTCTAACCTAACTTCCTACTCTATACAAAACAGGAGAAAACAGGTTGAACAGAAATGGCGACTTACCCTTACTTGCTTCAGTGCTCTTATTTACAGTGGTGAACAAAAACGATCCAATAACGAATAAACACAAAAGACCTCACCGAAAAAAGCGGGAGTGTATCAAAGTAGCGATCAAATGCAAACGAGAGTGAATGGCGAGCAAATAGCTGGCGAGGAGGACCGCAGCAGAATGCTGTCAAATGCGACCTCCTAGAGCGTTGACAGCGGCAGGTTTAAGAAGCTTGCCGCCTTTTCCCGTGGCCAATCAGCGGTGGTGACGTCGTCGGTCCGTCCTGCGTCGATCAGCTGTCATCACAGTGGGAGGGGAAGCAGCCAGCTGGTGGAGGCGACAATCAGCTGACTGGAAGAATCTCAGAAAATTAACTATTAAACGACCAGGGCCTTCACAATTATTATAATGAACAAAACAAAGACAACAGTTTTGACTTCAAAAAAGTGCCCATATTATTTTTGTCGAATAGATATAATTTGAGTCAATCACAATCAATCAGTCAATATCGTTGACGATGTGTTGCCCTGAACAATGAGCACTGATCTAAAACAAACATAAACCCAACTTGTATTGTGCTTTGTCATGGCATGAGTCTAAAACATTTGTTAAGAGCATTTAAAAAAAACACACACACAAAAAACATAGCGTTTTATAGCATTTAAGCTAGCGGAATTTTGCTGTGTAAGTTAACCAAATGTTCTTTTGTTATACATAGATCCTTATTTATTCAATTTTTTATACCGTTCGAGGCTCAGCTCAGGTATTTTATTTTTTCATGTTCCTTATTACTCGATTATTCGAACAAACTAGTTCCTCGATTAATCGACTACTAAAATAATCGATAGCTACAGCCCTAGATGATAGTTTATTTTGCAAGGCTGGTATTGAGTGATCATCCTTCACTGATGAGTTAATACTTCACAATGTGTACAATTTAAAAAAAACTGATCTTTTTCACCTGATTCCAATCATGTGATCGCATCGGTGACATCACAACTTAAGTTGATTAAATGTCATCATCGGGATCTGAACAAACCAAGTCATCTGTCATTTTTGTTATGCTTTTCTGATACTGATCACCCACAAACTGGCGTTGATGCAATTCCTCACGTGATGCACAACTGCTACGCTCCAGTCTGCCCTACTAATGCAATGCAGTCCTGACGACTTAGAACACACCTGTGTGGACACAGTTTGACATGCAGCTACACATACATAGAAGGCTTTCTTATTGGCTGTCACACCACATGGGCCAGATAGCCTGTGGTTTAGCAGGGTGACCCACAAACACACTTCCTAATTCCAATGTGTCTTTCTTTGTGCCTGCTCCCTCTCATCCAGATGTGAACTGGGGCTCTTCGACCCAGGCTTTGACATACCATCAGGCTCTCACCCACACTTTGCACCTCAGTGGAGTAGAAGACCACATTAAGAATTTCAGGTATCAACAAGCCGATCATGGAACTCATTTGCATTATGGCTGGATCAAGTTAACATCTATGGCTGAATTGTTATTTTATCATTAACATTTGAACTGAAGCAGTTCAAAAACATCATAGTGTCTTCAGAATCATTAGTGTGGCCTCTGAGTTCATTCTCGTGTCCTCGCCAGCTACTTATAATCCTAAAGAGCTTAACATATTTGCTTTGATTGTGCTAATCTGCTTCAGATCCCACTCCGACTCACTGACACCCCCATTAAAGGGAACCTCGGACTTAAAGACTTGAACGCTCTAATAAGTTGCAGTTGTTCTCTATTACTAAAATATGTTATTAGAAACACATAAAATATTGCCAGTGATTTAAAAAGCTATAATATTTAGTACGTGTTTTGACCTACAGAGGGCGCCATGTTTTATGCATGCAATGGACGCGTGGGGTGATGACGTAGTTTGTCACTCGCTAGACGAACACTAACAGTCTTCTGCAATTCCTTATACGCGGCGAGATGTCCAACACATGCGCTCATCGTTTATAAACTGCGAGTACTTACGATTTGTGTTTTTATTGAGTCGTTTATTATCTTTTCATTGCCTCAAAATACTTTTTGTATGTGTATCCCTCTATTACATTTAAAGTATTGTGTTTTCTTGTGGTAGCTTTAAAGCAGATTGTTGATCTGTTGACCACATTAGTCATGTAGCATATTTAAACCACCTTTATTTGATATTACTATGTTGAAGTATTTTCTTAAGGCATGTTAGGTGTGTTCTGTTTGTATGCATCTAAACAAAACAAGCTGAAAGCGCACGGTAGTACTTTGGGTGTCAAATTTGCCTCTTGTAGTACGTCTAGCCGGAGTAGCACATTTTGACAGAACACTGGTTTTGTTATACTCTTGTCTTATCCTGTCTTTCCTGTTCATTTTGCTTTTGCTGCTCGTTTTATGAAATTTTGACAGTGCTGTCATGCTCATTAATGTTCCTCTCTGGTTCATATTGAAAGGGTTGAACAAACGACATGTTTAAGTCATACTCTACGCTAAGCCTGAACGATATATCGTTTAAACATTGCCATCACGATGTGCGCGTGAGCGATAGTCCCATCGCAAGTACGTGTGATAGTTTTTTTTTTTTTTAATCCACATACGTCGTGCTTTCTGCTCAGCCACAGCCTCACACCCTCCCTCTCCCAGCCCTTTGTTCCTCACAGTCACTGCAGCACTTGCTTATTAAAGTTAACGATGCTCGTTGTCTTAGATCTTGCCAAAGAAGGGGACTTCAAAGCGGAGCAATGTGTCAATCATCATTTAACTTGTTAAACAGTTTCTGCAAGGAAGCCGCGCTGGAATTAATGCGTGTGTGTGTGGAGACGTTGGAGACATAAAATAAATGCCAGAAGTGATCATGAGGATTTGAAATTTCTACATGTCACTCCAAGAGTCACAGCTAAGTTAGATAAACAGAAGCATTTAATAAAGCCAAGCATTTTTCTACTACAGTACTTTATTCTTGTTCAAAAATGATTTGGTTGGACAGTTATGTTTAAAACTGATAATAATTATGACATTTGAAGTGCTTAAAAACCATTTATACATATATATATACACACACACACATATATATATATATATATATATGTGTGTGTGTGTGTGTGTGTGTGTGTGTGTGTGTGTATGTATGTATGTATGTATGTACAGTGGTACCTCTACATACGATCGCTTCGACACACGAACTTTTCGACATCCGACGTAAAATTTGACTCGCCATTTGTTTCTACATCCGACGACATGCTCGAAATACGACGACAATGGCAGCACCGCAGACGAATGCACGGCGGATTTTCTTGTGTGACAAATCAACACTGGTTTCAGAAAAGGTTGGTACAGGTGGTGAAACAAGGAAAAAGTTGACGCTTACCTTCTAAATGAAGATGCAAATGACAGAAAAATATGAGTGTAGGGTGGGCATCTGTGAAATGGCTCAACAATACATCTCCACGGTCCTCCTCCGACCATCGTTCGCCAGTCTTTATAAGTTAAGCTGACAATTCTTATTGTGGTAACATCTCCAGAGAAATCGCCAACTCCGCCACGTTTTTATCATTTATTTCACAACTTATTCAAAACAAAAACACCTTCTGTCTGCCGCAATTGACGGTGTTCTCAAGAAAACATTCAAAGTGAAAGTGAAACTCAAGCTCACCGGTCTGTCTCTGGCACGTCAGCCCCGCGGTGCGTTCAGGGTCAGCAAAAAACGTCCGCCACATTAGAACCCGATTCGTTACATTAATACAGGAATTATTATTATTATTATTATTATTATTCCGATTTTGATTTATAATTTATTTGTTTTGCTGTGTGTAATTGCCATTTGTAATAGTACCAGCAGTATTTTTTAAGGATTTAGTGAAGGTTTTTGGGCTGTGGAACAAATTAATGGAATTATAATGTATTCCTATGGGAAAATCCTGCTCGACGTACGACCATTTCGACTTACAAACAAGGTCCTGGAACGGATTAACTTCGTATGTAGAGGTACCACTGTATATATATATATATATATATATATATATACATGCATTTTTTAAAATCACTTTGGGGGGGGAAAGTGAGAAAAAACATGTCTTATACGTATCTCTTTCCAATGCTAAATCTGAATAAATACATTGAGCATAAAAAACACACACAAAAAAAAAAAAAAAAAAAATGGGGGGGTGGCTGCGCTACTTCGCGGTTTTCCACTTATCGCAGCGGGTTCTGGTCCCCATTAACCGCAAAAAACGAGGGATCACTGTACACTGTGGTGATGGTGAGTCTTTCCAAACAGCTAATCAAGTCATCGAGTAAAAATTTCTTTAAAAGAAAAAAAGATTATATATATATGTTTTTTAATATCACAATATGATATCGCAATATATTGCAAACCCCCAAAAAATCGCAACAATAGTTTTTTCCAATATCGTTCAGGCCTACGCTACGCTACAGTCATACTCTGGAAGCCCGGCAGCGTAATCATGTAATGTCACCGCCCTGCGACGTCAACAAGAATGGTGACCTACTAGTTCAACTAATTTTACAAATTGTATAAAAACGAAAACCTCAATAGGGGTTTCAAAATAAAATTATTTTAACTCAGAATAACGTTTATCTTTTAAGAACTACAAATCTTTCTATCCGTGGATCCCTTTAAGACGAGACCACAGTAACATGAAAACAAAGTTTTCAAGCAGTGACGTACATTTTTGTTTGTATTTAAACTAGAGGTGGGAATCTTTGGACACCTAACGATTCGATTAGGATTACGATTCAGAGGCTATGATTCGATTATAAATCGATTATTGATGACACCCCCCACCCCCGCTATTAGCTGCTAATGTTTTGTACATTAGTTACAAAAACTGTGGAGAGAAAAAAAACAAAAACAAAAAAAAGCCTCACAGGCTTAAATAAATGACTATTTCAGTACCAAGTTAACAGTTAAAAACAATGAATTATATACTCAAATCCCCATTCTGTATCAGCAGCTTTAAACTACATTCAATTAATTTAATGTTGTCAATCAACTGTTAAAGTTGTTAAAATTGCTCCTGTTATTCCATAATTTCCCTTTTGTTTACTTTCAACATGTGAAAGTTTTAAAACTATTTTAAAGACAGATTCAAGTCAATATTTAACCGATTTAGGAGTATTTTAGATAAAAAGTTAATTAGGTTCGCTTGGAAGGTTCGCTACAACAGCCTTGCAGGGAAGTCTACTGCTTTAAGATGGCGGCCGTTTACTAACGCCCACATCTCGCTTTCTCGACATGTGCTGCTATCGCCACCAAGTCTATTGTGCATCTAGTCCTATACAAATATGATATCTACTTTAACATTATGTATTGTGGACGTACTTTGTAGCAGCTTTCGGCAGCAGTCAGGTATGTTGTTATTGTTTTTTTTTTTTATCTCGCGGCATGAGTTTAGCTAGAGCCGTGAGTTGAGCATTGGCATTACCCGAGGGGCCGGGTAATGACAAGCATGATGTTTAGCTACTCTCGCTCCGTTCCTCATTACGTCCCGAAGACCGCGCAGTGTGCTGAGTAGGAGTGGGAACCTCTTGGTACCTCACGATACGATACGATTTGCGATACAAAGCTCACGATAACGATGATCTGACGATATAGCGACACAACCATTTTTGATACATTGGTCAGGAAATCATTCTAGGATATTCTACAAAAAACTAACAGAAAAACAAGCTGCTGTGAATTGGAATGAGTTTATCACTAGTAGACGTCCAATTTGAACTGGGAGGGTGGCAGCGAATGAACATCGTTCATCATCGTTCATCCCTCCCACTTCAAACAGATTGAACGTCTATAGCTGTCAGTGGCAGCCAATGCCAGGCAATGAGTAGTTTTGGGCCATTTAAGGTCATTTACCTGTTCATTTTCAGTTACTTCCTGTTGATTTTGGGGTATTTTATGGGTCACTTGATGTTTATTTTGCCTTACAGAACAGGAAGTGACCTGGGAATCACCTAAATAGGCAGTGACTCGAACTCAACAGGAAATGACCTGTAAATGCCCTAAAATGAAAAGCAAGTGACCTGTAAATGCCCCAAAAATCGGACCGAATGACTGTGAATTCTCTGGTTTTGAATGAACAAAGGTTCCCAGTCTAAATAGATTGGGCGTCGAGCACCGACAATGGCAGATTTTTTTTTTTTTTTAATTGACACCTTTTAAAAACGATATCTCGATTATTGACAGGAGCATATCGATAACCTTTTGGGATACAAAGTATCACGATTTATCACCATTTCGATATTTTGTCACACCCCTAGCGCTGAGTGTGTTTTACTTCCGCTTTACTTGACATACTTCAATCATCGGAATTTGGATGTTTGTGAATCGTTCTCGAATCTTCCACGGCCGAATCGCGAATAATCTAGGAATCGGAAATTTCGCACACCTCTAATTTAAACTAGGTGTGGGAACCTCTTGGTACCTCACGATACAATACGATTTATGATACAAAGTTCAAGATAACGATGATCTCACAATATGGCGATACAACCATTATCGATACATTGGTCAGGAAATCATTCTAGAAAACAACTAATAAACAGAAAAACAAGCTATTTACATCCTTCTGCTGTAAGTTTATCACTAGTAGACGTCCAATCTATTTGAACTGGGAGGGTGACAGCGAATGAACTCCTCCCACTTCAACTGGGCCTGTCCCTGATTTTGGGCCATTTCAAATCCTGTTGATTTGGGGGCATTTTATGGGTCCCTTCCTGTTGATTTTGGGTTACAGCAGGAAGTGACCCGGAAAATAGACAGTGATTTAAACTCAAAAGGAAGTGACCTGTAAATGCCCCGAAAATTGGAAAGAGTGACTGTGAACGCTCTGGTTTCGAACAAACAATGGCGTAGAGCGCCATGTTGGAAGATTTTGGTTGCAACTTTTTGGTTCTCTTTTTTTTTTTTTTTTAATAAAACATAACATTGGCACCTTTTTAAAACAATATCTCATTTCTTGGCATAAGTGTTTCGATAACCTTTCGGAATACAAAGTATAACGATATATCACCATTTTGATTTTTTGTCACACCCCCAATTCAGACCCCAGTGTTTGGTGATGACTGGTTACCCTAACTCCCGTCCAGCGCTATTGGATCTGGTCCACAGCTTTACCAAGAATGTTGGCCTGATGATCTGCGGTCATGTTCGCACGGTGAGCAAATTCTTTCTTTTTTATGCTATTACATTCACATAAAAAGTGGCATCTAATTTTAACCATGGGAGACCATTTGTACTCATTTGAGGACATTAGATTTCAAATAGCAAATAGAAATGAAACATGCATTCCACAATAAATGTGTGTCTTTTCTACCTAGGGTTGTAGAAGGCCAAACTTTAAAGATCTTGCAACAGACCAGTCAAGATATCAGCGCTGGCTGCTGAAGAATGAAACAAAGGCTTTCTATACAGCTGTGTTTGCAGAAGACATGAGACAGGGGAGTCAATATCTCCTTCAGGTAGGAAGCCTTTGTTACAGAATTACTCGGCAAATTACTTTTGCAGACGCTAGTCAAATGTAGTACAGGGAGTTACGATGTCCTCAACCTACGATGTTTCGACTTTACGCCATTGCCTCGTCCGCCATTAAGTCCCCGACACCATAGTTTGTGCTTAGCTAGTGCATAGTGCTTTTCTGTGTTCGTGCATCAGGAGTATTTTTGCCTTTTCCGTCCTCCTTTTTCCTCATTATAGCCCAAAAGAAGAAAGCTGGGTCTTCTAGCATGATTTATGCAGGTTATTAAATAGCATTAAGTCATTAATCCTTTACACTCTGCCCTGCACAATCGGGGACGCCAGCGTCACCTTGATTTCTTTGGGCCATAACATCTGTTGTACTCGTCACTCTGGCAACTCTCCCACATCATATTGAAAACAAGCTTTCTCAAGGAGAGTAGGAAATCCAGTCAAAGTACGCGTCAGTGGCCGCCATCTTGCATTCGCAATGTTTCATATCATGTCTTTGCTGAAATAATCTTTTTTTTTTCTCACAAAATGGCATCACAATGACAAGGCAGGGATAGAAGAGGTGTAGAACACCAGTAGAACAGCATCCGGTCCTTAGCAGGCGAGTAGAAGCAGTGAATTATGCAGTGTCAGAAGATGAGTCCCCAGAAAGTGGGGACTTGGATTCGGTTTATTCATAGTCTTTTTTTTTAACTTTAGCAAATTGGAACATAAGTATAATGTTGAGTTAAAATAAATTATTTTTTTTTAAAAATAACAAAATATTTTAATTTAAAATAAATTCAGTCCTTTAGGTGAGCCTAAACCCACAGCCACAGCTTAACATTATTACCATTAGAACCAGTGTTGTTAATTTTACTTTAAAAAAGTAATTACAGTTACAAATGACTTCTCCCTAAAAGTAATTGTGTTAGTAACTCAGTTACCTGAATGTAAGAGTAATTAATTACTTGGCAAAGTAACTACCGGTAGTGTTAATTTTCATGTTTTTTTTTTCCTAAAAAAAAAATAATAATAAATAAAAAATTTAAAAAACAGGTCACACAATGTGAATTTTAAAGGGTTTTTGGGACAATTGGCCCTAGCCCAATTCTTTACCCTCCACTTAACTAGACACAAGGGTATTGTGATAACCAGATAGTAACCTTTGCTACAGTGCCTTGCAAAAGTATTCGGCCCCCTTGAACCTTGCAACCTTTCGCCACATTTCAGGCTTCAAACATAAAGATATAAAATTTTAATTTTTTGTCAAGAATCAACAACAAGTGGGACACAATCGTGAAGTGGAACAAAATTTATTGGATAATTTAAACTTTTTTAACAAATAAAAAACTGAAAAGTGGGGCGTGCAATATTATTCGGCCCCCTTGCGTTAATACTTTGTAGCGCCACCTTTTGCTCCAATTACAGCTGTGAGGCGCTTGGGGTATGTTTCTATCAGTTTTGCACATCGAGAGACTGACATTCTTGCCCATTCTTCCTTGCAAAACAGCTCGAGCTCAGTGAGGTTGGATGGAGAGTGTTTGTGAACAGCAGTCTTCAGCTCTTTCCACAGATTCTCGATTGGATTCAGGTCTGGACTTTGACTTGGCCATTCTAACACCTGGATACGTTTATTTTTGAACCATTCCATTGTAGATTTGGCTTTATGTTTTGGATCATTGTCCTGTTGGAAGATAAATCTCCGTCCCAGTCTCAGGTCTTGTGCAGAAAGCAACAGGTTTTCTTCCAGAATGTTCCTGTATTTGGCTGCATCCATCTTCCCGTCAATTTTAACCATCTTCCCTGCCCCTGCTGAAGAAAAGCAGGCCCAAACCATGATGCTGCCACCACCATGTTTAACAGTGGGGATGGTTTGTTCAGGGTGATGAGCTGTGTTGCTTTTACGCCAAACATATTGTTTTGCATTGTGGCCAAAAAGTTCAATTTTGGTTTCATCTGACCAGAGCACCTTCTTCCACATGTTTGGTGTGTCTCCCAGGTGGCTTGTGGCAAACTTTAAACCAGACTTTTTATGGATATCTTTGAGAAATGGCTTTCTTCTTGCCACTCTTCCATAAAGGCCAGATTTGTGCAGTGTACGACTGATTGTTGTCCTATGGACAGACTCTCCCACCTCAGCTGTAGATCTCTGCTGTTCATCCAGAGTGATCATGGGCCTCTTGGCTGCATCTCTGATCAGTTTTCTCCTTGTTTGAGAAGAAAGTTTGGAAGGACGGCCGGGTCTTCGTAGATTTGCAGTGGTCTGATGCTCCTCCCATTTCAATATGATGGCTTGCACAGTGCTCCTTGAGATGTTTAAAGCTTGGGAAATCTTTTTGTATCCAAATCCGGCTTTAAACTTCTCCACAGCAGTATCTCGGACCTGCCTGGTGGGTTCCTTGGTTTTCATAATGCTCTCTGCACTTTAAACAGAACCCTGAGACTATCACCGAGCAGGTGCATTTATACGGAGACCTGATTACACACAGGTGGATTCTATTTATCATCATCGGTCATTTAGGACAACATTGGGTCATTCAGAGATCCTCAATGAACTTCTGGAGTGAGTTTGCTGCACTGAAAGTGAAGGGGCCGAATAATATTGCACGCCCCACTTTTCAGTTTTTTATTTGTTAAAAAAGTTTAAATTATCCAATAAATGTTGTTCCACTTCACGATTGTGTCCCACTTGTTGTTGATTCTTGACAAAAAAATTAAATTTCATATCTTTATGTTTGAAGCCTGAAATGTGGCGAAAGGTTGCAAGATTGAAGGGGGCCGAATACTTTTGCAAGGCACTGTATGTGTGGAAGTCATTTAAAGTTGTGAATCAACCGTTAAAGTTCTTAAAATTGCTCCCGTTATTGCATTAGTTCCCTTCTACTTTCAACATGTGTAAGTTTTAACTGTTTCATCATTTAAAGATAGATTTAGGTCAAGATTTTGCCGATTTAGGAGCATTTTAGATATAAAAAAAAAAGTTACTTAGGTTCGCTAGGAAGGATCTCTACATCAGAGCCTTCCTGAGAGGTCTACTGCTTTAAGATGGCGGCTGTTTACTAACGCATGTAGTCCTTAAAACATGTTGCCAATGCAGCCGTGTCTGTCATTTGCATCTAGTTCTATAATATGTGATGTCTACCTTGTCATGTGGGCGTAGTTTGTAGGCTATCGGCTACAGTCAGGTATTATTGGAGCCACCTACCATCGCGTTTGCAACGGCGTCTTCCCCACTCATGCTCCGCTCTCTCGTCTCCGTGAGTCCGTCTCTCTGACTTTTTTTATTCAACCAACTTAGTAACGCACGCCTTTCCCGCCTCAGTAACGGTAACAGCGTTGCTAAGATAAGAAATGTAATTAATTAGATTACTCGCTACTGAAAAAAATAACGCCGTTAGTAACGCCGTTATATTCTAACGCCGTTATTAACAACACTGATCAGAACATAAGGCGGAAAACCCTCAAGTGGCTTCAAGTTCCGCTCTAAGACACCCAAAATAGTGTAATATATAATATAGTTAAATGTTAATGAAGAGTGAGAACAAGAGACAGAGCATGAGTGGATGACTCGTATCACTATTTACACATTATATATGCACACACTCTCTTAACACAGAATGTCGACAGAGAAAAAAAACACCACAGACTGTGTTATGAAAATGTTAAATGTTAACAATGGCGGAAGACTTCACAAAAGTAGGCTAATGGAAGAGGAAAGTCGTTAGCCATCTTAGCATGCTAACTAGCCACGTGAACAGCTGCGTTAACATGCTTCCGTTATAGTATTTGTTTTACCATCGCTAGACGCACGAAACACGCTGGAGTGAACTCTCGTAGCTGGTGGAAAATGTTCATGACAGCGTTTACTTACCTTAAATTTTGTGTAAAGTGACAGATGATGGTCACGTAAATGTGAAATCATGTTGGAGGTGTTGCCTGCACGTCGGCTGTCCTTTCTCCTCTCAGCCGCGGCCGTTTTTTTTCGGTTGCCAAAATACTCCCATAGCGACTTTTTTGAGTGAATTTTAAAAAAGCTCAGGTGTAGTTTGAACAGCAACAGCAGTGTCACCGACAGAGAAAAAAATTGCCATTTCCCGCTGCATTTTTTGGGACATAAAAAATAGCCAATACGGTATGACGGAAAATTTTAGTGGTTTTGCAACCGTGACGTTTTCATACCACGGTAAATCTTGAAACCGGTAACCGGCACATGCCTATTACAGAGTTAGGTTTACAGAATGCTACTTTGGATGATTTTAAAGCAGATTATTCATTCCCTTTAAGGCTGCAGGCTTGGGCCGCCTAAAGCCCAACACGCTTGTGCTTGGCTTCAAGAATGATTGGAGAGATGGTGACATGATGAATGTGGAGACGTACATAAGTATGATCCAGTAAGTTTGAACCGTTTTGCTCATCACATACAGTAGGACTACCCCTTACCCAAGCAGGTCAAAATCTTTAAAATGTATTTTTTGTTGTTTTTTTATTCAAAAATATTGGGTTAAAGCTTCTCAGAAACAGATTTTGTCATTAATTCGCGATCAGAAATTTGATTCACTGTTTTGTTTTTCGTTTTTTAAACCCTCTTGCAGTGATGCCTTCGACTTTCAGTACGGTGCAGTTATTTTAAGATTGAAAGAAGGATTGGATGTGTCACATATCCATGGACAAGGTATGAACTTGCAACAAGCTGTTACAATTTCAAAATACCAGTGGATTGAAGACCCTGAATATTTTCAGGCATTAAGTATACTGTAAATAAAGTGGCTTCAAGTTCACTGAACAACATCTGACTTTCTTCCAGATGATTTGCTGTCCTCCCAAGAGAAGTCTTCTGGAATGAAAGATGTGATTGTGTCCATTGACACCAGCAAAGAATCTGACGGGGATTCATCTAAGCCATCTTCCAAAGCTACAAGCCTCCAAAACAGTCCGGCTGTACAGAAAGGTAAGACCACTCATTTATTGGCACAAGTGTGGTGAAGTCTTGTTATCACTTTATTTGACAGTGACAGTGAATTATTTTTTTAAACTTTTTTTTTTCTTTTTCTTTTTTTTTTAAAAAACGAAATATGAGATCAATTATTCTAAGTAAGGTTGTTCCGATCATGTTTTTTTGCTTCCGATCCGATCCCGATCGTTTTAGTATGAGTATCTGCCGATCCCGATATTTCCCGATCCGATTGCTTTTTTTTTTTGCTCCCGATTCAACTCCAATCATTCCCGATCATTTTTCCCGATCATATACATTTTGGCAATGCATTAAGAAAAAAATGAATAAAACTCGGACGAATATATTCATTCAACATACAGTACACAAGTACTGTATTTGTTTATTATGACAATAAATCCTCTAGATGGCATTTACCTTATTAACATTCTTTCTGTGAGAGGGATCAACGGATAAAAAGACTTATAATTCTTAAAGAATAAATGTGACTTTGTATATTGTGACGAAATATTGCCATCTAGTGTATTTGTTGATCTTTCAGTAAATGATACTGTAGACATTTAACTGTTCTGCCCAAATGCATGATGGGAAGTGCAACCATGACTGTGCGTAGTGACACCAATTGATATATCTTCTCTGCATTGGGAAATAACAGGGTGTGAAGAAAAAAGATCAACTACTACCTTTCTTCCCCACATTGCTTCCCACGATATTTCTAATTGTTGAGAGAGGGATTGTAAGGCTTTAGCCAATTAAAAAAAGGCTCCAAAGACTGTCAAAATTCACTCTATTCATTTTACGCTGCCTTTAGCTCTATATGTATGTAAAACGGCGCCATTATAGATTGAACGCGACAATGCGTGAGTGAGTTGTACAGCGCATGCGTTAATTGCGTTAAATATTTAAACGTGATTAATTTTTTAAAAATTAATTAATGCCGTTAACGCGATAAATTTGATAGCCCTACTTTAAGGCAAAACTAAAGACTCTGGATGAGTGTAAGACATTTTGTCTATAACGTTAAATACAATTAGAAAACGATTTAATTTAAAAAAAATATATATATATATATATATATATTAAAAAAAGGCATGTCCGATATTTTTTTGCCGATTCCGATACTTTGAAAATGATGTGATTGGGACATCTTTAATTTTAAGCTAAAAACAACAGACATTTTGAATAATAAATATATTTAATTACCTTCGTTTTATGGCTGGGTTGAAACAAAAGCGGTTGCGCTACGTATGTAAACGGGTGTTTTCAGGGTAGAGGTTAGATTTTGTGCCCGAACCCGAACCCGACCCGACCCGGGCCCACAATTTAAGCATTCACGTTCGGGTCAGGTCGGGTCGGGCCGCCATGCCGGACTAATAAATTATTAAAAAAATAAAAATAAAAAATAAAAAAATGGAGAGCATGCTCTCTGTATTGCGCTTTTGCTTGTGCGTGTGCACGAACGCCGTGGCGCCGGCCGCTTTTTCTTCTTGTCCTCCCGCTGCACGGCCGAGGCGCCGCCCTCTCCTGTTCCCTCTCCTTGTCAGAGAGGCGCGTCCATGTGAGAACAATATCCCACACACTCAGAAATATGTTTAACAAACTTTCCCAGCGTTATTTCGTTGTGTGAATGCTTTGATAATTCTCAAAAAAATATTTAGATTATTTAAACATTAAGAAAACTTGCGTTTTTTTCTGCCAACTCGAAGAAATGAAAATAAATAGCTGCTGCTGCGTTTTTTCCGCGTCACTCAAAAAAAAAAAAAAAATTAATTAATTAAAAAATGGAGAGCAGGCTCTCTGTATTGCGCTTTTGCTTGTGTGTGTGCACGAACGCCGTGGCGCCGGCCGCTTTTTCTTCTTGTCCTCCGGCTGTAGTTTGCGCACGGCCGAGGCGCCGCCCTCTCTTGTTCCCTCTCCTTGTCAGAGAGGCGCGTCCATGTGAGAACAATGTCCCACACACTCAGAAATATGTTTAACAAACTTTCCCAGCGTTATTTCGTTGTGTGAATGCTTTGATAATTCTAAAAAAAATATGTAGATTATTTAAACATTAAGAAAACTTGCGTTTTTTTCTGCCAACTCGAAGAAATGAAAATAAATTGCTGCTGCTGCGTTTTTTCCGCGTCACTCAAAAAAAGAAAAAAAAAAAAATCGGGTTTTTCGGGCTCGGGCCTGCAAATCTAGTTAAGTGATCGAGCTCGGGCCGGGTCGGGCCTCAATACCAGCGGGCCGTGTCGGGTCGGGCTGGATTTTTTAGGCCCGAACTAGGCTCTATTTCAGGGTAAAACGGACGAACTAAAAATAGTTCAGGGGCTTAATGCGCCATGAATCATATAGATATATTGTTCTATCATCTATCTATTTTTCTATCTATCTATTTTAGCTTAAAATACAGCCGTTTCTCTTACAGACGAGTGCAAGAGCAGAAACTGCTTTTTCAGTCTTGTCTGTGTTTCCGCCTTTTTTTTTTTTTTTTTTTTTTTTTTTTTAAAGGGTGACAGGTTTCTGCTCCAATGTTATGAAGTTGACTATATCGATTGATCAATGCCAATCATGAAAAAGTGAATTGGCATTATACAACAGATGCCCCAAGCTGAGATACCGATCCATCTGTTTGGTTGCATTTATCCAAAATACCATGTGTGCGAGCTTAGGTTACATGACTTGACTCAAGTCCGATTTGACTTTCTCTGCCACGCCTTCATGCACTCCAGGAAGGATTCTTGTTGTTGTTTCAGCCAGGAAGTACCCAGTCCTGGAATGTTTCTGACACACAGTTTTTTTTTTTCCTCTGGCAATGAAATCAACTTTGCAAATAAGGTATATTGTTTTCTCCTTTTGTCTTACTTTTCCCAGATGAAGAAGATGATGGCAAAGCTACATCCCAGCCCCTGTTGAAAAAAGGCAGGATATTCACTTAAATGAGTGGCCTTATGTCTTTCTTTTGCAGCATAACGCTTGTCGTCTTATCTATCGCTTACTGTTCTCTTTTCCTTCCTTTGTACTAAACAAAGAAATCCTTGGGCTATTTTCTTTATTTACTTTTAGTTAACCGTGTTGTGATAATTTCTTGCATCTGCTTGACAAACAACGAGCTGATAGATATCTATCTATCTTTTCCTGCTGTCCAATTTCAAAATCGAGATCGCTCATTCAACTTGTGTGTGTTGTAGTGACTAAAACCTAACCTAATTTTCTGTGCCAACCTTTGTTTCTTCCAAATGTCTTCAGTCTGCTGCTTCTGATGCGTTGTCTTAAGGTGCTGAGGATGAAAATGTGTCTGCTGTTTGTGTTTGCAGTTGTGTTGAGCCAAGTAGTCTAGTCAAATGTTCTTCACAGCTTCTTTATAGTTTGTTGTTTGTCGATATTTCCTCAGTATTGATGCAGTATTGGTAGAAGTAGGATTTCTAAGCTTCTAGAATCTTGGAATGTATTTTGACAATGATGTTGTGATCATCCTTCGCTTTTTTTTCCGTGTCTGGCGACCATCCCTGCAGACAAGAAGAATATGAATGTACCGTTGAACGTGTCGGACCAGAGACTGTTAGAGGCGAGCCAGCAGTTCCAGAAGAAACAAGGGAAGGGAACAGTTGATGTCTGGTGGCTGTTTGATGATGGAGGTGAGACTTTATTGAGAATATTGACAGAGTTGGGCCTGATTCATTGATTATCCCTTTTTTTTTTCTTTATATGTAAAACTAAACAGTTACATAACCACACAATAACAACTGGTGTGTGCGAGGGAAGCCTAGGCGACGACTTTACGTCACATGACTTAGGCTACGTTCATACTACAGGTCTTAATGCACGAATCCGATTTTTTCGTGTTTTTCCGACTCGAGTGAGGCATTAACTTGACGGTCTGAATGTGACAAGTCGCATAGAACTGGTCCATTTCAAATCCGATTTGGGTCACTTTCGTATGTGGTTCAAATCCGATCTGGGCCACATTTTTCCAGACTGTCGCGGCGGTCTGTACTGTCCACTCTCCCAAATCGGATTTCATGCAGCAATTACGTCATCAAATAGCGAGAGAGAGACTACCGTAGCGATGCAGCTGTGCGTTATTAGCGCCTAGCTTGCAGTGAACACGTCTTTTGGGGAAGGGCCGGGCTTGACAACAGTCATAAAAAATAAAAATGGGTTGAGGATAAGCCTGAGAATGATCGGTTTTCTGTCTGCTCCATATAAGCAATATTTCAACATTGCCTACACGGCCGAGAGTCGGGGCAAACGGCCCGTATGTGTGTGTAACATGCACGGACGGTGCGTGCATGCTATCGATCCATATAAACTTTGAATATAAGCCTAAACGGGGATTATTTATGTCTGTTATTTGTGTCCTCCTTTTGAAAAGCAAAATATGATATCCCTGGAATGACGGATGACGTGTGTCATTTGTTTTGATGCTTCTGCGCATGCGGGTCGTCTTGCTCAGCGCTTGTCGGACTGCGAATTAGTGCGCATGCGTAATACTTGAACGGTCTCAATAGACAAAGGCAGTCTGAACGGGCACGCCAAAAAAACGGATATGACAAAAAATCGGATTCGTGCATTAAGACCTGTAGTATGAACGTAGCCTTAGTATGGTAGTGCACATGAACATTAGGGCTTTAACAATACAAACATTCACAATAGGATTCGTATCACGATTCTCGACTCACAATTCGATACACAAAACGATTTTTTTATGTTATCTAAATTACATTTTTAATAACATTTTATGGAAGAAATCACCTCAGAATTTAACACTAATATGCAAAATAAATAAAGAAATACAAGTATAACGATTAGAGCTGAAACTAATAGTCAAGCAACTCGAGTAACTCGAGTTTAAAAACTGATCCGAGTAATTTTATTCACCTTGAGGAGTCGTTTAATTTTGCCAGCTCTAAGCATCACGTTTTGCCCGGACAACTTTTAATGCAGGACAATGCGCTGATGTCACGTGCGTAGAGGAAGAAGCAATAAAAAAAAAATATAGAAAACCTTTCTGCAGCCGACAGCCACTACAAACTACGCCGTCGTTGCTAAAAACTAGCCCGCATGATGCGGTGGTAGCAGGTAGCATCTGATGCGTTTCATAAATATCACATGTATGTTGAACTAGATGCGCGTGACGTCATCACTATACATTATTATTAATATCTCTAAAAACGTAGCACATCGAACAAAAATTTTTACAGCACAAACCAGCACTAACGAAGCATAATCAAATGACATCATCGCCGTTCCATTCCGCCGGAGATGGGGGGCTGCGCGTGATGTCATCACAATACATTATTATGAATATCTCAAAAACCGTAGCAGTTCAAACAAAACTTTTTACAGCACAATCCAGCACTAACGAGGCAGAATCAAATGACACCACTGGGGTTCAATTCCGCCGCAGATGGGGGACTGAGTGAACTCTGGATGACCTAAAAGACAATGTTTAATAACGGCAAAACGATGGTGGCACAAACGAAACTTTTTGCAGCACAAACAAGCACAATCATAGCACAAACGATTGACATAATTTTTATATAAGTTTGCGTCTGATGGGGGGCCAACTTCACGGAGGAAATTCAGGCACTTTGTGTCCAGAGAAATGAGTTATGACTGCATCTATCTATAAGTATCCAGCCGTTAATCATTACGATTCCCTTAATGCAGAAAGAAAGTGTGCTGCAACTTTTTCAATATTTTGTCTTCATCAGTGAAATTACAATTACTATACTACATGAAAATGTCAATACACTGATGTTTTATGGTTTTTGTTTCAATTTGTCATGCAGGTTTGACTCTACTGATTCCCTATTTATTGACCAACAAGAAACGCTGGAAAGATTGCAAGATTCGTGTGTTTATTGGTGGCAAGATAAACAGGATTGATCATGACCGCCGAGCGTGAGTACTGCTATGAATTAACTTTGTCATATAAAGATTTCTCTTCCCTCTACTGTCACACTCCACACGTAATGTTCTCACACAAAGGCACCCACCCACCCATGCCTCTCTGCCTTTCTCTTATTATCACACTGCAATTGGTTTTGTAGTTTGGCTATATTTGGAAGTGGTTGCTTAGCATCGTATTCCGCCGCTCCTCATTTAAACATTTTTAAGATGAGGTGCCACAACGGCCTATTTATTTAGCCTTTGACAAAAGATCAGCATCTCAAGTTTTTAATGTGATATTGACAATACTTAGTTAATCATCCATTCTTCATTAATTAGATGGGATTTTCCTCAATTGACCTTTCGCAGACAGCTTGCTAGTTAGCTTCAGGCGTTAGCTTAATCTTACCTCAAGAGAAAATGTATGTTTCTTTGTTTATTAAGGAGACATTTAGCGAAGTGACGCCATACGTCTGGATTGTTTAATCCATTGGGAATCTGTTGTTTTTCTGCTTTGGGAAGGGAAAGAACCGCATTCATCTTTGGGTACCTCATGTCTGATTTAAATATTCCGTAGGCGTATCGCTTCACCATTTTGGACATCTACCGAATGTTGATCCTTTTCGTCTTCCTGCGTAAAGTTTTATTGCAGTTGGCAATCTCAAAACCACCAAATCAATCAATAAGACAATGTGGCATTTAGGAGTTATGATTGGTCGATGGCCGTTTGTGAAAGATCAATTCTCCGGCATTGTTTTATTTTCTTTGTGCGCAGGATGGCAACTCTTTTGAGCAAGTTCAGGATAGACTTCTCAGACATCACTGTGCTGGGGGATGTCAACACCAAGCCCAAAAAAGAGCAGTAAGTCCCAAAAGATTTTTGGTATTTTTTGTTATTTAGCCATCTTTCGACTACCATTATCCTTCTTGTTCACCTGTACAATTATGTAGATGACCACTTTTTTTTTTTTATCATGTGACTATGGAATAATGAGATCTGACTGAATTTTGTTGTACAAAACAACTTTTTACCTCTGAATCTATTTTATTAGAAGGGGCTTTGCAAGGCAAAGGCCCATATAGTAAGATTCCTTTTTATTTATTTGTTTGTTTGTTTATTTATATCAAAAATGACCGGAATTTTCACGCAACGCTGAGAGTTTTTCGAACGACAACCCCCCCCCAAAAAAATTTTTTTCAGTTGCCCCAATAACGTAGGTTTTTTGAAAACTTCAATTTTTCAAAATGCTTCTCGTCTTACAATTTTTGACCAAATCACATAAGTTACACATAAAACATTCCAGGACGGCAAGGGGCATAAATGTTGTATAGAGAATTTGGCAAAAATGTACGGTTCCGCCAAAATTTGCCAAAAATTGTCCCATTCCTTTCTAATGGGATGCCTTCAATGCCATGTACGTCCAAATTTCCTATTCGTTTTCAATGGCAGGAAAACAGGTTCTTGTGATTTTTGACCATTTACCATTACAGCCCATTGACATTTTGTGACATGATATCAACTGGACGTGTCTCGAAATGTCCCCAAATCAACAGGTGGTGACCTGATAGATCTGTATCTACCACAACAAGGCCTCATCGCAATTTCTCCAGAAATTGCAATTTCTAGTTATATAGCAAAGGTCCAGATAGTAAATTTTTTTTTTTTTGGAATGGATTTCTTTGGTCCGCTGCACAGCCCAAACCGTTTGACCGATCGGCACCGTTCAGATATCGAAACGACCGGAATTTTCGTGGACACGGACTTTTTCGAATGACCCCGAAAATTTTCCATTCACCCTGACCACTGGTTGTTCACCAGTTTTTCAAAGAAAAAAACAATTTTTCAAAATGTACCTAGTCCTACAAATTTTGACCAAATTTCGATGCCATTGACAGCCATGGACATCCAAATTTCACATTCATTTCCAAAGACATTTACTTTGGTTAATGCCTTTGACGGCCATGTATGTCCATTCGATTGATGTCAGTGTACTTGGATTCAATTGATGCATGTGTAAGTCGATGCCAATGACTGCCATAGATGTCCAAATTTCCCATTCATTTTCAAAGGCAAAAAAACGAATGTCCCCAAATCAACAGGAAATGACCAAATATCAATAGGACGTGTCCCCCAAATGTCCCTGATTACAACGACGCATATGGAAGTCGTTGACATTGACTGTCATGGACGTCCAAGTTTTCCATTCATTTCTAATGGCAAAAAAAAAAACTGTTTTCCTAAAATGTCCCTAAATCAACCTGGCCGGGATTAAGATCTGTATCTCCCCACAGCAAAGCCCCATAGTAATTTCGCCAGAAATCGCAGTTTCTAGTTACTTTATTAGATTTGTCAACAAAATAGTTGCTACATAATAACTTGATTTTAAAACGGTTGACTTTATTGTATATCAGACGGCACAGTTTTTCCTTACATTTTTAGATTGATATCGAACTACATCGCAATTTATTTTGGTTTTTGGACCTTTTCTCGTTAAGATTCAAAGTTCTACACTTTTTAACTCCTTGGCTGCCGTTAATGGTAATTGACATACCATTCCATTTGGACTGGGAGGGCTGGCAGCGACAGCATTGTAATGATGGAACAGTGAAACCGCAGCCTCAGAGTTCCAACTCGTTTGGTAGAGATGAAGACAAAATCGTTTCGACGTCTCATGGCAAACATGGTCATTTTGCATTTGGGATATCAACAAAATAACGGGAATGTTTTGCCACCATTACCTCATTGGCTGCCATTGATGCCGCTATACGTTGAATACATCTGGACTGGAAGGGTCGGTAGCGGATTTGTCCGTCACCGTAGTTTTTTGTTTTATGTAAATTTATATGTATGTAAATTAAGCCAGCACAATATATCATTTGAACATCGCCATTGCAATGTGCGCATGCACAATAGTCCCATCGCAGGACGTGTTATTTTTTATTTTTATTTTTTTAACTTAGTTTTTCTTTGTTTTTTCTTCATGAAAAACAGCAATCGTGCAGAAACATGGCTTTATCATTTACAGATAAACCCCTTAGCTTGGATTAAACAGTATTTTATGAATAATGCTGATGTTCCAATGCATATTACTGCACCAGAGTCTTATTCCAAGTCACCTGATTTTGAGAATCTGCCGATTCAGAGTCCTGATACCGAGGAAAATTTTTTTGTTTGTTTGTTTTTGTTTTGACGCGCACGCTGCCATTAATAGCCTTGCATGTACAAAATGAATGAGTTGTCACAGCTCACTTCAGACTGTGTACCAAGCTTAACAGTTAATAACAACAACGCATTTGTGCCCTTGATCGTAGAGCTACCGGGGCGTCTCTGGCCAGATCAAAGCTACAAACCTGTCAATCATCGTTAACTTTAAGTACCAAACGCCAGCTGCACTGGTGACCAAGAAAAAGTTTGGTTGCACTGCTTTACAGAAGGGAGCGTGAGAGGCCGTAAGAGTATGGAGCAGAAAAACTAGGGCTGTCAAACAAGTAAAATTTTTAATCAAGTTAATCACAGCTTAAAAATTAATTAATCGTAATTAATCGCAATTCAAACGCTCTGTAAAATATGCCATATTTTTCTGTAAATTATTGTTGGAATGGAAAGATAAGACACAAGACGGATATATACATACAACATATTGTACATAAGTACTGTATTTTTTTATTTTAACAATAAATCAACAAGATGGCATTAACATTATTAACATTCTGTTAAAGCGATCCATGGATAGAAAGACTTGTAGTTCTTAAAAGATAAATGTTAGTACAAGTTATAGAAATTTTATATTAAAACCCCTCTTAATGTTTTCATTTTAATAAAATTTGTAAAATTTTCAATCAAAAAATAAACTTGTAGCTCGCCATTGTTGATGTCAATAATTACACAATGCTCATGGTGCCGAAACCCATAAAATCAGTCGCACCCAAGCGCCAGCAGAGGGCGACAAAACGCCAAAAAACACAACAAGTGGACATGACACTGTGCTGTCAATTTAATCTGTTTGAGTGGGGCATGTGCATTAAATGCGTCAAATATTTTAGCGTGATTAATTTTAAAAATTAATTACCGCCCGTTAACGCGATAATTTTGACAGCCCTAAGAAAAACTTTTTTTTTTTTTTAATTAAAAACCGGATCCTCTGAAAAAGGACACGATCGGCCCGATTTCCGATCATGTGATCAGATCGGGACATCTCTAATATATATACCTTGGTCAGAGTGTGTCAACCAAAGTCTTCCCAAACAAAGCTATTCGAGTCTGGTGAAAATTCTTCTAGTTTAACATACCGCAATGTATCGCAACCCCCGAAAAAAAAATTCGCAATGTCAGTTTTTTCCAATATTGTTCAGCCCTAATGTAAATGCATTATAGTCTAAAGCATGGAACTGTTGTCTTGTGTTCAGCTTTGCCGCCTTTGAAGAGTTGATTGAGCCTTATCGGTTGAAGGAAGATGACATGGAGCCAGAAGCAGCTGAACGTTTGAAAAACAGCGAGCCATGGAGGATCACAGACAATGAGCTGGAGCTTTATCGTGCCAAGGTCTGAAACTCATTGTCAGTTTTTCCCATTTGATTTGACCTTTACGACCAGATTAACGTGCGATTTACACAGGCAGACAGTTAAATTGGTCTCTATAGAAAACCGAAAACTGTCAAATTACAACTTAAGTTTGACTGTGGCGTGTCTTTTATCATCATGTTCAAAAAATGTCCTAAATTTTTGGCATATTTTTAATATTTGGGTTGTACTGTACACCATTCTGAGTGTCCGTTTTGGTGTTAGAAACGACGTGCTTACTCATTTGAATCCGATTTGGTGGGTAAAATGGTTGTTTTTGACCTCATTGGAAAGGAGTGGTAAATTCTTGACCCCATATGATTATACCACATGCCATTACCGTAATTTTCTGACTATATGCCGCTACTTTTACCCTGCTTCAAAACCTGCGTTTTATAGTCCAGTAGTGCGGCAACGATTAACGATTATCTCGAGTAATTCGATTAGAAAAAAGCTTCGAATCTATTTTTGCTGTTTCGAGTATTTGTTTAGTCGGGAGTGGCATTTTAATGGTTTGTTTTGAAATTGTTTGCATTTAGTTTTATTGTTTTGGGTGTATAAATAGTCAATATTACGTGTTTCACATGGCTGGATCCAGCCGCTCCCTGTTAAGACCAAAGTAAGGTTGTATATTTTTGTTTTTGCTAATGTTTTTTTTTTTTTTTAATACATTCGTAATTTAGTTTATACATATATTTGGCTGTTTTCATGGGAATATGTATGTGAACGATTCAATATTACGTGTTTCACATGGCTGGATCCAGCCGCTCCCCGTTAAGACCAACGTAAGGTTGTATATTTTTTGTTTTTGATGTTTTTTTTTTTAATATACATTCGTAATTAAGTTTATACGTATATTTGGCTGTTTTCGTGGGAATATGTGTTTGAACGATTTGAAGAGTATTGTTTAAAAAAATCGTTAGCGCTTTTTAGCATTTAAGCTAGCGGACTTTTGCTATAGTTAGTTACTTATATCCTTCTTTATTTTTTTTTTTATACGGTTTGAGACTAAACTCATGTATTTTAATTTATTTCTGCATAGTTTGAAGAAACACTCAGGATTTTTATTTTGTATTCGCATTTAATGCTCTTTTGAAAGTGCATTCTTTGCAATCCTTTGTTTTACATTTCCTAAAATTGATTCTGCAACACATGAAATGTTCCTAATCCAATTACTCCAACTAACTAGTTGATAGATTAATCAACGACTAAAATAATCGATAGCTTCAGCTCTATAGTCCAGTGCAGTTTATTTAAGGATTTTATAGCCTAACAAGCTGCTTGTCTTTTGGCGTAGATACATCCACAATACGATCGGTTTATAGTCCTGTCCAGGGGTGAAAGTGGTTAGAATTTCTTGCCGGAACTCCCCGACGTGAAGGTCACCACTGAGCCCGAAATTTTATATTTTATTTTTCTTTTTTTTTTTTTTTGGGGGGGGGGGGGGGGGGTAAAACTACTGAAATGCAAAGAAAACTGTTTGGTCACTTATTTCTATAACACATACAAAAAACTGATTTTCATTCAAAACTTTTGCAAAACAAATGTTAACAAAAACAGCTATAACCCCAATCTCCATCTTCTAATTTTTATTTTCCCTCATTTCCTCACATACTAAATGCCAAATTGCAGTTTTAACTACTTAAGAACATAGGATGTATATTAAAATTGAAGATAATGTAAGCATTTAATTTTTGCTGTGTTTTTAATAATAAAGATATAAGTAACATACATTCAGAAAAATAAGTACAAATGACTTATATTATGCAGAGCGAAATGGAATATATTTTGAAGATCGCGCAAACATAACTTTTTGAAATCATAAGGAAATGAATAAGTAGCCTAACATAAATGAACAAATATAAGTCCAAAATGCACATTAACAGCTAAGATGTTTTGAACCTCCTCATCAGAGCAAATAAAGCTAAATATGATAAATAAGCCACCTTAAGTCTTTCCTTGCTCTTAAAGATTTGATCCGTTTTCTGTTGCATTGCCTTTTGCTGTTTCAGAAAACATGCACATTTGAACCAATCAGAGCTAACTATCTGGTGATCACATGTCAGTATGTCACCCAATTGAATGGATAAATGAGTCCAGGCGTTTTGCTTTGCTGCATGCATTCGCACATTGACGTGACTTGTCATCGTCAGACAAACTGCAGCAGCTGGGGAAACCTCCATGCCGTCCGTGGAATAAAATAAATGATAAATATCGGAGTAAAACAAATAATAAATATCGTTGGAAACGGATTACGCTACACAATCACTTTGTTATGCTTGTTGTTAACACTCGTGTATGTAAATCTGATGTTGGTACATTGTTTTCTTCTTGGACATTAAATGCATGTGTGGCAGCTTTGTATTATTATTATTATTTTTTTTTTTTTTTTTTTTTTTACATAGCGTTTTGACAGTTGCCGTCATATTTTCGGATGAATCTTATACCGGAACTGCGTTCCAGCCTGGAATCATATACCGGAACTGAGATCCTGACCGTTCTGGCCCACTTTTACCCCTGGTCCTGTCTGATACCATGTCAAATTATAATCTAAAAATCTCATTATCCGTAACATAGTGCTTCTGTTACATTTATATGGTGGTGGTGGGGGGGGGGCTCACTGGTAGTTCCTCGTCTCTCGCCATAGTCACAGAGAGCCTTTGTCTCATTATCTCTATCATTACCTCTCTCATCACCTTTCTTTTCAACACTGTTAAAATTTTAATTTCATGCTTTCCCCTGCTGTGTGGCCATGCTGGATGCATAAAAAAACCCTACAGTAGAGCCAATACTGTACTCCCTCCATATCAGAGTGCCACTGCCATCTACTGCGGTAGATGTGCAACTACACGTTATATTAGAACAGTGGAAGAAAACATGATCCTCTGTGGCACAATGCCCTTCCAGACATCACACCTGCCCCATTATGTAAGGACTACCTTGCGTTATTGCTTCTGCAGTCACTTTATAACCTCAAACAAATATTGCTGTGTAAACAGAAAGAAAACATCCAATGCCCCATGTGCATATTTTCGCTGCTTTCACAAGTCCTGAAGTTTAGCTTAAGTTCAAATATTGTTTACAGTTATCGCTTATTTTTCATGGTTAATGGGGACCAGAACCCACCGCAATAAGTGAAAAACCGCGAAGTAGCGGGGCAAACTTTTTTTTTTTTTGGGTTGTGTGTTAAGTGTATTTATTCAGATTTGGCATTGGAAAGATATACTGCACATGGCGGAAAACACTCAGGTGACTTGAAGTTCCGCTTTATGCATATGTGATACATCACTGGAAACCTTGAAATCTCTATTTCTTGGGGGAAGAAAATTTTGAACAGGAGGACATTTTTTAAAAACCCCTAAACCCTAACTCGAGGTGAGAGCATGAGAGAGCACAATTAAAAACACCATGATTTTACGAGTTATTATCGTGTACTTACCTTATTTCGATCCAAAAAATCTGTGTTGCATGTGGGATTTTATGGGTGAAACACGGTAATATAACAAGGGTCGCAATGCAGAAATCGCACCCATCAAGGAGTGGTCGATAAGCCTGTCGCAATATGCAATAATTCCATTTATCGCACGATAAATAAAAATGAAGGTGGTCATTTTTCCGCTGCGTTTATGTGCACGCGTGCGGCAGATATGCTGTTAAAAGTTCGATTTCCTTGTTACCAACTACGCAAAATGCATCTTCGTTCCAGGTCCGGCAAAAAAATGGCGCCGGAGCCAATCGTTCCCATTATATCCTATTGTTCAACGTATACCAGCCGCGCCAGTGCTCCGGATTGACTGTGGACTATCTCCGGCGTGCCGGTGTTGTTGACGTGTGGGCGCTCCCGTCAGGGGTGACATTTGACGCGGGGCGGCTATTTTTCGGCACAACACCGGATATTTACAACGAAGTCCGCCAAAACATTGTTATGGACTTGGCTGCTACGAACAACCTTTGATAACGGACAGCTGAATGGACATGATGAACATTGAGTGGCAAATTAAGTGCGCTGTGCTTCAAACTCGTCCTGTTTATGAAAGTCGATTGTCATATGCTGGTGTTGTGCAGTAATGAGCAGAAGTGACTTCTGTGGCGTTTGCTAACTATTTTAATGCGCGCACACAGTAGATATCATGAAATATCAAACTAGATGTGCTACGTCCCATGCCATTGGCTAAGTGAGCCCAGAGTGAAAATGGGACATGTCGTCCATATACTACATCGGTTAATTAATAAACCGCCATGACTGAATGGAAGAAGGCCAAATCAATCCATTCCAGTGACTATAGATAATGCTGCAAATATTGTTAATTCAGTACGTGACACAGATGGATTCGGACCACAAATAGGATGTCTTGCTCATGTAGTAAACCTAGCTGCTAAGAGAGCTGTAGCAATCAACAGTGTGCCCCGCCTCACTTTACAAACAGTAAAGATTGTTCTCAGCACTTTTATACAAAATTTCGTCAGATCAGTAAGAAGTAAGCACATAAATATTATGCACGAAAATGCATGTTTATATAATGGCAATTTAATTTTTGCTCGTTAGCAAAAAATAATAAATAAATAAATAAATACTATTGTTGTTGTTTTTTTTCCAGAGCGTTAAATGTATTGAATCGATCGAAAATCGTGTCCCCTGTATCGAATCGTGACTTAACTGTATCGTTGCATCCCTATGGAACACCATAGCAGACGCTATGAGGGGAAAAGTTTTCATTTGCCTAAAGTTATTTTTTTTCTTGAAAAACACATTTTATTTATTCTGTGTTTCTGTGCGGTATTAATATTGTTGTCTTTTACTTAAGAGGCATGGTCTATTGTTTTTAGTTGTGATTTCTTAAAAAGTATTTTTGAATTTAAGAGTAAATATTTATCGCGTTTAAATGGGTGTACTTGATCTATTAATATATACTGTATTCTCACTGTGTTATTGTAAATTGGTTTAAAAAAAAAAATTGGGAGGGCGCAATAATATCGCATATCACAATAATTTATGAGATTATCGCACACTAAAATTTGTTATCGCGACAGGCCTAGTGGTCGAGATTTTCTTTTTCAAATTTTTACCCTTTTAAACTTTTTTTTTTCTTCAATTTTTCTTTGTATGGATCGATTATTTATCCTCTAAAATACTGGGAAAAATGCAACAGTGACAAAAAAAATACAATTGAGCGATAGTTATGAGGTAGATATCCGTGACCTATTTACAGACACTATTTTTTTCATTGTGACATAATTTGTTTAAAAGTTTAAAATATGTGAGTGAATAATTTTATAAAGTCATTTTTTTAAACTAAATATTAGACTTCAATTAATGATTCTAAGCTAAAAATGATAGACATTTCTAATAAATATCATTCTTTATTGGCTGGGTTGAAACAAAAGCGGTTGCGCAGTGTCTGTAAAAGGGGGTTTCCAGGGTAAAATGAACAAATTAAAAATAGTTCGGGTCTTAATGTGCAATGAAACTGCTATGGCACCATATAGACATATTGTTTCATCAAACACAACAGTTCTTTTGGCTTAAAATACAGCAGTTTATTTTAAAGAGGGGTGCAAGAGCAGAAATTGCTTTTTCAGCCATGTCTGTGTTTTCCGCCACATATAAATGTATGTACCCCTATCTTTGCTATCTCCTCTGTATGAACAGTCCTCCCCGTTCACTTTGCTGTTCCTCTAGCCTCCACCTTTCCGTCCCCCGTGTCGGTCTCTCCACCTTCGGTTCCAGAGCTTTTAGTCACTTGGGGATTGTCGTCTGTAGGACCATGGCCCCCAACAAAATTTTTACTGCATATGGAGATGAATGACTTCACCTTGCTGGTGTTAGATTGGTCTTTTGGACGTCCGCAGAAGTTGATCCATTGTTCACATTTTTTCTCCCTGAGTTTTTGGCTTCGGGAAACGTATGAAGAAAACATCCTTCATATGTCGTTATGTCTAGAGTCGTTTCTACGAGTTCCATAGCAGCATTGTTTACTCGGCATGTTCTTTTTTTGAAAGATTACCGGCAGAAAACGAGCAGTGATAACATGGGTTTTATGCGAGCGCGCGTCTGTGTTGACCCACTTCCTGGTTACGATGGTGACGTCACGGTCTAAAAATAGCATTCATGCAGTACGCTGTTCTGTTCTTGCAGTCTTGAAAAATTGATTTAATGAATTGAACATTGAATCGTTTTTTGTTTTTTTTTTCCCTCAGACTAATCGTCAGATCAGACTTAACGAGCTACTGAAGGAACACTCCAACACGGCCAACCTCATTGTAATGTAAGCCCCCGCCTTTTTTTTTTTTTTTTTTTTTTTTTTTTTTTTTTTTCCCCCCCAAGTAATCATGTGCTTGTATATTGAATTTCTCATGGAAAGAAACTTCCATTGTAAGGTGCTAATATATGGAGGTAGATTTGTGTCTTTATTATTCGATGAATAAAAAGTTGCTTCAATCCAAAAAAATAAAGTTGCTTCAGTCAAAATATATATATATTTTCAATAAAAAAAGTCACTTCAATCAAAAAAAAAAAGTGTTTGAATGCAAAAATAAATTTTAATTAAACTAAAAAAAAAAGGATTTGAAAACTATTTTTCTTTCATCAAATTTTTTTTTTTTAACAACTTTTTTGATTGAAGTAATGTTTTGTGTTTGGGCCTCATTTTCGCTTGGACATTTGTGTCTTTATTATTCAATCAAAAAATATTTTTTTTCTAACCAAAAAATATTTTCAAAGAAAATAATCATTTGCAAATATAAAATTGCCCTCCCCTAAAAAAAAAATTTTTTTTTTAATTATTTTCATTTGAAATTATTCTTAACATTATTATTATTGATTGACTGGAGTGTCACTTTTTTTTAAGTGCAAAAAGTTTTGAGCAACCTTTTTTTCTGATTGAATCATTTTGAGACAAATGTTGCACTTTGCTAATGTTTGAGTAACAAGTGGCGTAGGATTTTCTCACATTTCTGCATAAAATCACCATCAAATGTGAGCTGATCTTTGACAAAATCACACAGATAAAAAAAAAAGTGTCTGCTTTAACTAAAACCACACAAAACATTTATAGGTTTTCATATTTTATTGAGGATAGCAAACAATGACAGAAGGAGGGGGAAAAAGTAAGTGAACCATCACATTTAATATTTTGTGCCCCCCAACCCGCCACCCCACCCATTTTGGCAGCAGTAACTTCAACCAGGCGCTTCCTGTAGCTGCAGATCAGTCCGGCACATCGATCAGGAGTAATCTTGCCCCATTCTTCTCTACAAAACTGCTGTAATTCAGTCAGATTCTTGGTCTTGGCTGGCATGAATCGCTGTCTTTAGGTCATGCCACAGCATCTCAATGGGGTTCAAGTCTGGACCGTAACTTGGCCAATCCAGAACTAGTATTGTGTTCTTCTGAAAGCACTCTGAAGTTGATTCACTTCTGTATTTTGGATCATTGCCTTGTTGCAGCATCCATCCTCTTTTTAGCTTCAACTGTCTGACAGACGGCCTCAGGTTTTCCTGCAAAACATCCTGATAAACTTTTGAATTCATTCTTTCATTAATGATTGCAAGTTGTCCAGGCCCTGAGGCAGCAAAACAGCCCCTAATCATGATGCTCCCTTCACCATGCTTCACGGTAGGAATGAGGTGTTGATGTTGGAGAGCTGTTCCATTTTTCCTCCACACATGACGTTGCGTGTTACTCCCAAACAAATCAACTTTGGTTTCATCAGTCCACAAACTATTTTGCCAAAACTTATGTGAAGTGTTCAAGTGCCTTTTTGCGAACATGAAACAAGCAACAATGTTTTTTTTAGACAGCAGTGGCTTCCTCTGCGGTGGAGTCCTCCCATGAACACCATTTTTGGCCATAGTTTTACATATAGTTGACGTGTGCACAGAGACATTGGCCTGTGCCAGTGATTTCTGTAAGTCTTTAGCAGACACTCTAGGGTTCTTTTTTACCTCTCTGAGTATTCTGCACTGAACTCTTGGCATCATCTTTGGTGGACGGCCACTCCTTGGGGGAGAAGCAACAGTGCCAAAAACTCTCCATTTGTAGACAACTTCTCTGACTGTCAACAGATAAATATCCAGACTTTTAGAGAGGGTTTTGTACCCTTTCCCAGCTTTATACATATCAACAATCCTTGTTCGCAGGATCATATGAGAGAATGTGAGAGCTGCACTAAAAATTTGAACACACCTGCTCCCTATGCACACCTGGACCTAGTAACACTAACAAGTCACATGACATTTTGGAGGGGAAATGACGAGCAGTACTCAATTTGGACATTAGGGATGTCGTTTCTAAGGGATGTACTTTGGTTACCAGGGGTTTAGATATCAATGGCTATATTCTGAGTTATTTTGAGGGGAAAATAAATTCAAAATAAAATAAGAACTATTATTTACGCGGCACACATTCTACTTTTCATTATGTCAAAGTGTCATTTTGTCAGTGTCGTCTCATGAAAAGATATACTTAAATATCTGCAGAAATGCGAGGAGTTTACTCACTTTTGTGATACACTGTAAATATTTGGGTGGTTTTAGTTAAAGCAGACGCTGTTTTTTCATCTGTGTGATTTTGACAACGATCAGATCACATTTGATGGTGATTTTATGCAGAAATGTGAGAAATTCCAAAAGGTTCAGATACTTTTTCATACCACTGTAGATCAATATCAGTGATTGTATTATCAAATGTGCAAGTAAAACGTAAATAAATGTATCCTTCTTGCCTTCAGGAGCCTGCCACTGGCCAGGAAAGGTGCAGTGTCGAGTGCTCTGTACATGGCCTGGTTGGAGGTGTTGTCAAAGGACCTGCCACCCATCCTTCTGGTCCGTGGCAACCACCAGAGTGTCCTAACCTTCTATTCTTAAAAAGCATTCAAAAAAAACTTACATTCAACTGTCTGTTAGCAGACCCCTTATATATATATAGATATATATATATTCCAGACATAGCTACATAACTCCAAGCTATGTGCACACTGTTTTTAAGGAACGTGAATAAAGTGTAGAAAGGTTTAAGATGAGGAAAAATACAATCAAGTGTGAGTGTAAGGTGCTTTTTGTAAAACGTACCCACTTGCTCACTTTTTTTTTTTGTTGCTAAAATGTCTGTATTTTCTCATGTATCTCCAATCTGATTCACACAAGGAGATGTCAATTTCTCCAAACGGTTTTTGAGAACTGGTTATAAAGGTTTTCACGCCATGTTCACTTTGTTGTGATGCGGGATGGTCACACTTGTTACATTTACCGGACTCGTTGTAATGTTTGTAAAGCCTCAATAAGTAACTTGCCGCTTTCCTTCAATGTTTGGAGAGAAGCACGTAGAATGCTTTACGACACCGCCTTATGGATGTGCCTTCCAGTTTAATCAGATATTAATCTCTAGTTAGATGATAATATAATTGTATTAGTTGGTAGTTTTATTGATTTTTGAATTTGATTCCTATTAGTGGAGTGCATTGCATGGATTAAAGGTGTCCCTTTAATGGCATGAAGACTTTCTACCAGTTCTTCCCCCCTTTGTTTTGGGCTGTCGTGTTGTTCTTTTGACTAACTTTTAAGTCTTCCTTAATAAATGTTCATTTTTCTAAAGCCTCAATCACACTGTTGAGGAGAGACAGCGAGAACCAAAAGTGTTTTTTGGCATGTGGCAAAATGGAGTTTGCCATGTGGCAATTTTTTTGCTATGCGGCAAAATTAATTTTGCCATGTGGCATTTTTTTCGCCATGTGGCATTGTTTTTGCTATGTGTTTTTTTTTTTTTTTTTTTTTTTTTTTTTTTTTTGCCATGTGGCATTTTTTGCCATGTGGCAAGATGGATTTTGCCATGTGACTTTTTTTTTTTTGCCATGTGGCATTTTTTTGCCATATGGATGAAAATGGATTTTGCCTTGTGGCATTTTTGTTTTTTTGCCTTGTGACCTTTTTTTGTTGTGTGGCAAAATGGATTTTGCCATGTGGCATTTTTTTTTGCCACGTGGCCTTTTTTTTTGCCATGTGACTTTTTTGGGGGGGTATGTGGCAAAATGGATTTTGCCATGTGGCAAAGTGGATTTTGCCATGTGGCCTTTTTTTGGCATGTGACTTTTTTGGGGGTATGTGGCAAAATGGATTTTGCCATGTGGCCTTTTTGGGGTGGTATGTGGAAAAATGGATTTTGCCATATGGCAAAATGGATTTTGACATGTGGCATTTTTTTTGACATGTGGCAAAATTGATTTTTCCACGTTGCATTTTTTTTTTTTTTTTTTTTTTTTTTTTTTGCCACGTGGCAAAATGGATTTTGCCATGTGGCTTTTTTTTTTGCCATGTGGCATTTTTTTGGGGGGGTATGTGGCAAAAAGGATTTTGGTTTGTGGCTTTATTTTTTATTTTTTTTGGTCAGTGGATTTTTTTGTTTTTTTGTTTTTTTGTACATGGCATTTTAGCAGGCCATGCATGTCCAAATTTTCCCATTCATTTTAAATGGCAGAAAACGTGTGGCTGATTTTTTAATATACATTTACCATTACAGCCATCACCACATGGCAAAAAAATGCCACATGGCAAAATCTATTTTGCCACATGGCAAGAAAAATGCCACATGGCAAAATCCATTTTGCCAAATACCACTTTTAGTTCTTCGCCCTGCTACTGTTATGGTCACCGTTAGGCTTTCAGGCAAGCATTTGTGGATTGGTCTTAGAATGTTATTTTATTTGTACTTTTTCATTAGCTATAGTATTCAAACACAAATCTGCTGTATCTCATGTAGCTTCACATGAACGGAATTGTTTCATGTTTTGTTCTCGTCTTCCCATGAACGCGAATGCCACTACCCAACAAGCTAGTTTGCCTTAATACCAGAAATAACGAAAGTTTTTGTAAGCCATACTGGAGAGGTCACATCTTGTTTTCAACACCATTGAATAGACCACATTTATATATACAGTATATATGTATGTACGATATATAATCACCGTCCTCCCCCCAATATATTGCTTGATGTAGCTCAGCTCTGCTAGGAGCTGCCTCTGTGGTGACTCAACCTATAACGCATCCACCGTTAGTGTCACCATACACTTTAGATTTACTCAAGTACTCAGGCCCCTCTCAACCCCTTTGTTATCTTGTTTGCCATCAGAATGTATGATGAACTGCTAGTCTTATCCAAAAGTGACTTTTTTTCTCCCCCAAACTTGGAAGGCTCGCAGTTCTGAGTAATGTGACATTAGAATGGGTTAAGTCTGTATACCTCTATGCATTTCAGATTGTATAACGTGTAATAAAGTCCATGTCAATTTGAAAGGCCCTACTTGAGTCACTTCATTAGAAGTTCTCCTACTTCGAAATGATGGGCGGGTTTGAAATTTTCATGGTAAGTGCATATCCACTGTGACAGACAATCTAAAGAAAGAAATCCAGAAATCACAGTGTATGATTTTCCAACAATTTACAGTGGAGCAAATAAGTATGGCACCGGTTTTAACTCATTATTGGTATAAAACACCTGTCCACAACCTCAGTCAGTCACATTCCAACTCCACTATGGCCAAGACCAAGGAGCTGCCGAAGGACACCAGAGACAAAATTGTAGACCTGCACCAGGCTGGGAAGACTGAATCTGCATTAGGTAAAACGCTTGGTCTAAAGAAATCAACTGTGGGAACAATTATTAGAAAATGGAAGACATACAAGACCACTGATAATCTGCCTCGATCTGGGGCTCCATGCAAGATCTCACCCCGTGGCGTCAAAATGATAAGAACGGTGAGCAAAAAATCCCAGAACCACAAAGGGGGACCTAGTGAATGACCTACAGAGAGCTGGGACCACAGTAACAAAGGCTACTGTCAGTAACACAATACGCTGCCAGGGACCCAAATCCTGCACTGCCAGACGTGTCCCCCTGCTGAAGCCAGTACACGTCCAGGCCCTTCTGCGATTCGCTAGAGAGCATATAGGTGACAAATACTTATTTGCAGTAATATAGAAAGAAATACAGTGGGGCAAATAAGTATTTAGTCAACCACTAATTGTGCAAGTTCTCCCACTTGAAAATATTAGCGAGGCCTCTAATTGTCAACATGGGTAAACCTCAACCATGAGAGACAGAATGTGGGAAAACTCAGAAAATCACATTGATTTTTAAAGAATTTATTTACAAATCATGGTAGAAAATGAGTATTTGGTCAATACCAAAAGCTCATCTCAATACTTTGTTATGTACCCTTTGTTGGCAATAACGGAGGCCAAACGTTTTCTGTAACTCTTCACAAGCTTTTCACACACCGTTGCTGGTATTTTGGCATATTCCTCCATGCAGATCTCCTCTGCAGCAGTGATGTTTTGGGGCTGTCATTGGGCAACACGGACTTTCAACTCCCTCCTCAGATTTTCTATGGGGTTGAGATCTGGAGACTGGCTAGGCCACTCCAGGACCTTGAAATGCTTCTTATGAATCCACTCCTCTGTTGCCCTGGCTGTGTGTTTGGGATTATTGTCATGCTGAAAGACCCAGCCACGTCTCATCTTCTTTGCCCTTGCTGATGGAAGGAGATTTTCACTCAAAATCTCTCGATACATGGCCCCATTCATTCTTTCCTTTACACAGATCTGTCATCCTGGTCCCTTTGCGGAAAAACAGCCCCAAAGCATGATGTTTCCACCGCCATGTTTCACAGCGGGTATGGTGTTCTTCGGATGCAATTGAGTATTCTCTCCTCCAAACACGAGAACCTGTGTTTCTACCAAAAAGTTCTATTTTGGTTTCATCTGACCGCAACACATTGTCAAGTTAAAAATAGACCCTCAGGTAGACATTTGTAAAATTACCCAAAAATAAGGAGAGAAGACACTCAGTTTTCTTGGCCAAGGAGAGCAAAAGAGTGACCAGCCAGAGGAATGCTAGATTACGCTGTCCAGTCACCAAAATTGATCTAAAGAAAAAACCCTCCTTGCTATTTTTATTTAGGGGTTTGTCCTAACACAGAAAGGGTGCCGCCCTGAGGGAGGGGGAAGCAAGTTGGAGACACCCATGTGATTTTGGTTGGATATGTGTGAGCATGTAGGTGGAACTAAGTAAGTACACGTATGTAAGCAAAGGCTCATGTAAACAATGGTCAAAATGACCCAGACACTTCAGTTATGCAACGCTGCGGCCATGGAAGATGTCCTCGGATGAAAATTTGTCCTCGAAGTTCTAGACGAAAGTCCAGACGCCAGGTGCTGAAGATGTCTCTGAAGGTCTAGTTACGCAATGATGCGGCCATGAAGCAAGGCAGTTGTCATCCCGACCCTCTTTACTCTTTGTAACACTTAAGCATTATACTACAACCTAGTATAGCAAGCAATAATCATTTACTGGTTATATCAATAAGAGAAAAATATGGCAATATGTATTATTTATGGTATATATGAGCACAAGCAAATATTCAATCAAGCAAATATTTAATCAATCAACCCTCGATAATTACCTCAACACACATTCTCCCAGTCCTCTTCTGGATCATCCAAATGCTCTCTAGCGAACTGCAGACGGGCCTGGACGTGTACTTTTGTCAGCAGTGGGACATGTCTGGCAGTGCAGGATTTGAGTCCCTGGTGGCGCATTGTGTTACTGATAGTAGCCTTTGTTACTGTGGTCCCAGCTCTCTGAAGGTCATTCACTAGGTCCCCCCCGTGTAGTTCTGGGATTTTTTCCCACCGTTCTTATCATTTTGACGCCACGGGGTGAGATCTTGCATGGAGCCCCAGATCGAGGGAGATTATCAGTGGTCTTGAATGTCTTCTATTTTTATAATAATTGTTCCCATAGTTTATTTCTTTACACCAAGCATTTTATCTATTGCAGATTCAGTCTTCCCAGCCTGGTGCAGGTCTACAATTTTGTATCTGATGTCCTTTGACAGCTCTATGGTCTTGGCCATAGTGGAGTTTGGGGTGTGACTGACTGAGGTTGTGGATAGGTGTCTTTTATACTGATAATGAGTTAAAACAGGTGCCATTAATACAGGTAACGTGTGGAGCTTCGTTAGAAGACGTTAAACCTCTTTGATAGCCAGAAATCTTGCTTGTTTGTAGGTGACCAAATACTTATTTTCCAGTCTAATTTGGAAATAAATTCTTTAAAAACCAAACAATGTGATTTTCTGTTTGTTTTTTTCCACATTCTGTCTCTCATGGTTGAGGTTTACCCATGTTGACAATTACAGGCCTCTCCAATCTTCTCAAGTAGGAGAACTTGCACAGTTGGTGGTTGACTAAATACTTATTTGCCCTACTGTATGTATCTCTTTCAAATGCTAAATCTGAATAAATAAATTTAACACAGAATTTATGGGAGGGGGTTTGGGGGGGGCGCTACTTCACGGTTTATCGCGGTGGGTTCCGGTCCCCATTACCATGAAAAACGAGGCATGACTGTATCGATCCAGATCCACCCCTATTGATGGTGCGCGAGTACAAATAAAACAGATTTCAAAACAACTTTATTTTCCATCCAAGCATTTTTTTAAATGTTCCTTCTAGTGTGATAAACTTTTAGTATCTTAAAAATGTCATTTAAAAAAAAAACAAAAAAACAGTCAGGCTTAGTTCTTTAGTACCACAACCGGTACAATGACGACAACAATAACTACACTGATAGACAAACCTATGACACAAAGTAGTTTGTGTAGTCTTTTCCGTCGCTGTTCAGCTTCCTTTTTCTTTAATAATGCATCAAATCCCGGTGTGTACGGATCTTCCAGCCAAAAGTCCAACTCTTTGGGTGTCTTCTCTTTATCCTAGGCAAATAAAATACCATAAGTCTAACAATCAATGATGTTAATTCAGAGGGTACAGCGGTAATGAATTTATGGCAAGGGCGTTACAGCATAACCTGTGTCAAGTTCAAAAATAGACCCTTAGGTAGACATTTGTAAAATTACCCAAAAATAAGGAGAGAAGACACTCCGTTTTCTTGGCCAAGGAGAGCAAGGAGGGACTAGACAGAGAAATGCTAGATTACGCTGTATAGTCACCAAAATTGATCTAAAGAAAAACCCTCCTTGCTCCTTTTATCAGGGGTTTGTCCTAACACAGAAGGGTGCCGCCCTAAAGGGAGGGGGAAAGCAAGCTGGAGACACCCATGTGATTTTGGTTGGCTATGTGTAAGCATGTAGGTGGAACTAACTAAATACACGTGTGTAAGCAAGGGCACTTAGGTAAAATGGTCAGAATGATCCAGACACTTCAGTTATGCAACGCTGCGGCCATGGAAGATGTCCTCGAAAGTCTAGACGAAAGTCCAGACGTAAGATGCTGAAGATGTCCTAGAAGGTCTAGTTACGCAATGTTGCGGCCATGAAGCAAGGCAGTTGTCATCCCGACCCTTTTTAACACTTTGTAACACTTAAACATTATACCTAGTATAGCAAGCAATAATTACTTACTGGTTATATCAAATAAGAAAAAATATGGCAATATGTATTATGTATGTATTAGGTATAAATGATCGCAATGTTGCGGCCATGAAGCAAGGCAGTTGTCATCCCGACCCTTTTTAACACTTTGTAACACTTAAACATTATACCTAGTATAGCAAGCAATAATTACTTACTCGTTATATCAAATAAGAAAAAATATGGCAATATGTATTATGTATGTATTAGGTATAAATGATCACAAGCAAATATTCAATCAATCAAGCAAATATTCAATCAACCCTCGATAATTAACTCAACAACCTGCATGCATAGGCGGAGTTTGACTTTAGGGGTGAAGGGAAAATATACCGTCATCGCACACACCATATAATTTTTTGCATTAGTCTAACACATTCATCTAACTATTGTTTAAGCAGACTCCACTACATGCCCTTTTGACACAGTAAAGGGAATCACCTTATCCGGGCTAATGAGGGGGAGATGAGAAATAATGGTACAGGTTCTCGTAGGCACCGTCTAACTGTTTGCATTACTCTAACACACGTGATATAATTTATCAGGAAATAGTATCATTTTCATATTTATGGTAGGACTGCACTACTAATATAAAATAAATAGCACACCATAGTTTAATGTGAAGAAATAGAAGAGATACACAATGCCGTCTTATCACAGAAGCCCAACGCGTGCGTCACGAACAAGATTGACGCACCAACTCTTGCAATCAGCTCTCCCAGCAAACTCCAAGGACAAAGCGCTTTGTCCTAAAAGAAGTACAAGCCAGCCCGGATAACAAAGTTGATAGCGGGCGTCCCATCCATGCACGAACCTAAGCCGCCCAAAACCAGCCACAGAGGGGAAGACCCAAAAGCAACGCCCAGACATACTTTCGGACACGCCTTCAGCACGGCCCGCTTCAGCACGGACTTTAAAAAGACTGGACACTGAGATAACACAGATTTTTGCTGCTCGGAAACATGTAGCCTTGTTTTGGATCCAGAATTGTCCCTCCGTCATCTTTTTTTGCCTTGTTTTTTTACCATTGTCGACGAATAAATTGTCAACCTGTTTTCGGTGAGTGTTCTTCAAACTTTTGAAACATGGAGTCAGTACAAAGGGTTAAAAATAAGAAGAGAACACGCGAAGTTCTGCCTTCCCGGTTGGCGCGCACGGGGGCAGCATTGGCAGAGCGGCACTTTGTTCGGCCGTCGCTGTTCCCGTGCGCCTTGGCTGGGGGGGCGAATTTTAACAGGAACAGGGGGGCACGCCATGTTGATGACCCCGAAACGCAGATTCAGCAACAAAATTAATTATAATATTTCATATTCCTAGCACAAGACTTTTATTTGTAATGACCATACAATTTATTTAGCAATTGGGGAAAAATACTTTGATAAAAAGAATAACCTCTAAAAATATTGGAGTAGAGAGATTGAAACAATGGCATTTTGCTGCTCTATTCGTCGCATTTTGCTCGTTCTGAATAATTCCCCCTCAATGGGCTGAATTCTAAATTAGATAAAATCGAGACCCTGCCGACGTCATCATCCAGCTGGGGACGCTAGAACTCTATCATGATAGGCAAAGGCTTAACGGAAGATTAAAAGACTAATTTTTCATTGTCTGCACGTTGCCAAATTGTTGTATATAGTCGAATCGCCTCAAAATATGATTCTAATTCACATAATATTGCTATTTAAGACTTTTTTTTTTATTATTCTGTCATAGGTACATTAATGTGTGAAAAGAGGCGGGTCTTCTAATGAATTACCTGTAAAAAGTCAGCAATTTGGCCATGGCTTGTTTGCGTTGTATATTCCTTGATCGTCCAGGAAGGTGTGTACTTGTTGTCCGCTGTATCTCTCATACTATACAGAGGGTTTGTTTTAATGTTGGACTGCAGATGACCAGGAGTGACATGCTTCTCAAGGTATCGGTCCACAAACGCCAGTGTGTCTTCTGGATAGGTAGGTGAACTTTTAATGTTCGTTCTCTGCTCCAAGACATTCTACGGATGGAGAAAACACACACTAATTGCCAGTTTGATGTATTTGTTGAAAACTGCATTTACAGTACATAAACCTGAGTTAATTGCTCAAATTCATGAAAAAGTTGCATTTTGATGTCTTGTATGCAAATAGTGTAGTGGTGCATGGTGCCGTCTTTTACGGTGAGTCATAGACTTCACCATCAGTTGACCATACAGCTCTGACAGACATCATGCCACACCTTCCCGTAGGCGGCTGACCCAGGCAGAGCATTGAGGTGGTTTTCATTGTGATAAACTTAAACACGTGCTGCGTTCTAACACCAGATTTAGGTGGAAACAGGACGAAACTTTGTGATGGGTCATGGCAAAATCAGAAATAAGACAAGCATATGTATAATTGTCGTCCACTTGTACTACAAGTACATAGGCGATAAGGATGTGTACTTAATTGCACTTAACTACGGTTACTCATACTACAAGTACGCGCACTTGCGCGCACTGGTACCGCAAGTACGCGCACTTGCGCGCACTGGTGCCGCAAGTACGCGCACTTGCGCGCACTGGTGCCGCAAGTACGCGCACTTGCGCGCACTGGTGCCTCAAGTACGCGGACTTGCGCGCACTGGTGCCTCAAGTACGCGGACTTGCGCGCACTGGTGCCTCAAGTACGCGGACTTGCGCGCACTGGTACCACAAGTACGCGGACTTGCGTGCACTGGTACCACAAGTACGCGCACTTGCGTGCACTCATACTTCAAGTACGTGCACTCGTACCTCACGTACGCGCACTTGCGTGCACTGGTTCCACAAGTGCGTGTACTGGTACCACAAGTACGCACACTTGCGTGCACTCGTACCTCACGTACGCGCACTAGAGTGCACTGGTACTTCAAGTACGCGGACTTGCGTGCACTGGTACTTCAAGTACGCAGACTTGCGTGCACTGGTACTTCAAGTACGCAGACTTGCGTGCACTGGTACCTCAGGTACGCGCACTTCCGTGCACTGGTACAAGTACGTATGTATGTACTACAAGTACATAGGCGATCAGGATGTGTACTTAATTGCACTTAACTACGGTTACTCATACTACAAGTACGCGCACTTGCGTGCACTGGTACCGCAAGTATGCGCCGTTGCGTGCACTGGTACCACAAGTACGCGCACTTGCGTGCACTGGTACCACAAGTACACGCACTTGCGTGCACTGGTACCACAAGTACGCGCAAGTGCGTGCACTGGTACCACAAGTACGTACACTTGCGTGCACTCTTACTTTAGGTAGGCGCACTTGAGTGCACTGGTACTTCAGGTACGCGCACTTGTACTTCAGGTACACGCAGAAAGAGAAGCAAGAGGATGTTGTGCGCTTCAGTATTTTCATTTCTTTTTCTGATTGGTATACTACTTGATAATAATGTCCGATATAAATGAAATGACTATATCTACGCTCTCCAGTCCAAATGCATATTATGCCAATATTTCGTTATTATATTTCTACAATCAGCGGAAGCCGTACATTTTTAGTTGCCGACAGGTGACAACTTGCTCGGCTTTACTTGATTCGCTCCGGGCTTTTGCCCTGCGGCTAATGGCAATTACCAGTACGACATATTGACAAGCTCAGCTGACAACAGCGTTCAAGTCGGGAGTGTCTTGCACAACTACAACAACATCAACAACATGCTCTATTATCGCGATACTGCTGTAGGGCTGCAGCTATAGAATATTTTAGTAGTCGATTAATTGATGGACTAGTTAGTTCGAATAATCAAGTAATCGGATAAGGAACGTGAAAAATTAAAATACCAGAGCTCAGGCTCAAAGAGTATAATTTTTTTTTTTTTTAAATGAGGATCTATGTACAACAAAAGAACAATTGGCTAACTTGCATAGAAAAAGTCGGCTAGCTTAAATGCTATAAAGTGCTAAAGTTTTTTTTACAGTGCTCTTAACAAATGGTTCAGACACATATTCCCACAAAAAACGGCTAAATATACCTATAAACTAAATTATGAATGCATTAAAAAACATTAGCTCAAACAAAAACTTAGCTTACGTTGGTCTTAACAGGGAGCAGTTGGATTCAGCCATGTAGAAAGAGGCAAACCAGAGGGCAGTGTATCCAACCTAATCAATAAAACTAAATACAAACACTTTCAAAATAAACCATTGCAACGCCACTTTAATTAAACGAATACTCGAAGCAACAACATTTAATTCGAATGTTTTTTCTAATCGAATACTCGAGTTAATCGATTAATCTTTGCAGTACTATACTGTTGTTTCTTTTCTCCGATTTTCTTCTTTCCTTTCTCTGCTCCAGAAGGATAAATTCTCTTCGACATATTCGTGCATCTATTTTCCAAGCAAGTTTGAGCACCAATCATCGCAAAGCAGGTTTAACGTCACTCCCCAGGTTGCCAGATTGTAATAACAAGAAAATTGATGTTTGCATTGATCAACGGCAATGCACGCCACATTATTCACGATGCTCTATTAACAACGTATAAAAGGAGGTTTCCAGATTGGGGGGCCCCTATAGTGGTCAGGGGCCCTAAGCAGCTGCATAGCCTGCGCATAGGCTGGGCCGGCCTTGCTGGTTATGTGAAAACCTGGAGTGAGTTGACCCTCAGAGAGAAGCCTGATCAAGCCATTTCAAAGAGCCGGTAAGAGATATTCTGACTCAGTCTGCAGGGTAACAGATTACATAAACCTAAATTGATTGCTATAATGCTATTGTGTCTTTGATTAAAACATACGGTACAATAATGATTTAACTTGAAACGTCACTGAAGCAATACAATTTGCCAGCAATAATTAAGAGCTAACTAGTTTCAGTATTGGGCAAAACAGCAACACATTTTAGTCTGAAATTGTAAAAGTAAAACAATCATGTTATCCTAGCAAGATGATTGTTAGTTTTATTGAATCCCATGTAGTCCTATTAAAAGTAAAGTTGTATAGATTGTGTAGTAGATGTACCACTTTTTTTCTGCTAAAATCAGATGTTGGGACGATTCTGATTGAGCAAAATATGATTCTGTTTGAAAAGAAAAATATACATGCATACGACCGAGTATTAAAGCTTAATTTGAACAAAAAAAATCAATTTTCTGACTGCTACAACCTGATCCATTCTGTTGGAGACCGGCAGCATCTTTACGTCCAGCTTGAGAAACCTCTGGGGGTGATTGTTATTTGGTAGAACGGGAGTTACCATGATGGCCCTGTGCTTTCATTCCGACTGTTAGCTTTACCCTCTGACAACTGACTTGGTGCATTGCATCATGGGAACAGGTGTGCTCTGTAATAATAAATGAGGTGCCGTATTTATGAGCCTGTATCACTTGCAGGTGTGTGTAACCCAGTCAGGATACCCCAAAAGCCGAACACCATCTGTTCTGCTATAATGGTCAACCTTCATATGATTTGTGCATATGATTTAGTTTGTAAACAACATTGGAAATTAGAGATGTCCCGATCACGTCATTTTCAAAGTATCGGAATCGGCAAAAAAATATCGGACATGCCTTTTTTTAATATATATATATATATATATTTTTTTTTTAATTAAATCGTTTTCTAATTGTATTTTACGTTACAGACATAATATGTTACACTCATCCAGAGTCTTTAGTTAAGGCTTAAGGTAGGGTTATCCAATTTATCCCGATAACGGCGGTAATTAATTTTTTCAAAAATGTATCACGTTAAAATATTTAACGCAATTAATGCATGCGCTGCACGACCCACTCACGCATTGTTGCGCTCAATCTGTAATGGCGCTGTTTTACCTATATAGAGAGATAAAAGGCAGTGTACAATGAGTGGGGTGAGTTTTGGCAGCCTTTGAAGCCTCTTATTAATTGGTTAAAGCCTTACAATCCCTCTCCCTACGATTAGAAATATCGTAGAAAGCAAGGTAGTAATTGATCTTTTTGTTAACACCCTAGGTTACTTCCCAACGCCGAGAAGATATATCAATTGGTAGCAATACGCACAGTCATGGTTGCACTTCCCATCATGCATTTGGGCATGGCTACAGTATCATTTACTGAAAGCGCAACAAATACACTAGATGGCAATATTTAGTCACAATATACAAAGTCACATTTATCCTTTAAGAATTACAAGTCTATCCGTGAATCACTCTCACAGACAGAATGTTAATAATGAAAATGCCATCTTGAGGATTTATTGTCATAATAAACAAATACAGTACTTATGTATGTTGAATGTATATATTTGTCCGAGTTTTATTCATCTTTTTCTTAATGCATTCCCAAAATGTATATGATCGGGAAAAATTATCGGGAATGATTGGAATGCAAAAATAAGCAATCGGATCCGGAAATATCGGGATCAGCAGATACTCAAACTAAAACAATCGGGATCGGATCGGGAGCAAAAAAAAACATGATCGGAACAACCCTATTGGAAATAATCTGTCCAGGGAACTATTGCATCTCGGGCTTTACAGGCATTTTAAAATTCTTAATAGTAAAACATGAATTAATTTTTGAAAATTATATAATTTTCATAAGTAACAACGGAAATCATTCTAACACAGGTTCTCAATAGCTAAACAGAGATTTTCCAATTTTAAAAGTCGATAATCCGCACATTTTAGTTGTTAATGTTTTAATTCTGAGTTTACAACGGATGCCACGCCCTCCACCAACCAGCCAATTACGAGGTACATTCTTTGGATTCGGGTTGCAGAAATAGCACAATAATATGCATATTCGTCATGAACTGGTACTAAAAGTGGCTAAAAGTAGGTTTACTTACAGTGCTATGAAAAACTATCTGAACCTTTTGGAATTTCTCACATTTTTGCAAAAAAATCATCATCAAATGTGATGTGATCTTTGTCAAAATCACACAGATTAATATACAGTGTGTGCTTTAACTAGGGTTGTTCCAATCATGTTTCTTTGCTCCCTATCCGATCCCGATCGTTTTTGTTTGAGTATCTGCCGATCCCGATATTTCCCGATCCGATTGCTTTTTTTTCCTCCCGATTCAATTCCAATCTTTCCCGATAATTTTCCCCGATCATATACATTTTGGCAATGCATTAAGAAAAAAAATGAATAAAACTCAGACGAATATATACATTCAACATACAGTACATAAGTACTGTATTTGTTTATTAGGACAATAAATCCTCAAGATGGCATTTACATTATTAACATTCTTTCTGTGAGGGATCCACGGATAGAAAGACTTGTGACTTTGTATATTGTGACTAAATATTGCCATCTAGTGTATTTGTTGAGCTTTCAGTAAATGATACTGTAGCCATGCCCAAATGCATGATGGGAAGTGGAACCATGACTGTGCGTAGTGCTACCAATTGATATATCTTCTCTGCGTTGGGAAATAACATAAGATGTTAAGAAAATGATCAATTGCTATCTTGCTTCCCCACATTGCTTCCCATGATACTTAAATTTGACAAGTATTGATAAATTTGATAACCCTACCTTAAGCCTAAATTAAAGACTCTGGATGAGTGTAACATATTATCTCTGTAACGTTAAATACAATTAGAAAACGATTTAATTTAATATATATATATATATATATATATATATATATTTAAAAAAGGCATGGCCGATATTTTTTTGCCGATTCCGATACTTTGAAAATGACGTGATCGGTCTCAGACATAATATGTTACACTCATCCAGAGTCTTTAGTTTCGGCTTAAGGTAGGGTTATCAAATGTATTCCGATAACAGCGGTAATTAATTTTTAAAAAAATGTATCACATTAAAATATTTAACGCAATCAATGCATGTGTTGCACGACCCACTCACGCATTGTCGCGCTCAATCTGTAATGGCGCTGTTTTACCTATATAGAGAGATAAAAGGCAGCGTAAAATGAGTAGAGTGAATTCTGGCAGCCTTTGGAAACTTTTTTTTAATTGGCTAAAGCCTTGCAATCCCTCTCCCTACGATTAGATATATCATGGGAAGCAATGTGGGGAAGCAAGATCGCAATTAATCCTTTTCTTAACACCTTATGTTATTTCCCAACGCAGAGAAAAAATATCAATTGTTAGCACTACGCACAGTCATGGTTCTACTTCCCATCATCCATTTGGGCATGGCTACAGTATCATTTACTGAAAGCTCAACAAATACAATAGATGGCAATATTTAGTCACAATATACAAAGTCACAAGTCTTTCTATCCGTGGATCCCTCTCACAGAAAGAATGTTAATAATGTAAATGCCATCTTGAGGATTTATTGTCATAATAAACAAATACAGTACTTATGTACTGTATGTTGAATGTATATATTCGTCCGAGTTTTATTCATTTTTTTAATTAATGCATTGCCAAAATGTATATGATCGGGAAAAATTATCGGGAATGTTCGGGATTGAATCGGGAGCAAAAAAATAATAATAATCGGATCGGGAAATATTGGGATCGGCAGATACTCAAACTAAAACGATCGGGATCGGATCGGAAGCAAAAAGACATGATCGGAACAACCCTAGTTTTAATAATATTTTTCAATTAAATATGTTGAATGTTTCCATTTTTGTGCCTTTTTGAACAAAAGAAAAATGCCATTGCTTCGAGTGAGCGGGCATATTTTTTTCCGGGCTGAGGAGCTTGGTAGGTCAAAGTGCATCATTCGCTGTCGCCTTGTAAATCTGCACTGCCCCCTAGGGCTTGGCATGAATACTACATCGTTTTCATGCAGAATTGCGACATTGTTCAAATGGAGACGGGCCCATATAGATGCAAATTTGAAATTTTTCGTATTCTCGGAGAGTCACAATGTAAACAGCCCCAAAGTCTCCTTAGGCAGATGGTTAGCTCACATATATTTCCCCCTTCTGTCATTGTTTTAATGCTATCCTCCTTAAAATATGAAAACCTATAAATATTTGGGTGATTTTAGTCATAGCAGACACTGTTTTTTTTTTTCATCCGTGTGACTTTGACAAAGATCAGATCACATTTGATGGTGATTTTATGCTTAAATGTGAGGAATTCAAAACATGATCGGAACAACCCTAAAAATTACTATAACTTGTACTAACATTTATCTTTTAAGAACTACAAGTCTTTCTATCCGTGGATCCCTTTAACAGAAAGAATGTTAATAATGTTAATCCCATTCTCTGCCCTGATAAACTCGTCTAAGTATCCTTGAGCTAGATACTGAACCCCACATTGTTCCTGGTGCTGCGTCACCAGTAGGTAGATGGTGATATAGTGTAAAGCGCTTTGAGCGCCTTGAAATTGTGGAAAAGCACTATGTAAGTATAATACCATTTACCATCTTGTGGATTTATCGTTATAATAAATACAGTACTTATGTACAGTATGTTGAAAATATCCGTCTTGCGTCTTACCTTTCCATTCCAACAATAATTTACAGAAAAATATGGCATATTTTAGAGATGGTTTGAATTGCGATTAAATACGATTAATTCATTTTTAAGCTGTGATTAACTCCAGTGGCGCCACCAGGGGGTGGCCAGGGGTGGCCGCGGCCACCCCTATAAATTGGTTGGCCACCCCACTGGCCACCCCGCTTGCCAGTATATTGTTAGATTATTGTAGCATCAGTTATGCATTTCATCCCAAATGAATGCATTTATTTTGTTTTGTTAAATGTAGGGCTGTCAAATTCATCACATTAACGGGCAGTAATGAATTTTTTTTAATTAATCACGTGAAAATATCGCAATTAACGCATTCGCTGTACGACTCATTCACGCATTGCCGCAAACAACCGACAATGGCGCCGTTTTACTTCTACACAGAGATAAGAGGCAGAGTGAAGTAGATACAAGTATTCATTGGGGCCGTGCTTTTAATTGGCAGAAGCTTTGTCAGCTCTCCCACAGCAACCATAAATATTGTGGGAAGCGAAGTGGGGAAGAATGACAGGAGTTGATCTTTTTCTTAACACCCTGTAGTGTGCCCAACACAGAGAAGATATAGCATTTGCAGCCACCACACACAGTCATGGCTGGACCACTTCCCATCATGCATTTGGGCAGAACAGTTAAGTCGCTACAGTATCATTTACTGAAAGCTCAACAAATACACTAGATGGCAATATTTAGTCACAATATACAAACTCACATTTACCCTTTAAGAATTACAAGTCTTTCTTTCCGTGGATCCCTTTCACTGAAATAATGTTAATAAAGTTAATGCCATCTTGTGGATTTATTGTTATAATAAACAAATACAGTGCTTATGTACAGTATGTTGAATGTATATATCCGTTTTGTCTTATGTTTCCATTCCAACAATAATTTACAGAAAAATATAGCATATTTTAGAGATGGTTTGAATTGCGATTAATTACGATTAATTAATTTTTAAGCTGTGGTTAACTCGATTAAAAATTTTAATCGTTTGACAGCCCTAGTTAAATGTACACCTTATGCTTAATATATACATAACACAATAAAACAGAATTGTTGTGGAACTCAAAATGTTGACTGGACAGGTATGGACTATGTTAAATCATTAGTAACATCAAATATTACACAATACACCAAAGTATATCAGTAGCCGTGTCTTTCTGATAGTTTTCCCCTGACCTTTTTACTGCAATAATATAATGAAAACCTGAAATTATGGCTTTTAATTTTGGCCACCCCAAGATTTTAAGTGGCCACCCCTATTAAAATTTTCTGGAGGCGCCACTGATTAACTCGATTAAAAATTTGAATCGTTTGACAGCCTTAGAAATGAATCATTACATTTTAAAAATCCGATTTTTTTTCACCCGATTCCGATCTTGATGTGATTGGGCCTGATTTCCGATCACGTGATCGAATCGGGGACATCCCTATGAACATTTCCAGAGAGTAAACGGAGTGTCAAGTCAAATGGATGATTGAACTGGGAGAGACCCTTCACCGCACTAAACGGGAGAGAGGGAGGGGAGATGAGGGAAGGGAAAGGACGGGGAGGGGTGGAACGGTGGTGTTGGGGGGCTGGGTTGTGGTTGCGGCAAGATAGATGCGGATGGTGCAGCGAGAATGCGCAAGAGACCCGTCTAACCTTGTGAAGGGAGCGAGGGCTCGGCAAACAAAAAGGCGTGTTTTGCATTCTCGCCGATGTGTGATTTTGTCACTCCCTCGTAACAAAAATGGATACACTCAGAGTGGGTCTCCGGACTGATGTGGTAAGATACGAAGCATTGGATTCGCTGAATGATGTTGACATCCAGTCACGATTGATGTGCGTGGAAATACGGTATTATGCATTTACCCTTCTAGCAACACTGCGCAGCCAATGTTTGCCACTCATGTTCATCACATCCACGCGGCGATCATCTATTAAGCATGCCATCGCAATGCGTTTTGATCATAATCCGACCTCTCCGAGCTTACAAAGTGTCTTCTTTTTCCTTTGGTTTTGTTTGGATGTTGTGTGCACGTCGTTATTGCTACGGTCACGTTGGCTGATACGTATGTTCCATCCTGCCTTTCACACATGACATCATCCTCATCACAATTCTAGCTACGGGCTCTTGGCTCACCGTGCAGCCATATGCATGAATGCATTGCATGGAGCGTTGGCTCAGATCTGCGCTCTCTGTTCAGATTGGATGTCATTTTAATCTCCAATAAGTATTATGTCCCAATTCTTGCAAAAGGCACACACTGCAGATAGCATACTCTTGCTTGAATATGCTCGTAAATTTACTGCAAGTATTGATTTTTTTTTTTTTCAATTGGAGCAGTAAATCTGTGAAAAATGTATTTCATTAACATGTTTATTTGGGCCGCAGTGCACCAAGCAACAGATGCCATTCGTGCAATTCCATGATTTGCCACATGTGCTGTAGCCATGTAACATGCATTTACAGTATACTGCCAATATGTTGCTAACTTTTTTTCATTGGGGTCTATATACAGTGATCCCTCGTTTTTCGTGGTTAACGGGCCTAGAACCAGCCGCGATAAGTGAAAAACCGCGAAAAGTAGCGCCCCCCCCCCCCCCCCCGCTCCCTTTTTTGTGTGAGTGTTTCAGATTTAGCATTGGAAAGAGATACATGTAAGACATGTTTTTCCACATTTTTTCCCAAAGTATAATAAAAAAAAAACATATATACACATACAATTTATATTTTAGTCCACTTCAAATGTATTAATTATGATAAGTTTTAAACATGTTACTGTCCCACCAAATTATTTTTAAACTGGAATAAAGCAGAAAAATGCTTGACTTTATTAAATGCTTCATTGAGTGAGTCCACTGAAATCCACTCAACATGCTCACTTACACACAATTAGTTGTGGAAAAAGTCACACAAAAAGTCACACAATTAAGTGAAAAACCGTGAAGTGAATTTTTTTATTTTTTATTTTGTGTGTGTTTATTCAGATTAGCATTGAAAAGATATATATAGAGATGACATGTTTTTTTCACTTTTCTGCCTCCAAAGTATTGTTTAAAAAACATTTATGTATATATATATATATATATGTTTTTTAACCAGTTCAAATGTATTAATTATGATAAGTTTTAAACATGTTACTGTCCCACCAAATTATTTTTAAGCAAGTATAAAGTAGAAAAATGCTTGTCCATAATAAATGCTATATTGAGTGAGTCCACTTAAATCCGCTCAACCTGTTCACTTACACACAATTGGTTGCCACAGCAACTGTTTAACAAGTTAAACGATCATTGACGCATACGGCGCTTTGAAGTATATGTATACGTATGTACGTATACCTGATACGTATACGTGTATAGTTCAAATCATTCAAAATATCGTTTACAGTGATCCCTCTTTATTCGTGGTTAATGGGAATCCCCCCCCTAAAAAAAAAATCTTTTTTTTTGGTGTGTGTTGAAAGTATTTATTGAGATTAGCATTGGAAATATACATTTATATATATATTAGGGCTTTCAAACGATTAAAATTTTTAATCAAGTTAATTACAGCTTAAAAATTAATTAATCGTAATTAATCGCAATTAATCGCAATTCAAACCATCTATAAAATATGCCATATTTTTCTGTAAATTATTGTTGGAATAGAAAGATAACACACAAGATGGATATATAGATTCAACATATGGTACATAAGGACTGTATTTGTTTATTATAACAATAAATCAACAAGATGGCATTAACATTATTAACATTCTGTTAAAGCGATCCATGGATAGAAAGACTTGTAGTTCTTAAAAGAAAAATGTTAGTACAAGTTATAGAAATTTTGTATTAAAACCCCTCTTAATGTTTTCGTTTTAATAAAATTTGTAAAATTTTCAATCAAAAAATAAACTAGTAGCCCGCCATTATTGATGTCAATAATTACTTACCCAATGCTCATGGGTGCTGAAGCCTATAAAATCAGTCGCACCCAAGCGCCAGCAGAGGGCGGCAAAACTTCATAAAACACAATTAACAAGTGAGCGTTTCACTGTACCGTCATTTAAATCTGTCTGAGCGGGACATCTGCGTTAGTTGCGTCAAATATTTTCACGTGATTAATTTTAAAAATTATTTACCGCCCGTTAACGCGATAAGTTTGACAGCCCTGATCAAATGTGATACATTTGGCAAGAAAGGGATACTTAAAAAAAAAAAAAACTCAAAAAAATAACTTTCTTTTCATAAATGTTTTTTATGCACTTCAAATGTAATAATTATGATAAGTTTCAAACATGTTACTGTCCCACCGAATTATTTTGAAAGAAGAATAAAATAGAAAAATGCTTGTCTTTATTAAATGCTTCATTGAGTGAGTCCACTCAAATCCGCTCCAGCTGCTCACTTACACACAATGAGTTGCCACAGCAACTGTTTAACAAGCTAAACGATGATTGACGCATGCGGCGCTTTGAAGCTTTGGTTTCCAAGCGTCTGTGGCAAGATGAACATTAAATTATTGTTGCAGCTATCGAATATTTTAGTAATCGAGTTATCGACTGAAAATTCTATCGATTAATCGAGTAATCGGATAAAACAAATATATTTTTAGGTGAAGAGCAATTATAAAAATATACATGAGAAAACAAGACATTTCATCTAATCTTGAGCCATTTTCAGTCAATCAATGTCTTTATTTTCTATGTATATTGTTGAAAACAGCCAACAATTGCATCTCAGATGTAACTAGATTAAAAAAAAGACTAATTCACTGCTAGGTATACATATAATATATATATATATATATATATATATATGTATACCTAAAAATGCCGTTACGGTTGATAACACACATCACTTAGGATTTTTCCCCACGTGTTTCAATTGAATTTCTATTTGTGTCAAGCCATTTTAAAGTTCTAGTTAGGTTTTAAGTTAGTCTAAACTGTAAGTCCTAATAGGCTTTTGAGTTTTGGCAGTGTTCAAAATAAATGTATGATACAGGCTGTATTGGAGCACATTAGAGACAAGTGCTACTTGGTGTTTTATCCAGCAATGACTACTGAGCTAAAATTGATAGTTAGCATTATTGAGTTTTTATTTTACACCCTCATCACTCCACAACGCTATGTTATGTTAAAGCCTGTATGTAAGACACGTTAGCCACGCATCTAAAGTCGTCATAATCAATAGAAACCAAGCCCTCCGCAGGGCTAACGTTAGGTGAGCTAGTGACAGTAACGTTAATATTATTTATTAGCGCTTAGCGCTCTTTATTAGCGCTCTACTGCTTTAAGATGGCGGCTGTTTACTAACAGTGCCCAGACACGGCCGAGTCTGTCATTTCACATCTAGTTCAACATACATGTGATCTCTATGAGACTCATCAGACGCTACCTGCTACCAACGTAACATCGTGCGGGCTAGTATTTAGCAATGTCGGCGTCGTTTGTAGCGGCTGTCGGCTGCAGTAAGTTTTTATATTTTTATTTTGCTTCTTCCTCTACGCACGTGACATCAGCGCGTTGTCCCGCATTAAAAGTAGTCCGAGCAAAACCTGATGCTTAGAGCTGTCAAAATAAACGATTACTCGAGGTGAATAGAATTACTCGGATCAGTTTTTAAACACGAGTTACTCGAGTATTCGTTTCAGCTCTGATCGGCTCAGGATGGATTTATTTATTTATTTATTTATTCATTTTTTTAAAATCTGTGATGGACTGAGGGTGCGAAGCATGAAGCGTGAAGTAGCGAGGGATCACTGTAATTGCCATTGTTGCCCTCAGACAGCCATTTGCTGCCTTCGTCTCTTTACTATATTGTTACATAACAGATCTGTATTTAACTCACTGGCAGCCATTGACGTGGATAGACATTCATGCTATTTTACTTCCCAGTTAAATAGATCACATATCACCGTCAATGGCACTGAAACATGAACATTCACTGTCAAGCCTCATAGTTGAAATGTTTTCTGCAAAGATCTTATTTTGAAATAAGATGTCAGAGCAAGCGGTTGTTCTAAAAATATTTCTCAACTACTATACTCGTATATCATTTAAATTACAAAAAGAAAACCAAATGTTCTCAACAATAAGCATGACTCAACTTATTTTTTTCTTTTTATCAAATACGCTAGTTTTGTATGCTAAATGTGAAACGGTGAGCAGTATTACGGAGCTGAAGTGCACCACTCCGTTGATTCCCTCCGAAAATGCATCATAAAAATAGTGCTCTATCAAAATGCTCACTGACCTGAAGTAAATAGAGACATCATCACTGAAGTGGTGACATCAGTGAGAAGGAAAGTCCCTTTATATACCGTATTGTACTGACCTACTGACCGAATTAGCTGTTTAGCACAGCATCATTTTGACACATTTCATTAAAAAGCGTTAAGACTTTAGGGATTGACTGAAAAGTAAATCGGTGTTTCAATTAGTACTAGGGCTGTCATACGATTAAAATATTTAAACGAGTTAATTACAGCTTAAAAATTAATTAATCGTAATTAATCGCAATTCAACCATCTATAAAATATGCCATATTTTTCTGTGACTTATATATATATATATATTCTGTAAAGTAAATTGTTGGAATGGAAAGATAAGACAAAAGATGGATATATACATTCAACATACGGTACATAGGGACTGTAGTGGGCATTTCACTCTACTGTCATTTAAATCTGTCTATGCTGTCCTCACTCCGAAGCGTCTACTTTTTCCAAAGCTAGACAGCTAGTGAACGACGCCTTAATAATCAGACTTCTTCCTTTTTCATCTGATTTATTAATGAAATGGCCTCAAACCATTGTCCTCTTTAGACCGTCGTAAAACTACAAAAAAAAAGTACACAAGCATTGCATTAGCAACAACATTAGCTTAGCACGCTATACAGATTCATTAAACATAAACAAAAAGCGTCTCATCCAAAAAATATAACATTTTGCTTACTAACATAAGATGTACATTCTTTACAACAACCATACTTTTGGACAAATCTTGTCCAAGGATCATATAAGCACAACATTACAACGTAGGCGTCAGCCCGAGACGTCGTGCAGCCATATTGAACTGGCAAGAAAACAATAAACCATGTCGCAAAGCGACCACAAGAGTTCACTGTTAGACAGCGCAAAAAGCCTGCTGTAAAACTTACCAAAAGGCAGAGTACTGTCTGAGCGGGACATGTGCGTTAATTGCGTCAAATATTTTAACGTGATTAATGAAAAAAATTAATTACCGCGCGTTAACGCGATAATTTTGACAGCCCTAATTAGTACCCTTGAAAATCTTCGCGTTTTGAAGTGATTTTCCTAGAAGGAATCATTAATGTTTTCGTTTGAATAAAATTTGTAAAATTTTCAAACAAAAAATAAACTAGTAGCTCGCCATTGTTGATGTCAATAATTACACAATGCTCATGGTGCTGAAACCCATAAAATCAGTCGCACCCAAACGCCAGCAGAGGGCGACAAAACACCAAAAAAACACAAGTAACAAGTGGACATTACACTGTGCTGTCATTTTAATCTGTTTGAGCGGGGCATGTGCGTTAAATGTGTCAAATATTTTAACGTGATTAATTTTTAAAAAGTAATTACCACCCGTTAACGCGATAATTTTGACAGCGCTGGTTTTAACAAATAGTTCTGAAGTTTTGGTTGAAAAATAAAAGGATTCTCACATACTGTACGTTTTTTGGGTTTTCTTCTAGGCCACATCAACAACTATCAAGCTTAATGGAGAAAACTAAAGGAGTCCCTTTAAGATGACACTCACCGGACCACCTGACTTATTGGTATCAAGTGTGCGTCGAGACATAAAAGTGATTCCCATAACTTCGCTCTCCAAATCCTTGCAACTCTCCAAAGAATGTGATTCTTTAAATTACAGCACACCGGAAGACATTAAGAGCAAGATCAATAAGCAACACTGCCGTACCTTTGAATATAACTCCTTGGAGTACCCAGAACATCATAACTACTCAATGCATTCCCCGTACAAGAAGAGGCCTGACAGGCACGGAACCAGCCCAGATATTGTCTGGAATGCTCTGGGCCACCATCAGAGGTATCGATTTTCTGCTCCAGACATTTTCAACCATAGGTTAACATCTCAACCAACGGATGCAAAAATGAACAGTGCTGTCCCTGAACAAAAACGAAGGGCTCGGTCAAAAAGTGCACCCCGGGTCCAAACTAGTCTCAACCCTAGATCATTCGAGTCCTCATCCTCGGGGAGGAAGGGAAGGGAATCCCGGTGGACTGTCGGAGAATCCCAATGGAGATCTGATATCTCACCTCGTAAGGAGTCGTCCTATGCAGCAAATAGAGCTCATTTCCATGAAGTGCATCCCGTTGGACTTGGACTAAGTGATGACAATAGATATTCACCCTATTACGCAGCTAATACTTTTGAAGAGGCATTGCCAGATAAACCGGCAACCAGCCCTCATGTCAGATGCAGGGTAGACATTAAACCAAATGATTCAGCTTTACATCACCCTGGACAGAAAAAGCCTACTCCTCCAATGGACATCCCCTGGCAGAGGCACCAAAACTGGGGGAGTAGGAGCCTGACTGTGCCCCGTCATTTCTCTTATTCGCGAGCACCGACACCCAATGACTCACTAGGTACAGAGAGTCGACAAGCTTCTCAAAATTCCTGCAGTTTACCAAATAAGTACAAACACCAAATGGAAGTACCTTTCGAAGGAATGTCTTCTTCTGGGTACGAAATAGAAAACAGAACTCATTCCAGTCCTAACATGCCATTCCAAATGTTTTTTGAAGACGATCCTAGTAGATATGTTACCACTGCTCCTCCACGGCCAAGTTCCTATTTTCACGATCAAGTTAACGTAGGACAAAGTGCCAAAGTGCAATATGTACATGATCAAAGAGGTCGAATAGTTCAGGCTACGGGTGCGAGGCCTTATTACGGTGAAATGGAGCACTACCCGTACAGTTTACAGGCTGGCTATCCAAAATCCTTTACTGCAAATGAGCCGGGGCCATATATCATACAACCACAACCGACAAGAATATTTTACGGGGATGATCCTAGGTCTTATCAAATTCAGACTGCTCCTCCGAGGTTTTATTATTCACACGACATGCATGCAATGCCGCCATTACACCATATGCCAGCAAGGGCCCATTATACAGACAGCCCCAAAAATGTGAGAATCGTTCAGACACAACCAGATGACTGGTACAGTTCATATCCTTCTGGATATCCTTCTAATCCGGTAACCTATGTGTCTCAAGTCACTCCGACCAGAGCCCAACAAGAAGCTGTATTGACTCCTTGGTATTCAAACCCTTCTGCAGAACGTCAAAGAATAGGAACAGACTCTAAATCCTACTCAAGATCGTTGGATGATATTCTCAACTCGCATGCAGAGAGGGAACATCCCCCTTCCGTTCAAAGGCATCAGAGCTATAACGATCTAGATCCAAGAAAACCTGTAGGAGCTTCGGATGACAAACCACAGCCAGTGGTTGTCAATCTCTCCACTTCACCAAGACGTTACGCAGCTTTATCGTTGTCTGATAACTCTTTAATCGACCAAAGCCCGCCACCGCCAACGAAGAACACGACTAGCAAACAGTGGTTAGTAACTCCCGAGATTACAATCACTGATAATGACTTTCGGACTGGGAATCATAGGAAAACTGAAGGAAAGTCTGCCAGTTGGGATATTCTGGACTCTCGAGACACTGAAGATCAGCATGAAATGAAAGCCTCGAACAAAGAAAAGCCTCATGAAAACTCCCTTCAGCAAAGCCTTGAACAACTCGATGAGCTTTTAGCTGATCTCGTGACAGACTACAAACCTCCCAGTCGAAGGGCAAGCGAGGACATCCTCGATCAGCTTAAGAAGCTAATTGACGAGGAAGAGGCTGTATCTCTTTCGAGGAAGAGCTCAGAGGCTGTTACGGAGGAACCACTTCCTCTTGACAAGCAGCCAACCTCAGTCAGGTTAAATCCTGACTCCTTTCAAGATATAGATGGAGCAAGTGATGCTATGAAGGGTGCAGATGAGTGCTCCCCAGATCAGAGCCCAGATGAGGACGATACAATGATGTGTTCGAACAACAAATGCCGCAGAACGGAAACTCTTTTCAACGCTTGCCTTTACTTTAAATCCTGCCACAGCTGCTACACCTATTACTGCTCCCGCAACTGCCGAAGAGAGGACTGGGACATTCACAAAGAGAGTTGTGTTTATGGTAGAATTGGCAGCTCGTGTCGACATATCATCAAACATTGTCGTGAGACTATTGAAGTCCACAAAGCCTTTTCGCGTCTGGCCAAAGTTGGTTACCTTTCTCGAGGTAGAGGTGTACTCTTCCTCGGTTTCCCAAACACTGTGTCTTCCAGTAACTTTTTGCAGGCAGGCCTGGATAGTCTACCTATGTCACCAACATATCTGTCCCTAAGAGAGCTTGAAAGTTTCAAGGACAACCTCGGCGAGTACTGCAAAGAGTTGCAAGAAGCTGGAAAAGAATACGACCCAAATGAATGTTTTATCTTGAATGTATCCATTGCTGTCGGTGAGCAGATGCCTGACGGACCCTCACCGAGGAACCAAGCTCCAGCAGTCAGAAAATATGCAAAGGTTGCTCTGGCTTCGTTTAGCCCCGACAGAAAGAGCCACAAGAAGCAGGGTGATATGGAAACCCTGATCCTAACTCCACCGCCGGGAACAGCGGATATTGATAAGGAGGGAGAAGAAGGCAGAAAGGCCCGAGAAATCTGTTTCATCAATATTCAACGAGAGTTAAGGATCCGAGGCGTATTCTTACGCCATGAATACCCGCACGTGTATCAGCAACTCTGTGAGTTTGTGGAAAACAACCTGAGATTCACCCCTACTACTATTTATCCGATTGATAAAAGGACAGGGAAACAGTTTATGTGCATGATTATGGCTGCGTCTGAGCCAAGGACTTTGGACTGGGTAGGAACTCCGCATCTTCTTGATGACATCATTTAAATGCATACAGTCATGTGAAAAATTAGGGCACCCCATTAAATATTCAGTTATTAATAAATGTTCACATATGATGAGGACACCCTACGACCTAATAGCTAGTGTCACCCCACTTTGGCTGAAATAACTTCAGTGAGATGCTTTTTGTAGCCATCTACCAGTCTTTGACATCGGTCCGAAGAAAATTGCCCCACTCCTCAACGCAGAATACTTTCAACAGTGAGATGTTTGAGAGGTTTCTTGCATATACAGCCCATTTCAAGTCACCCCACAACATCTCAATGGGATTAAGATCCAGGCTTTTACTCCGCCATTGCAGGACTCTCCATTTCTTCCTTTTCAGCCAATCCTTGGTGGCTTTACCGGTATGCAGTGCTTAATTTGTAAATCATAAGGTGCCGGAACGCAAACTACATATGACAACGCAGGAATGACGAGATGGGCACAGGTCCCGGAACATACAGTGCCCTCCATAATTATTGGATTTATAATAATTATGTGTTTTTTAGCTTCTAATTTTTTTTTTTTTTTTCAAAATAATATGGGACCTTAATGGAAAAAAAGAGAAAAATCCAACCTTCAATACAAGTGCATTTATTCAGTGGGGAAAAAAATCCCACATAAAGAAATAATTATTTGACATCAAATAATGTGTGTCACAATTATTAGCACCCCTGGTGTTAATACTTTGTACAACCCCCTTTTGCCAACAAAACAGCACCTAATCTTCTCCTATAATGTTTCACAAGATGGGAAAAGACAGAAAGAGGGATCTTCAGCCATTCCTCTTTGCAGAATCTCTCTAAATCATCCAGAGACCTGGGTCCTCTCCTCTGTACTCTCCTCTTCAGCTCACCCCACAGGTTTTCAATGGGGTTGAGGTCTGGGGACTGTGATGGCCATGGGAGGAGCTTGATTTTGTGTCTGGTGAACTATTTCTGTGTAGATTTGGCCATATGTTTGGAGTCATTGTCTTGCTGAAAGACCCAGTGACAACCCATCTTCAGCTTTTGGGCAGAGGGCAACAGATTTTGATTCAAAATGTCCTGGTATTTCAAAGCATTTATGATGCCATGCACCCTAACAAGGTTCCCAGGGCCTTTGGAAGCGAAACAGCCCCACAGCATCACTGACCCACCCCCATACTTCACAGTGGGTATGAGGTGCTTTTCAGCATGCGCATATTTCGTGGCACGCCAGACCCACTTAGAGTGTTTGTTGCCAAAAAGCTCAATCTTGGTCTCATCTGACCAAAGCATATGGTCCCAGCTGAAGCCTTGGACCGTGTGTATTTTTGTGTCAGATGCACATGCTGAAAAGCACCTCATACCCACTGTGAAGTATTGGGGTGGGTCAGTGATGCTGTGGGGCTGTTTCGCTTCCAAAGGCCTTGGGAACCTAGTTAGGGTGCATGGCATCATGAATGCTTTGAAATACCAGGACATTTTAAATCAAAAACTGTTGCCCTCTGCCCGAAAGCTGAAGATGGGTCGCCACTGGGTCTTTCAGCAAGACAATGACCCTAAACATATGGCCAAATTTACACAGAAATGGTTCACCAGACACAAAACGAAGCTCCTCCCATGGCCATCTCAGTCCCCAGACCTTTTTTGGTTGCCAAAAGGCGGTTGTACAAAGTATTAACACCAGGGGTGCTAATAATTGTGACATACATTATTTCATGTCAAATATTTTTTTCTTTATGTGGGATTTTTTCCCCACTGAATGAATGCACTTGTATTTAAGGTTGGATTTTTCTCTTTTTTACCATTAAGGTCCCATATTATTTGAATAAAAATATATATTAGAAGCTAAAAAACACATCTTTTTCAGGGGTGCCAATAATTATGGAGGACACTGTATATTTACCTGAGTTTTTGAACACCTGTAGGTCAAAAATACTAGTGGTTGATTCAGCATAGATTTGCCTTTGACCAAACCACAATTTTTATGATGACATGAACATTATTATAATGAACAAAACAAAGACAAGAACAGTTTTGACTTCAAAAAAGGGGCCCATATAATTTTTTTTGAAAAATATAATTTTGAGTCAATCACAATCAATCAGTCAATATCATTGACGATGTTGCCCTGAACATTGAGCGCTGATCTAAAACAAACATAGACCCAACATGTATTGTGCTTTGTCAGCAGATAAAACATTTGGTGCCACAGGAGAGGAGACTTTTGTCGTCTTGGTCCATGAAACAATTTTCTTAACCTGGCAATTATAGAACAGCATGCCTATCAATAACCAAAAGGCCTCTCTAGAACAGCTCCTTTGATCTCACCATGATATTTTCTCCCACTTCAACAGTCAGGCACTGTTGAAAGTATTCTGCGTTGAAGAGTGGGGCAAACTTTCTTCAGACCGATGTCAAAGACTGGTAGATGGCTACAAAAAACGTCTCGCTGAAGTTATTTCAGCAAAAGGGGGTAAGACTAGCTATTCGGTGGTAGGGTGTCCTAACTTTTCCTCAGTTAGAATATGCATTTTTGTTGATATATTTTGTTTAATGAGTAAAACAATGTTAATTTTTGTTGTTTACCTGCAATTAAATCACACTGATATGTGAACATTTCTTAATAAAGGACTGAATATTTAATGGGGGTGTTCTAATTTTTTCACATGACTGTATATGGCTTTGGAGGACACAGGCTACACTGTACTTTGATTTTTTTTATTTTGTCAGTTTTTTTTTTTAAAAAACAGAATATTGTACAGTAAGTTATTTTTAACATACAGAACATAGTTTTTATCCTAGTAATTTATCTGTATATTGGCTGCTTACTGTTACATACCATATACAACATATTTCCTTCACAAGGAATGTCCCAATATTTAAGGATGTGTTATAGAGAAGATATTCATCCTTTTTTCTTGACTTTAAAGGAAATTCTATGCAAAGCTAATTTATGAGTTTATATCCGCACTTATGTGAAGTTCTTCATTTTATATACAGTATATATAGGCAAATATTTACAAATGGTTATTATTACAAAAGATTGGATGCAGTGTAAGTAATTTGAGATGAATTAACTGCATGAATTGATGTGCAATCTGCAGTATGGCTGATATTCCAAAGGTAGAGGGACAAAAAGACTGAAGCTGATTTTAAACAAGCACTGGAGATTATTATATTATATTATATTATATTATATTATATTATATTATATTATATTATATTATATTATATTATATTATATTATATTACCATAATTTTCGGACTATAAGGTGCACCTGGCTATAAACCTCCACCCACCAAATTTGACACGAAAACTTCATTTCTTCATTGATAAGCCGCACTGGAGTATAAACCGCAGCTGTCCTCACTGTATTATGGGATATTTACACCGAAAGATATTGACAAGTAACACTTAATTTGACAGCAGCATCATAAGACCAAATGAACCACCATGGAGCTTTGAACCGAATTGCTTCAAAGCTTCATTGCTTCAAGAGGCTTCATTTACCCATCACTCCTCTCTTGGGGGAGACAGTCAAATCTCTTATGTCAACACTGTTGTTGTCCAACATGCCTCCTAGCATGCATTGCAGCGCTACAGATGTAAATAACAATCCAAATTCATGTTCTGTGCTAATTCTTCAGTTACTCTTCCAGTTGTGTCATTAATCGCTAGATCTTTATTCTGTAACATTTTGACAGTGGCACCATAAAACTGTCTTAGGACGATCATATTTATGATGATTATGACAATGATTATGACAGATTAGGGCTGGGCGATATGGTTTTAAGTACGTATCACAGTAAATTGAGCAGATTTACCTCGATAATGATAAATGACGATAAATTTGCCCAAGCGGACTGTTACATAATTTGAAAATCTGAATCATGGCATGACATACAAATTAACCATTTCTCGTTGATTTGTTTACCATCTTTCAATTTAACAATTGTATATGCCGTCTAAACATAAACTAACTCGCGCTAGCTTATCCACTCTAGAGCCCTGAAACTAACAAATAACTTACGGACTAACTAATTTGTTGAAATCAACTCCATCAACTAACTAAACCCCTGCTCACTAGAAGATTAAGCCTTATGTCAAAAATCCTGAACTTCTGCTTTAAAGCTATATTGCTCTTATGCCAGTTAACATTTAAGATTTTATGATGGCAGTAATGACACAGAACAAAGCAAGCACATTTTGAAAAATAGCTATGGCCATTAAACGGTCATATTATAGGCTTCACTGTTGGATTATACATTATGCTTTACACTCATAGCTTTCATGATGGTATCAGAGAAATCACACACACACACAGAGATACAAAATAACGCGACATACTGATTGCTAGGTGCAGTTCGTGCCCTTAAATTCAGCCGTTTCGACAAGATTAGAGCCACTGTCAGAGTCATCACGTTAATTTGTAGAGTTAGCCGCTAGCATTAGCCTGTGGCCTGGCTACCAGTAGAAAGCACTGAAAGCACCCTCTTCTGAAATCGTGAGAACCAGGGAGGACAGCAGGTGAAACCCCGTCTGGAGGCCACCAAGAGTCTTAATTTCGGGTGAAAGTTAAGCAAAGCTCCCTTAAGCCCAACTCCATCGCGTTTACTTGTAGCGTTAGCTGTTAGCGCTAGGCTACCAGGCTTCTGTTTGTGAGTTGTAGTTAACCACATGACTTCATACGTAAGCACGCTGACTGCTTTCTTTAAAGGGAATGAACATAGCACAACACAGAGTCAAGGCGGGACGAAAAGATTATATTTTCTTGTTTTATTAAATTACCGAATTTACCGACATGGTCAAAATTACGTCGGTTATCATGAAGAATTTCGGTAACGGTAAATTTTCGGTATACCGCCCGACTCTATGACAGATTTCATTTTGTGTCATCCGGGAAATTATCTCACTTTTGAATATAGATATAAGATCCGAGCTTGACATGAATAGAGGTAGTGACATAATTTGCCAGATGATACTTAATGACAGCTGTCATAAGCATTCATTCATGCCCATGATCGTGTCATGTCCAGAGTTGGGAGGTAACGACTTGGATTTACTCTGTTACATTTATTTGAGTAACTTTTTGAAAAATTAACATCTAAGTAGTTTTACTAAGCCATACTTTTTACTTTTGCTTGAGTAGATTTTGAACACTACTCTTGCTCCCCTACTTTGGGCTACACTAGTCGTGACATTTTTCCTCATTATTCTAAATATTAGATTTTTGCAAGCAAAGCCAACAGTGGCTCAACCAGTTTCACCAATGAGACGTCGCAACAATAATCACATGACTCTATTACACCAATCAGACTCAAGCTTGCCCTCCTATGATCACGCCAGCCTGTTTCATCACGTGGTGTCTTTAAAGCACCACGAAAAAATAAGTATTTGACATCAATATGACTCGAAAGCACCGATTTTAATCTCTCTCCCAGTTTTATTTGGCACCGATTGACCAAAGAAAACCGGAGAAATGATCCCTTTAGGTTCATAATAGAAAATGTTTTCTCCACTAGAGGGCACTCATGCTCTTTGGACGAATAATGCTTCATTTCTGTAGATTATTTTCTCTCGCCGGAATCTGTTTTTTTTTTTTTTTTGTATTTCTTTGACTTAAGGTGGTTATGTAATGTGTTATAGTATAGTATGTTAATAATAACAACAGTTCATATAGGTAACTTTGTGCTGAGAATAAAAAATACTTTTGTATTTAAAAAAAAAAAAAAAAAATCAAACATCTGAAGTAGTTACAATCTTACTCATTACTTGAGTATTCATTTTACAAAATACTTTTGTACTTGTACTTGAGTACATTTTTGTATGACTACTTTTACTTTTACTACAGCATTATTATTTTGAAGTAATGCTACACTTACTTGAGTAAAATATTTGGCTACTCGACGCACAATGCCACAATTATTATCTTATGGCAGTCTTATGACGCCGCTGTCAGATAAAGTGCTACCTATTAACGCAAATAAATCAACAAATAAGCTGCGGGTTTCAAAATGAGGGGAAAAAAGTAGCGGTTTATAGTCCGAAAATTACGGTGTATTATATTATATTATCCAGGGAGTCCTCAGGTTACGATGACTTATGACGTTTCGACTTTATGACGCTCGTGCCTCGGCCGCCATTTAGTTCCCAGCGCCATAGTTTCTGCTTAGATAGTGCATAGTGCTTGTCTGTGTTTGTGACTTTTTAGCGCTCCTTTTTCACATTATGGCCCCAAAGAAGTCGTCCAGCTAAAAGAAAAGTAATTACCATGGAAATGAAGCTTAACATCATAAAAAAATGGAGAACGGAGACACCGATGAACATCGTTAAACTGCATTCAGACCAAAGTTAAATCGTCAGGCGAAGACCCCTTGCTCGTCGCCAAATGCAGTTTTTTGTTGATACAAACCTTACATAGCCAACAGTCGAAGTCCACGAAGCATGGTTCTTGTAACGTAAAAATAAGGACAGTAATGTAACGAATCGGGTTGACTGGTGTGAGAGAGGGAGGGGTTGACGGAGTGAGAAGGCTGTTTACAATAGTCGTGATCCGTCCATTCTGTTGCAAAAAATGATAAGTAAAACATCATATTTTTTTCTTTTAATGTATTCTATTTTCTTATAAGTATTTTGACTTTAACGGTAAAATCCGACTATGCGAAAGTTCGGGTTATGTCGCTAGCGTAGGAACAGAACTCATTCGTAACTGGAGGACTCTGTATTAAACAGGGTGGGGCAGAGCAACTTGCTTATTTAAATTTGGCACCCTGAAGCGATGATTGCTCAGAGGATGGTAGGGATGGACTTATTTTAGAGGGTGGGCCTTAAAGTTTAGTTCTTAACGTGCGTTATTTATTTTGTGTTTACTTTTCAGGAACCCCAGTGAGCATCATGGAGTGGCAGAAATTGGAATGTGAATTGAGGCATTTTTTTCATTTCATTCGCTCAATCGTTGCAACCCAACATGCATTCGTAGACATTTCAATATTGCCCCCCGTTCCACACCCATCTGGTTCACTGTTGGCAGGAAACACTCATTGATCATGTTGATATAACGGTCAGATGTCACTGATACTGTTCGTTTTCTTTAAAAAAAAAAAAACATGGGCCAATTATGCCAACTCGCCATAGTGCACACCAAACAGTTACACGTAGTGCATGTAGAGGACATTGATGAAGTTCTCTGGGGTTTTCAGTACTCCAATAGCGCATGTTTAGCTTTCTATACAGATCTGGAAAGATGGAAGTGACCCTCATCACTGAAAAAAATGAGTCGTCAGGCAGGCCTAAAAGCGCCTCACATGCATTTTCACGAGCAATAAAATCATGTGGATTAAGTTCCTGCATCATAGCTAAATTGTAGGGATGAAATTTCGATTCTGGAGGATTCATCTCACAGAACAAGCAGACAAACCAAGAGCAGATGCATGTTTGAGGGCAGACCGTCGGTGAGATCTCAAAACAGATTGTCTCACCGCGTCAATGTTTTGGGGCAGGTTTCTTTTTCTTTACATCACCTGAAGTTGTTTACCCATGAAACAATTGACTGCCAGCCAGGAAAACAACCATGGGAGTGCATATTGAAATGTCCACGGAATGCACGTTGCGACGAGTGAGCAACCACTTGAAAAAAATGCCTCAACAGTGAAAGCGCGTTCCAACTTTGTCCACTCCATGATGCTCACTGGGGTTCCTGAATAATAAACACAAAATAAATAACGCACATTAAGAACCAAACTTTAAGCCCCATCCTTTCAAATAAATACATCCCTACCATCCTCAGAGCCGCCATCGCTTCAGGGCGCCAAATTTAAATAAGCAAGTTGCTCTGCCCCACCCTATAATATATTCAGCCATTTTCCATATCACTTGTCTGCTGTGAGGTAAAGAGTGAGCCTATCCCAGTTCATTGAAGTCTACCTGGGCTGGTTAACAGCCAATCGCAGTTGACATTTAAACCATCGGCCAATCACAGTCAAGCCATGAACAATTTAGAAAATCTTTTACAAGTAACCTGCCTGTAACCATTGTCTGGCCAGTGGTCACTGTCGTAGGTTTTAGTCAGATTTCACTCAAATTATTATATTTCAATATAGGTTCTTACTTATTGTTGCTTATAGAATGTTCTCCTGTGTTGTAATAGTTTTTTTTACTGAAGCAATACTGGACATAACAGCTACCTTTACAGTGAATATTTGCATTGACACTTGAACAGTGAAAATAATACACTTCAAATACAAGACTTAGGGAATTAATTGCATTGTCCTTAAATGGAAGAATAAAAAAGTAGCAGGAATAACTGTCATTAGAAAAAAAGACAGAGATGTGCCATAATTATAGATGCTGTATGTAGTACATCAAATCTTCAGTGTTCAGTTTTTATCTAGGACGGGCCTGTGTATTTGATATGTGTGTTTTTTTTCCTTTTAATTTCCATTATAAAACCATGACACTGCTCCTTTGTTGCATGATTTATTATTAAATCAACATATTTCACTGGTGCCACCTTATTTTATACAATTTACTCACAGAAATGAAGAGATATTTGAATGTAAAATGTATCAAAAACTTCACAGGTGAATCAAATTTTATGTTCTCTAAGCCTTGAAAGTTCCTGTGACACAAAAAAGCATGTTTATTTCATATTACACGCATATGAGGCGTTGTTTGTAAAGCAGCAAGTGCTGAAAATTACATTTTTTTCTCACATTTAGAGCCACACAGTGTTTAAAATGGTGTGAAATTTTTAGTCACTCTTTTTTTTTGCACATTTACAACGTTATTTAACAACTGAAATATTTATGGTATTTTTAAATAAAAAGTTTTGTACCTGATTGTTTAAATCCAGAACTTAATATTTAATTTAAATCTTAAATTTATGTCCTATATCCTAAATGTTGAATCTGGAAACGGTCGGAATGAAATATCTAGCTTAATATGCAAATTCACATGACTGGAGACTGGAAGTAACAAAATAAAAGCTGGAGCAGCTCAGATTGTCTGTTTACGCTGATTAAAAATGAATAAAACCTACTCAACGGTGCCAGTCGGTCAGCTCCTGGATATGAGTCATTGTGATAATAACAATATATAGGCAAAATACACATTTAGGAGAAACTATTTCAAGAGTATTTTGTGTGCTCCAGCTTTTATTTTGTTACTTCCGGTCTACAGTCATGTGAATTTGCATATTAAGTTAAATATTTAGGTCCAACCATTTCCAGATTTAACATTTAGGATAGAGATGTCCCGATCGATCGGGTCCGATCACGTCATTTTCAAAGTATCGGAATCGGCAAAAAAATATCGGCCATGCCTTTTTTTAAATATATGTATATCTTTAAATTAAATCGTTTTCTAATTGTATTTAACGTTACAAACATAATATGTTACACTCATCCGGAGTCTTTAGTTTAGGTTTAAGGTAGGGTTATCAAATTTATCCCGATAACGGCGGTATTTTTTAAAAAATGTATCTCAATAAAATATTTAACGCAATTAATGCATGCGCTGCACAACCCACCCACGCATTGTTGCGCTCAATCTGTAATGGCACCGTTTTACCTAAATAGAGAGATAAAAGGCAGTGTAAGATGAGTGGAGTGAATTTTGGCAGCCTTTGGAGCTTTTTTTATAACTGGCTAAAGCCTTACAATCCCTATAAATATCACAGGAAGCAACGTGGGGAAGCAAGGTAGCAGACGATCTTTTTCTTAACACCTTATATTATTTCCCAACGCAGAGAAGATATATCAATTGGTAGCACTACGCACAGTCATGGTTCCACTTCCCATCATGCATTTGTGCATGGCTACAGTATCATTTACTGAAAGCTCAACAAATACACTAGATGGCAATATTTAGTCACAATATACAAAGTCACAAGTCTTTCTATCCGTGGATCCCTCTCACAGAAAGAAAGTTAATAATATAAATGCCTTCTTGAGGATTTATTGTCATAATAAACAAATATAGTACTTATGTACTGTATGTTGAATGTATATATTCGTCCGAGTTTTATTCATTTTTTTCTTAATGTATTGCCAAAATGTATATGATCGGGAAAAATTATCGGGAATGATTGGAATTGAATCGGAAGCAAAAAAAAAGCAATCGGATCGGGAAATATCGGGATTGGCAGATCCTCAAACTAAAACGATCGGATCGGGAGCAAAAAAAACGTGATCGGAACAACCCTAATTTAGGATGTAGAATGTAAATTTAAGATTTAAATCAAATATTTACTTCTGGATTTAAACATTCAGGTCCAAAAACTTCCTATTTAAAAATAAATATTTAAGTTGCTAAATAATTTTGTAAATGTGCAAACAAAAGTGACTCTAAAAATGTCACACCACATTTTAAGCACTGTGTGGCGCTAAATGTGAGAAAAAGTTCATGCTGCTTCACAAAAGGCGTCCCATACACGCGGTATTTTATGCTCCTGAATGAAATTGACCACTTGGATGTGTCTGGAAGCGATCGATATATTTATTCAACTTTTTTAATCTAGCGCTATGAAAATGATGACTTCCGGCCACGGTCTTGGATTGAGGAAGAAGGCGAATGTGACGTCAGCGGACTAACCATTTTCACAAATATACAGCCATTTGTATCGTATGCGGAAGGCCTGCAGATTCAGCTGATTTTGCGGATTATTTCGTTTATTTTTTGTGTCGCGCCAGACCAATGTGCTGCAGGTTTTTGTTGCTACACCAGGGAGAGTGGTGTGCGGCTTTTTGGATTCCTAACAAATCCTGTTCACCACGAATAATGGGCAAAACAAGTATGACAATGGAGCAGCAACCACTGGACGGATGACTAAGTGAGTAAGCTACGTGTTTTATGTTATGTCAAATACTGGGATCATGCAAACGTTTTAAAAAGGAGGTGGCTAGCATTTTGTTAGTGACAATGCTCCATGTCCACTGAGAAGGCCACTCAGCCGACGACCGGCGGCTTGTAGCACACCATGGTCACTGGCGGATAAAGGCGTACCTCGGCTTGGGCCAGGGGAACCCCCCGCTCTCGTCTCTGGTTCTCGATTGTGTCCATTTTCGTGTTACACATGTATGTTTATGATGTAACTAGTTTATTTAACACCCTTGGATAACATTGAGAGTCCAACTGAATGTAATTAGGGCCTGAGCACCAACATGGTGCAAAGGCCCTATTGTTCTGCAAAGGATTATTATTATTCTTTCTTCATGGCAAATGAAAATGGCCCATTTGCAGGTCTTAACATGCTCAAAAACTCACCAAAATTTGCGCAAACATGCGGATTCGCGAAAATTTCGATAATTTGGAAACGTGAAAAAATGTCAAAAAATGGCTAAGTGCCCCCCCCCCTTGAATTTTTAAAAAAGGCCTCTCCATTTACATTTTTAAAACGTAGAGCAATGAAATTTGGGGAGTCGATACCTTGGCCCAAAATGCTTCAAAAAGTCTCTTGCACCCATATTCCAAACCCAACAGGAAATCGGGTATTTTGGATTAATATAGAAAAACATGCCATTTTTGTCGAAAACCAGGGTGCACGTTTGAGACCATTGCGTCGAGGCAGTTAGTTGGATCCTCCTCAAAATTGGTGAGACTCTTCATGAGACATATGAGATGTTAAGTTATCAAAATGGTGAGTTTTCATTCCCGGGCCTGACCTGGGACCAAAGTCGGTCTTATTTGCAGATTAGGGTTTAGGGTTAGGGCTTCTTCAGGACAAATGAAAATGGCCAATTTGAGGTTCTGAACGTGTTCAAAACTCACTAAAATTTGCACATATCAAAATGGTGAGTTTTCATTCACGGGCTGACCTGTGCGGGGCTTTTTTTTGTGTGTGTGTTAGGGTTAGGGTTTAGGGTTCACACTCTGCTACTTCTGTGGGAGAAGAAAAATACTATGTACTTTTCAATGACATATATTAGGGATAAAACTACTTCTTCTGTGGGAGAAAAAAATAGTATGTACTTTTCAATGAAATATATTAGGGATAAATTGGTTCATCTGATGACAGCAGTGAAGAACTGCTTTGACTCATTAAGGCTGTTGCTTCACACTCTGCTACTTCATCTGTAGGAGAAAAAAAAGATACGATGTATTTTTCATCGTGCCAAAGTCGATGGGGTGCCAAAGTCGGACATTTTTTTGACAAAACACCAAATTCAGAAAATGACTAATAACTCCCCCATACAACGTTCAATCTTTTTCATATTTGGCATGTACGCGATGTATCCCAGCCTGAACTCAACTTCATTGAAATATCACCGATTAGGCCTGGCGCCCCCTGCTGGAAACATGAAATTGCCTTTTTTACAAGACCGACTCCTCCTCGAAGGGAAAAAAAACCTAATGACCCCCCCCAAAAAATCACCGAAAAGAAATTGGAGAAATCAACACAGGACTCCCGAGGGCCCGTTGAGTCCTGATTGCAGGGCTAGTTACTATTATTACCGTATTGTTATTCACCGCTACAAAAGCTTTGGGAGCAAAATACAAAGTTTCAAAATTTGGCAGAACAAGGGCGACGAGCACTGCCTGCCTGCCTGGGCCGCAGCAGAACGACGAGCTGAAACTTGCTCGCCACCAGGAGCTGGCCGATCAGTGAAAACAATCAACCCCAAATTAGTGGTGTGTTCCTGACCTCCACAACATTGCTGTTTTTTTAAAACTACTTACAGTGGCTGTTGCTGGCTGAAAAAAAATCTAATCTCCCTCCTTTTTGAAGGGGGTGGAGGAGGCGGCATGTTTTTTTACATGTATTTCTGTTGGGGCTGTGTGAGTGTGAACGTGCGTGTATGTGGCGGGGGTGGGTCAAGTCATCAGCCAATGAAAAGTGTGTTTGAGGGAGAAAAAATGGACCAGCACAGTCTGCAAATGAAAAGGGATAAATTTAAGTCTGAGCATAATGAAAATAATTCACTTAATAATGGTAGTCTATTCTAACCTTACAACATATGGAAAGACAATCTAAATTACCTAATAATTGAACTTATTATATAATGCAAATATGGCTGTTTAAAAGTTGGTGGGGACAATTTGAGCATCCTGACAAAAAGTGGGTAGTGTTATGTCCCAACTGTCCCTACGCAAACCTACACCCTTGATGTGAAGGTAGGAAGTCCTCCCAGACTATCAAACTAGATTAAGGAACTCCTTAAGGAAGTGTATGTAATCTAGTGGTTCTTACATTACAGTGAATTTAAAAAATTGCAACACCCCTGTGAAAGAAAATCCCTAAAGAAGTAAAGAAATAAAACACTGGATATGCTGGTTAGCACCTATGCTGGTTTTGCTTTGTTTTTGTCCAGATCTTGGTGGCTGGCACCAGGTAGTCTTAAATTAGAAGGTTTGGATTCAGGTAAACCCTATTCTGTTGAGTAAACAAAGAAGCAGAAGATTCTTTAACTACTTAAACGGGATGAGCATTATTTAAAAAAAAAAAAAAAAAAAGAAACTAGAAACTGCAATTTCTGGAGAAATTACTATAGGGTTTTGCTGTGGAGGGATACAGATCTTGGCCCCACCCAGGTTGATTTGGGGATATTTCGGGTAGAATATTTGGGGACACAGGTTTTTTTGCCATTGGAAATAAATGTGAAATTTGGACGTCCATAGCCGTCAATGTCATTGACTTACATATGCTTCAAAAGAATCCCAAGTACATTGGCATCAATAGAAAATGTAAATGCCATTGAAAATGAATGGGAAATTTGGACGTCCATGGTTGTCAATGGCATCGACTTACATCTGCGTCAATGGAGTCCAAGTAGATTGGCGTCAATCGAATTGACATTCATGGCCGTCAATGGCATCTGTGTACTTGGGCGTCAATAAAAAGTAAAATTCATTGGTAATGAATGGAAAATTTGGACGTCAATATCTGTCAATGCCATTGACTTACATATGCGCCAATGGAATCAAAGTAGATTCCAGTACATATCAATACAATTGACATACATGGCCGTCAATGGCATCAATGTGATGTAAATAGTATACCATTGGAAATGAATGGGAAATTTGGACGTCCATGACCGTCAATGGCATCGACTCACATATGTGTCGATGGAATCCAAGTACATTGGCATCAAGAGAATTGAAATACATGGTCCTCGAGGGCATTATCAAAAGTAAATGTCATAAGAAATGAATGTGAAATTTGGACGTCCATGGCATTGACTTAAATACGCGTCAATGGAGTTCAAGTACATTGGCATCAATGGAATTGACATTCATAGCCGTCAATGGCATGGACGTAGATAGCACTCATTGGCAATTGTGTACTTGTGCATCAATGCAATGTGTCTCTTTTTCTTGGCCACCCCAAAAGTACTAAAGTATATAGTTCCATATTTTAATAACGCATGAGTACAAGAGAAGTGTTTAAACATTTGCTCATCGTGATGTAATATCATTCACCTGTGGGTGGCAGTAATACGCGGCGATGCATCCAATCTGCTGTAGAAGAAGAAGAAAAAGGAGAAAGAGAAGAAGACGAGGTGGAAAAAAAAAAACAGAAAACAAGACTCGTTGGAGTCCCACATGTTTAGAGGCACCTATGCAGTGTAAAATTGCGTGACACCAAACTGCCGGATGCGCAGAATCTGCTTAAAATGGCTTACCAGACGTTTCAACAGGAATATTTACAGATTCCGCTTGTGACGAGGGCATACACAACCGCATGTGTCCTTACAACTGCAGCAGTGGTAAGATAAATAGTTATCATGTTTATGTTGGTAGAGGAGCCATTGCTTTCAGTTTCTTTCTTTCTACAGCAGATGTAATGTAAAGTAACGATTTCCAGTTTCCTCCACAACCGGCGTCATTCACAGTGTAGGCTTACGTGTCGATGAGTGATAAACGTCATCAACCCGTTGAAGCGAAACATACACACCCTCAAAACATGGATCCAAATGTAATCGATCTTATTATTCATTGATACATATCATTTCAGTGTTTGCTTTCTTACTTTACTGAGAAGTATTAGATATATGATTATACATTCACACACAGTGCTAAAAAGGACAATGTGATTTGTGGGATTGTCACTTAAAACACTATCACTAAGGAGGTTATTACTAGTATTATTTTGTAACAACTACTATGATTACGTTGGCTGCGAGTCCTGACAAACACTTGTATTATTTGCAACAGGTTTCATTTGTCTCTCATATACCCAGGGGTGAAAGTGAGCCAGAACGGTCAGGAACGCAGTTCCGGTATAAGATTCAGGGCCAGAACGCAGTTCCGGTATAAGATTCGGGGCCGGAATGCTGTTCTGGTACACAGTGCTTTGACTCTGAAAATATGACGGCAACTGTCAAAACACTATGTAAAAAAAAAAAAAAAAAAAAAAAATGCTAAGCTGCCACACATGCATTTCATCTCCAAGAAGAAAACAATCTACCAACATCAGATATACATACACAAGTGTTAACGACAAGCATAATAAAGTACTTGTGTAGCGTAATCCATTTCCACCAATATTTATTATTTATTTTATTCCACGGACGGCAGGGAAGTTTCCCCAGCTGGTGCAGTTATCTGAGTCTGACGATGATGAGTCACGTCATTGTGCGAATGCACGCAGCAAAGCAAAACACCTGGACCCATTTATACATTCAATTAGCTGACATGCTGACATGTGACCAGCAGAGATAGTTAGCTCTGATTGGTTCAAATGTGCATGTTTTCTGGAACAGCAAAAAAAAAAAAAAGCTTGTTTAATTGATGCGACAATAAAAGGACAATGCAACATAAAATGGATCAAATCTTTAAGAGCAACGAAAGAGTTGAGGAGGCTTATTTATCATATTTAGTTTTACTTGCTCTGATGAGGAGGTTCAGAACATCTTAGCTGTCAATGTGCACTTTGGACTTATATTTAGGGCTGTTAAAATTATCGCGTTAACGGGCGGTAATTAATTTTTAAAAATTAATCACGTTAAAATATTTGACACAATTAATGCACATGCCCCGCTCAAATAGATTAAAATGACAGCAGAGTGAAATGTCCACTTGTTAATTGTGTTTTTTGGAGTTTTGTCGAGTTTTGCGACTGATTTTATAGGCTTCAGCACCCATGAGCCATGAACCATTGTGTAATTTTTGACATCAACAATGGCGGGCTACTACTGTCTGCTTTAACTAAAACCATCCAAACATTTATAGGTTTTCATTAGGGCTGTCAAAATTATCTCGTTAACGGGCGGTAATTAATTTTTTAAATTAATCACGTTAAATTTTTGATGAAATTAACGCACATGCCCCGCTCAAACAGATTAAAATGACAGCAAAGTGCAATGTCCACTTGTTACTTGTGTTTGTTGGAGTTTTGTCGCCTTCTGCTGGCGCTTGGGTGCGACTGATTTTATGGGCTTTAGCACCCATGAGCATTGTGTAATTATTAACATCAACAATGGCGGGCAACTAGTTTATTTTTTGATTGAAAATTTTACAAATGTTATTAAAACGAAAACATTAAGAGGGGTTTTAATATAACATTTCTATAACTTGTACTAACATTTATCTTTTAAGAAGTACAAGTCTTTCTATCCATGGATCGCTTTAAGAGAATGTGAATAATGTTAATGCCATCTTGTTGATTTATTGTTGTAATAAACAAATACAGTACTTATGTACCGTATGTTGAATGTATATATTCATCTTGTGTCTTATCTTTCCATTCCAATAATAATTTACAGAAAAATATGGCATATTTTATAAATGGTTTGAATTGCGATTAATTACGATTAATTCATTTTTAAGCTGTAATTAACTCGATTAAAATTTTAATCGTTTGACAGCCCTACTTATATTTGTTCATTTATGTTAGGCTACTTATTCATTTCCTTATGATTTAAAAAAGTCAATGTTTGCGTGATCTTCAAAATATATTCCATTTCACTCTGCATAATATAAGTCATTTGTACTTATTTTCTGAATGTATGTTACTTATGTCTTTAATAAAAATAAAAAAAAGTAAATGTTTACATTAACTTCAATTTAAATATACATCCTATGTTCTTAAGTAGTTAAAATTGAAATTTGGCATTTAGTATGTGAGGGAATGAGGGAAAATAAAAATTAGGGGATGGAGGTTGGGGTTATTGCTGTTTTTGTTAACTTTTATTTTGCAAATCATTAAAAAATATATAATTTTGAATGAAATCAGTTTTTGTAGGTGTATAGAAATAACGGTGCTAAAACAGTTTTCTTTGCATTTCAGTAGTTTAAGAGGTTTGACACCGAAAAAAAATAAATAAATAAATAAATGAAAGAATAAATAAAATTTCGGGCTCTGTGGCGACCTTCACGTCGGGGATTTCCGGCAAGAAATTCTAGCCACTTTCACCCCTGTATATACCTCACATCTGTCCTCAACTTTACTTTTACAGCTCTCACAAAGGATGCAGTCGTACCAAAGTGCTTTACATAAACACATTACATGATTGCAAGTAATGTCATCAGTCTGCTGTTATCAAGGACTACAGAAATAATAGAATATTTAATATGTATTTAAAAAGGTTTTGACAATTCTTAGGAAAAGTTACGAAATGATTAACCAATTAGTAGAACCGTCATCAATTATTTTAATGTGTACCTGTTCCCTAAGTCTGTTTTTCCTTTTAAAAAAAAATCTGTTTTTCCTCCTTTTCCCCTCTAATCTCTCAGTAATAATAGAAGCACAACAATATAACAACCTTTTTATTTGGAACACTGTATCTTGACTGATTTTAACAAAGGAAATATATGAAAGCCAATCTGTAATATTTAACTTACAGCAAGCTTGGCGAGTGAACAGTTTTGTAAGTGAGAATGAATAAAAGTCTAGATGTGACCTGTCATTTATTTTAATTCAAGTGTTAACGTTCAAGTTTAAATTTCACTGATGACATGTTTGTTTTTTATTTCAAGCAACTAGAGATCATCACACCTTTTCAGCTATACTTCAATCCAGATTTGATCGTAAGGAATTATCAAGTGAGTAACCAAAATGATGAACACAATCACAATTAATTACCTGTTGCATTCTATTGTTATGCCACATTTTGCATAAAAATGTTTGTGCCGACTGTGGAAGAACTTCATTGTGTAATTTCTATTTAATCCAGTTCATAGAAACTAATTATTAAACATGTTTGACATGTTCAGTAATCTAAATAGACATAAGAAATGGTATGGAATTGGTTTGAAAAGTATACGCTGTGTTGTTTGTGGTGTCTCATCTGTCTCTGTTTTTTTATATAGGTATGGCGACTTATAACAAACTTCCTATTTTTTGGTCCTGTTGGCTTCAATTTTCTCTTCAATATGATATTTTTGTATCCTTCTCTAGTATCACTGCAAACTACGTAAAACATTCATCCATCATTGCCAAACAGTCACTTATACCATTTTATAACGAATCACAAAATGTAATTGTGTCTGATAAGTTTTAAACATGTTACTGTCCCACCGATTTTTTTTCAAACAAGAACAAAGTAGTACAAAAAGGCTTGGCTTTATTAAATGCTTCACTGAGTGAGTCCACTCAAATCCGCTCAAGCGTCTCACTTACACAATGAGTTGCCACAGTAACTGTTTAACAAGTTAAATGATGATTGACGCATGCGGCGCTTTGAAGGCAAGATCAAACCCAAACGTCTGTCAATCATCGTTAACTTTAATGAGCAACTCCATCGTCCTGCCTGACCAACAAAAAGTGGGGAGTTAGTGAGACTACGCGATCGGCTCGGGACAGCTCATCTGTTTTTTTGTTTTTTTTTAAATTGATAAAAAAATCCGCGATGGACTGAGGGTGCGAAGAAGCGAGGGATCAGTGCTTATTTTAAAAAAAAATTAAAACCTAATTCTTTTCACCCGAATCCAATCTTCTGAAAAATGGCGCGATCGACCCGATTTCCGATCATGTGATCGGATCGGGACATACATAGTCATGTGACTGTATTAATTGGTATAATGGAGTCAATTGATTATTGTTGCAAAGTCTGATTGGTGAAACTGCTAGAGCCATTGTGGGCATCTCTGGGGGGAAAAAAAACTAAATAAAATCTAATGTGTGGAATAAAGTGGAAAAATTTAACGACTATTGTAGGCCAAGTTAATAAGGTAAAGGTAGCGTTTCTTCTTTACAAATGGAAATAAAATTAAAAAGTATGGAGAGGTAAGACTACTCTTAGAAATACATTTTTCTCCAAAAGGTACTCAAGTAAACGTAACGGAGTAAATCTAATGCGTTACTACTAAGAGTGTAGCGGTACATGTATTTGTATTGAACCGTTTCGGTACGTGGTGCTCGGTTCGGAACGGAGGCGTACCGAACGAGTTTCTGAGGTAATGTAACCCTTACTTTTCAAGGCTGTGAGTCGATCGGGTTACAGTTTCTTTGTGTTGATTATATTTACTCCGTCTTCTCTACTATAATGAGGACCAACACGGTCGGATAGTATAACCCCGGTAACACACTCGAAAAGTCAACGGCGCGTCGACGATCCCGCCACGATAACGCAATGAAACACGGCCGTGAAAGTCAATCAGCCAATGCTCACCAGTCTCAGTGCGGCGGCGTGCTAGACGCCTCCCAGAAGCGGCTCAACACGACGCACGCGAAAAGAACGGCAGAGTTTATTATTTGATGCGAGACGTGACCCACCTGCGTCAATACTACAGCTTCAACAATTAATCGATTAACTCGAGTATTCGATTAGTAAAAATATTCGAATTAAATTTTGCTGCTTCGAGTATTCGTTTAATTAAAGTGATGTCGTAATGGTCTATTTGGAAAGTGTTTGCATTTAGTTTTATTGATTTGGGTGGATATACTGCCTTCTAGTCTGCCTCAATTCACATGGCTGAATCCAGGTGCTCCCTGTTAAGCTAAATTTTGTTTGAACTAATGTTTTTTAATGCATTCGTAATTTAGTTTATAGGTATATTCAGCCTATTTTTGTGGGAATATGTGTCTGAACCATTTGTTAAGAGCATTGTAAAAAAGTTTAAACTAGCGATATTTTGCGATGCAAGTTAGCCAATTGTTCTTTTGTTGTACAAAGGTTATTTATTTGTTATACCGTTTGAGGCTCAGCTCAGGTAATTTAATTTTTAATGTTCCTTATTCGATTATTCGAACTAATGGTTTATCGATTAATCGACTACTAAAATAATCAATAGCTGCACCCCTAGTCAATACTACTACCGGTAGCTAGGATCGGGCAGACCGGAAGTCACTCGTGTAAAAATACGGTGGATCCGGTCGATTTTCAAACTAATATGCAATCGTAACCCACTTTTTGAGTCCATCAGATCTCCTGAGTGGTAGATCGGGGCACAGTTGACTTGTCTTTGTTGATTTACTGCTGTCTTCTCTGCTATAATAATAACCAACACGGCCCTGTGTTCAATACAAAACCCTCCTACACAACAAAACAAGTAGGAACTAATATTCACATAGGAAATAAAGATATACAGCATAAATGAATACTACATCACATTTGTAAAATATAAACACATAATAAAATAAATAATAGCCCATTTAAATAAAATACAGTGCCCTCCATAATTATTGGCACCCCTGGCTAAGATGTGTTTTTTAGCTTCTAATATTTTTTTAAAATTCAAATAATATGGGACCTTAACAGAAAAAAATAGGAAAAATCCAACCTTCAATACAAGTGCATTTATTCAGTGGGGAAAAATCTCACATAAATAATTATTTGACATCAAATAATGTGTGTCACAATTATGAGCACCCCTGGTGTTAATACTTTGTACAACCCCCTTTTGCCAGCAAAACAGCACCTAATCTTCTCCTATAATGTTTCACAAGCTTGATTTTGTGTCTGGTGAACCATTTCTGTGTAGATTTGGCCATATGTTTAGGGTCATTGTCTTGCTGAAAGACCCAGTGACGACCCATCTTCAGCTTTCGGGCAGAGGGCAACAGATTTTGATTTAAAATGTCCTGGCATTTCAAAGCATTCATGATGCCATGCACCCTAACAAGGTTCCCAGGGCCTTTGGAAGCGAAACAGCCCCACAGCATCACTGAGCCACCCCCATACTTCACAGTGGGTATGAGGTGCTGTCTACACGTCAACAAGCTGTTTGGGAGGCATGCAAGGAGAAAACCTTTCCTCACTCATAATCATAAACGCAAACGTCTGGCGTTCGCCAAGCGGTATTGGGGCTTCAACTGGGACTGTGTGCTTTGGTCAGATGAGACCAAGATTGAGCTTTTTGGTAACAAACACTCTAAGTGGGTCTGGCGTGCCACGAAAGATGCGCATGATGAAAAACACCTCATACCCACTGTGAATTATGGGGGTGGGTCAGTGATGCTGTGGGGCTGTTTCGCTTCCAAAGGCCCTGGAAACCTTGTTCGGGTGCATGGCATCATGAATGCTTTGAAATACCAGGACATTTTAAATCAAAATCTGTTGCCCTCTGCCCGAAAGCTGAAGATGGGTCGTCACTGGGTCTTTCAGCAAGACAATGACCCTAAATATATGGCCAAATCTACACAGAAATGGTTCACCAGACACAAAATCAAGCTCCTCCCATGGCCATCTCAGTCCCCAGACCTCAACCCCATTGAAAACCTGTGGGGTGAGCTGAAGAGGAGAGGACCCAGGTCTCTGGATGATTTAGAGAGATTCTGCAAAGAGGAATGGCTGAAGATCCCTCTGTCTTTTCCCATCTTGTGAAACATTATAGGAGAAGATTAGGTGCAGTTTTGGTGCACTTGTATTGAAGGTTGGATTTTTCTCTTTTTTTCCAGTAAGGTCCCATATTATTTAGAAGAAAAAAAATTAATAGAAGCTAAAAAACACAGAACTATTATAAATCCAATAATTATGGAGGGCACTGTACATGTTAAAATCTTTGTCATTGGGATTTTTTTTCTCTTTAGCACAGGGCTTCTTTTTTCTTTCAGAAAGAAAGCTGGGTCTGAAAGGCAAATTGTTGTCGGATTATCTTTAAATACCCGCTACTTTTTGAGCAGAATTCTAGCTTTGTATAGGCTAATGTTCCTATTGTTGAAAGCACAAAGGTGTGTAATAAACTACTAGCACATTTATATGTACAGTGGGGAGAACAAGTATTTGATACACTGCCAATGGGTTTTCCCATTGGCAGTGTATCAAATACTTGTTCTCCCCACTGTATGTATGAAAATGAACCGAACCGTGACCTCAAAACCGAGGTACGTACGGAACCGAGATTTTTGTGTACCGTTACACCTAGAGCTGAAACGAATACTCGAGCAACTCGAGTTTAAAAACTGATCCGAGTAATTTTATTCACCTCGAGTAATCGTTTATTTTGACAGCTCTAATCATCACGTTTTGCTCGAACTACTTTTAATGCGGGACGCGCTGATGTCACGTGCGTAGAGGAAGAAGCAAAAAAAAAAAACAACTTACTGCAGCCGACAGCCCCTACAAACGACGCCGACGTTGCTAAATACTAGCCCGCACGATGGTTGGTAGCAGGTAGCGTCTGATGAGTCTCATAGAGATCACATGTATGTTGAACTAGATGCGCATTGACAGACTCGGCTGCGTCTGGGCAGCGTTAGTAAACAGCCGCCATCTTAAAGCAGTAGAGCGCTAAGCGCTAATAAAGAGCGCTAAAGCGCTAATAAATAAGATTAACGTTACTGTCGCCACTAGCTCACGTAACGTTAGCCCTGCGGAGGACTAGGTTTCTATTAATTATAACCACTTTCGATGCGTGGCTAACGTGTCTTACATACAGGCTTTAACATAACAGCGTTGTGGAGTGATGAGGATGTAAAATAAAAACTCAATAATGCTAACTATCAATTTTAGCTCAGTAGTCATTGCTGGATAAAACACCAAGTAGCACTAGTCCCTAATGTGCTCCAATACAGCCTGTATCATAAATTTATTTTGAACACTGCAAAAACTCAAAATCCTATCAGGACTTACAGTTTAGACTAACTTAAAACTTAACTACAACTTTAAAATGGCTTGACACAAATAGAAATTCAATTGAAACACGTGGGAAAAAATCCTAACTTTTAAGTGATGTGTGTTATCAAGCGTAAAGGCATTTTTAATATATATATTTTTAATAAGGTCTAAAGGTTTTTTGAGTGAAAGTAATGAATTAGTCTTTTTTTAAATTCTAGTTACATCTGAGATGCAATTGTTGGCTGTTTTCAACAATATACATCAAAAATAAAGACATTGATTGACTGAAAATGGTTCAAGATTAGATGAAATGTCTTGTTTTCTCATGTATATTTATAATTGCTCTTCACCTAAAAATGTATTTGTTTTATCCGATTACTCGATTAATCGATAGAATTTTCAGTCGAGTACTCGATTACTAAAATATTCGATAGCTGCAGCCCTAGTTACACCCCTAGTTACTACCCACCTTCGTTACTGCTTTTAAGGACCAAAAGCGGGAGAAATTAAGACGACATAACAGACTGCTGATTCCTAGACGCCTCCGTTCTAGATGTAGATCCGCTGTATGGCATCTCGCACGGATCACCACTATTGCATAGTTTAGTGCTTTATGAAATGCTTGTTCCTTAACAATTTGTCTTCAGATACAGATATTGCCGTATGTTGGAGGAAGGCTCTTTCAGGGGGCGAACAGGTGACTTTGTTTTCATGTTCCTGTTCGGTGGATTTCTGATGACAGTATCCTTTGCATTGATACATTGTTCCTAGGGGAAACTTTAAAATGAGGCCGGTTCAGTTTGGTAACAAATGGCACTTTTTTATTTATTTTTTTACTGTGTATTGTTTGTTGGTTAAACATTTTGGGGCTTTAACAGTTGATGACTTTCAAAACACAATAACCAAATAATACCATATTTCTAAAATGAACAATCTTCGATTTGAATTAAAGCAACACAAGGTAACTTTTCAAACTTTATAAAATATTTTCATAACATTTGTGATGCCTCTTTTATATATTGAGGGGGCTGTATTGCTTTCACCAGCACTAATTGCAGTGGAATGAAAAAGTATCTGAAACTGGAATTTCTCCCATTTCTGCTTAAAATCACCATCAAATGTGATCTGGTCTGTGTCAAATTTGCACAGATGAAAAAACAGTGTCTGCTTTAACTAAAACCACTCAAACATTTATAGGTTTTCATTAGGGCTGTCAAAATGATCACGTTAACGGGTGGTAATTAATTTTTAAATTGATCACGTTAAAATATTTGACGCAATTAACGCACATGCCCCGCTCAAACAGATTAAAATGACAGCACAGTGCAATGTCAACTTGTTACTTGTGTTTTTTTGGAGTTTTGTCGCCCTCTGCTGGCGCTTGGCTGCGACTGATTATATGGGCTTAAGCACCCATGAGCATTGTGTAATTATTGACATCAACAATGGCGGGCTACTAGTTTATTTTTTGATTGAAAAATTTTAAATGTGATGGTTCACTTACTTATTTTCCTTCTGTCATTGTTTGCATACTATCCTCATTAAAATAATACATGTTTGGGTGGTTTTAGTTAAATCAGACACTTTTTTTTTTTCATCTGTGTGATTTTGACAAAGATCAGATCACATTTGATGGTGATTTTATGTAGGAATGTGGGAAATTCGGTTTTGCGCGAATTCTGCAAAGATTGCAGAGAAACAAAAGATATAAAAAGTTTTGTCTGAGGAGGAAAAACAAAGGGAGGCTACTAAGATATACGGAATAAACATTGGCGCCCCCCCCCCCAACCGCGAACTCGTGGGAGTGGGGGTGGGGTTTAGCCACACGGTCGCTAACCGTCATATGCTATTCTTTAGCTAACAGTGGGTTCATTACCTTTTTACTTTTCATCCTTCACACAGCTGCTGGGAACAGAAATGTTCTTCAATCCATTTGCAGACACCCATAATGATTTTAGGACACTATGCAGGGGGAGCACTTGTCCTCATGGAAAATGCAGTCTTCCATAAGGCGAAACACTACCGCTTTTGTCCACCCGTGTCGCTAAAGTTGAGCAAAACTGAAAAGTTACCAAGTGTTGCTTTAAATTTAAATCAAATTGAAGTGTCCATTGAAAATAGCAGAAATGTTGCATGCCATTTGGATTTTCAGTTATAAAGCAAATTTTTGGGCAAGTTACATAATCTATATATTCACAGACACGAAAACAAAGCAATTGTTACCCAGTGAAAAATCTGTCCACGTATTTAATTTGGTTCTTTAACATGATTTAAGATATTTGGGACTTTTGTGAGTTTGGTGTTCCTGGGCCAAGCGTTCACAATAATGTTGGTGTATGTCTGGAGTCGAAGGAATCCAAATGTTCGGATGAATTTCTTCGGCCTTTTGAATTTCCAAGCACCCTTCCTGCCTTGGGTGCTGATGGGATTTTCACTTCTACTGGGCAATTCCATCATTATAGATCTTTTAGGTATTTATTACAATCGTCTGCAATCACCGGGTGGTGGACGCTACCTATTGATATTGTTGGAACGTCTTTTACCTATTTTTAAGGGATTGCTGTTGGTCACGTGTACTTCTTCTTGGAAGACGTCTTCCCCAACCAGCCAGGTGGTGGAAGATGGCTGAAGACCCCATCGATCATGTGAGTTCTTATACATTGAGTCATTTATCCCTTTATAGGGCACGTGACTATTTTTGGTAATTAAAAAAAAATTCATGCTATGAAATGCTTCAACAGTTGACTTTAAAATGTGATATAATGTTATATTTTCACCACAGACTTCACTATCAGTTGACGAGACAACTCAAACGCGGTGCGTTCTAACGCCTGATTTAGGTGGAAATGGGACCAAAGTTTTTGTGCGTACAAGCAGGCAGGAGTCAAGAATTCAAGGTATTATCATATAAAATAGCACCATGCATGCACTTTGGAACGTTGTGGAAAAAAATGAATGGAATGAAAAAAAAATTAGCGTAACTTTAGCTTGAATGATTTGCGTAAAATGAATGATAACTGCCCTTTTTTTTTTTTTTTTTTTTTTAACCAAGAATCTAGACCAGGGGTGTCCAAACTTTTTGCAAAGGGGGCCAGATTTAGTGTGGTAAAAATGTGGGGGGCCGACCTTGGCTGACGTCCTTTACGCAGAACAATATATTTAAGCAAATTTTAGCAAGTCATTCTAGGTGTTACATTTGCTTTATTGTTTTTTTAAAATTAATAATTCCAACAATCTCACAACTAGCCTTTGTGGCGTTCTCTTTTGACTCTCGGGCTCTTGCAAAATACTGCTGTTGTGAAGTTACACTAGCTTCAAGTTGCTTCAATTTCTCGTTGCGTATCTTCCCTGTAATCTTGTCGTACATGCCAGCGTGCCTTGTTTGGTAATATCGCCTCACATTGAACTCTTTAAAAACAGCGACTGCCTTTTTTGCAAATGAGGCAGACACAGTTGTTGAGTGTTTTAGTGAAGAAATAGTCCAATTTCCACCTATCCTTGTAGCGTCGGCCATCGCAGTCAACTTTTTTGTTGTTGTTGATTGTTGCCACTTTAGAAAATTGGAAGGGTCACATGGGGTGATGTGCTCAGAGTGCTGCTGGCTTTTAGTGGGTAAATGAGGAGCAGCATTTCGTGTGTAAGCTACTTCATATGCCGGTAGCAGTACTGCTGACCAATTTATCAAGTCTGTGTGCGGACCAGACGTTATTGATTTTATGACAGAGGCTGGGGGCCGGATAAAATTTCAACACGGGCCGCATTTGGCCCCTGGGGCGGACTTTGGACATGTCTGATCTAGACTGTTTTACGTTTATATCCATAGACTTCACTGTCGGTCGATGGGACACAGAGCTCAGGGCCGATCCGTAGGGGGCCTATTTTCAAAAAATTCAAAATATTCGACCTTAAACCAAAAAAGGCACCTCCTTTAGACATATATAAATCTCCATGAGCAGCGACATAAAAAGATTCAAAGTCGGTCCCTAATAAAATCCCGATTATTTTTTTATGCAAGTATAACAAAACTTAGAATGGCTATAAAATTCTTAGATTTTACGCTAAATGCACAAAAATCACCAAATGTCTATATTTTCAGGATCAATAGCAATATTTAACATATAAATGTTTGCCTGAAATAGCGACTTTTTTCTTAGTGCAATTTAGAACATTGTCAACAGCTAATAAATCATTACATTTTCACATCAGAAACGTAATACTTGAGGAAAGCATACAGAATCGTCTTAATTTTACTCAGAAAAATGCCAATTTTGCTTTTGTTATGTATAATCACAACTTATTTAGGTTGAATTCCGTTGTTACTCTTGCTTCAGAACCGAGGCACGTCTTGAAGGCTATCTGGCCCTTGTCGTTTTTAGATTGAAATGTTACATAAAATGAATCAACAAAGGTGAATTTTTTGTATGGAAGCAGAAATGTCTAAATTACTACATTTTTGCTCCAAAAAACGGGCAGTTGGCTGAAAATTACCTGATCATTTGAATGTAAACTTAAGCCACTGTGTATGGATACAACATGGCGGCCATCACAAAACAAAGAGCTTTTTAAGTTGAAAATTCTTGTAAATAAATGCGTACATCCCGCAATTTATATAGATATGAACTGTCTAGATTCTTGGTTGAAAGCAAAAAACCGTGCAGTTATCATTCATTTTATGTAAATATTTCAAGCTAAAGTTAAGGCTCATTTTTTCTATTCATTTCATTGTTTTCACAACATTTCAAAGTGCATGCATGGTGCTATTTAATATAATAATGACCTTGAATCCTCGACCAAATCACTCTTGAGACACTCCTGCCTGCTTGTATGCACTAAAACTTTAGTCCTTTTTCAAGCTAAATCCGGCGTTTGAACGCAGCGTGTTTGAGTTTATCACATCGAAAGCCACATGCTCTGCCTGGGTCGGTCCCCAACGGGAAGGTGTGGCGCAATGTTTGTGGGAGCTGTCTTGTCAACTGATGGTGAAGTCTATGTTCATGTCTACAGAAATTCTGGGATTTACGCATTTATTTACAAGAATTTTCAATTTAAAAGGCTCTTTGCTTTGTGATGGCCGCCATGTTGGATTTTGTATCCATACGTACATATTACCATAATTTTACGTTCAAATAATCAGGTAATTTTCAGCCAACTGCCCGTTTTTTGGGAAATAACTAGTAATTTAGACATTTCTGCGTCCATGCAATCCATGTTTTATTTTATGTAACATTTCAATCTAAAAATGGCGAGGGCCAGATAGCCGGCAAGACATGCTGAGGCAATAGTGACATCGGAATTCAACCTAACACAACTGCAACATTTGCTTTTGTTGAGTAAAATTAAGATGATTCTGAATGTTTTCCTCAAGTACAGTATTAAGTTTCTGATGTGAAAATTGAGTGCTTTATTGGTTGTTGAAAATCGATGTCAAAATTGCACTAAATAAAAAAAAGTTAAGTCGCTATTTCGGGCAAAAACTTTTATGATATGTTATATATTGCTATTTATGATTGTCTCTGCATTTGGTGATTTTTGTGCATCTAGCGTAAAATCTGAGAATTTTATGGCCATTTAAGTTTAATTATACTTACTGTAATTTTCGGACTATAAGCTAGTACTTTTTTACCTCATTTTAAATCCTGCGGCTTATAGTCCAGCGCGACTTATTTGTTGATTTATTTGGGTTAGTAGGTAACACTTTATTTGATAGCGGCATAATAGGACTGCTATAAGACCGTCATAATTGTGAAATGACACTATAATGGGCATTAATGAATGCTTATGACTAGAGCTGGGAATCTTTGGGGACCTAACGATTCAATTACGATTACGATTCAGAGGCTCCGATTCGATTATAAAACGATTATTGATGCACCCACCTCCTTTTTTTATTTTTTATTTATTTTTTTATGTTTTGTATATTAGTTCCAAAATTGTTCAAAAAATCCTCTCAGGCTAAACCAAACTACTATTTCAGTATCAAGTTAGCATATAACAGTAAACAAATGTACAAAAATAACAGTAAATAAAATACTCCAGTCCCCATTCTGTATCAGCAGCTTTAAACTACATTCAATTAATTTAATGTTGTGAATCAACTGTTACAGTTGTTAAAATTGCTCCCGTTATTCCATAATTTCCCTTCTGTCTACTTTTGTCAAAGTTTTAAAACTATTTCATCATTTAAAGATAGATTCCAGACAAGATTCTGCCCATTTAGGAGTATTTTAGATAAAAAGTTAATTAGGTTCACTACAACAGAGTCTTCTAGAGAAGTCACTGCTCTAGTACTGCTTTAAGATGGCGGCTGTTTACTAACGCCGGAAAGTCTGTCATTTCGCATCTCGGTTCAATAATGCATGTTCTAACACCGCCGTCGTCTGTCATTTTGCATCTAGTTCTACATATATATGATATCTACTGTAGCTGTACGTTTGTAGCAACTAGCAACTGGGCGTTGTTTGTAGCGGCTATCAGCCGAAGTCAGGTATGATTGTATTTTTTATCTAGCGGCATGAGTTGAACATGATATTTACTCTCGGTCCGTTCCTCATTGCGTCCCAAAGACCGCGCTGACTGTGTTTTACTTCCGTTTTACCTGGTATAATTCAATAATCGGAATTTGGATGTTTGTGAATCGTTCTCGAATCTTCCTCGGCCAAATCGCGAATAATCTAAGAATTGGAAATTTCGCACGCCTCTACTTATGACAGATGTCATTAAGTACCATCAGGCAAATTATGTCACTAACACTCCATTTATGTCGATTCAAAAGTTAGATCATTTATCGGATGACACAAAATTTTATGGCGCCACTGTCAAATAGTGTTTTCAAATACCAAGGCTAGCAATTAATGAAACAACTGGAAGAGTAAGTGAAGAAATAATTAGCACAGAACATAAATTTTGATTGTTATTGATTGTTGTAATGCGTGCTAGGAGGCATGTTGGACGACAACAGTGTTGTCAGCAGGTGGCAGCAGAGGTTGACTGTCTCCCCCAAGGGAGCAGCGATGGCCAAATGAAGCTTCTTGAAGCAATGAGGCTTTACAGCCAATTGATTCAAAGCTTCAAAGGTATATAAAAAATAATTAATCGGGATTTTATTTGGGAACGAATTTTTTGATGCCGCTGCTCATGAAGAGTCATATATGCCAAAGGGAGGTGCCTGTTTAGGTTTTAGGTTGCTAACGGCTTTGGTTTTAAAAATATTTGAATTTTACGTTTTTGAAAATAGGCCCCCTACCGAGCGGCCCTTGCCCCATTTCCCGTCAACTGATAGTGAAGTTTATGTTTGGACGTAATTATAACCACCCCTTTAACCATATCACCAGAAAGATGCTGTTCGACACTCCTGATGAAGATGCCAATTACAACCCGTTGCCCGAGGAGCGCCCTGGAGGATTTGCTTGGGGGGAGGGGCCACCAAACCTTGGAGGTTAATTTTGCTCTTTCACTCAACTGGAGTTGTTAAGTATCCTCCAAAAATGTTCCACCAGAACGATGAGGTGTATTGATTAGATTTTTTCTTATATCGTGGGTGGAGATTGCAAATAAAAGTTGAAAATATCTTGACAAATCCGTATGTGGTTTTTGTCTAGTTTTTCAAATTATATTGAAATTCTCATAACAATTTGCCATACATGTCTTCTTCTGTTTTCTTCTTTTTGTTTGTGGACATTGAAGAACATGTTTGATTATTTTGACTGCAAAGGTCAAAATGTGGTGTCAAAAAGCTGAAATGTTTGTTCAACAGTAAATTTACAGCTTTGAGTTGACTGTTGTCCCTTGTTTTACTTGCAGTTCTTTCATTTGCACTATACTGTCAATCATGTCAGTGGGATTGTTTGCTCTTAAATGTATTACTCCCAAGTTTAACACTGCAAAATCTGCTAACTATAATATCAGTTTAACTCTTTGGCTATCAAATTGAATGGAATGTGATGGACTTAACAAATTGTCTGATTCAAAAAACACTACAAACCAATGCTCAGCCTGCCAAATTTGATATTTATTGGCGAAAGTGAAATTTATAGTTGATGCCCTGACTAAGCAAACAACATGCATACGACTTAAGAAAGAAAGAAGACAAAAGTAAACAGGTCTGAAATTGTGTTAGTAGATTATTTCTATGTTATAACAATACCTCTATTTGGATCCTCTTTTGAAAGGTATACGTATTCGAGAGATGAACAGCACAAAAGAACTTTTGACCTCAGAACTGTGAGATGTTGTGTTGCTATGGGAAAGTAATATAATAAATGTTAAAAAAAAAACAAAAAAAACAATTACATGAGCACATTCTGTTGGTTATGGTCTTATTTTTAATTTCCTGAAAGGTTATCATTTTGGAAGTGGAAGGATTTCGCTGGAAAGTTATGACATACATTTGTATTAAGTAATAAAACTCAAGTTGTACAGGAAATTTGATGTCCAATTATGCCGCCGATATCACACAAAGAAAAAACAAGCCGATTGTTAATCCATGGAAAAGGTTTCAACTATATTGATGTGCAGTTTTACACTTTTCTAGTTGCTTTGATAAGGACAGTGGGGTGAAATATAAAGGTACAGACCAGGGATGCTGGAAGTCACTCACAGCTAGGGGTGTTGAGATTAGTTTTTCCCCATCCGAAAACAGCCGTTTTGGTCCAAATTTGTCATACTTGCGCATTTTCTCCATACACAGGGTATCCGATGTCTCTTAAAATGTCTTTAAAAGAAGTCTTAAATCCAATAATTTCAATTTAAGGCCTTAAATTGTCCAAAATGCTCCTTTAAATCTCACGGAAGGTCTTAAAAATCTATTGATGTGACTTTACTACTGCTACTACTTCTAGTAGTGCTTCATGCCAATTTTCCCTCAAATGTTTTGTACGTCTTTTTTGCCATTATCAATGTTATGGTGTTACACTTATATAGCGCTTTTCCACCTTTCAAGAAATGGGTCTTAAATTTTATTCGATATGGTTATAAAAAAGTCTTTAAAAGTCGGCTTGTCGAACCCTGCATACAAGGTGTGCACAGTGGCAATACACACGCATGCTGGATAGTTAAGGTACTACTACTGGCTACTACGAAGACTGCGTTCTATTTCACCTACAATGTGTGTTCGAATTTTTGTAATGGAGCCTGTGTATTATATTGTATTTCCCCTCAGCTAGACTGCGCTATGGCACACGAACACATTTGAAAAGTAAAACGTCCAGTAAGCCTCGGTTTAATGCCCCCTTTTTACAAATAGCTCATTATCCGTTACCCGGTATCAAGCAAGGTTTCTGGTGGTGACCATGTTTTTAAAAAAATAAATAAATAAAAAATAAACATTTACATATAACTTAAATACACTATTGTTTCAATGTGTTTTACTTATTTATTTTACCCCCACCCCTCCTCCAAAGGAAAAAAAAAAAAAACACTTTTCCTCCTCTCCAACACCAGAGGGTGCTGCAGCACTCCACGTCCTGCGTCACTGGTACAGATTACTGTTATTGTACTTCCAAGGTATTGGCCACATTTTACCTTATAGCTCTTTCTGTACAGCTACTTTCCCCACAAATAAACTGTATATTGACTTATTGGCTGTCGTTGACAGTGACAGACGTCCAATCCATTTGAATTAGGAGAGGCCGGCAATGATAATGTTTTAGTGTCATTGATATTAGAGGTGGGTAGAGTAGCTAAAAAAAATACTCAGAGTAGCATTAGTCTAAGTAATGGTACTCAAGTACAAATAAAAATAGTCATCCAAAAATTCACTCAAGTACAAGTATTCGTTAAGAAGAATACTTAACTAATGAATAACATTGTGACTGCTTACAACGTCTGATTTTTTTAAATAATGCTATCTTTTTTTTCAGCACAGCTTCATCTATATGAACTGTTATTATTACACTGTAATATAACCTATTACATGACCATATTAGGCCAAAGAAATACACCAAAACCATGGAATTCAAACAAGAAAAATGAAACCTCACCCATCCAAAGAGCATGAGTGCCCTCTAGTGGAGAAAAAACATTGTTACCTCTGATTAAAGTCAGTTGCTGTCGGCATCTCTGGCAAAAATAAAGTCACATATCGACATATTTGATTTTTTTTTTTAGCGATGCCAAGAGTAGCTCTACCAATTTCGCCAATGAGACGTTGCAATAATAATCACATGACTATAATATACCAATCAGACGCAAGCTTGCCGTTCTATGATCACACCAGCTTGTTCAATCACATGGTGTCTCTAAGCACCGCAAAAAAAATGAAGTATTTGACATACTCATTTGTTGTAGTTTTTGGTCATGTGTTCAATGAATGCATGTTTTGTTTGGATTTGTTTTTGCCCTCAACATGACTCTAAAGTGCGGGATTTTAACCAAACTCCCAGTCTTTATTTGGCACCTATTGATCACGGAAAAGCAGATATATCCTTTTAATTTCATAATAGTAACCATGAAGGAACTACAGTATTCACTATTCAAACTAGGAACTATTTTCTCCACTAGAGGGCACTCATGTTCTTTGGACGACTAATGCTTCATTTCTCTCATTTTTGTCTCTTGCTGGTATTCTGGTATTCAATTATTATTATTATTAGTTTTTTTTTTTGCTTAATGTGGTAATTGAAGGAATCTGACCCTTGAACCAGATTGCCGGAATCACGCCAGCCGAACCGCCGGACCCTAACTCTGCGGGTTTTCCTTAGTCTTAACCCCTTGTACTGACTCCATTTGTCATTCAACCCGATCTCGTCTGATATCGGAAGCTAAGCAGGGCCCTGGTTAGTACTTGGATGGGAGATTTTGCCCGCCTAAGCGTCAAAGGGGCTCTTGGAGTCTTATCAGTCATGTTATTAGTTGGATATCGGGCGTTCTCAGGTGTGTTGGGACAGGACGTCCCACCATTTGTTCTGGACTGTCCGGAAGAAATGACGTGGAGACGTGGGTTTGTAGATGCCTTGACTATCATCTGCTAGTCAGCGTCAATCTTGCTCTGTCAGCTCAATGACGCACATGTTGGGCTTCCGTGATAAGAAGGCGTCATGTATCTCTTATGCCCTATATTCAATTCAATTTTATTGGTATAGCCCTATATCTTAACAAAGTTGTCTCAGAGGGCTTTACAGAGTCAATTTGATACACAGTCAGATACAGTAGATGAATGAGATGAGTTCATGTCCTGGGCATCCCCCATCCTTAGACTCTCCATGGCGGCAAGGAAAAACTCCAAAAACCATTGCGAAAAGAGAAACCTTGGGGAGAACCACAGTCAGGAGAGATCCACTCCCAGGACGGACAGGCTATAGATGCACCAGGACTGATTATGGGTATTAGCAGAAGGGAGTTCCTGTTTGTAGAGATGCAATGGGGAGAAGGAACATGAGGGGGTCCATCTAGCCAGATGAGATGGGGTGGGGGTGCGTCCATTCAGCTTGTTTTCCTTAAACTATGATATAAATGCTTTTTATTTTATATTGGGTTTGTTAGAGTAATACAAAAAGTCAAAAAGAAGAAAAGATAATATTCCCTGATTGATTATATTAAGTGTGTTAGAATAATGCAAACAGTTAGACTGTGTCTACGAGAAAAAGTACTATCGCCTTCATTATGTAATGGGTTATTTTACAGTATCATTGTGACAACAGTTCATATACATAACTTGTGCTGAGAAAAAAAATACCATTGTTTAAAAAAAATGTAAGCAGTTACTCACAATGTTACTCATTACCTTAGTATTTTCACCAAATGCTTTTTTACTTGTACTTGAGTACATTTTTTGGATGACTACTTTTACTTGAGTAATATTATTTTGAAGTAACGCTACTCTTACTTGAGTACAATTTTGGCTACTCTACCCGCCTCTGCTATCTACCTCTGAACAGTGTTGTCAGTAACCTGTTAGTTAGTAACGCGTTACTGTAATCTGATTACTTTTTTCAGTAACGAGTAACGCGTTCATTTTTCTACACCAGTAATCTGATTAAAGTTAGTTTCCTTAGTGTCTCTGCGTTACTATTTTTTCTTGCCTCATAACGTATGTAGAATGAGGAATATTGTAGTCAAGTACGAAGAGCATTTTGAATAGAAAATGCTAAAATAAAAGGTTCCCGGTACGTGTTACCATGACAACCTCTTAGCTATTTCCTGTTTTGGTCCCGCGTCGCATGTGTTGTGGGACTGAAGGCGTGGGCCAGGCGGGTGGACATTCGAGCCGAGTATTGAGACGTTGCGAGGGAATGTTGATCGGTGGCTATTCTTGAATGAAGGTGAGTATTTGTTTAGTTCATATGCGTGTTGCACATTTATGCCGTGAGGTGATGTGTTCGTTTAGCATCTGTGGGATGTGTTGTAAGTCCGATTGAGTGTATAGTGCTTAGTTGCCGCCACGTTTTGTGGCCAGATTGACCGTGTGTGCGTTGAGAGGAGTACTTCCGGGTTATGCACGCGCATCCGCGCCCGCCACCACCTTTGCAATTTTGTGCAGTCAGTTTGCATTGTTTTTACATTGGCTCTTACATTGGCTCTGATATGCTGTTAACCATAACCCAAAATTCAGAAGTTTTGACATTAGGCTTAATCTTAGAGTTAGCGGGGTTTAATTGGTCGGTGGAGTTGATTTCAACAAATTCCAAGCAGTTTGTCAGAGATTTGTTAGTTTCAGGGCTCCAGAGTGGCTAAGCTAGCACGAAATTCTGATATTCCCCTTTAAATTCAATCATCGGAAAGTCAATTACATGTGATGACATTTTTCTGTTGTCATTCTTATGTTGAGGCGGCAAAGGGAGAAAATGGGAAAAAGTAACTGATAGATTACTTTTAAAGTAACAGTTACTTTGATAATGAAGTTATCAGTAATGTAACTAGATTACTTTTTTGAGGCGTAATCAGTAATTAAGTTACTTTTCCAAATAATCTGTGACAACACTGCCTCTGAACACATCAGTTCAAGCCTGGACGTCTATGGTCGTCAATTATATAATTGACAGTTTAGCGAGAATCAAACGCCCAGATAAACCGGATCCACTTTGCCTAAGCAGCAAACTGGTTTTTGAAAAATTAAAAAAAACAACCTGTTTTTAGAATTGTATTTAATTTTAGTGTGGTCTGATTAAATAATCAGATTGCATGCAATGAATAAAAATGCAAGACAAAGAAACTACAAGCGTGCACTAAATACACGAAACGTATGAACATACACATTTGTTTTATTTTTGTAAACGTCATGAAGAATAGTTTCCGGTACGAGTTGGTGCTGCAGAACTGACGTCATACTTTTGGGGTAGGGGAAAAAAACAAACGCAAACAGCAGCCGGTCATTCTTCGACGACCTATCTTACTGGACAACCACACAGATACTTATTTTTTCGCTGTTTCAAAAATCCAAAGAGGTAAGAATTATGTTTGAAGAACCATACGTCTTACATAATTGAATGATATGACATGCAGGTTCAACGTTAACTGCAGAAACGAGTCATGTCATTCTAAATCTTTTATGTCCGTCGAGCACTAGCTTGGCAGCTAGCTCAAGCAAGCGGATTTTGGTTCATTTAGTAAGTTTTTTTTTTTTTTAAATCATCAATGGAAATTGGTCCTAACCCGATTTTTTTGTGTTCGCTCAAGCCAGTGTTGACAGATGGCCTGATAAGAGAGTAACCGCGATTAAGCTCGCTTTGCTAATATTTGGAATTAAATTGTGACATCATTCGACCTACATTAAAGGATGTTAATTGTCGTGCCTGAAAATAAATATATTCGAAATCATTTAAGCTCAAACTGCCTGGAAAGTTACGATATTTCACATCTGTCTGCTAGATATTAGCCCGTTATTCTGCAATTTTCTGGATTTTAGATCAAGGACATATTCAATAATACCTATAAAAATATATGATAGTTTAGATTTTGCATTGCGTATTTTACTGCTTTTTTTTTAAATCGGAGAATCTGACGTTTCTTGTCAGCTATATTGACGAATTCGGCGTTTGTAGGTTTCACGATGGAAGGTCTTGTCGCTGTCGGCCATTTCAGAGATGAAGGGAACCGCCCAGCGGAGGTGCATTGCTGCACTTCGGCATGGCTGAATTCTTGCATTGACACGGACGTTTTCACTGTTAATGATTGACACGCGTTTCTCCGCATAACCGTTTATGAATCGCGCACATAAAAAAAAAAATAATAATAATTCTAAACTAAAAATGGTGTCGTTGGCCAGTTTTTGGTTGCGTTTTTCGAGTGCTTCTAAAGGGGCGATTCAAGGAATTGACCGCTAGGCTGCCCAGTGCTCATACCTTTTATATCATGCTCATAACATTCAATTTTTAGGAGCAGTGATTACTACAGTGTACAGCTATTTAAAAGGTGATACGTAGGACCTTTAACCCTTAGAGCAAGTAACTATTTTTGGTCATATAAAAAATGTTTTTTATTTTATTTTTTTACTTAAGGCAACATTAGGTAACTTTCCAACCTTTATAAAATATTTTCATAACATTTGTGATGATACGTCAACTGACAACTAGTTGAATGACACCTCTGGAGTGGGGGGAGGTTGGGGCTCCGGTCTTGCGTCGCCCCGTTGCGGCTCCTCAGCGTTCTCCTGCTTCCGCCTTCCCCTCTCTTCTCTAACTGGGTATCCGCCCTGTGCTCCGCCGCGGATCGCTGGCTGGGCGGAGTATCGGCTGGATGTTGCCTGCTATGGCAGGGGACCCTGCCCTGCCCTGGGCTTGGTGGGCCGCTGGGGGCCCCGGGGCGTGCCGTGTCGGCTGGGGGGCTGCGGCGGTGGTTCGTGGCCTGGGTGGGCGGACGCGGTTGGGGACGGGCGTGGTGGTTGGTGGTACGTCCCCTCTTGCCATCCCCGAGGGCCGGTAGATGGGCGCGCGGGGGGCGCGGGGGACCACCCTGGATTCCGGGGGGGGGGGGGGGGGGACTAGGGCTCCTTTGCTGGGCTGCGGGAGGAGGGATGGGCTGCGCCGCCCCCCCAGGGCCTGCCCTCCCTGGCTGGGTGGGGGCCGTGGCCTTGTGTCTCCGCTTGTCTGCGTGACTGCTGCGTGCCCGGCGGGGCCCACATGCGGCTGAATGTTATTGGGCGCGCTCGGGCGGTGGGTCCCGGTGCCGGGATTGGTGGCGGGGCGGCGCACGGTCAGTCGTCAACGGGCTTACAGTCACTAGGGATTCACACGATTGCTGGGTTCTAAATCACAGAGATGATTTGTGTACACTCTACAACTTTCTATCGCTTAGCTTATAGACTCCCCCACCTTCTTCCTCCTCTTTCCCTGGTCAACCACCTTTTTCCTCCTCTTTCCCTGGTCAACAGGCCCCCCACATGGTGTCAACCGGAAATACATTTAGCTGACGATAGCACCAACATATTAGTAGTTAGTGTAGTTAGGCGTTCAATGTATTTCTTGTTGTCGTGTTTCTTCTCTTTCTTCTGTTGTGTTTCTTTTCTTCTCTTCCCCCATAACCCCTTCCTGTTTGCTGTTTTGTCATAATAAATGAGGTATGTTGAATGATCACAAAGGGAGTATGTCAGACTCTCAATGTGAAACATTAAAACTGTTCAGACTATCCAGGCACTTAGACTTCCATTCTCCGTGTCAAACAGCTGAGCAGGACAGGTTAGAAAAAAATAAAAATAAAATAAATAAATAAATAAATAAAGTTGCGTTCCAAACTCCATGTTTGGAACTTTTGCCTTTGTCAGTGTGCAATTTTCTAGTACACTAACAAAATTGAATCGCAAATGAAATGCAGAACTCAGATGAATTAAGCACATTTCATCTAAGAAAAAAAATCTTGTTTAAAAAAAAATGTGGGTTTGTGCATTCCATTCCAATTTATCCCACTTGTCCGAGGTCCGGTTGCGGGGACAGCTGTCTAGTCTAGTCTAGTCTAGTCTTTACATAATTCACCCACATAGTTTTTACTAAGGTTACTTGAAGATTTAGGCCTCTCACATATCCAATTATATTTCTGTTAGAAGAACCAGAAATATAATTAGTTAAATAATAAGAAATCCACTTTCCTGTTGTTTTGCCTATATTTGGCCATTTAAATGATAGAAATCAATAATGAGCTGTCAGGTATGTCACTTTGTTGTTAAATACGTACAACAAATACAAAAATAAACACACCTAATTTAATCCCTGGCAAATTAATACATATTTGGAATATTAGGCCTTCATTTTTAATCACTGGCTGCCACTGACAGAGATAGACGTCTAATCCATTTGAAGTTGGAGGAACGCATGCCCTCCCAGTTGAAATAGATTGGACGTCTACTATCGTCAAACTAATGTAAGTCCACAGCAGAAGGATGAAACGAGACAAATGACTGGACGTCAATGGCATTGAAAGATAATTCAAGTCGACCTTTATTAAATTGTAAATTAAGTCAAACTTAATTTACAGGTCACTTATATATAAGATCAAACATTATACTCAAACAGACCGTATTGGCCCTAATATAAGACAGCCTTGATTATAAGACCCCCTCTTTTTCAAGACTCAAGTTTGAAAAAAGACTTTTTGAACACCAAATTAATTTTTATACAGAAAATAATTACAGTACATCCGAAACAAATGATTATAACAATATATTTGAGAGAAAAAGCATGTTATTTTGCCTCATTCAAATCTTAATATCTGAACATTTAAATATGTAAACTAAAGTGCAATCACATTCGTAAATGAATGGCTTCTGGCTTTTGAAATGTAAATAAACCAATCTATTGTGATAAAACAACAAAATTGCAATAACTGCATTAGCCATCAAAGTGAAGTCTAACTGTAACTGTAGTCTTGAAACAAACCTGAATAAGGAAAAACATTGCAATAAAATAATGCAAACTGGTTAAACTTGAGCGTAGCTGAGATCTGTCATGACAGACCATTGCTTCAATGATATCTGCCGCCATCTAGGGTCGTGAATGGGGAGAGTGGCTGAGATCTGTCATGACAGAACATCGCTTCAATGATATTTGGTGCCATCTAGCGTCGTGAATGGGTATAATGTCTAGACCGCGATTATAAGACGACCCCCTCTTTTTCAGTCTTATTTCAATGCAAAAAACACTGTTTTATATTCGGGCCAATACAGTAATTCATAAGAAATACAGTAGTCTCAACTCAACTTTATCTCAACTTATTTTTACAGTACATTTATAATAGCACTTTAACAACAGCCACAGCTGTACCAAAACAATTTGCAAAAACCTGTGACTTAAAAAAAAAAAAGCAAACAATGAACACAATCATCAGGCTCATAAAATCAATTCGACATACACTTTTTGGTTTGATACTGTTATAGATTACTGAAAAGAGATTCGACGTCTCCTTTTGCTTGCAGATGCGAGATGTCAGAAGTCACTTTCTGCTAACAAACAGAGGTTTAGGACTAAATCGAAAGTTTTAAAGATAACAAGCAACAATAGGATCCATTAGTATGTAACATACACATAAAGAAAATGGTTAAAATTCTTTACGCTACTCTTCAAATGCTGAGTCACTCACCTCTCTACTCCACCACCACTCCACAATGGCGATACACTACCCTCTTTATCATCAGTTCATTAAGCAGCACGGAGCATTTGTAGAAAATATGTCTATTAAAAGAAAAAAAAAACAAGTCCCTTACAGACATTCTTACAGAGTAACATTCCCCTCACTAGAAATGGTGTTGTTGCTGATGATGTTGGATTGTTAACCTGATAACCTGCAATCGAGTGCAGTTAAATGGCTTCATCGATTTTTAAGTGGATAAAATTGAATTATAAAGGGAGTGAAAAGCAAAAATGTAATGTAGTATGGTCTGAAATTCATTTAGGTATGAATTCCCTGTGAGAGCACATAGTAATATAAAGAATCGTGTAATCATTTTATCCATCCAACTATTTTCAACACCGCTTATCCTTGTCAGGGTTCATGGGGTGCTGGAGCATATCCCAGCTTACTACACCCTAAATTGGTCACTAGGCAAGGCAAGGCAAATTTATTTATATAGCACAATTCAACACAAGGCAATTCAAAGTGCTTTACATCACATGAAGACCATAAAAATCACATTTAAATCAACACAACGTAAAAACCAAGACAAAAGATCGCATTTAATCACAGAATAAAAATAAATAAAAATAAAACAAAAATAAAAATAAAACAAAAACTACTACTACTAATAATAATTGAAATCAGCAATGGAGATAAGCACAAGAGGAATAGAAAGCAGATAGATTGAAATAAATAGACAGTTATGGATATGCAGTGCGAAACAAAAGCGTTTTTAGCCCTGATTTAAAGGAGCTAACAGTTGAGCATACTTCAGATGTTCGGGTAACTTGTTCCAGAGGTGAGGAGCATAATAACTAAATGCTGCCTCACCCTGCTTGGTTCTTGTTCTTGGAACATGCAGAAGACCGGTTCCAGACGACCTTAGGGGTCTAGATGTCTCATAGGAATCTAACAAGTCAAGCATGTATTTTGGTCCAAGGCCATTAAGTGTTTTGTAGACGAGCAGTAGTATTTTATAGTCTATCCTTTGACTCACTGGAAGCCAGTGTAGCGATTTCAAAACCAGTGTAATGTGGTCCAGCTTCCTTGTATTTGTGAGGACTCTGGCTGCAGCATTCTGTACTAGCTGCAGCTTCCTGACTGATTTTTTATCAAGACCTGTAAATATACCGTTGCAGTAGTCCAATCTGCTGAAAATGAATGCATGCATAAGTTTTTCCATGTCTTGTTGAGTCAGAAGCCCCTTAATTCTGGTTATATTTTTTAGGTGGTAATAAGCGGATTTAGTGACGGACTTTAGATGGCTATCAAATTTTAGGTCTGAGTCAATAATTACGCCAAGGTTTCTGACTTGATTTTTAGCTGTAAGTGACATTGTGCTAAGTTGGCTGCTTATCTTTGACCTTTCCTTTTTTGGCCCAAAAATGATCACCTCTGTCTTCTCCACATTTAACTGGAGAAAATTCTGGCACATCCATTCATTGATTTGATGAATGCATTTACTCAGGGAGACTAAGGGACTATAATCATGTGGGGACACAGAAATGTACAGTTGTGTGTCATCTGCATAGGCGTGATAGGAGATGTCATACTGTTCCATTATCTGAGCTAACGGAAGCATATAGATGTTAAATAAGAGTGGTCCAAGAATTGACCCCTGAGGGACTCCACACGTGAATTTGGTTCGTTCTGACTGATAGTTTCCGATTGACACAAAGAAATCCCTATCATGTAAATAGGATGTGAACCACTGAAGAATAGTGTCAGTAAGCCCTACCCACTGTTCCAATCTGCTGAGTAGTATGTTGTGATCAACCGTGTCAAATGCGGCGCTGAGATCCAATAGTAGCAGAACAGATGATTTGCCTGCATCGGTATTCCGACGAATATCATTTAGGACTTTGATAAGCACGGTCTCGGTGCTGTGTTGTGGCCGAAATCCAGACTGAAATGAGTTAAAAAGATTGTTTTGCATCATAAAAGTCTGGATCTGTTCAAACAACCCTTTCGATAATTTTCCCCAGGAATGTCAGATTTGATATTGGCCTGTAACTACTAATGGTTGAGGCATCCAGATTAGGGTTTTTTAGGAGAGGTTTTATTACTGCAGTTTTTAAAGTCTGAGGAAACTCTCCTGTTTGGAGGGAAGTATTTATAATCTGAAGTATGTCTGGGGCTATGCAATGAAAAACAGTTTGAAAAACACTAGACAGTTATAGATCACACAGAGACGGACAACCATCCGCATTATCACTAAGTGGGACTTGATCTCGCGTCGCTTGCGCCATAGTCGGGCGAATGCATCACTTCAGCATCGGTGACTGTGAAGACATTTTATACTCAAGTATTTCCGAATAGGTTTTATAATCCTTTAGCTAAGTTAAATTGTTAACAATAACTGTTCGGCTAAATAAATGACATATAGCCGCGATCGGGCCTAAAAAATCCAGCCCAACCCGACCCAGGTCTGCGGGCATTAAAGCCTGACCAGGCCCGAGCCCGAAACAAACCCGAAATGTTATGTTTTATTTGTGAGGACTCAGGAGAAGGAGGAAAGAGAGGGTATGCGTCAGTCAGACCTGCCAGTCTTTCTGCTGTCATATGAAAGCAAAGCGCCACATTCATTACATTCGAAGCAGACACAGGTTTCTGTAGCATCTTCAACAATCAATATGAAGCCTTTCCACACCCCACTCTTACCGTTGCGTGTTTGTATTTTCGATTCCCCCATCTTTAGTTTTTAACTTCTTGCCTCTTCATATTGAAACCACCAGGTTAAAAATATGTAATGGATGCGAAGGGGAAGATTTAAAAAGAAGGCAGGGCCACGGCGTTTACGTAATGAGTCACATGACATTTTGGAGGGAAAATGACAAGCAGTACTCAATTTGGACATTTAGGGATGTACGTAGTTTTTACGGGGTGTACTCACTTTTGTTGCCAGGGGTTTAGATATTAATGGCTATTTTTTGCGTTAATTTGAGGGGAAAACAAATTAACTCTATTATATAAGCTGCACACAGACTACTTTTCATTGTGTCAAAGTGACATTTTGTCAGTGTTGTCCCATGAAAAGATTTACTTAAATATCTGCAGAAATGCGAGGGGTGTACTTACTTTTGTGATACAGTTTCACTTAAGTGCATTTTTTGGATATTTACTTTTACTTGAGTAATATTATTTTGAAGTAACGCTACTCTTACTTGAGTAACATTTTTGGCTACTCTACCCACCTCTGGCGCTAATGCTAGTTGGTGTACAATAGTGCTGCAATGATTAATCGATTAACTCCAGTAGAGCTGAAACGAGTACTCGAGCAACTCGAGTAACTCGAGTTTAAAAACTGATCCGAGTAATTTTATTCACCTCGAGTCATCGTTTATTTTGACAGCTCTAAGCATCACGTTTTGCTCGGACTACTTTTAATGCGGGACAACGCGCTGTCACGTGCGGAGAGGAAGAAGGAAAAAAAAAAAACTTACAGCAGCCAACAGCTGCCACAAACGACGTCGACGTTGCTAAATACTACCCCGCACGATGCTACGTTGGTACAGGTAGCGTCTGATAAGTGTCATAGAGATCACATGTATGTTGAACTAGATGCGCAATGACAGACTCGGCCGCGTCTGGGCAGCGTTAGTAAACAGTCGCCATCTTAAAGCAGTAGAGCGCTAAGCGCTAATAAAGAGCGCTAAGCGCTAATAAATAAGATTAACGTTACTGTCGCTACTAGCTCACGTAACGTTAGCCCTGCGGAGGGCTAGGTTTCAATTAATTATGACCACTGTCGATACGTGGCTAACGTGTCTTACATACAGGCCTTAACATAACATAGCATTGTGGAGTGATGAGGGTGTAAAATAAAAACTTAATCATGCTAACTATCAATTTTAGCTCAGTAGTCATTGCTGGATAAAACACCAAGTAGCACTGGTCCCTAATGTGCTCCAATACAGCCTGTATTATAGATTTATTTTGAACACTGCAAAAACTCAAAATCCTATCAGGACTTATAGTTTAGACTAACTTAAAACTTAACTAGAACTTAGAAATGGCTTGACACAAAGAGAAATTCAATTGAAACACGTGGGAAAAAATCCTAACTTTTAAGTGATGTGTGTTATCAAGCGTAACGGCATTTTTAGGTAAGATACATATATGTGTATATATATATATATATATATATATATATATATTTTTTTTTAATAAGATCTAAAAGTTTTTTGAGTGAAACCAGTGAATTAGTCTTTTTTTTATTCTAGTTAATCTGAGATGCAATTGTTGGCTGTTTTCAACAATATACATCGAAAATAAAGACATTGATTGACTGAAAATGGTTCAAGATTAGATGAAATGTCTTGTTTTCTCATGTATATTTATAATTGCTCTTCACCTAAAAATATATTTGTTTCATCCGATTACTCGATTAATCGATAGAATTTCCAGTCGATTACTCGATTACTAAAATATTCGATAGCTGCAGCCCTAAACTCCAGTATTCGAATAGAAAAAAAATATTCGAATTAAATTTAGTTGCTTCGAATATTCGTTTAATAAAAATGGCATTGTAATGGTTTATTTTGAAAGTGTTTGCATTTGTTTTATTGATTAAGGTGGATACACAGCCCTCTGGTCTGCTTTATTTCACATGGCTGAATCCAACTGCTCCCTGTTAAGACCAACATAAACTAAGTTTTTGTTTGAGCTCATGTTTTTTTAATGCATTCGTAAATTAGTTTATAGATATATTCAGCTTTTTTTAGTGGGAATATATGTCTGAACATTGTAAAAAAAAAAAAAAAAAAAAAAAAAAAAAAGGTCATCATTTTAGAGCATTTAAGCTAGCGGACTTTTGCTATGATAGCATTTAAGCTAGCGGACTTTTGCTATGTAAGTTAGCCAATTGTTCTTTTGTTGTACATACTAGTAGATCCAGTTATTTTTATCGTTTGAGGCTCGGCTCAGGTATTTAAATTTTTCATGTTCCTTATCCGATTACTCGATTATTCAAAGTAACTAGTTCATCGATGAATCGACTACTAAAATAATCGATAGCCCTAGTGTACAATCTGGAGTAGTCGTCAGCAATTGTAGGACAAATGGCCCAATTTCAACTGCTATTATTAAAGATTAAAAGAAAAGCAATTAAGTGCTCTACATCATCTGCCTAAAGATTAAGTATGTGATTTTACAATTCAACGAGAGTATGAGATTTGACATCTATGTGGCAGCATGTCCCCTCATTCCACTGGGAATTTAGCGGCTCGTACACACAGTGTGTAAATACAGTAAAACCATCAAAGCCACACCCAAGATACTTAATGACTTGACTTTCTGGTATTAAATCTACATTTGCTAATTTATTTAGACATTCAAAATTATCCTAAGAAGACTTCTCAATACAATATTACAGAATTTCAAGTAGCCATGCTAAAAGCCAGGGAGGCAAAAGTGATCATGTTTTCCATCTGAATACTTCCATTTATCAGATTTTGACCTGACCATAGTAAGCAAGGTCATCAAATTCCTACAACGGCCAAGCTTTAACAAAAGAACGTAGATTGGACAGCTCTGCAAATTGTATGAGAAGAACAATGCACGTATGTGGACATTAGGAAGAGTGTGGTCAGCAAGAGTGTTTCTGCTAGTTAACAAACACTAGTCAACTACGCATCATTTACCGGTAGTTACAGTTAAAATTAAACAATCTTCTATTTCAAGGATTCAAGGTATTTTATTGCCGTACGCTCACACGTTTCCACGAGCTGTAGTAACAAAACTGGACAAGAATTCATCTAAAAATGATGTCGATCAAATTAACAATAATATAATTTAGGGCTGCAGCTATCGAATATTTTAGTAATCGGGTATTATACTGAAAATTCCATTGATTAATCGAGTAATCGGATAAAACTTTTTTTTTTTTAGGCAAAGAGCAGTCATAAATGTACATTAGAAACAAGACATTTCACGTACGGTCATATTGAACCATTTTTAGACAATGTCTTTTTTTTTAGATGTACATTGTTGAAAACGGCCCACAATTGCATCTCAGATGTGAAAAGAAAAATAAAACAACATATTCACTGCTTTCACTCAAAAAACTTAAGATCTGATGGGAAAAAAAATCTTATTTCTTACCTAAAAATGTCATTATGCTTGATAACACGCAGCACTTAAAGGTGTTTTTCCCACGTTTCAATTGAATTTGTGTCAAGCTATTTTTAAGTTCTAGTGAAGTTCTAAGTTTGAGTCTAAATTAGGGCTGCAGCTATTGATTATTTTATTAGTCGATTAATTGATGAACTAGTTCGAGTAATCAAATGAGTAAAAAAAAAGAATTAATACCTGAGTTGAGCCTCAAACGGTATAAAAAAATATATGAGATTCTAAGTTACAACAAAAGAACAATTGGACATAGCAAAAGTTTGCTAGCTTAATGCTATAAAATCGTACTTTTTTTCTTACAGTGCTTTTAACAAATGGTTCAAACACATAATCTTACAAAAAACAGGTAAATATACTTATAAACTAAATTACAAATGCATAAAAATTTTTTTAGCTTAAACAAAAACTTATGTTGGTCTTAACAGGGAGCAGCTGGATTCAGCCTTGTGAAATGAGTTATGTCATATTGACTATTGCTACTAGAGGGCTGTGTATCCACCTAAATCATGAAAACTCAATGCAAACACTTTCAAAACCAATCATTACAACGTCACTTTAATTAAACGAATACTCGAAAGCATTTGAAAATAAATTATAATACCTAAGCTTAGCCTCAAACGGTATAAAAGAAAATAAATGAGGATCTAAGGTTAACAAGAGAACAATTGGCTAGCTTGCATAGCAAAAGTTTGCTAGCTTAGATGTTATAAAGTTTTTTTTTTTATAGAATGCTCTTAACAAATCGTTCAAATACGTATTCCCACAAAAAAATGGCTAAATATACCCATAAACTAAATTACGAATGCATGAAAAAACATTAACTCAAACAAAAACTTACCTTATGTTGGTCCTAACAGGGAGCAGCGGGATTCAGCCTTGTGAAATGAGTTGTCATATTCACTGCTGCCACTAGAGGGCAGTGTTTACCTCCAAATCAATAGAACTAAATGCAAACACTTTCAAAACGAACCATTACAACGCCATTTTAATTAAACGAATACTTGAAGCTGCAAAATTTAATGGGAATCTTTTTTTGTAATCGAATTACGCAGGTTAATTGATTAAGCTTGCAGTACTACTCTAAATTGTAAGTCCTGATAGGAATGTGAATTTTTGCAGTGTTCAAAATAAATGTATGATACCTGCTGTATTGGAGCACAATAGCAACCAGTGCTACAGTGTGTTTTATCCATCAATGACTACGGAGCTAAAATTGACAGTTAGCTTTATTATGTTTTTATTTTACACTTTCATCACTCTACGGCACTGTGTTTTTATGGACTAAATAAAGCGTGTATGAAAGACACGTTAGCCACGCATCGACAGTAGTCATAATTAATAGAGACCTAGCCCTCCGCAGGGCTAACATTACGTTAGCCAGGTACAGTAACGTTAATCTTATTTATTAGCGCTGAGAAATGTACTGCTTTAAGATGGTGGCTGTTTACTAACGCCGCAGTTTTAATTACAAGTGCTAACGCCGCCGAGTCTGTCATTTCGCATCTAGTTCTATATACATGTGATATCTATGAGATGCATCAGACGATACCACCGTAGCATTATGTGGGCGTAGTTTGTAGCAACTTTGGCGTAGTTTGTAGCGGCTGTCGGCTGCAGTCAGGTATTTTGCTTCTTCCTGTACGCACGTGACGTCAGCGCATTGTGCCGCATTAAAATTAGTCCGGGCAAAACGTCATGCTTAGACCTGGCAAAATTAGGCGATTCCTCGAGGGGGAGAAAATGCGTTGATCAATTTTTTAAATCGAGTGACTGGAATTATTGGAGTAATCCTTTCAGCTCTAATATAACCTGTGTTTTCCTCTTAGAAAATGGAGACGACCGGGGTTAAAGTTCTGGAGACTGCCGAAGACATCCAAGAGCGCCGGCAGCAAGTGCTTGATCGCTACAGGCGATTCAAGGACTTGTCTATTATGCGGCGACAGAAGCTGGAAGACTCCTACCGCTTTCAGTTCTTCCGTCGTGACGCAGATGAGCTGGAGAAGTGGATCCAGGAGAAGTTGCAAATTGCCTCTGATGAGAACTACAAGGACCCCTCTAACCTGCAGGTATGTCTGTCTGTTAAAAGAATTCCAGCATTTGCGACCAATAGTAACTTTGTGAATTTCGATGGGGCTTTGCAAGACAAAGGCCCATGGAATGAAATTCCTATTCCAAACTGTTTTACCGACGTAAGGAATTTTTTAAACGACCCTCCAAAATGTTCCGTTTGCCCGTAAACGTGATTTTTTTGGGGAAAAACAAACATTTTTAAAAACGCTAATTGTCCTACAAATTTTGACCAAATCACATAATTTACACATCAAAACTTTCAGGATGGTAAGGGGCATAAAAGTTGTACAGAATTTGGCAGAAATGTACGGTTCCCCCAAAATTCGCCCAAAACTGTCCATTCATTTCTAATGGGATGCCATTGACAGCCATGTCCGTCCAAATTTCCCATCCATTTTCAACGGCAGGAAAACATAGGTACTTGCGATTTTGACCATTTACGACTACAGCCCATTGACATTTTGTGACATGATATTAACAGGACGTGTCCCCAAATTAACAGGAAGTGACCTAATATCAACAGGATGTGTTCCCAAAATGTCCCTAAATCAACATGCATTGAGGCCAATTTAGACAGATACCATTGACGGCCTTTTATGTTGATTCTATTGATGCCAATGTACTTGCATTCCACTGAGGCATATGTAAGTGGATGCCAATGACTGCTATGTACGTCTAAATTTCCCATTCATTTTCAATGGCAAAAAACCTGTGTCCTATGTATGTCTATTCTATTGATGCCAATGTACATGCATTCCATTGACGCATATGTAAGTCGATGCCATTGACAGCTATGTACGCCCAAATTTCCCATTCATTTTCAATGGCAAAAAACCTTTGTCCCATGTATGTCGATTCTATTGATGCCAATGTACATGTATTCCATTGACGGATATCTAGGTCCAAATTCCCCATTCATTTTCAATGGCAAAGGCCGATGTAATAACAAAACCTGATATCATCAGGACATGTCCCCAAATCAACAGGAATTGGCCTGATATCAACAAAACGTGTGCCAAAATGTCCCAAAATCAACAGGAAGTGACCTGATAGAATTGTATTTACCACAGCAAAGCCCCATTTTTTTTAGAAATTGCAGTTTCTAGTTTATTGTATTAACAAAAATTTCTGTTCATCCATCCCTTTTTTTTCTAGGGTAAACTGCAGAAACATCAAGCCTTTGAAGCTGAAGTTCAGGCCAATGCTCGGGCCATAATCAAACTGAACGAAACTGGAAACGTGATGATCAACGAAGGCCATTTTGCCTCCGAAACCATTCGAGTAAGTCAAGATGATGCCATGACGCTTAAATATTTGGGACTTTATTTATTTTGGGCTGGATTGGAGGACTTGGTTTATGTGGTGCTGATAGTGGTTAAGTCATTGTTCATGTATTCTTTTAATACGTTAATCTTACTCAGTCCTACACGCCTTACCGGACTCAACAGATACCGATATTTTCAAGTATTAATATGGCTGAGTATCTTATGGTAGGTGATGAATTGATGTGGAATTACATTGGAATGCTGTGGAAATTTTGGAAAAACAAATGGTGAAAATTCAGGTTAAGTGGTTTGAATAAACTTGTGTGCAGTTCATATTTTGTGCATTTTTCTCCTTAATACCGTACACCATTTTAATCACCGCCCTTTCTTAGACTCGACTTGAGGAGCTACGCCGTCTGTGGGATCTCCTACTGCAGAGAACCAAGGAGAAGGGAATGCATCTCCTGCAGGCCCAAAAACTTGTTCAATACATTCGTGAGTGTGAAGATACCTTGGGATGGATCAGTGATAAGGTAAAAATGTGTTTTTAAGACAGCGTAGCTGTAATTGCTTTGCTTGATTTTGTTTCTTGCCATTATTGTTTTACAACCTTAATATACAATGGTACCTCCTGATGAAATTCATTTCACGAAGTTTTTTTTATATTCATATTAAGAAGTATGATTCCTCATACGGAAGATAATACGTACTTAATGGATAATTCCCAGTCACAGCAATGTAATTATGTAACTACGTTTGACTATAAATGCAAACAAACGAAATATAGATACAACAATGTGCTACAAAATGCTCATGCATATGAAACAAAAGAATAGAACTTACAGGGGTTGCTTTATCAAGGCACAAATAGCAAGAACTGCAATGATGCAATGGCTACTGAAGTTAGCTCGTCTTTTAGCACTCGGTGTTTGCTATTAGCTTTAGTGCTACAACGATTCATTGATTAATTCGAGTAATTCGATGAGAAAAAAGAACTTCGATTCAAATCTTGCTGCTTCGAGTATTCGTTTAATTAGAGTGGCGTTGTAATGGTTTGTTTTGAAAGTGTTTGCATTTAGTTTTATTGATTTAGTTGGATACACTACCCTCTAGTGGCAGCAGCCAATATGACAACTCATTTAATATGGCTGAATCAAACTGCTCCCTGTTGAGACCAACATAAGCTAAGTTTTTGTCTGATTTAATGTTTTTTTGCGCATTCGTAATTTAGTTTATACGTATATTTAGCCGTTTGAACGATTTTATAAGAGCATTGTTAAAAAAAAAAAAAAATTAGCATTTTATAGCATGTAAGCTAACGGAATTTCGCTATGCAAGTTAGCCAATTGCTGTCTTGTACTTAGATCCTCATGTATTTTTTTTTTTTTTTTTATACCTTTTGAGGCTAAGCTGAGGTATTTTAATTTATTTTCAAATGCAAGTGCAATTCTGCATAGTTTGAAGAAACACTTGGGAATTTTATTTTGTATTCACACTCAATGCTCTTTTGAAAGTGCAATCCTAGCAAGCCTGTGTTTTTCATCTCCTAAAATTTATTCTGCAACGCATTATATGTTCCTAATCCGATTACTCGATTATTCGAACTAAATAGTTGATAGATTAATCGACTATTAAAATAATCGATAGCTGCTGCCCAAATGAGCTTGCCTAGTCATGTGATAACATCTGTAGAATTAGCTGGAGCATAACAAACTAGTTAGACTTAAGTGCCACTAGGGGGTGATAAAGCATTTCAAATAAAGGTGTGCAATCAGAGGGCATGACAGCAAATTTAATGTGGTATTTTAGTAGAGCTTGGAACCAATTAGGTGATTTTCATGTAAAACTCGATTCATTATTAGGCATTTGACGGGATGAGATTCTGACGGTTTAGTAACCTTAAGCCAAAATACAACAGTATTGGAATTACAGTTTTAAAATGTGTTACTTTGAGACTTTTTTTCCCACTGAACAGGATTTTTAATTTTCGAAACATATTAGCTAATTGAAACATAAGTATAATGTTAAGATAAAGTTAAAATTTAAAAAAGTATATATATTCTAAATAAAATTAAAATAAATGCAGTCCTTTAGGTGAGCCTAAACCCACAGCCACAGCTAAACATTATTACCATCAAAACATAAATATTTGAAATATTTTATATGAAAAGTGTTTATGACTCGTATCATGTTTACATTATACACACACTCTTTCTCAACACAGACAGTTGCCAGAGAGAAAAAAATAACACCACGTTTTACCACCGCTAGACATGCTAAACACACTGGAGTTAACTCTCGTAGCTGGTGGGAAACGTTCATAACAGTGTTTACCTTTAATTTTGTATAAACGTGAAATATTATTGGAGATATTGCCTCCTTGTCAGCCACCCTCCGCAAACATGTTTTACATGTCGTTTGGCCCTCCTCTATGCCGCGGCCGTCCTTAACTTTTCTGTAGCCGAAGTATTCCCACACCAGTGATTTCGTTTTCTTCGATGGGGGAAAAAAATTCAGGAGTTTCACCTCCTCCAGCCATCGTGTGGCACAGCTAACTCACTGACACTGAGCTACAACTGATGGGGGAGGGTTGAGCCTTGCAGTTGCAACCGAGGGATTTCTCCATGCATTTTTGGGACATGAAAAACAGCTAATAACTTAGGAATTGTATGACAGATTTTTTTTTGCGGTTTTCAAACCTTGACGTTTTCATACTACGGTATACCTTGAAACTGGTAATCGGCACATGTCTATTCATTATACGGGGAAAAAAATCATGATACGAAAGTCATTCTGGAACCAGTTAATTTTGCATCTTGAGATACCGCTGTATTATCCTATGTAAGAATATCTTGTTGTTCAAGGCTTTACTTAGCTAATGTTTGAAACATACCATAATCAAGGTATTTTTACAAACGGTGTCTCCATTTTGTCGCGCCACAGGAAGCTATAGTGACATCAGAGGAGCTCGGCCAGGACCTTGAACATGTGGAGCTTCTGCAGAAGAAGTTTGAGGAATTCCAGACAGACTTGGCAGCACATGAGGAACGAGTGAATGAAGTGAATCAGCTGGCAGCCAAGCTGCGACAAGAAGACCACCCTGAGGCCGAACTCATTGTTTCGAAGCAGGATGAAGTAAATGCTGCCTGGCAACGACTGAAGGGTCTGGCCCAGCAGAGACAAGGGAAGCTTTTTGGAGCTGCAGAAGTGCAGCGTTTTAACAGGTAAAGTATTAATTGAAACTGAAAAACAGTGTAATTTCTTTTCCAAATTATGAACGTCTGTATTCGATTTTGATAGGGATGTGGATGAGACCATCAGCTGGATTAAAGAGAAGGAGCAGCTTATGGCCTCTGATGACTTTGGACGTGACTTGGCTAGTGTACAAGCTCTCCTGCGTAAACACGAGGGTCTAGCCAGAGACTTGGCTGCTCTAGAAGATAAGGCAAGAACAATACTTAGCATATTACACTGGAATAGGTTTGACAAATACGAGCTATTAGTTGACTTATTTCCCAATTGTTTGTTTTTAATCAGGTCAACACTCTAGGTGGTGATGCTGAGCATCTGCAACAAACACATCCACAAAATGCTTCACAGATCCACCTAAAGAAAGATGAACTTGTCACAAACTGGGAGCGGATTCGAAGTCTAGCGACTGAGCGTCACGCGCGTCTGAATGATGCTAACCGGTAAGACTCCAGGGCAGCGTTGTTTTTGGCAGCCTGTCTTAGTCTTTTGGACGATATACTTATTAGTCTTAGGCATATTTTAGTCATCTCAACTAGTGCTGCAACGTCTAATCAGTTAATTTGCGTAATTGATTAGAAAAAAGCTTCAAATCAAATTTTGCTGCTGCGAGTATTCGTTTAATTAGAGTAGTATTGTAATGGTTTTGAAAGTGTTTGCATTTAGTTTTATTGATTTGGGTGGATAAACTGCCCTCTATTGGCAGCAGCGAATATGACATAACTCATTTAACATGGCAGAATTTAGCTGCTCCCTGTTAAGACCAACATAAGGTAAGTTTTTGTTTTAGCTTGTTTTTTTTATACATTCGTAATTTAGTTTATAGGTATAGTTAGCCCCTTTTTTTTTTTTGTGGGAATACGTGTTTGAATGATAGGTTAAGAGCATTGTTAAAAAACGCTAGCGTTTTATAGCATTTAAGCTAGTGGGCTTTGGCTATGCAAGTTGGCCAATTCTTCTTTTGTTGTACTTATGTCCTCATTTTTTATTTATTTTTTTATACCGTTTGGGGCTGAGCTCCGGTATTTTCATTTATTTTCAAATAAAAGTGCAATTCTGCATAGTTTGAAGAAACACTCTGTAACTTTATTTTGTAATCACATGTAATTCTCTTTTAAAAATGCAATCTTAGCAAGCATTTGTTTTACATCTCCTGAAATTTATTCTGCAGCGCATTAAATGTTCCTAATCCGATGACTCGATTATTCGAAATGACTAGTTGGTAGATTAATTGACTACTAAACTAATCGATTGCTGCAGCTCTCATCTCAAAATGGGCTTGTCTTCATTTAGTTTTTGTTGGCGAGAACTTGACTAATTTTGTCTAGATTTAGTCAACGTTTACTAAAAATGTTTTCGTCTGTAAAATTTAATTTTTTTACTCCAAAAATAAAGGTTCCATGAACCATGAAATAAAGGTCGATGAACAAGTTAGTTCTGATAAGGAACATGAAAAATTAAAATACCTGAGCTGAGCCTCAAACGGTATAAAAAAATAGATAAATGAGGTGGGGAGAACAAGTATTTGATACACTGCCAATGGGTTTTCCCATTGACTGTGTATCAAATACTTGTTCTCCCCACTGTATGTATAACAAAATATCAATTGCCTAACTCACATTGCAAAAGTAGCTCGCTTAAATGCTATAAAATGCTTTTTTTTTTTTTTTTTTTTTTTTTTTTTTACAATGCTCTTAACAAATGGTTCAGACACTCATTCCCACAAAAAACGCTAAATATAGCTATAAACTAATTTACGAATGCATTAAGAAACATTAGCTCAAACAAAAACTTAGCTTACGTTGGTCTTAACAGGGAGGAGTTGAATTCAGCCATATAAAATGAGGGCAGTGTATCCACCCTAATCAATAAAACGAAATGCAAACACTTTCGAAAATAAACCATAAAGTAAACAAATATTTGAAGCAACAAAATTCAATTCGAATATTTTTTTCTAATCGAACACTCGAGTTAATCGATTAATCGTTGCAGCACTAGAGGCGTTTCTTAAATTTTTGCAACATTTGGACGTTTGACTGTGCAGCTTGCCAGAAAACTGTATGGGAAAAGTTGACATAAAAAAAATAGAAATGTTATGGGTGCTTTGCTTTTTGCAACAAAAACAGTGAATCATAGCATAAAATAATTTAATGTGGCAACCTGCCATGGCACTGCAGTGCATTAATTATAAAATAACTTGAACATTCATGACAACTTTCAGGGAACCCACGAATGAAGAATGTTTCAATAAGTGTATATCAGAAATATATCACTCTTCAATCATTTCTAGGTTGCAGCGTTTCACTGCAGACTTCAGAGATCTTACAAGCTGGGTAACGGAAAAGAAGGCCTTGATTAACGCTGATGAGCTCGCTAATGACGTAGCTGGAGCTGAAGCCCTGCTGGACCGGCATCAGGAACACAAAGTAAAAATCCTTTATACAATTGCTGTGATTCTTTTTTTTTGTTTGTTTTTTTTTTGTCAGCAATGAATTTCAAGTGTGCTGATGTAATTTCTCGATTTCACAGGGAGAGATTGATGCCCATGAGGATAGTTTTAGAGCCACTGATGAAGCTGGTCAGATTTTGTTGAATGCAGGACACTATGCCTGTGACGAAGTCAAGGAAAAGGCAAGACTGTTTCTCCCTATACAGTATAATATGCACTCATGGCACCCTCAAAATGGTCCTTGAAAACATAAACTTTTGTATTTTCTTACACATTTTTTAAAAAAGTTGTATTTAATCAAAGAAAGAGTTGCTCAATAACTGCATTCCATTCCATAAACATGTGCAGCTGGGTCTCCTTACTGAAGAGAAGGAGTCTCTGCTGGAGTTGTGGGAGCTTCGCAGGCAGCAGTATGAGCAGTGTATGGACCTTCAGCTGTTCTACAGGGATACGGAGCAAGTAGACAACTGGATGAGCAAACAAGAGGTAATTTGACTATTTTAGGATTAAAAATTTACGAACGACTATGTAGCTCATGTGATGATGGACAAAATTTGCATTCAAATAGGGCTCTTGCACCACTTGGTGCTCGGGCCCTAAATGCTGTAGGTATGAAATTATAGAAAGCTGCCGTGTTAATTTTTTTTACTCTTGAATGATCAGGCTTTCCTCTTGAATGAAGACCTTGGTGACTCGCTGGACAGTGTGGAGGCACTGCTTAAGAAACATGAAGATTTTGAGAAGTCTCTTAGCGCCCAAGAAGAGAAGATCACTGTAAGTTTTATCATTTACTACATCCAAATTGTGTCAGAAAGTTTTCAGGATTTGTGTCACGAATATAAGGCTGCAGCTATCAATTATTTAGGTAATCGATAAATCTATCAATTTGTTAGTTTGAATAATCTGGTAATTGGATTAATAACATTTAATGCGTTTCAGAATAATTTTTAGAATATGTGAAACAAATAAGTGTTTATACTTGCAATAATATTTCTTTTGACTTGCTAAAATACCTTTCAAAAGAGCATTATGTACAAATACAAAATTAAATACCTGAGTGTATTTTTAAACTATGCAGAATTGCACTTTGATTTCACAAGAGCAATAAATGCATTCAAAACAAAAAAATTAAAATACCTGAGCTTAGCCTTAAACAATATAAAAAAATTAATGACTATCTAAGTACAACAAAGAACAATTGACTAACTTGCATGGCAAAAGTCCGCTTGCTTAAATGCTATAAAATGCAAACTTTTTTTTCTCAAAGCTGTTAATAAATTGTTCAAACACATATTCCCACAAAAATATGCTAAACGTACTTCTAAATAACAAATACATAAACACATTAGCTCAAACAAAAACATACCTTATGATGGTCTTAACAGGGAGCAGCTGACCTTTAAAAATGTTAATAAATTGTTCGCGCACATATTCCAGCAAAAACTGTTCAATATACTTCCAAAACTAAGTAACGAATGCATGAACATATTAGCTCAAACAAAAACATACCTTATGTTGATCTTAACAGGGAGCAGCTGCATTCAGCCATGTCAGCCGATTTATGGTATACTCACCGTTGCCACTAGAAAGCAATGTATCCACCCAAATCAAACTAAATCCAACACTTTCAAAACAAACCATTACAACATCACTCTAAACAAATCCTCGAAGCAGAAAAATTTAATTTGAAGCTCTTTTTCAAATCGAATTACTAGAGTTAATCGATATACGAATATATATTTTATATGCTTTTTGACAAGTCCTGGAACATTTCTGATACAATTTGTACTTGTTTATAATATTTATCTATGTTGATCTCTTTCGCCTTTATTTCTCTATCTTCAGGCTTTGGATGAATTTGCAACCAAACTTATCCAGAACAACCATTATGCCTTTGAGGATGTCGCGACTCGCAGAGATGCGGTAAAACAAGAACAAATTTTTGGTTTTTGAACTGTTTTACAGATTTAAAAGACAAAATTATTTTACGTTTTCTCTTATATATATTTTAGCTTCTCAGTCGGCGAAATGCCCTTCACGACCGCGCTCAGTCTCGGCGTTCCGCCTTGGAGGATTCTTTCCACCTGCAACAATTCTTCAGGGATTCCGATGAGCTCAAGAGCTGGATCAATGAGAAGATGAAGACTGCTAGTGATGAAGCTTATAAGGTAATGATTTGGGAGTAAGCCTGAACGATATTGGAAAAAACTATTGGTGCGATTTTTTTGGGGGTGTGCGATATATTGCGATATTAAAAAAAAAATGTATATTTTTTTAAAAAGACATTTTCACTAGATGACTTGAATAGCTGTTTGGAAAGACTTTGAACGACTCACCATGACCACAGTGTACTGTATTCCCTTTTTTTTTTTTGCATTTATGGGGACCAGAACCCGCCGTCATAAGTGAAAAACCGCAAAGTAGCGCAATCCCCGCCCCCCAAACTGGTTTTTGTCTGTGCTCAATGTATATATTCAGATTTAGCATTGGAAAGCGATACATATAAGACATGTTTTTCTCACTTTTTCCCCAAAGTAGGATTTAAAAAAATGTAATGTAGTACTGTATATATATTTTATAATGGGTCGAAATTATTTTTCGAGCACCTTAGACAATAATTTGCTTTGCATATAATTTAAAAAATATATATATTTATATACACACACATATATATATATATATATATATATATATATATATATATATATATATATATGCAGTACTGTGCAAAGGTTTTAGGCAGGGAAAAGTTTTAGGCAGGACCCCTGCCTAAAACTTTTGCACAGTACTGTATATTTTAATAAATGGTTTTTAAGAACTTCAAATGTAATAATTAGGATCAGTTTTAAACATAACTGTCCCACCGAATCGTTTTTAAACTAGAATGAAGTACTGTAGTAGAAAAATTATTGACTTTATTAAGTGCTTCTGTTTACCTACCTTGGCTGTGACTCTTGGAGTGACCTGTAGAAATTATAAACTCCTCATGATCACTCTTGGCGTTTATTTTATATGTCTCGAACGTCTCCACACAAACATTCATTCCAGCGCGGGCTTCCTTGGAGAAACTGTTATAACAAGTTAAACGATGATTTACACATTGTTGCTGTGTGAAGTCTGACAAGATCAAAGACAACCATCTGTCAACATCGTTAACTTTAATAAGCAAGTGCCACAGTGACTAAGGAACAAAGAGCTAGGAGAGGGAGGGAGGGAGGCTGTGCGAGTGCATGAAGCAGAACAAAGGTGAGTGGATTAAAAAAAATTTTTAAAAATTATCGCATGTCTTTGCGACGGGACTTTCGCACATGCGCACATCGCGATGGGGATATTTAAACGATATATCGTTCAGGCTTATTTGGGGGTGGACTTTGGACATTTTTCAGGAAGTGTTTTTCACTGTTATGTGAAGTGAGGCGAATAGAAAGGGGATTGACACTTCTTTTTCGCTGCTAACAGGACCCCTCAAACCTACAAGGCAAGGTGCAGAAACACCAGGCTTTCGAAGCAGAGCTCTCTGCGAACCAGAGCCGCATTGATGCCCTGCAAAAGTCTGGCCAAGAGTTACTTGACGGGAAACACTACGCCTCCTCTGAGGTTGCATGCCGTATGGAAGAGGTCAGCTCTCAGTGGAAGAAATTGCTAGAAGCCACTGAGCTGAAAGGTATCAGCTGAAACTCTCTTGTTGCTAGGACTTGCAGCAAAAGTAATAGTAACATTGTTTGCAAAATAAATTTTCTTTTTTTTAGGTATCAAGCTCCGAGAGGCTAATCAACAGCAGCAATTTAACAGAAATGTTGAGGACATTGAGCTATGGCTGTATGAGGTCGAGGGCCACTTGACCTCAGAGGACTATGGTAAAGACCTTACCAGTGTTCAGAACCTACAGAAGAAACATGCACTTCTCGAGGCTGATGTGACTGCTCACCAGGTACATCGTCGCAAGACATGGAGAATTATAAACTCTTCTTATTCAATTATTATTGCATGCTACCTCTTACTGTTTAAAGGTAGAACAGTAATGTATATCAATTCTGTTCTTTTATAGGATCGAATTGACGGAATAGTAATCCAGGCTCGACAATTCCAAGAGGCTGGACACTTTGATGCTGACAACATTCAGAAGAAACAGGATGCTGTAGCCGATCGTTACGAATCCCTGCGTGAGCCCATGGCCGCACGCAAACAGAAACTGGCAGACTCTCTTCGTCTCCAACAGCTTTTCAGAGATATCGAAGATGAGGAGACTTGGATACGTGAGAAAGAGCCCATTGCTGCGTCTTCAAACCGAGGTATAACATTTTATCATTTTAACACAATAAATTAGCAGAATGTCAGCTAAAGTAGGGATATTGATGAAATTTTAATTCAGTTACCTCTAGAGATTCCCAAGATATTGTTAATGTACACATACAGGTACAGCACAACAAAATGCAGTTCGCTTCTAACCAAAAGAGCAAGTCCAAATACAACTGTGAATAAATAAATTATAATAAAAGTGATTAAGATTATTAAAACAGGGTTGTACTCTGAACATACAGTATATCACAGATGGGTATGTACTTTGAGTTTAACGGTACACGCAAGTCATGGTTTGGTACGCACCTCGGTACGGGGTTCACGTTTCGGTACAGGTTCGGTACAACAGGAAAAACAAAAGGGCTTTTTTTATCGCAGCATTTGAAAGTTTGTTCAATTGGCTAAAACTAAAAAACATCTATTATTGAAGTGTAACACGAATAGAAGAAAACGTAAAACTTGTGAATTTGTTTTTACTATTCTAATATTCTTTAATTCACACATTATGTGAAAAAATTGACTGAGGTAACAGTTAAAGTCAGGTAGCACTCACCAGCTGGCAACCTTGGTAACTTTTTTATAAAAATGAGATGCTACCATTTTCAATGTTGGATTACACAGAGTTAACTGTGAACCATTACCAGCGTACATAAACTCCCACATAAGATATATTTTTATTAAGGCTGTCAAAATTATTGCGTTAACGGGCGGTAATTAATTTTTTAAATTAATCAATTTAAAATATTTGACGCAATTAACGCACATGCCCTGCTCAGACAGGTTTAAATGACAGTACAGTGAAATGCCCAAATGTTAATTGTGTTTTATGGAGTTTTGCCGCCTTCTGCTGGCGCTTGGGTGCGACTGATTTTATAGGCTTTGTGCATTGTGTAAGTAATTATTGACATCAACAATGGCGGGCTACTAGTTTATTTTTTGATTGAAATTTTTACAAATTTTATTAAAACAAAAGCATTAAGAGGGGTTTTAATATAAAATTTCTATAACTTGTACTAACATTTATCTTTCAAGAACTACATGTCTTTCTATCCATGGATCGCTTTAACAGAATGTTCATAATGTTAATGCCATTTTGTCGATTTATTGTTATAATAAACAAATACAGTCCTTATGTACCGTATGTTGAATGTATATATCCATCTTGTCTTATCTTTCCATTCCAACAATAATTTACAGTAAAATATGGCATATTTTATAGATGGTTTGAATTGCGATTAATTGCGATTAATTACGATTAATCAATTTTTAAGCTGTAATTAACTCGATTAAAAATTTTAATCGTTTGACAGCCCTAATTTTTATATGCGCTGAAATAAAATAAAAAGTAAAAATAATTCCAAAACTGAAAAAGCATTTCTCGAAATAGTGCAAAAATAGATACTTAGTGTTTTAATGACTTCAGCCTAGGACTAGAGCAAAAAAAAAACATTTCCTGTTTTGAAAATATAAAATATAAAATAAATACACTTCAAAAAGTGTTAGTAATATTGCATTTGATCATTCCCACTTCCCACTCTGTGGGAATTTTAATATTAATAATAATTTTTCTAGTAGTGATCAATGATAACTTCTTTGTCTGTTTTGGTTTGTCTTCTTTTTCCCGTATTGTCGGTCGTTGTTTTTGGCGCATTATCTCTACCGCCCCCTGTAGTACAGGCAGACTCACTCGGACATGTTTTTTAACTCAAATGTATTTGCCATCTGTGTGCACCAAACCGTGATACCCATACCGTGACTGTATGGGATGAATACAAATACTGTTACACTGATAAAATGTGGATCAAATGCTTTAACCTGGCGGTGAGCAACCCATGGCTCTTTAGCGCTGCCCGAGGGACTCCCTGGAGCTTTTTCAAAAATGTTTGAAAATGGAAAAAGATGGGGAAGGGAAATAAATTTTTAATTTTAATATGCTTTTTGTTGGAGGAAAACATGACCAATTCTTCTAATTCATTAATGTTGTAATGAAGTTAAACTTGAGCCGGAATCATACAATAGAATGGTGCATCATTCTGTATAGGATTCATTGCCATAGGCAGAGTTTGACTTTTGTGGCCGGGATTTGGGAGGGCGATAGTGAGGCATCTGTACCAGACTGTCACACAGTTCAATAGGATGCTTCGTCAATATTTTTAGCATTCTGCATGCCAAACATGACCGAAATTGCTGTCGGATCAACTAATGTTTAGAATATTCCATCAGGCAAAGATCTAATTGGTGTCCAGAACCTACTGAAGAAACACCAGGCCCTCCAGGCTGAGATCACTGGACATGAGCCTCGTATAAAAGCCGTCACCTTGAAAGGAGAAGCCATGGTGGAAGAAGGTAGTCATTTATATAGGTGTTTTTGTGCTTAGTACTCTAGGATGGATGTGTGATTTACTGATCTCTGTCTTGGCGCTTAGGACACTTTGCTGGTGAGGATGTGAAAGCTAAACTGTCCGAGCTGCATGGACGCTGGGACATTTTGAAGGCCAAGGCCTCTCAGAGGAGACAGGACCTTGAAGACTCTCTTCAGGCCCAACAATACTTTGCTGATGCTAATGAAGCGGAGTCCTGGATGTGGGAGAAGGAGCCTATCGTTGGAAGCACAGACTATGGAAAAGATGAAGACTCCGCTGAGGTATGGAAATACTGTTATTGGTGAGGAGTGGGGTTGATTTATTTCTATCAGTGGTTCTTTCCATATTCATAATCGTGAAACTGGATTGTATGTACAGGCTCTTCTGAAGAAACACGAGGCCCTGATGTCCGACCTGAGTGCTTACGGAAGTAGCATCAAGGCGCTAAAGGAGCAGGCTACGTCTTGCAGGGTAATAACACAGGACCTTAAGTACCTCAATTGCAGCCACTTACTAGTGTCCTGAAGTTGCTTAGGAAATGTTGCTTTGAACGGCCTAGATTTAATTTATTGTTTTGTAATATTTCAATGAGCAGCAACAAGTGGCACCAACTGATGATGAGACTGGGAAGGAACTTGTGTTGGCCCTATATGATTACCAGGAGAAGAGCCCACGTGAAGTAACAATGAAGAAGGGCGATATTCTCACCCTTCTAAACAGCACTAATAAGGTAAATATTCGATGATTAACAAATGATGGAATACGAATGCAATATTATTTACCTTGAATTTAAAATGCTTTATGAAATGCTTTCCAAACTTGAGCTAACAAATTATTGCAGTAAAAAAAGTGACAAAGCAAGAACAGTTCTTGCATCAGAAGTATAGTGCTAAACCTCAGCATATACCCCATGTATACATTTAAAAGCTGCATTATTTATACAGTGAAGAGTAGAAGTATTTGCACCCATTGTGATTTTGTAAGTTCACCCGCTTAGAAAATAGGTAGAGGTCTGAAATTATATTCATAGATGCATTTGCACGTATAATGACAAAAAAATAAATCAGGAACTCGCATTGTATGATGGAGACTGGCTAGGCCACTTCAGAACCTTGATATGCTTTTTACGAAGCCCCTCCTTGGTCAGCTTGGTTGTGTGCTTCAGATCATTGTCATGTTGGAAGATCCAGTCACGACTCCTTCAAGTCTCTGATTGGGGGACGGAGGTTGTGCCTCAAATTCTGACGATACATTTCACCATTCATCCTCAGCTTTATACATTACAGTCGTCCTGTCCCCTTTGCTGAAAAGCAGCCCCGAAGCATGAGGTTTTCGCACCCGTACTTTACAGTAGGGATGGTGTTCTTATATATATATATGTAACGCAAATAATTACTGGTACTCAGTGGGGCCTGCCTCTTTGACAGTGTTGAAATTCTAATTTTTTGTCTTTCTGACTCCAGCTAATTATATACATCTTTTTGCGATTTCCTTTCCTACAGGACTGGTGGAAAGTAGAGGTGAATGACCGCCAGGGATTTGTACCTGCTGCCTACGTGAAGAAGCTTGATCCGAATCAGTCATCTTCTCGGGAAAACCTGGATGAACATGGAAGCATTGCACTTCGCCAAGAACAAATTGAGAACCAGTAAGACCAAATCTAACAGATAACCCCCCCCCCCCCTTTAGGACTTTCCTTTGTATTGTCACCTCTGCTTTCCCTTTCCTGCCTCTAACAACATAATCTTTGTACTGATACTGCTCAGACCTACCACCAAAGAGGCCTGCAGCGTGTCTATGCGCATGAAGCAGGTTGAAGAGCTGTGAGTAGGAACTAGTTGAATGCTTACGTACTCAGTGTTATGCTTACATGTTCAGTGTTCTCAAATTTTTTTTTTTTATCATACTTGTTAGAGATGGGCATTCCAACACATTTCAATTATCAATAGGGATATTGGTCAAAAATACATTCCCAGATTTATTTCCCCTGAGGTTTTTTAAGTTTGAACAATAATGATCAGCACGTCTTTGACAATCTGATTTGATTCCTCGGGGCTCCTTTTTGAGCATGACAATATGAAAATGAGTCGAATATTTACCATGGTATGTTTCTTAGCAGATGCTTTGCTTCTGAGTCGCACACAGTATCGCCTCTTTTCATTTTAAACATTAAAATGAACTGGTTATATTATTTTATTATTATTGTTTATTTATTGCAACATCCCTTTAACATCTTTTACTGCTGACTCTGTTAAGCATTTTCTAACATGGAAAACCCAAACAAATTCTGATTAAATTTTGTTTCGTAGGGTCTTTCTATTTGAAGCAGTTATAATATGAATTGTAACATTTTTTTTAAGAGTCCCCAAAATTCAGAATGATATATTAATGATGAATCGCCCAGCAACCAAAGGTTACATCCTAGAAATGCCCAACTGTTTTAGAAACGTATTGCAAAATTTACACAAAACAATACAAACCAAATTGCCCATCTCTAATGCATATAAATTCCACGCTGGAATTATGTTTTTTTTTTCTATTTTAGTATGCCATACACTATTTCTTTTAAGTTTGGGTATTGAGCAAAGCATGAATTAAAACGGATTGCTGCCAATGGTTTTGGAATGTCCTACCTGCCTGTCCTCTACAACAGTGATTCTGTGCTTTTTTTTGTGTTGGGACCCAGAAGTGGGCCATTTTGGAAAAACTTGGGGTTCTCTGCTTAGTTTCAGTTATGAAAATACTTCTAGAACCAATCAATGTCATAAGTAGAGGTACCACTGAAGGTTTATTTATGCAAAACAAAATATTGAAATTTTATAGCTTCCTACCTTGATTTCAACATGTTGTCAGCTTTGGACTCCTAAGCTGACGGTGAAGCACTGTTTAAGAGATTAGCCGTCCAACTAACCATCCAATGTTACAACTGAGAAGAGTAACAAAACGTACACTGAATTATATTCAATGACATTTTCATAATATGCTGCCAGGCAATAAAAGCTGGGCAGTAGGCTGCAGTTGGCCCGCTGGCCATAGTTTGGTGTCCATTCTCTTGTTATAAAACTCAAAGTTTAGACTGGATGTGCCGTGAAAAAGTATGTTTTTCCTCTGTCCATTCTGTTGAAAATTGTACAAAATAGATAAATGCTGTTTTCATGACACTTGCTTGTGTTCAGGGCAGTCTAACAAAACTCATGTATTCATGAGTTTCTATAAATGTTTTATCCTGTGATTATAAAATTTTACGTTCAATTTTTAGCTTTTCATCTTCATATATGCTTAAACTGCATGTCCTATTTCCAATCGAGCATTTACTAGTGTTTTAAGTTTCAATTTCTTTGTTGTCTACTTCCTCTAACGCCTTCTTTCTTGCAGATATGGAACACTATTAGACCTTGGGGAGAAACGGAAGGACATGTTGGAGAAGAGCTGCAAGAAGTTTATGCTGTTCCGGGAAGCAAATGAGCTTCAGCAGTGGATCAATGAGAAGGAGAGTGCACTTACAAATGAAGAGGTTGGCTCCGACCTGGAGCAGGTGGAGGTCCTGCAGAAGAAATTTGACGATTTCCAGAAGGTATTCTTGCTTACCGGGAAAAAAAAGACAGCATTTATACAAAAATCACATTTAACAGAATCTATATCAGCTGAGAAACAGACCAAAAAAATCAATAAAATTAATAGTTTGACCCTAAGCAAGTTTAGTCCAAATTTTTACAATAAACTTTAACATTTTAATTTAATGACAACATAGTGACTTTAGGACCAAGTTCTTTTTCACATCAAAAATACAGTTCAATCTGAAAAATAGTCCCAAAGTTTTGCCTTCAAGTGCATATGAAATGATCAAAAAAATCTTAATTAGCATTATTATTGGAATTAATCCTATTTTGATATTTCAACTATTTAAAACAATTTGGCAAAGCGCAGATGATGAGAAATGCCTCTTTAAATCTGCCGTTTAGGTCCTCCTGTCATTATAGAGCTCTGGCGCCTCCATCTTGGTGATGACCAGGGCCGGCCCAGGCCATTTGGGGGCCCTATGCAAAATAATGCAAAGGGGACCATATTTTTTGCCCACCATTTCGTCACAGTGTACTGTGAAACCCATACATGCAATCCAAGCCATACGTCCATATTTTGTATATTAATCAGATTTAGTTGTACTGCATACTTCAAACTTCTCACCCCAAATGATTGTCAGTACTTACAGTAGATAGCGCCAAAACTTTTTCTAAAAGAGGAAAGAAAGAAGTTAAGGAAGAACTTTATTTTTTTAAGCTTGTAATCAAGTATCAAAACTCACAAAAGTCACAAAAAGCAAACTGTAGTAAACAAAATAGAATATAAATTAAACAATTGCCAGATTGGGGGTGCCCCTAGTAGTCAGGGGCCCTAAGCAGCTGCATAGTCTGCGTATAGGCTGGGCCGGTCCTGGTGATGACGTCAGACAATGAGTGATTTCAGCGGATTTAGCATTGAGCCCAATAGAGGAGGAAGAGTTTTTCTGAGATTCTGGTTCAAGTATAGATCTTTCAAGTGATATTTTCGATCCAGAGGAAGCCTGTGGCATTCAGCCATATATGTTTGAGTTGATTCAGAACGAAAAAAAGGCGACACAGAGAAAAAAAACGGGGATGATGACTAGAGCAGACTGAAAAATGTCATCATTGTTTTTATCTCTCAACTCCAGTATTTTTACAGGATATTTTTGTTTTTAAAGAGCATACGACACGAGAAAAAAAGTCTTAAATGGCATTATTATGTGAATTAGAATCATATTTTGAGACGATTCGACTACATACAACAATTTAGCAAAGCGCAGATGACGAGAAATTAGTCTTTTAATCTGCCGTTTAGCCACGCCTACCATTATAGGGCTTTAACGTCCCCAACAGGTGGATGATGTTAGCGGTAGACTGGGCTCATCGGTTTTACTATTCAGCCCATTGAGGGGGAATTATTCAGAACGAGGAAGACGCGACGACGAGAGCCACAAAATGTCATTGTTTCAGTCTCTCTACTCCAATATTTTTACAGGATATTCGTTTTATCCAAGTATTTTTCCCCAATTGCTAAATAAATGGCATGGTCATGACAAATAAGTCTTGTGCTGAATGGAATATGAAATAATAAAAATGCATTTATTCAGGACGACATGGCAAAATGACTCCATAATGGTCAAAACTGTTGACTTCACCTTTACTGTCGCACCTCCCGAACGATATTTTATGACACCTAAATCGGACATATGTCATTTCCCTTCCCCGGCTTCGGAGAACATAAACAAACCAGAAGGCGTGACAGCTAGCCGACATGCTAACCCGAACCGAGTGATGTTTCAAAGTCTTCGAAGCAGAAAATCACACATAACTAGCCTGGATTTTTTGACATGACGACCCAGTTGTCGATTGTCTTCGCGGATCGGCAAACCGCCCGGCGGAGAGCAATTTACAGTTCATTCCCCGGAGGAGGGTGGCTGGAGTTGTTGTGCAGCTAACATGCTGCTAATGAGCATGAGGAGAGCTTTTTACATGCCTATCAATGGTCAAACGTAAGTAGTCGTTTATTTAAAAGAAGTTTGTAGTGTTTACTTTGTAATCGCTGTATTCGTATTTGACATAATACAAAACAAGATGTTTACTCAATTCCTCGTAAGTCCAATGGTCCCACAGTAAATATCCACGGTGAATGGGAATCTTTTGAAACTCCAAAAAGGCGCATACGCCTCTCCCTAATACAGAATGATTTTTCTGCAGCCGTTTGGCTGGTGTGATGCGAAAAATGAACGTATTAATCCGCAAAATCAGCTGAATCCTTCGTTCTCATTCACAACAGTACACTGTATAGTGAAGAGGACGTCTTCTACCGTACACGTCACAGCGCCCTCCTCCTCAATGCAAGACCGAAGCAGGAAGTGACGATCGCTTCCACACACATCCAAGCGGTCCATATCATTCAGGGGCATAAAATACCGCGTGTATTATGAAATAAACATGCTTTTTCGTGTCACATGCACTTTAAGTATTTTTTCCCCGATAGCTATATAAATTGTATGGCCATGACAAATAACAGTCTTGTGCTGAATGGAATATGAAATATTAAAAATGCATTTATTCAGTACGACACGGCTAAATTACTGCATATCTTAAACCTCCCGAACAGTTTTTTATGCCACCGGAGTTAGTCCAGCTCTTGTCACTTACCTGCCAGACTCTGAGACTGAGGAAAGAGCGTAAACAAAACAGGAGGCGTGAAAGCTAGGCTACATGCTAACCTGAACCAAGCGGCTCTTCCACGTCTCTTCCTCGCCTTTTGAACATGAAAAATGACACAAAATTACCCCAACTCATGTCACACATGGCAGCGGGAGGGATTGCCTTCACCGATCGGCCAGCCTCCGGCGGTGAGCAACATTTAGCAGACTATTACAGCTCGTCAGCAGTCTAGCGGGTGTGCTTGTCGCCGAGGATGCAGCAGGGGAATGAACACCGAAAATGGCTCATTATCGCCAAACAAACCGGCCGACATTGGGCGGCTTGTCACACACTACGTTCACCGGGTGCTGAAGGCAAGCACACCCTACTTCACTGGCCAACGACCGGTGGCTTGTCATACGCCATGGTCGCCGGCCGATGAAGGTAAGCACGCCCTGCTTCACTGGCCAACGGCAAGCATTGTCACCCACAAAATACAAGCCACCTCCCTATTAAGACGTGTGCCATAATTCCAGTATTTGACATAATAATAAACACGTACCTTCTCACTTCCTCGTCCGTCCAATGTTCCCTCGATTTTCGGACCTGTTTTGCCCTTTCTTCACGGTAAACAGGATCTTTTGGAAACCCAATAACGCTCACACGACTCTCCCTGGTGTCGCAACAAAAGCCTGCAGCACATTGGGCTGGTGTGATGCAAAAAATGAAAAAAATAATCCGCAGAATGTGCTGAATCCGCAGTGCTTCACCATACAATAGTATGGCTGTCTGGTGAAGATGATTTCTTTCTCTGACGTCACATCCACAGTCTTCTTCAACCCTAGAGTCTGGGCGGTAGTCGCTCATTTTCATAGCGCGGGATTCAAAAAGTTGAATAAATATATCGATTGCTTCCACACACATCCAAGCGGTCTATTTCATTCAGGAGCATAAAATACCGTGTGTAATATGAAATAAACATGCTTTCTTGTTTCAAATGCACTTTGAATATTTTTTTTTGTACTGTGACTTTCCAGGACCTCAAGGCCAACGAGTCACGCTTGAGAGACATCAACAGAGTGGCCTCTGAACTGGAATCTGAAGGTCTAATGGCAGAAGAATCGATAGTTCCAGTTCAGGTAATTTGCAGGTCCCAGTCTCTGTTGTTTGATTGTCAGTTTCTCCAGTGCCTTTTATATTTAGGACATGTCTTTCTTATATTTGCAGCAACAAGAAGTACTTGGTGCGATGCCTGGCAAGCTTGTAAGCTAATAAACAGTTGATTTCTATACAGTGCATGTAATTCAATAATAGGATTAACACAGCCATGACCTATGTTTTTGTAGGATGAAACCGATTCCAAAACTGCATCTCCATGGAAGGTAAATATCCAGGCAACACTTCACTCATTCCCAGACTGTTATTTTTTTGTCGACAATTTCATATAAATTGACTCTTGTTTGTCAGCTTGATGATTCTGGCCCAGTTTCTAAAAATAATAATTGAAGCAATGTTGTCTGACGTAAATATAGCTGTTCTTTAATAGTACTGCCCTCTACTCGGTTTCTGTAATGCTTCATTTTTTTCCAAATAGAACATACGCATGGCTGTTCAAACTACGGCTAACTTCAACACAATCAAGGTAAGAGTCAGCATCCAATCTGAATAATCTCTCAAATGACTATATCATGCCTACTAGGGTTGTTCCAATCATGTTTTTTTGCTCCCGATCCGATCCCGATCGTTTTAGTTTGAGTATCTGCCGATACCGATATTTCCCGATCCGATTGCTTTTTTTTGCTCCCGATTCAATTCCAATCATTCCCAATAATTTTTCCCGGTCATATACATTTTGGCAATGCATTAAGAAAAAAATGAATAAAACTCGGACAAATATAAACATTCAACATACAGTACATAAGTACTGTATTTGTTTATTATGACAATAATAAATGGCATTTACATTATTAACATTCTTTCTGTGAGAGGGATCCACAGATAAAAAGACTTGTAATTCTTAAAGGATAATGTGACTTTGTATATTGTGACTAAATATTGCCATCTAGTGGATTTTTATAAGCTTTCAGTAAATGATACTGCAGCCATTTAACTTCTGCCCAAATGCATGACGGGAAGTGCAACCATGACTGTGCGTAATGGTACCTAATTGATATATCTTCTCAGCGTTGGGATATACAATATGGTGTTAAGAAAAAGATCAACTACTACCTGTCTTCCCCACATTGCTCCCCACAATATTTGTAATTGATGAGAGAGGAATTGTAAGGCTTTAGCCAATTAAAAAAAGGCTTCAAAGACTGCCAAAATTCTCTCTACTCATTTTACGTTGCCTTTTAGCTCTATGTATACGTAATACGGTGCCATTATAGACTGAATGCAACAATGCGTGAGTGGATAGTGCAGTGCATGCATTAATTGCGTTAATATTTTATTGTTATTACCGCCGTTGACGCGATAAATATGACAGCCTTACTTTAAGCCAAACTAAAGACTCTGGATGAGTGTAGAACATTTTTTCTGTAACGTTAAGTACAATTAGAAAACGATTTAATCACAAAAAGAAAAAAAAATTTAAAAAGGCATGTCCGATATATTTTTGCCGATTCCAATACTTTGAAAATTGACGTGATCGGACCCGATCGATCATGTCGACAAACATAATGTCGAGCCCAAACTGAAAAGTGACCTAGTGTTGCTTTAACTATACACTTCCTCGGCCTTCAAAGAGCACATCTACTTTTACCAGTGGGGATTAAACAAGGCCCATTCCAACGTCTATTCCAGTTACTATAATGTCATGAATGAGATGGGTTCTATCTAGATTGTGTGCTAATGTTGATATATTTTTTTATCGTATAGGAATTGAACAACCACTGGAAATCACTACAGCAGTTGGCTGAAGAGAGGAGCAACTTGCTGGGTAGTGCCCATGAAGTACAGCGATTCCACAGGTAAGAACTAAAATGAAAATTGTAGCTGTATTGATATATATCATGTCATCTTTCGATTGAGTGAGCTATCTACAGTACTTGGAGTAATGTGTCACAATGCCGTTGCCTATTTGAATTGCTTTTGCACCTAGCAGATACAAACAAAGAACGTTTACACTACTGAACTGGTTAGATCAATACCCCATAATGTTTGGACTACAGGTGAGCTGCTGAGGAATGCTATATTTGTTTTTCCGCAGAGATGCTGATGAAACTAAAGAATGGATTGAGGAAAAAAACCAGGCGCTCAACACAGACAACTACGGTCACGATTTGGCTAGTGTTCAGGCTTTGCAGCGCAAACATGAAGGCTTTGAGAGAGACCTGGCAGCTTTGGGTGACAAGGTTAGTTTGTCACATTGGCGTTGCTAGGGTGTCTTGGGACTCCAAGCAAGATATTCCTGAGGCCCCCACCACACACACACACTGCAAACATTTGCACATAAATTGCGCAATAAATAAGTACACAATGTATAAGGCCATATCAAAAGAAATAAAAAGTCAGACAATATAAATAAAACATTTTAATTGAAACACATTTACCGTAATTTTCGGACTATAAGCACCTACTTTTTCCCTTCATTTGGAATCTTGCGGCTTATAGTTATTTGTTGATTTATTTGTGCCAAGTGGTAACACTTTATTTGAAAGTGGTGTCATACGACTGTCATTAGACCGCCATAATTATGACATGACACGATCATGGGCATTACTGATTGCTTATGACAGATGTCATTAAGTGTCAACTGGCAAATTATGTCACTAACTTCATTTATGTCCCGCTCGAATCCATTCAAAAGTGAGATAATTTGCCGGATAACACTAGATGACATCTGTTATAAGCATTCATTAATGCTTATGACAGTGTCATGTCATAATTATGATTGTCTAATGACAGTCGTTTGGCACCACTGTCAAATAGTGTGTTACCAAATACCATAACTAGCACTTAATGAAACAACTAGAACAGTAACTGAAGACATAATTTGCACAGTACATAAAAAACAATGGGCCTCATTCCCTAACAGTGCATGAGTGTGCATGTGCACAAATAATGAAAATTTGGTAAAATATAAAATAAAATAAAATAAAAAACACTAGTTTTTTTTCCACAAAGATGCCTTCTCTGATTAAACTTTGGAATTAGTTCCAAATAAATGACATTACTTCAGTAAATGCTAAGTCAATCAAAAGTAATTTTTAGTGAAGTAGACCTAATGCATAAGCTTTCATCTAAGTTTTGATTCCTTATTGGGAAGGTAATTGGCCTTGGTGTTTGCGTATACTTACATGTCTCCGCGTTTATGAGTGAATTTTCCTTCTTTTATTTCACAGGTGAACTCTCTCGGAGAGACAGCGCAACGTCTGATACAATCCCACCCTGAAGCCGTGGATGACATTCAGGAGAAATGTACGGAGCTTAACACGGCCTGGAGCAGCCTTGTGGGACGTGCCGATCAGCGTAAAGACAAGCTTGGCAACTCGCACGATCTGCAACGCTTTCTGTCTGATTTCAGGTAATACAAGCTTTATTTGTGTTGCGTATGTGTGAATAAAATCTTTGGTATTGTAACCCAAATTATTGCTTCTCTGCCAAAAGAACTTTGAAGACAAAAAAGCAAAATAACTTCTCTATAACTCCTCTTTTTTTGGAAATTAAAATATACTATACTACTATCATTTCTATTGAAATATTAGGACCATTTAATGAATAATTGAAGTTAAGTCTTACATATTGCTCCTTTAACTTAGATCTTGAAGTGATAGTTGTCTTTCACTATTGTCCTCAGAGACCTTATGTCCTGGATTAACGGAATTCGAGGACTGGTGTCGTCAGAGGAGCTAGCCAAAGATGTGACTGGAGCTGAAGCTCTTTTAGAAAGGCATCAGGTAAATGAATTTGAGTATTTGACTGATTTTTTAGAAAGATTTTGTTATTAAACTGTCAACATAAAACTTTGCTAATTTCTGTCCCTTATGTTCGTTTCTCCAGGAACATCGCACTGAGATAGATGCTCGACTTGGTACATTCCAGGCCTTTGAGCAATTTGGCCAGCAGCTGTTGGTCCAAGGCCATTATGCGAGTCCTGAGATCAAGCAAAGATTGGAGGCTTTAGATTTGGAGCGTGCTGACCTGGAAAAGGCCTGGGTGCAGCGCCGCATGATGCTTGACCAGTGCCTGGAGTTTCAGGTAAGAAATAAGAAAAATATATCATCAATAACAGAAATTTGTCTCTCTTTATTGATTATTTTCTGCATTCATCCCACAGCTCTTCAGCAGGGACTGTGAACAGGCTGAGAATTGGATGGCAGCACGTGAAGCTTTCCTTGCAAGTGACGACAAGGGGGACTCTCTTGATAGTGTTGAGGCACTTATCAAAAAGCATGAAGACTTTGATAAGGCTATTAATGTGCAGGTGAATTAATGCCTACCTTTTATTATGTGGTAGATGATTGTTTTTGTTTTTCTTTAACTGTAATCTTCATAATTCGCAGGAGGAGAAAATTGCTGCGCTACAATCCTTTGCCAATCAGCTGATTGGCGCTGACCATTACGCCAAACCCGAGATCTTCAGTCGCCGCAATGAAGTTCTTGACAGGTTAGAATCTCTTTTTAAATGTCCTTTGCATGTTACATGGTTAAAGATGTGAATAGGTGAATGCGACCAGCGAGTCTAGGTGGGTTTTTTGTGCACACAAAAAATTTAGGAGGACCACTAAATGTAACATGAACTCTAGTAATAGAATCATGTCATGAGAAAAATAATGAAATCTCAAATTTGTTTCATAAGCAGTGGTAGTACTTTGTGATGTGCGGTTTACATACAGTCATGTGAAAAAAATTAGGACACCCTGTGGAAGCCTGTGTGTTTTCGAACGTTTTTGGTCATATGGATATTTAATATCAATTTTAACAATCTTGAGATATTCAAGTAATTGAATTAAGCAATTAAAACTAGGGATGTCAAACGATTAAAATTTTTAATCGAATTAATCACACCTTAAAAATTAATTAATCGTAATTAATCGCAATTCAAACCATCTATAAAATATGCCATATTTTTCTGTAAATTATTGTTGGAATGGAAAGATAAGACACAAGACGGATATATACATTCAACATATTGTACATAAGTACTGTATTTGTTTATTATAACAATAAATCAACAAGATTGGCATTAACATTCTGTTAAAACGATCCATGGATAGAAAGACTTTTAGTTCTTGAGCGATAAATGTTAGTAGGAGTTCTAGAAATTTTATATTAAAACCCCTCTTAATGTTTTCGTTTTAATGAAATTTGTAAAATTTTCAATCAAAAAATAAACTAGTAGCTCGCCATTGTTGATGTCAATAATTACACAATTCTCATGGTGCTTAAACCCATAAAATCAGTCACACCAAAACGCCAGCAGAGGGAGACAAAAAACACAAGTAACAAGTGGCCATGACACTGTGCTGTCATTTTAATCTGTTTGAGCGGGGCATGTGCGTTAATTGCGTCAAATATTTTAACTTGATTAATTTAAAAAAATAATTACCGCCCGTTAACGCAATAATTTTGACTGCCCTAATTAAAACTGAAAAAAAGTTTAAAAAAATTTTTTTTTTTATAACTTTCTCTAAAATGTAATTTTAAATAAATGCAATTTCTGTTGTGGAATAAATTAGCATTGCAGATCAATTGCAGACCAATGGTAGTGTTCGTCTAGTGACAGTGACAAACTGCGTCATCACCCCGAGCGTCCATTGTGTGCATAAAACATGGCGCCCCGTAGGTCAAAACATGTAGTATATGTTATAGATTTTTACATCAATGGCAATTTTTTATGTGTTGCTAATAACGCATTTTAGTAAAAGAGAACAATTGTGGCTTATTATAGCCTACAAGGCTTATTATAGCCTACAAGTCTTTAAGTCTGAGGTTCCCTTTAACTGCTGATACTTTTAAAGGTGGCGTCGTCTGAAGACCCAGATGATCGAAAAACGCTCAAAGCTTGGAGAATCCCAGACCCTGCAACAATTCAGCCGCGATGTGGATGAAATAGAAGCTTGGATCAGCGAGAAGCTGCAGACCGCTACGGATGAGTCTTACAAGGATCCTACCAACATTCAGGTATTTTTTTCATTGAGTAATTGGAAAACATTTACAGCACTTGTTCTTTTTTGACAATTTGTCTTCTACCCTCATTCTAAAATAACTTACATTATTTCAGTTTTATTTTTTGCCAAAATTCTACTCATACCACCCAATGATAAGTTTTTAAACATTTTTTTTTTGCAAATGTACTGTTTTTTATTTGTATTTATTTATTTATTTATTTTTTTAACTAAGAAGGTATTCAGAGCCTTTGATATAAAGCTATGAACTGATATCATGCACTTACCTACACTGACATTTATTCTGAATAGCCTATTCTGAGTAGCCATTTTCCAAGTAGCTGCACAACTCTATATAAACCTCAAATGATTAATGTTTGCGTTAGCACATGGATTGAACATCCCATGAGACATGCCATCTATTTTACATGTAAATCTTAAGATTTGTTTAAACAGAGCATTGAGCAAAGGTTCGGGATACTTTTGTCAGAGATGTATTCGTTTTTTTATATTCAGTACATTTGCAAAGAGAAGGGAAAAAAACTATTGGGTGTTGTCTAGAATTTTGAGGATTGTGTTAAAAACTCAATTCCAAAATACATAAAGGCGGACAAAATAAAACTACTTTTTGAATTTGTATGCATGACCAAACTCACGGGAAATTTCTGAAGCGTTACTTAAGCTGTGTGAGACATTCACAGCACTAGTGTTGTGCGGAGGTGGTTTTACTCAAGTAAGGGTAGCGTTAAAATAAAATGTAAAATGAAAAAACTATTACCTAAGTAAAAGTAGTCATTCAAAAATTAACGATAGGTGAAAAAGTATTCTGTGAAAAGAGTACTGACTAATGAGTAACTGCTTACAATGTCATTTTAAAAAAAAATTTAAACATTGGTGTATTTTTTTTTTTTTTTTTAGCGCGTCATCTATATGAAATGTTACTATAACCAGTTACAAGACCATTTTAGGCCAAAAAATTATCGAATTTTGACTTGAAAAATCTACAAAAATTAAACATCCCCTGTCCAAAGAGCATGAGTACCCTCTAGTGGAGAAAACAATATTTCTACCATGAAGTAAGACGTGATTATCTCGGGTTTAATGAGGTCAGTCGGTGCCACATAAATACTACAAGAGATGTCCACGATTTTGAGTAAGGTTGAAATATGTGAAATATAGATATACAGTGCCCTCCATAATTATTGGCGCCCCTGAAAAAGATGTTTTTAAGCTTCAATTTTTTTTTTTTTTTTTTAAATTCAAATAATATGGGACCTTAATAGAAAAAAAAGAGAAAAATCTAATCTTCAGTACAAGTGCATTCATTCAGTGGGGAAAAAATCCCACATAAAGAAAAAAATATTTGACATCAAATAATGTGTGTCACAGTTATTGCACCTCTGGTGTTAATACTTTGTACAACCCCCTTTTGCCAACAAAACAAGGTCTGGGGACTAGGATGGCCATGGGAGGAGCTTGATTTTGTGTCTGGTGAACCATTTCTGTGTAGATTTGGCCATATGTTTAGGGTCATTGTCTTGCTGAAAGACCCAGTGACGACCCATCTTCAGCTTTCGGGCAGAGGGCAACAGATTTTGATTTAAAATGTCCTGGTATTTCAAAGCATTCATGATGCCATGCACCCTAACAAGGTTCCCAGGGCCTTTGGAAGAGAAACAGCCCCACAGCATCACTGACCCACCCCCATACTTCACAGTGGGTATGAGGTGCTCTTCAGCATGTGCATCTTTCGTGGCACGCAAGACCCACTTAGAGTGTTTGTAGCCAAAAAGCTCAATCTTGGTCTCACACAAAAATACACAGGGTCCCAGGCTTCAACTTGTTTTGTTGGCAAAAGGGGGTTGTACAAAGTATTAACACCAGGGGTGCTAATAATTGTGACACACATTGTTTGATGTCAAATAATTTTTTATATTTATTTATATTTTTTTTATTTTTTCGTTATATGGGATCCCCCCCCCCACACACACTTGTATTGAAGGTTGGCTTTTTCTCTCTTTCCATTAAGCTCCCATATTATTTGAATAAAAAAAATAATATTGGAAGCTAAAAAGCACATCTTTTTCAGGGGTGCCAATAATTATGGAGGGCACTGTATATTTTTTTATCAGCGCTTTAATTACGACACGTAATTGAGCAGCCCGGCATAATCATAGGATTTACTAGTGCAAGATTATATGTGGTCATGCAACTGTATTGTTACGTGTGATTGGTATAATGGAGTCATGTGGTAAGTGTTGCGACGTTTCATTAGTTTAACTGGTAGAGCCACTGTGGGTATCCACAGGAAAAATAAAGTCTAATATGTAGAATAAAGACGAAAATTGTAACAACACTGCTGTAGTGGAGTAACTGTAGGGTTTCTTTTTCATAAATCTGCTCAAAAGTAAAAAAATATGGCCTAGTAAATCTAGTTAGAAGTCCATTTTTCTCAAAAAGTTACTCAAGTAAATGTAAAGCGTTACTACCCACCTCTGGTGTTGTGAAACGTAATTAGCCATTTCCCCTTCCTGGTATCTTTCAACTGTTTGATAAAGATAACATAAGAAAATACAAAATGTTGTTGTTAATTATTTCCAGCATTTAAAAAAAACTACAAATTGTACTCAAAATAATGGTTAGCAGTACAAAACGGAGGAATCCAGAGGGGTGTACAACACTATGTATTTTATCCTTTATAATTTGTCATTACTTTGTCCGAGCCGCTTTTCCTCTCTGACATAAGACTAAATTCTTTCCTAATGTCTTTTGCTTTTTCATAGCTTTCCAAGCTTCTGGTAAGTTTGAGTAGTTAGTCCACTAACCATTTCATTATTTTCCTTTGTTGGTTGTAGTTGGATGTAAAAATACACACAATCCATTGTGCCAGGTTTTTATAGAAATCTTCAACATATTTTTTCATAAAAAGCAGTGAGTGGCATTAGCTGACTTTATTAGAGGAAAGCAAATAGTTCAAAGTCGGAACAATTTGGTCAAATTAAGTTTGCTTGTTATAGGTTATATTTTAGGTTAACCTTGAAATTCCACTTGTTAGCCAAATATTCCAATTTTGTGGGGAAAACAGCAGATTATCAATTACTAAAGACCTGGCAGTCAATGGGTTGTGTCGACTTTTTAAATCCACAGTGAAATTAGCGGTGTATACATTTTGAGTTGTCTTTTGTCCTCACTCATAAGTGCAAGCTTTGTTTGTAGTTGTTTTAATTGCATAACATTTCAAAAAAAATGTTTGCTGAAATTGCTTCATGTCATTATTTAATTGGTACTAATTGAATAGTTATCTTAATAGCTTTTGTAATGTTTTGAGTGGCATACAAAGAAAATCAATGAGATAATGTAGGATTTGGCAGGATTGTTTCAGGGATTTAAAAAAAAAATTTTTTTTTTTACACGTATAAAGATTTTTATCTAATACAACTTAAAAAAAAAAAAAAAAAAGGTCACAGATCGGACATTCTTTCCTTACTTATGGTAACCTCTTTTTTTTTTCCTTTCTTGATAAGCAACGTTATTTTAAATAACATAGTTTGATCTAATTAATTCTTAGGGGTGTATTTGACTTTAAAACGTGACTAGCAAAAACGGTGAGACTCTGAATAACATCAAGTGGAGTAGATGGCCAAGGACGCTTTTCAATCATCACCGTAAAATGACAAAATGGTTGACCCTTGTATTGATATGGGGGAATGCACTGCCCTCCTAGTGGCGGCAGTGAATATGACATATCTCACCTGACATGGCTGGACCCAGCTGCTCCCTGTTAAGACCAACATAAGGTTTTAAGTTTTTGTTTGAGTTAATATGATTGTTAATGCTTTAGTAATTAAGTTTAGAGGTATATCAGTTTTTTTTGTGGGAATATGTGTTTGAAAGATTTGTTAAGAGCATTGTTTTTAAAAAAAAAGTTACCATTTTATAGCATTTAAGCTAGCAGAATTTTGCTATGCAAGTTAGCCAATTGTTCTTTTGTTGTACTTTTTTTTTTTTTACTGTTTGAGGCTAAACTCAGGTATTTTAATTTATTTAAAAATGCATTTATTGCTCTTGTAAAATGAAATTTTAATTCTGCATAGTTTGAAGAAACGCTTGGGAATTTTATTTTGTATTTGTATTTAATGCTCTTTTGAAATTGCAATCTCACCAAGCCTTTGTTTTACATTTCCTAAAATTTATTTTGCAAGGCATTGAATGTTCCTAATCAGATTACTCAATTATTCGAACTAACTAATTGATAGATTAATCAATTAGTTAAATAATTGATAGCTGCAGCCCTAGTGCACTATTCCCCCAAGCAAACGAGGATTGGATTCATTTTTTAGTGACACATCAATATTGGAAGCAAAGGTCTTTTAGATTTTTTTTTTTTTTTTCAGTCCGTAATCTGCTTCCATGCACTTCAAATTTGTTTTCATCCAAGGTTAGTTACTCTACAGTAAAATGGAATTGACTTGGACTTGAAAGTTTTAAAACGAGGTTGGAGGGAAAGAAATTTTCTCAAATGTGGCTTCTCATGTCTGTTTTCTGCGTCCTTGTCATTACACTATCTACATTTCTCATTGTAGTGTCACACTTATGAACTATATAATTTTAATTGCAAACAAATTAACAAAATGTTTAGGATTCTAATTTCTAAGCTGAATGTGAATGTTTTCTAAACTGAACAAAAAAATGAACGCAAACACATTATGTTTTGCATCCAATTTTCCTGAGTAAAACTTTTTCCATGTAAACAAAAATGTACTCAACGCTCTCAAATATTGTTCTCACCTCTGAGGTGGATGGATTATCTTGGCAAAGGATAATTGCACACTAACACAGTCATACAGCTTCGAGAACAATATTAGAGAGAGATGTGGGAAAAGATATTTGTGAAAAATGGGAACATAAGCAGAAGAGTTGCATTCATGTTTTTGTTTAGTATAGAATGATGCTAAATTGTCAGAATTCAACTCACATAATTTGTCCTTGATTCTCCCAATGACTGTAGAGTAAACATCAGAAACACCAGGCTTTTGAGGCGGAGCTCCACGCCAATGCTGACCGAATCCGTGGAGTCATAGATACTGGTAACACACTTATCCAGAGAGGTGCCTGTGCTGGCAGCGAGGATGCTGTTAAGGTATAATTATAAACACAAACTGTACTATACTGTAATCCATATGTAAACTGTTTCATTGGAGCGCTATTCCTCCACTTCAACATAATTCGAACTGCTCTTTTCCTCTACAGGTACGCCTTGGTGCTCTAGATGAGCAATGGCAGTTCCTTGTCAACAAATCTGCTGAGAAGAGCCAAAAACTCAAAGAAGCGAATAAGCAACAGAACTTTAACACGGGCATCAAAGACTTTGACTTCTGGCTCTCTGAGGTGATTACCTCCATACTACCGTATTGGCCCGAACATAAGACGGTGTTTTTTGCATTGAAATAAGTATATAAATATAATAAATATATTTGCGGTCTAGACGTTATACCCATTCACGACGCTAGATGGCGCCAGATATCTTTGACGGGATGTTCTGTCATGACAGATCTAAGCTACTCTTACGTTTAACCAGTTTGCATTATTTTATTGCAATGTTTTTCCTTATTCAAATTTGTTTCTAGACTACAGTTACAGTTAGACTTCACTTTGATGGTTAATGCAGTTATTGTAATTTTGTTGTTTTATCACAATATATTTGTTTATTTACATTTCAAAAACCAGAAGCCATTCATTTACGAATGTGATTACACTTTTCAGATATTAAGATTTGAATGAGGCAAAATAACATGCTTTTTCTCTCAAATATATTGTTATAATTAGGGTTGTTCCGATCATGTTTTTTTGCTCCCGATCGGATCCCGATCGTTTTAGTTTGAGTATCTGCCGATCCCGATATTTCCCGATCCAATTGGTTTTTTTTTTGCTTCCGATTCAATTCCAATCATTCCCTATAATTTTTCCCAATCATATACGTTTTGGCAATGCATTAAGAAAAAAATGAATAAAACTCGGACGAATATATACATTCAACATACAGTACATAAGTACTGTATTTGTTTATTATGACAATAAATCCTCAAGATGGCATTTACATTATTAACATCCTTTCTGTGAGAGGGATCCACGCATAGAAAGACTTGTAATTCTTAAAGGATAAATGTGACTTTGTATATTGTGATTAAATATTGCCATCTAGTGTATTTGTTGAGCTTTCAGTAAATGATGCTGTAGCCATTTAACTGTTCTGGCCAAATGCATGATGGGAAGTGCAACCATGACTGTGCATAGGGGCACCAATTGATATATCATCTCTGCATTGGGAAATAACATAGGATGTTAAGAAAAATATCAACTACTACCTTACTTCCTCACATTGCTTCCCACGATATTTCTACTTGTGGAGAGAGGGATTTTAAGGCTTTAGCCAATTATAAAAAGGCTCCAAAGACTGCTTAAATTCACTCTGCTCATTTTACGTTATCTTCTAACTCTATATGTAAGTAAAATGGCGCTATAATAAATTGAACGCGACAATGCGTGAGTGGGTTCTGCAGCGCATGCGTTAATTGCGTTAAATAATTTTACCTGATTAATTAAAAAAAAAAAAATTACCGCCGTTAACGCGATAAATTTGATAGCCCTACTTTAAGCCAAAACTAAAGACTCTGGATGAGTAACACATTTTGTCTGTAACGTTAGATACAAATAGAAAACGATTTAATTAAAAAATAGAAATATATTTTAAAAAAAAGGCATGTCCGATATTTTTTTGGCGATTCCGATACTTTGAAAATGACGTGATCGGACCCAATCGATCGGCACATCTTTAGTTATAATCATTTGTTTTGGATGTAGTGTAATTCTTTTCTGTATAAAAATTAATTTGGTGTTCAAAACGTTTTTTCAAGTCTTGAGAAATAGGGGGCCGTCTTATAATCCGGGCCATTTTATATTCGGGCATATACAGTAGATAAAATCACTTTCACAGACTAGAAAACAAATCACACATTGTGCTTTTCAGGTGGAAGCACTTCTTGCTTCAGAGGATTATGGTAAAGATCTGGCCTCAGTCAACAACCTGCTGAAGAAACACCAGTTGCTGGAGGCTGATATTTCTGCCCATGAGGTATGTATGTATTTATGTACGCTGTTGTGACGTCACACGTCGACTGTTAAATTTCAGATTTTTAGCGCGTCCAGTCTGCACAGTCCGCCCCGGACTGATTAAGAAATGAATAAATAACATTGAAGTCGCTAACCATTGCTTGAGAGCTTGACTCAGCAGATGTGAACAAAAAAAAAGCATGTGGGGAAAAGATTGTATGCACCTAGATCATATAAGGTCTCTCTCTTCTACAGGATCGTCTGAAGGATCTTAACGGCCAGGCTGACAGTCTGATGGTCAGCAGCGCGTTTGATACCTCTCAAGTGAAGGACAAGCGCGACGCGGTCAATGGCCGTTTCAACAAAATAAAAAGCATGGCGGCCAGCCGCCACGCAAAGCTCAATGAGTCTCACCGCCTGCATCAGTTCTTTAGGGACCTGGATGATGAGGAGTCTTGGATCAAGTAAGAAATGCCTACTTTTCAGTTCACTTTAGGTTGTAGTGTTTAATACCCAACTAGCATAGAAAAATGTCAATTTATTAAAGTGACTAGTGCTGCAACGATTAATTGATTAACTCGAGTATTCGATTAGAAAAAAATAGTCAAATTTCGCTGCTTTGAGTATTCGTTTAATTAAAGTGGTTTATTTTGAAAGTGTTTGCATTAAGTTTTATTGATTAGGGTGGATACACTGCCCTCTGGTCTGCCTCTTTTCACATGGCTGAATCCAACTGCTCCCTGTTAAACCCAACGTAAACTAACTTTTTGTTTGAGCTAATGTTTTTTAATGCATTCATAATTTAGTTTATCGGGTTATCTGGCCGTTTTTTTGTGGGAAAATGTGTCTGAACCATTTGTTAAGAGCGTTGTAAGAAAACAACTGTAGCATTTTATAGCATTTAAGCTAGCGGACTTTTTCTACGTAAGTTAGCTAATTGTTCTTTTGTTGTACAGAGATCCTCATTTAAAAAAAAAAAATTATATACCGTTGAGGCTCAGCTCAGATATTTTAATTTTTCATGTTCCTTATCCGATTATTCGAACTAACTAGTCCATCGATTAATCGACTACTAAAATATTCAATAGCTGCAGCAATAAAAGTGACTATTCTTTTTTTCATTTATGAATCTTAGCCTCATAAATCCCTGGCGTCCAATTGGCTGTGAATGCTCTTCTTTCATTGACGCCGCTAGTTAGCTAGCTCTTCAGTTCACTTTTGGTGTTTTCCAACCAACTGGTACAGAAATAGTGTCACTTCATTAAATTGACTATTTTTGGTCATTTAAAAATCTGACCCACATAAAGATCTGGCCTCCAGACTGGCTGTGAATGCTCTTCTTTCAGTGTCATTGACGCCGCTAGCTAGCTCTTCAGTACACTTTTGGTGTTTCCCAACCAACTGGTACAGAAATAATGTCACTTTATGAAAGTAGCTATTTTTGGTCATTATCTGGTATCCAGACTGGCTGTAAATCATCATCTTTCAGTGCCGTTGACAACGCTAAACATCCAAAATTCATCCTGTGACATCTTTTTACAGAGAAAAGAAGTTGCTTGTAAGTTCAGAAGACTATGGACGTGACTTGACTGGAGTACAGAATCTGAGGAAGAAACACAAGAGGCTTGAGGCTGAATTGGGAGCCCATGAACCTGCTATTAAGGTAATGTAGTAATTTATTCCTATTTCATTTACCGTAATTTTCGGACAATAAGCCGCTACTTTTTTCCTTCATTTTGAATCCTGCGGCTTATAGTCCTGTGCGGCTTATTTGTTGATATATTTGGGCTAATAGGTAACACTTTATTTAACAACGGCGTCATAAGACTGTCATAAGATCGTCATAATTACGACATGACACTGTCATGGGCAATACTGAATGCATATGACAGATGTCATTAAGTGTCATCCAGCAAATTATATCAGTAAGTCCATTCATGTTCAGCTTGGATCTTTTATATTCATTTAAAAGTGGGATAATTTGCCGGATAACACTAAACATCTGTTATAAGCATTCATTAATGCACATGACTGTGTCATGTCATGATTATGATTGTCTAATGACAGTCTTATGGCACCACTGTCAAATAAAGTGTTATCTAATACCATAACTAGCAATTTTTGAAACAACTGAAACTGTAACTGAAAAAATAATCAGCACAGAACATGAATTTTGATTGTTAATTACATCTGTAGCGCTGAAGTGCATGCTAGGAGGCATGTTACACGAAAACAGTGTTGACAGCAGGTGGCAGCAGAGGCTGACTCTCACCCCCGAGGGAGCAGTGATTGCCATATGAAGCTTCTTGAAGCTTTGCAGCCAATTGGTTCATAGCTTAATGGTGGTTCATTTGGTCTTATGACAGTTGTACGATGCTGCTCTCAAATAAAGTGTTACCGGTTAATATATTTTGGTGTTAATATCCCATAATACAGTGAGGACAGCTGCGGCTTATAGTCCAGTGCGGCTTATCTATGAATAAATTCCGTTTTCGTGTCAAATTTCGTGGGTGGCGGCTTATAGAGAGGTGCACCTTATAGTGTGAAAATTACGGTATTTATGAATCACATACACTGTAAATAATAATAGGTTGTGCCAGTTTTAAGATTTAAAGTAAGCACAACTAAAATTTTCAAGTACTTGTGAGTAATGTAATTTTCGGAATATAAGCCGCTACTTTTTTCCCCCTCATTTTGAATCCTGCGGCTTATTTGTTAATTTATTTGGGTTAATAGGTAACACTTTATTTGACAGCAGCTTCATAAGACTGGCATAAGACAGTCATAATTATGACATGACATTATTATGGGCATTAATGAATGGCTTTGACAGATGTCATTAAGTGTCATCCGGCAAATTATGTCACTAACTCCATTTATGTCCAGCTCGTATCTTTTACATCCATTCAAAAGGGAGATAATTTGCCTGATGACACAAAATGACATCTGTCATCAGCGTTCAATAATTCTCATGGCAGTATCATGTGATAATTATGATGGTGTTATGACAGTCTTATGGCACCACTGTCAAATGTGTTACCAAAATGCCATAACATAATGCCTTGTCAAATTACAGTAGGTGGGTAGCGGCTTATAGTCATTTGTGCCTTATAGTGCGAAAATTACATACAAATTACATACAAATTATATATATATATCAGAGGTTGCGCTAGACTTTTTCGTTGTCTGTCATTTTGACTGACAGGGTCATAAAAATCCGGTCATAATCTATTTTTACCCGTCACTTAAATTTTTAAAATGATAATAATGACATATTCAATAGTATTTAGTTTTCATTCATTTTTAATTAATATTGTAATGCTTGTTTGGTGGCGAAAAATTAGACACGGAAGTCGTGGTACTTTTCTCCCTCTTTTCACTCTGCTTACCGCCAGCAACACCAACAAAACAACAACTCCGCCCCCAAAGAAAAAGAGGCAACTATATATACAGGCGGCAATCTAGTCCACCAATTGGATGACGCGCTGGCACACCGGGTGCACCAATAAGAACCTCGCGTTGATGTGTCAATCACGGTGCCGCCGCCAGACCCCGGTGACGCTACAATATTCTGTCCGAACAAGCTTAACAGAATCCACACCGTGCCATCAAGCATATGAATATGTAACTTTTTCTCCGCAGTGACAAAAACAGCTGACTGTGGCCCCAGTAGTTAGGCTACATATGGAACAATGAAATTAACAGTTCACCTGCTGTGGCCTGAACGCAGTCTTCCTCCTGGTGCGCATGGACTTGAATTGCGTGCCCGCTTGTGCATAATCAAATGTCTCAAGTGGGATTCCTTCAGAGGCTATTGTCATGAGGTTTTGGACTTCAGCCTCGGACAGACGACTTAGTTCGGACACTCAGTTGCCTTGACATTTTTCTGAGTAAGCCCAACGACGTCATGCATTAAGAGAGACAATAGCTAATTAATATGCTCACTCGCCACCCTGTGGTCTGGGGTGTGAATTGCAACCTGTCAAAATCACAGATGGGCTTCAGTTTTTTCCGTCACCGTTTAAAAAAACCGGTCAACGACGGCAAATATTCGGTTAACGCGACCCCTGATATATATATATATATATATATATATATATTTTTTTTTTTTTACTAAATTTTCACTAGATGACTTGAATAGCATTTTGGAAAGACATTGGATGATTCACCGTGACCACAGTGTACACTGATCCCTCGTTTTTCGCGGTTAATGGAGACCAGAACCCGCCGCGATAAGTGAAAAAACGCAAAACTTTGCTTAACTTGTGAATGAAAACGATGTCACTTCAGTTCCATATCAGAGTTGAGGCGTTTTGAGAATACTTCAATATCGTAAACATTTCAATTTTCCGTCAAAAATTGGTGGCATTTATTTGTTAAATACATGCACAGTAATGGTATGAGATGTATGCGCTGAAACATTTTTGTTGTTTGTATTTAAACTTGATGTGCAATCTTGAGTTTATGCAAGATTTTGAGATGGTGACTGTAGAACTATATTTCGATTTATTCACAATAATCATATGTGGGAGGAGCCACTTTGCTTTTCTTCCAATATTCACACAGGCCCTTTGTCCTCTTACCAGTGTATGTAATCTGATCAGGGCCTGGGGGTTGCACATTCCAAGCAAGTCTTTAGGGGAAGTTAACCCCCCCCCAAAGGGGAAGGAAGAAAAAGTGTAGGAGCTGAGAGGCAGGACACACTCTCTGTGTCCCGGTACCGGACTGTGATGTCTTTTCTGTTTGTCAGTCTTTAAGTGTAAATTCTTTGTTCTTTTTTACTCCTGAATTCTGTGTCATCATCTCCTGTTCGTTATAAGAATAAAACAACCTGTAACAAGGAATAATCGACTCTTTTCCTTCATGACCAATTTTAATTTGGAAATGTTATGATATTTGAACCGATTTTAAGATAATCTTCATGTTTCCAGTCGGTGCTGGATACTGGAAAGAAGCTGTCTGATGACAACACCATTGGTCAAGAGGAGATACAGCAGAGACTGTCTCAGTTTGTGGACCACTGGAAGGAACTCAAAGACTTATCTGGTGCAAGGTAAGAGTAAAAACGTTAGATTCAAGTACACAAACACAACTTTTTACACTTATTCAGGGGACAGAGACTGGAGGAATCGCTGGACTACCAGCAGTTTGTGGCAAACGTGGAAGAAGAAGAAGCATGGATCAATGAGAAATTAAATTTGGTCGGGGGTGAAGACTATGGAGACACATTGGCTGCAGTGCAGGTGTTTTTCTCACCGCTTTCACATTGTCGAAACGTTGACATAAATGTGTTTTGTCCCCCTAAATGTCATGATTTGATTAATAGGGGTTGCTTAAAAAGCATGAAGCATTTGAGACGGACTTCACCGTGCACAGAGACCGCGTCAGCGATGTTTGCGCTAATGGAGAAGATCTCATTAAGAAGGTAGTATTTGTTGAAAGGGCGGTAATGGAAGCGAAGTTTTTCCAACTGCTGTTAACGTTGATGTTGTTTTCAACAGAACAACCATCACGTGGACAGTATCACTTCCAAGATGTCAGCTCTGCAAGGCAAAGTTGCAGAGCTCGATCGTGCGGCTGCTCAGAGGAAGGCGAAGCTGGACGAGAACTCTGCGTTCTTGCAGTTCAACTGGAAGGCTGATGTGGTTGAGTCTTGGATCGGTATGAAAAAATATATACACTTTAGAAAAATCATAGGGATGTCCCCGATCCAATCACGTAATTTTTAGAAGATCAGGATCGTGTGGAAAAAGATGGTTTTTTTTTTTAATCTTAATTTTTTATTTGAAATATCAACTAATTGGCTGCCATTGAAGGTGAGAAACGTCCAATCCATTTTGACTGAGGCCGCTTGGTTGCTAACCGTCATATGCTATTGTTTAGCAACAACTGGATTCATTACCGTATTACTATTTATCCTTCTCACAGCAGCTGGAAACAGAAATGTTGTTTAATCCATCTGCAGGCGACAGGGAGATCATGATTTTACGACACTGTGCGGGTGTTCGCTGGTCCTCATGGGAAACGTAGTCTTCCTTAAAGTGCCTGTGACACATAAAAGCATGTTTATTTCATATTACACGCAGTATTTTATTCTCATGAAAGTAATGGACCGCTTGGATGTGTGTAAAAGTGATCGATGAATCCCGCGCCATGAAAATGACTTCCAGCCATAGATATTCAGGAAGAAGGCGAATGTGACATGTCAAGTTCAAAAATAGATCCTTAGATAGACATTGTAAAATTACCCAAAAATAAGGAGAGAAGACACTCAGTTTTCTTGGCCAAGGAGAGCAAAATGTGACTCGTGAGTCACCAAAATTGATCTAAAGGAAAAAAATCCTCCTTGGTATTTTATTTAGGGGTTTGTCCTAAACAAAAATGGATGCCGCCCTAAGGGAGGGAAGAGCAAGCTGGAGACACCCATGTGGTTTTCGATTGGATATGTGTGTGCATGTAGGTGGAACTAAGTGAATACACGTGTGGAAGCAAGAGCTTATGTAAACAATCATGTAAACAGTCAAAACAATCATATAAACAGTCAAAATAATCCAGACACTTCAGTTATGCAACGCTGCGGCCATGGAAGATGTCCTCGGATGGAAAATTGTCCTCGAAGGTCTAGACGGAAGTCCAGACGCCAGGTGCTGAAGATGCCTCGGAAGGTCTAGTTACGCAATGATGCGGCCATGAAGCAAAACTGTTGTCATCCCGACCCTCTTTTACTCTTTGTAACACTTAAGCATTATACTACAACCTGGTATAGCAAGCAATAATCATTTACTGGTTATATAAGTAAGAAAAATATGGCAATATGTATTATTTATGGTATATATGAGCACAAGCAAATATTCAATCAACCAACCAAGCAAATATTTAATCAATCAAACCCCGATAATTACCTCAACATGACATCATCAGAGGGACTGGGGATTCAGATGATTTTGCGGATTAATTCGTTTATTTTTTGCGTCACACCAGCCCAATGTGCTGCAGGGTTTTGCTACTACACCAGGGAGAGTAATGTTTGATCCTGTTCACCGCGAAGAATAGGCATAACAAGTCCGACAATCTAGAGACCATTGGACGGATGACGAAGTAAGTAAGCTACGTGCTTTATGTTATGTCAAATACTGGGATTATGGCAAAAATTTTAATAAGGAGGTGGCTTGCATTTTGTGGGTGTCTTCTCCGGTTCTTGATTGTGTAGAGGTGTCCAGCTCCCTCGGCTCTCTTCACGTGCCTGCCTAGAGAGCGTGTACTCGGCTTGTGCTCAGGCAGCCACGTGCTCCGACGTCTGCCAGTTTGTCCGCCGAGAATGCGCCATTTTCGGTGTTCATTGCCCTGTGCGTCCCCGGCGGTGAGCACTGCCTGCCTGCCGGAGCCAAAGCAGAACAAAGAGCTGAAACTTGCTTTTCACCGGGGGCTGACACGCCTCCTGTTTTGTTCACGCTCTTTCCTTAGTCTCTGAAGCCGGGGCAGGGAAATGATAAAAGCCGGGCTAACTCCTGTGCCATAAGATACCGTTCGGAAGTTATAAGCAGTTGGCAGTTTTGGCCATTATGCTGTAATTTAGCCCTGTCGTACTGAATAAATGCATTTTTAATATTTCACATTCCATTTAGCAACTCTTATTTGCCATGACCATAAAATTGATTTAGCAATTCGGGAAAAATACTTAGATAAAAAGAATATCCTGTAAAAGTATTGGAGCAGAGAGACAAAAACAGTGATGACATTTTGCTGTTCTCTGTCTCATTTTCCTCATTCTGAATCTTCCTCCTCTATTGGGCTAAAATCTAAATCAGCTAAAATCGTTACTCTGCCAACGTCATCACCCAGTTGGTGGCGCCAGAGCACAATAATGACAGGAGTAGCTAAACTGCAGATTGAAAACCTCATTTCTCGTCATCTGCACTTTGCCAAATTGCTGTATATAGTCGAATCGTCTCAAAATATGATTTGAAACACATAATAATGTTAAGATTTTTTTTTTTTTTTTTATGGTGTCACAGGCACTTAAAGGCAACACACACTACCGCTTTTGTCCACCGGCGTTGCTAAAATCGACCAAAACTGAAAACGGAGGTTTTGAAATATTAAATAAATTAATAAATTGCCAAAATATAGGATCAGTACTCCGTATCGGCAGATCCTCAAATTCAGGTGACTCCGATTCGAACTCGTGTGCAAAAATATGTGATCGGGACAACTCTAAAACTAATGAACGCTATCCTGAACCTTGGATTCTTGACTAAATAAATTTGTTGTATGTTTTTTATTTTCTCTTAGGAGAAAAAGAGAACAGCCTTAAGAATGATGACTATGGCAGAGACTTGTCCTCTGTACAGACTCTCCTCACCAAGCAGGTATTTGTGTCTTTCATGCTTAGATCTTCATTTTATTCGCTTGTTTTGCTCCATTTATCTAGTCTATGGTAATCCGTAGGAGACATTTGATGCTGGACTTCAAGCCTTCCAGCAGGAGGGCATAACCAATATCACAGCTCTCAAAGACCAGCTGTTAGCGGCTAAGCATGTCCAAGCGAAAGCCATTGAAGCTCGTCACGCTGCATTAATGAAGCGCTGGAACCAATTACTGTCCAATTCGGACGCTCGTAAGACCAAGCTTTTGGAGGCTCAAGAGCATTTCCGAAAGGTAAACAGTCTTGTTGCCGATTTTGGGTTGTGTCGGACGGATAGTGAGAGGGCTGGTCAGAACTCACACTTTATTCCCTCTCCCCTTAGGTTGAGGACTTGTTTCTCACATTCGCCAAAAAGGCATCAGCCTTTAACAGTTGGTTTGAGAATGCCGAGGAGGATCTAACTGACCCAGTGAGGTGCAATTCTTTGGAGGAGATTCGTGCACTGCGTGAAGCCCATGAGGCTTTCCGTTCCTCACTGACTTCAGCCCAGACTGATTTCAACCAGCTGGCTGAACTGGACTTGCAAATCAAGAATTACCAGGTGGTTTCCAACCCTTATACCTGGTTTACAATGGAAGCGCTAGAAGAAACATGGGGGAACCTGCAGAAGATAATCAAGGTATGTTGAATAGATATTTACATTTTTTTCCCCCGAAACCAAATTTGCAATTTTTCTGTATAAATTGTGAAAACAGGAGCGAGAGTTGGAACTGCAGAAAGAGCAAAGAAGGCAGGAGGAAAATGACAAGTTAAGGCAGGAGTTTGCACAGCACGCCAATGCTTTCCACCAATGGCTACAGGAGACCAGGTAGAACAATCTGTCTTTTTCATTCAAGAGGTTGAAATTGTTTCTATGATCTTCTAATGAACTCGCAATATGAATTTTAAACAAACGATTGGATTTTTGGTAAATGATTATTGATATAGTAAAAAAAAAAAAAAAAACAGGTAGTCATTAGATGACATTCATATTTGCAACCTTCTTCTACCTAGCCCCTAAACGGACATCTACAGCAATAAAATTTAGATTTAACCAATCTGGTGTGCACCAGAAACTATATGGTAAACATTAGCATTATTAGTCAATTGTTGCGTTGTTGCAATTGGCTAACTTGCATGGCAAAATTACGCTAGCTTAAATGCTATATAATGCTAATGTTTACAACAGTTTGTATTGATTTGTATGTGATGTAAAGCACTTCAAATTTTATGTTGAATTGTGCTATACAAATACATTTGACTTGCCTTGCCTAGTAGTAAACATTTGTTAACACGCTTTATCATTTTCTCTCTCTTCCCTCTCACTGCTGGAATCCTCGCTGTTGGTTTGGATTACAATTTAAATCAGGACATACCTTCTTGATGGGTAAATATCCAAATGATTTATAAAATAAATATATATATAGTCATATGTTTGTGTGGCAATAATGGATATGTAGTAGTAAAGAACTTTTTGTGCAGTCTTTGCAATGGCTGGAGTTACATACAGTGGGGCAAATAAGTATTTAGTCAACCACTAATTGTTCTCCCACTTGAAAATATTAGAGAGGCCTGTAATTGTCAACATGGCTAAACTTCAACCATGAGAGAAAGAATGTGGGGGGAAAAAACAATCACGTTGTTTGATTTTTAAAGAATTTATATGCAAATCATGGTGGAAAATAAGTATTTGGTCAATAACAAAGGTTCATCTCAATACTTTGTTATGTAACCTTTGTTGGCAATAACGGAGGCCAAACGTTTTCTGTAACTCTTCACAAGCTTTTCACACACTGTTGCTGGTATTTTGGCCCATTTGGAAATCTTGCTTGTTTGTAGGTGACCAAATACTTAGTTTCCACTCTAATTTGGAAATAAATTCTTTAAAAATCAAACAATGTGATTTTGTTTTTTTGTCCACATTCTGTCTCTCGTGGTTGAGGTTTACCCATGTTGACAATTACAGGACTCTCTAATCTTTTCAAGTAGGAGAACTTGCACAATTGGTGGTTGACTAAATACTTATTTGCCCCATTGTATACTGTCTGCCCAAAAATGTGTTCTGGATTAATGTTCAAATCTTTGCTGATGACTTTCTTTCCGGAAAGAGGGTTGCCGAGAACATTCGATGAAATTAATACATTTTTACTTCCTTTTGAAAATCACTTTTTGTTCCAGGTCTTGCATGGTCGAAGAGTCGGGGACTCTGGAATCCCAGCTGGAGGCCACTAAGGTAACCATTACAGACTAAATTTGAATATTGACTGCTATCAAATACATTCATCACTAGTACAAACTTTTATTGAATTATTAGGGAAAAAAAAGAGTATTGAAATACTAGAAGAAGAAAAAAAGAGTACTAGTACAAAATTTACTGAATTATTAGGAAAAAAAGAGTGGGTAGCAAGTGTTCTTTCTTTTATAATAGAATGTGATTGTTTTCGTAGCGTAAACACCAGGAGATTCGAGCCATGCGCAGCCAGCTGAAGAAGATAGAAGACTTGGGCGCAGCTATGGAGGAAGCGCTCATCTTGGACAACAAATACACAGAGCACAGCACAGTGGGTCTGGCTCAACAATGGGACCAACTGGACCAGCTGGGAATGAGAATGCAGCATAACCTGGAGCAACAAATACAAGCCAGGTACAACATTTAAAAAAACAAATTTGGAGACCCCACATTTCAGAACCACTGCCATCGATTCAACGTTTTTGTTTTTCTTACAGGAACACAACAGGAGTGACAGAGGAGGCTCTGAAGGAGTTCAGCATGATGTTCAAGTACGTAGATTTAAACTAATTTGGATCTCAACTTTGAACTCCAAGACAAGTGTCAACTCGATAGCTTGATGAGAAATGAATCAGACTCAGCCAAGGATTGTCTTGCTTCAAAGGCTTTATGAACAAGAGCTCTCGGGTATAGACGCGGAGCCACGCACAAAGCGTCCTCTCCGCAAGTGGACAAAAGAGAAATGCAGGGCATGCCTCTTTTTGGGTTGACATCATGGAAACAAAACCGAAACTTACTATAGCATATCCTGGTAAAAACATCTCAAGTTTCAGAAAAACATCTCCAGTAGCGGGAAAACACCTCAAGTTATGACCTTGAACACCGGCTCTGGGTAGAACGATAATGAGCTCAGTCTGATAAGCCACAGTCGCCCATTGTATTCATTCGAGGCATATTGGAAAACACAGGAACATAACAGTCCATATTTGGACATATTGTGATACAATCTACAATAGTCAAGGCAATGGGAAGGCACACTCAAACGGGTTAATATAACAATGATGCTCTATGCTACGATGTTCTCATGCAAGCATAACAAAAGCATACAAAATATGATGTGTAATGGTTGTGTTTTAAGTAGGGCTGTCAAAATTTTCGCGTTAACGGGCGGTAATTTATTTTTTCAATCACGTTAAAATATTTGACGCAATTAACGCACATGCCCCGCTCAAACGGATTAAAATGACAGCAGCTTGTTACTTGTTTTTTTGTTGTTTGGCGCCCTCTGCTGGCGCTTGGGTCCAAGTGATTTTATGGGTTTGGGGAGTGAGCATGGTGTAATTATTGACATCAACAACGGCGGGCGAGGTAGTTTATTTTTTGATTGAACACTTTACAAATATTAATAAAATGAAAACATTAAGAGGGGTTTTAATATAAAATTTCTATAACTTGTACTAACATTTATCTTTTAAGAACTACAAGTCTTTCTATCCATGGATCGCTTTAAGAGAACGTTAATAATGTTAATGCCATCTTGTTGATTTATTGTTATAATAAACAAATACAGTACTTATGCACTGTATGTTGAATGTATATATCCGTCTTGTGGCTTATCTTTTCATTCCAACAATAATTTACAGAAATACATGGCATATTTTAGAGATGGTTTGAATTGCGATTAATTAGTTTTTAAGCTGTAATTAACTCGATTATAAATTTTAATCGTTTGACAGCCCTAGTTTTAAGCATGAATAAAATTCTCTCACAGTCCTGTCTAACCACATTCTCATCCTCAACTTTTTTTAAAGACACTTTGACAAGGAAAAGTCTGGACGTCTCAACCACCAGGAGTTCAAGTCGTGCCTTCGTTCACTGGGATACGACTTACCTATGGTTGAAGAGGGTGAACCGGATCCAGAGTTTGAGTCAATACTCGACACCGTGGATCCAAACAGGTCACTTATTTGAGACAATGGAGTACTACTGCTATGATACAGATGTGGGTAGATTAGCCAAAAACTTTACTTGACTAAGAGGAACATTACTTCAAAATTATATTACTTAATTAAATGTAGTCATCCAAAAAAATGTACTCAAGTAGAAGTAAAAAAGAATTTGGTAAGAAGAATACTCAAGTAATGAGTAACTGCCTACAATGTTTTTACAGTGCCCTTCATAATCATTGGCACCCCTGAATAAGATGTGTTTTTTAGCTTCTAATTTTTTTTTAATTCAAATAATATGGGACCTTAATGGAAAAAAAGAGAAAAATCCAACCTTCAATACAAGTGCATTCATTCAGTAGGGAAAAAAATCCCACATAAAGAAACAATTATTTGACATCAAATAATGTGTGTCACAATTATTAGCACCCCTGGTCTTAATACTTTGTACAACCCCCTTTTGTCAACAAAACAAGGTCTGGGGACTGAGATGGCCATGGGAGGGGCTTGATTTTGTGTCTGGTGAACCATTTCTGTGTAGATTTGGCCATATGTTTAGGGTCAGTGTCTTGCTGAAAGACCCAGTGACGACCCATCTTCCGCTTTCGGGCAACAGATTTTGATTTAAAATGTCCTGGTATTTCAAAGCATTCATGATGCCATGCACCCTAACAAGGTTCCCAGGGCATTTGGAAGTGAAACAGCCCCACGGCATCACTGACCCACCCCCATACTTCACAGTGGGTATGAGGTGCTTTTCAGCACGCGCATCTTTCGTGGCACGCCAGAGCCACTTAGTGTTTGTGGCCAAAAAGCTCAATCTTGGTCTCATCTGACCAAAACACACGGTCCCAGTTGAAGCCTGCTTTATGCTTTTTGGCAACAAACACTAACTGGGTCTGGCGTGCCACGAAAATGTGCATGCTGAAAAGCACCTCATACCCACTGTGAAGTATGGGGGTGGGTCAGTGATGCCGTGGGGCTGTTTCGCTTCCAAAGGCCATGGGAACCTTGTTAGGGTGCATGGCATCATGAATGCTTTGAAATACTAGGACATTTTAAATCAAAATCTGTTGCCCTCTGCCCGAAAGCTGAAGATGGGTCGTGACTGGGTCTTTCAGGAAGACAATGACCCTAAACATATGGCCAAATCTACTCAGAAATGGTTCACCATACACAAAATCAAGCTCCTCCCATGGCCACATCTCAGTCCCCAGACATTGTTTTGTTGGCAAAAGGGGGTTGTACAAAGTATTAACACCAGGGGTGCTAATAATTGTGACATACAACGATTTGATGTCAAATAATTTTTTCTTTATGTGGGATTTTTTTCCCCACTGAATGAATGCACTTGTATTGAAGGTTGGATTTTTCTTTTTTTCCGTTAAGGTCCCATATTATTTGAATAAAAAATATATATATATTAGAAGCTAAAAAACATGTTTTTCAGGGGTGCCAGCAATTATGGAGGGAACTGTATGTACAATATGAACTGATATTATTTTACTGTACTACAATATATTACATGAACACATTAGGCCAAAAAGATGCAAAATCCATTGAATTCCGACTAGAAAAATCTACAGAAATGAAACATCATCCAGACCAAACAGCATGAGTGCCCTCCAGTGGAGAAAATATTTCTTACCATGAAATTAAAACAATTAGGGCTGCAGCTATCAAATATTTTAGTAGTCTTCTCGCTTCCACTCTTGTCTGCAGTCTAGTCACTTCCCAGCTCAATTACTGTAACACACTGCTCTTCCGTTTCGAACCCCCGCCACACACACTTGCTTAAAAGTTAGTGGGGACAATTTGAGCATCCTGAAAAGTTGGTAGTCTTATGTCCCTACCGTCCCTATGCAAACCTACGCACTTGTTTAGAAGTACATTTTACTCAAAAAGTTACTACCCACGTCTGACCTGCGTTTACATGAATACTGTTTAACTGTGAGGAACTTATCGTTGCAGGGATGGAAATGTGTCACTACAAGAGTACATGGCTTTCATGATCAGCCGTGAAACAGAAAATGTTAAATCCAGCGAGGAGATTGAGAGCGCCTTCCGAGCTCTCAGTGCTGAGAACAAACCCTACGTCACTAAAGAAGAGCTCTACCAGGTTAATGTTCATTGCACACTATGCCAATTCTCTTTCAATGTGTTTGCTGCTTTTGGCTATAAATGAATTTCATTGAATCTTTTCAGAACCTGACCAAGGAGCAAGCTGACTATTGCCTCTCGCATATGAAGCCCTATCTTGACAATAAGGGCCGTGAGCTGCCATCATCGTTTGACTTTGTTGAATTCACCCGCTCGCTCTTTGTCAACTAATACTACCCAGTCACTAACTATATTATATACCACGATTGTCAACACCTATTGATGAAAATCGCATGACTGACATCAGGAATGAGCACTATTCACTGTGTGTACCTTTCCTCCTATCCTTGATGCCTCTTCATTTTTAATTGCTTTTTTCCATTGAGTCTGTACACATAAATTCATTCAAGCGCTTGTTTGGCAAAGACTAAATGTAGGTGCAACAGCTTAACTTTAGTGTGCTTCAATAAATATTGGTTACAACTGGAAATGTGTTGTGTACTAAATCACTGGTTTAAAAAGGGTTTTTAACCCTTTCAGGGACAGCTATTCAAAAATTTATGTCTTAACTCTTTATAGAGCAAGTCACTATTTTTAGTCATGTCATAGACTTCATAATACTTGACAGGACACGGGAAACGGGGCCGGATACGTAGGGGGGCTATTTTCAAAAAGTTAAAATATTTTCATCATCAAAGCCGCTAGCGACCGAAAAACCAAAACAGGCATATAAACCCTCAGGCATATATGGGTCTCAGCTATTGTGGCAAGCGACATGGGGAAAAATAACCGGAAATGATCTTTTTCTCAACACCATGTATTGTACTCAACGCAGAGAAGATATACCATTTGCAGCAACCACTGTGACTCATGGTTGCTCAAATTCCCATCATGCATTTGGGCAGTTAAGAACATTTGTCGCTACAGTATCATTTAGTGAAAGCACAACAAAAATAATATTCCTATCTCTCAAAAATAAAATGTTCGCAAAAAGCGCTCAATGCAAAGAGATCTGGTATTCCCAATCAAAATAGCTATGCAAAATAATACTCTATTTAAACATTAAGTTTAGCTGAACAAATACACTAGATGGCAATATTTAGACAATATACAAACTATCAAAATTACTATAACTTGTACTCACATTTATCTTTTAAGAATTACAAGTCTATCCGTGGATCCCTTTCACAGAAAGAATGTTAATGCCGTCTTGTGGATTTGTTATAATAAATACGGTACTTATGTACAGTATGATGAATGTATATATCCGTCTTACCTTTCCATTCTAACAATAATTTACAGAAAAATATGGCATATTTTAGAGATGGTTTGAATTGCGATTAATTGCGAGTAATTTTTAAGCTGTGATTAACTCGATTAAAAATTTTGTTTGACAGCCCTAATTTTAACTCATAATAACGTTTGTTAACAACTACAAGTCTTTGTGGATCCCTTTAAACTAGGGCTGTCAAAATTATCGCGTTAACGGGCGTTAATTTAATCAATCACGTTAAAATATTTGACGGAATTAACGCACTCCCCCCGCTCAGATTTAAATGACTGTACAGTGAACTGCTTGTTGTGTTTTATTTTGTGTTGTTTTGCCGCCCTCTGCTGGCGCTTGGGTGCTACTGATTTTATAGGCTTTAGCACCCATGAGCCTTGTGTAAGTAATTATTGACATCAACAATGGCGGGCTACTAGTTTATGATTGAGAATTTTACAAATTTTATTAAAACGAAAACATTAAGAGGGGTTTTAATATAAAATTTCTATAACTTGTACTAACATTTATCTTTTAAGAATTACAAGTCTTTCTATCCATGGATCGCTTTAACAGAATGTTAATAATGTTAATGCCATCTTGTCGATTTATTGTTATAATAAACAAATACAGTCCTTATGTACCGTATGTTGAATGTATATATCCATCTTGTGTCTTATCTTTCCATTCCAACAATTTATTTTACAGAAAATATGGCATATTTTATAGATGGTTTGAATTGCGATTAATTACAATTAATTTTTAAGCTGTAACTCGATTAAAAATTTTAATCGTTTGACAGCCCTACTTTAAACCTCTCGGACAGCATTCACTACAGTGGACAGCTATTCAATCCTTTATAGAGCAAGTGACTAAACTAGTCATTAAAAACTTCTATAACAAATACCCAGTGGAAAAGGCCCCAAGGAACTAAAATTTCCCCTCATAGTATTTAACTAATTGGATGCCAGTAATGGCGCTTAGGCGTCCAATTCATTCAAACCATGGAAAACTGGCCTTGAATGCTCATGTTTCAGTGCCATTGACGGCCGTAGATGTCCAATCCATTTTGACTGGAAGGGGCATGAACATTTGCCCCTCTTAGTCAAAACGGATTGGCCCCCATTACCGTCACTGGCCAATGCCCTGAAAGATTATAATTAGTGCATTAAATAGTTAATCAAAATTATGAAAATTAACCAGTACAGACTTGGATTAGTCCCAGTTTGAAGGTAAACAATGGGTCATTTCACAATACGAATTTAATGCAAAGAATATTACAGACCACGTTTTATAACAGAACAATGAAGATGCGTTTATTGAAAACTAAGCACTGATTTTGAATTTCAGACAATGAATCTAGGAAGTATCCATAGTTTGCACGCTTTCCTCCACCACATCCAGGGTCAACGGTGTCACCAGCTTTGTTAAGACACCTGTGGTTCCCCTTTGGTACTTGTAGTCACCAGTTCTACGGGAGGAAACAAATGAACACACTATAAAAATTGTAAAACAGAACTTGTATTAACTCATTGGCTGCCAGTAAAAGAGCAAGTTTCACGGTCATGGACGACAATAGATGCTTGTTTTGGTCAGTTGGTTGCCTATTAAAGTTAACGATGATTGACAGACGTCGCTTAGAAGCCGAAACTTCAAAGTGCCGCATGCGTCAATCATCGTTTAGCTCGTCAAACATTTGCTGTGGCAACTGTGTGTAACTGAGCAGCATGAGTGGATTCACTCACTGAAGTGTTTCATAAAGACAAGCATTTTTCTACGTTATTTTTGTTTAAAAATCATTCGGTGGGACAGTAACATGTTTATAATTATAATTATATAATTAGCGTAATTTTCGGACTATAAGCCGCAACCCACCAAATCTGACACAAAAATGGCATTTGTTCATAGATAAGCCGTCCTCACCATATTATGGGATATTTACACCAAAAGATATTAACCAATAATATTTGACAGCGGCATCATAAGATTGTCATAAGACCAAATCAACAACCATGAAGCTTTGAACCAATTAGCAGCAAAGCTTCATTTGGCCATCACTGCTCCTTTGACAGTCTATCATTGTTGTCGTCCAACATGCCTCCTAGCATGCAATGCAGCGCTACAGATGTTAATAACAATAAAAATAGTTGTTCTGTGGTAGTTATTTCTTCATTTACTGTTCTGGTTATTTCATTTATTGTAGTGCTGCAACGATTAATCGATGTATTCGATTAGAAAAAAGATTTGAATTAAATTTTGCTGCTTCGAGTATTCGTTTAATTAAAGTGGCGTTGTAGTGGTTGATTTTGAAAGTTTGCATTTAGTTTTACCGATTTAAGTGGATACACTGCCCTCTAGTCTGCCTCATTTCACATGGCTGAATCCAGCTGCTCCATGTTAAGCCCAACGTAAGCTAACTTTTTGTTTGAGGTCATGTTTTTTAATGCATTCATAATTTAGTATATCGGGTTATCTGGCCATTTTTTGTGGGAAAATGTGTCTGAACCATTTGTTAAGAGCGTTGTAAGAAAAAAACTAGCATTTAAGCTAGCGGACTTTTTTTCAGCCATGTGAAATGGCTGAAAAAAAGTCCGCTAGCTTAAATGCTCCATGTTAAGCCCAACATAAGCTAATGTTTTTTTTTATTAGGTATTGGATATATTCAGCGGTTTTTGTAGGAATATGTGTCTGAACCATTAAGATCATTGTGAAAAAAAAAAAACGTAAGCGTTTTAATAGCTTTCGAGCTAGCGGACTTTTGCTATGTAAGTCAGCCAATTGTTCTTTTACTGTACATGGATCCTTATTTATTTTTTTATACCGTTTGAAGCGCACCTCAGGTATTTTAATTTTTCGTTCCTTATCCGATTCCTCGATTATTCAAACTAACAAGTTCATCGATTAATCGATAGCTGCAGCCCTAATTTATTGCTAGTTATGGTATTTGGTAAAACATTAATTTACAGTGGCACCATAAAAAAGGCATATGATCGTCATAATTATGACATGACACTGCCTTAAGCATTAAACAGTGCTAGTGACATATCATTTTGTGTCATCTGGCTAATTATCTCCCTTTTGAATGGATGTAAAAGATTTGTGCTGGACATAAATGGAGTTAGTGACATAATTTGCTTGATGACACTTAATGACATCTGTTATAAGCATCCATTAATGTCCATGATAGTGTCATAATTATGACGGTCTTAAGGCAGTTTTATGATCCCGCTGTCAAACAAAGTGTTACCTATAAACCCAATAAATCAACAACTAAGCCACAATGGACTATAAGCCGCAGGATTCAAAATAAGGGAAAAATGTGCGGCGTATAGTCCGAAAATTACGGTATTATAATTACTAGGGCTGTCAAAATTATCGCGTTAACGGGCGGTAATTAATTTTTTAAATTAATCACGTTAAAATATTTGACGCAATTAACGCACATGCTCCACTCAAACAGATTAAAATGACAGTACAGTGTAATCTCCGCTTGTTACTTGTTTTTTGGTGTTTGGCGCCCTCTGCTGGTGCTTGGATCCAATTGATTTTATGGGTTAGTACCATGAGTGAGCATGGTGTAATTATTGACATCAACAATGGCGAGCTACTAGTTTATTTTTTGATTGAAAATTTTACAAATTTTAATAAAACGAAAACATTAAGAGGGGTTTTAATATAAAATTTCTAGAACTTGTACTAACATTTTTCTTTTAAGAACTACAAGTTTTTCTATCCATGGATTACTTTAAGAGAATGTTAATAATGTTAATGGCATCTTGTTGATTTATTGTTATAATAAAAAAATACAGTACTTATGTACTGTATGTTGAATGTATATATCCGTCTTGTGTCTTATCTTTTCATTCCAACAATAATTTACAGAAAAAAAATGGCATATTTTATAGATGATTTGAATTGCGATTAATTACGATTAATTCATTTTTAAGCTGTAATTAACTAGATTAAAAATTTTAATCGTTTGACAGCCCTAAAAAAACATGTGTTGCATGTATCTCTTTCCAATGCTAAATCTGAATAAATACATTGAACACACACATAATTTTTTTTTTTTTTTTTTTGGGAAGGCGGGGTGCGCTACTTGCGGGTTCTGGTCCCCATTAACTGCGAAAAATGATGGATTGCTGTACTATGGCTTTAATTGATGTTTATTTAGCTTTTGTTCCATCCATTGACATTTGAGCTCTTTCGTTTTAATGTCGATTACACCTCTGTGCACTTACTTGTACTAATCACTTGGTCTTACCTGCTACCCTTCTTGTTGGCCTCATCATGGGGTCGGATGTAGTCCACCTTATCAGTGGTGATCACACAAAGATCGATGTTGCTGCCAGATCCGAGATCATTGAATATTCCTGCCGCGATGCCATCGCGTACTAGCGCCTTGGCTTCCTTTTCCTATATAATAAATGCATTTGATTAGTAATACAGTCAAAGTAAATTATACTTGATTATAGGGCTGCAGGTATCGATTATTTAGTTCAAATGATCAAGTAATCAGATTACGAACATTTAATGCTTTGCAGAATAAGTTAATAAGAGATGCAAACAAAGAAACAAGTGTTTATGCCTGCAATAACACTTTCAAAAGAGCATTAAAGTGCCTGTGACAGCATTAAAAAAAAACTTAAACTACATTATTATATGAATTAGAATCATATTTTGAGACGATTCGACTATATACAACAATTTGGCAAAGCGCAGATGACGAGAAATGCGACAAAAAGAGCGGCAAAATGTCATTGTTTCAATCTTTCTACTCCAATATTTTTACAGGATATTCTTTTTATCCAAGTATTTTCCCCAATTGCTAAATAAATAATAAATTGCATTTATTCTGTACGACATGGCAAAATTACCCAATAATGGTCAAAACTGTCGACTTCTTGCAAAGTTTAAAGGTATATTTAGCCGTTTTTTTGTAGGAATATGTGTTTGAACTATTTGTTAAGAGTATTGTTAAAAAAAAAAAAAAAAAAAAAAAAAATCGGCATTTTATAGCATTTAAGCTAGCGGAATTTTGTTATGTAGGTCAGCCATTTGTTTTTTTGTTGTACATATATCCACATTTATTTATTTATTTATTTTTTATACCGTTTGAGGCCCATGTCAGGTATTTTAATTTTTTTATGTTCCTTATCAGATTACTCGATTATTCGAACTAACTAGTTCATCGATTAATCGACTACTAAAATAATCGATAGCTGCAGCCGTAGTTTCTTCAAACTATGCAGAATTGCACTTTCGTGTCACAAGACCAATAAATGCATTTAAAACTAAATTGAAATACTTTAGCTTAGCCTCACATGGTATAAAATAAATAAATGAGTATTAAGTACAACAAAAGAACAATTGGCTAACTTACATATAGCAGAGGCCCGCTAGCTTAAATGCTACAAAATGCCAATTTTTTTTTTTTTTTTTAAAAACAAAGCTTTTTTGAAAAACAGTTCCCCACAAAAAAATTAGCCCGAAAATTGGCCCGAATATAAGATGGCCCTGATTATAAGGCGACCCCCTCTTTTTCCAAGACTCAAGTTTGAAAAAAATACTTTTTGAACACCAAATTGATTTTCATAAAGAAAATAATTACAGTACATTGAAACAAATGATTATAACAATATATTTGAGAGAAAAAGCATGTTATTTTGCCTCATTCAAATCTTAATATCTGAACATTCAAATATGTAAACAAGTGCTGCAACGATTAATCGATTGACTCGAGTAATCGATTAGAAAAAAATATTCTAATTAAATTTTGCTGCTTCGAGTATTCGTTTAATTAAAGTGGCATTGTAATGGTTTATTTTAAAAGTGTTTGCAATTAGTTTTATTGATTCGGGTGGATACATTTCACATGGGGTGAATCCAGCTGCTCCCTGTTAAGCCCAACATAAGTTTTTGTTTGCGCTAATGTGTTTTTTAACGCATTTGTAATTTAGTTTCTAGGTATATTTAGCCGTTTTTTTGTGGGAATATGTGTCTGAACCATTTGTTAAAAGCAGTGTTAAAAAACAAACAAAACAACAACAACAAAAAAACACGTTAAAATGTTATAATATTATAGTATTTAAGCCAGCGGACTTTTGCTATGTTAGTCAATTGTTCTTTTGTTGTACATAGATCCCGATTTATTTATGGTTTTATACTGTTTGAGGCTGAGCTCAGGTATTTTAATTTTTCATGTTCCTTATCCGATTACTCGATTATTCGAACTGACTAGTTCATCGATTAATCGACTACTAAAATAATCGAAAATGTAAACTGAAGTGCAATCACATTTGTAAAGGAATGGCTTCTGGTTTTTGAAATGTAAATAAACCAATCTATTGTCATATAAGGAAAAACATTGCAATAAAATAATGCAAATTGGTTAAACTTGAGAGTAGCTGATATCTCTCATGACACAACACTACTCAAGTTCAGCATTCGCTTAACTGCTATCTGGCGCCATCTAGCGTCGTGGATGGGTATAATGTCTAGACCCCGAATATAAGACGACTCCCACTATTTCAGTCTTATTTCAATGCAAAAAAAAAAACAAACAAAAAAAAAACATCTTATATTCGGGCCAATACGGTACTTTATGTTGGTCTTAACAGGGAGTAGCTGGATTCAGCCATGTTAGATGAGTTACGGCATATTCACTGTTGCCACTGGAGGGCAGTGTATCCACCCAAATTAATAAAACTAAATGAAACACTTTCAAAACAAAACATTACAACATCCTCAAGGCAGCAAAATTTTATTTGTAGCTTTTCTCCTCATCAAATTACTCGAGTTAACCAATTAATTGTTGCAGCATTATTTGATTATAAAAGTATTACTGTCATTCAATCAAAACTGTTCTGCATTTGACTTGCCTCCATGCCAGGTTTGTATCGGTCTTCAAACACTGCCATGGCAGCTAGGGATCCAGAGCCTAGATAAAGGAATAAAAAATGAATCCTGTTAGCTAGTTAAGAGGATTTGAAAACAGTATTTTCTTCTTTCTATTGTTAAAACTGACCCATGGTGACATATGGAAGCTTGTCTGTAGAGCCATGAGGGTAGATGCTGTAAAGATGAGGACCGTTACAGTCCACTCCACCAAGTACCAAAGCGGCACCAATGTAGCCCTGATACCTGAATAAAGATAAAAACATTAAACAAGTATTGGTTTTTGGTTATTAATATATTGTATAATGCTAAAAATCCGATGGAGCATACCTGAAAAGCATTTGTTTGAACATGCGATTAGCAGTGGCCACACGAGGCAGTCTTCCTGTGGAGAGGGCATGCAGCTCCAGATTGGAGGAGATCATCTGAGTGGTCATTTCAGTGTCTGCGGCCGTTCCAGCTCCGCAACAGCTGCACAATAAAGTTAAATAAGTAAAAAACAATGCTGACACCAGAGCCGGGCGATTTACCGAAAATTTAACGTTAAGAAAGCAGCCAGTGTGCTAACGTGTGAAGTCACGTGGCTATCAGGAAATCAAACAGAAGCCCTGTACACTAACGCTAGCGGCTAACGCTACAAGTGAACATGATGGAGTAGGATAATTGCTAAACGGCTACTGGTAGCCAGGCCACAGGCATTTCAAGTGTAGCATTCGTCATCGCTCATAGTGTGGTGTTGGTGCCAGGAAAGAACTCGACGTTGGATGTCTGGAAAATTTTGGGATTCAAGAAGGACGAAGTCGCAATCACCACCTGTCACAGCGGCTCTAACCTTGTCGAAGCGACTGAACTTAATGAGCACCATGGGCACGGAGTGCATCTAGGCATCAGTACAGTGGGGCAGATAAGTATTTAGTATAGGTCGGAATCTTTGGGCACCTAACGATTCGATTCCGAGGCTACGATTCGATTATAAATTGATTATTGATGAGGGGGGGGCGGGTAATGACAAGCATGATGTCTAGCTACTCTCGCTCCGTTCCTCATTGCGTCCTGAAGACCGCGCGGCACGCTGAGTGTGTTATACTTCCGCTTTACTTGACATACAGTATTTCAATAATCGGAATTTGGATGTCTGTGAGTCGTTCTCGAATCTTCCACGGCCGAATCGCGAATAATCTAAGAATCGGAAATTTCGCACACCTCTAGTATTTAGTCAACACTTGGAAATATTAGAGACGCCTATAATTGTCAACATGGGTAAACCTCAACCATGAGAGACAGAATGTGAAGGGAAAAAAAAACTGAAAATCAAATTGTTTGATTTTTAAAGAATTTATTTGCAAATCATGGTGGAAAATAAGTATTTGGTCAATACCAAAAGTTCATCTCAATACTTTGTTATGTACCCTTTGTTGGCAGTAACAGAGGCCAAACGTTTTCTGTAACTCTTCACAAGCTTTTCACACACTGTTGCTGGTATTTTGGCCCATTCCTCCATGCAGATCTCCTCTAGAGCAGTGATGTTTTGCGGCTGTCATTGGGCAATACGGACTTTCAACTCCCTCCACAGATTTTCTATGGGGTTGAGATCTGGTGACTGGCTAGGTCACTCCAGGGACCAGGACCTTGAAATGCTTCTTACGAAGCCAATCCTTTGTTGCCCTGGCTATGTGTTTGGGATCATTGTCATGCTGAAAGACCCAGCCACGTCTCATTTTCAATGCCCTTGCTGATGGAAGGAGATTTTCACTCAAAATCTCTCGATACATGGCCCCATTCATTCTTTCCTTTACACACATCAGTCGTCCTGGTCCTTTTGCAGAAAAACAGCTCCAAAGCATGATGCTTCCACGCCCATGCTTCACAGTGGGTATGGTGTTCTTCGGATGCAATTCAGTATTCTTTCTCCTCCAAACACGAGAACCTGTGTTTCTACCAAAAAGTTCTATTTTGGTTTCATCTGACCATAGCACATTCTCCCAGTACTCTTCTGGATCATCCAAATGCTCTCTAGCGAACCGCAGACGGGCCTGGACGTGAACTAGCCTCAGCAGGGGGGACACGTCTGGCAGTGCAGGATTTGAGTCCCTGGCGGCGCATTGTGTTACTGATAGTAGCCTTTGTTACTGTGGTCCCAGCTCTCTGTAGGTCATTTACTAGGTCTCCCCGTGTAGTTCTGGGATTTTTGCTCACCGTTCTTGTTACCATTTTGACGCCACGGGGTGAGATCTTGTATGGAGCCCCAGATCGAGGGAGATTATCAATGGTCTTGTAGGTCTTCCATTTTCTAATAATTGCTCCCACAGTTGATTTCTTTACACCAAGTGTTTTACCTATTGCAGATTCAGTCTTCCCAGCCTGGTGCAGGTCTACAATTTTGTCTCTGGTGTCCTTCGATAGCATAGTGGAGTTTGGAGTGTGACTGACTGAAGTTGTGGAGAGGCGTCTTTTATACCGATAATGAGTTAAAACAGGTGCCATTAATACAGGTAACGAGTGGAGCCTCGTTAGAAGAAGTTAGACCTCTTTGAGAGCCAGAAATCTTGCTTGTTTGTAGGTGACCAAATACTTATTTTCCACTCTAATTTGTAAATAAATTCTTTAAAAATCAAACAATGTGATTTTCTGTTTTTTTTCCCCACATTCTGTCTCTCATGGTTGAGGTTTACCCATGTTGACAATTACAGGCCTCTCTAATCTTTTCAAGTAGGAGAACTTGCACAATTGGTGGTTGACTGAATATTTATTTGCCCCACTGTATGCTGCGTTATTTTGTATATGTGTGTATTATTTCTTTGATAGCTTTTATGATGGTACAGCATTCAGCATAAAGTATAATCCAACAGCTATTGTTTTGTATGTGCTAGCTTTATTCTGTGTCAAAAATGCCATTGTAAAATCTTAAATGTTTCATTGGCATAAGAGTTAGAGCAGCATACAGTGCTGGCCAAAAGTATTGGCACCCGTGCAATTCTGTCAGATAATGCGGTAGAGCAGGGCGGTAAACCGAAAATTTACCGTCACCGAAATTCTTAACGATGACCGACGTAATTTTGACCATGTCGGTAAATTCGGTAAATTAATAAAACAAGAAAATATAGTCTTTTCATCCCGCTTTGATTCTGTTGTTCGTCTATGTTCATTCCCCTTTAAGAAAGCAGTCAATGGGCTTACGTAGAGAGTCACGTGATCATCAAGAAGCCAATCAAACAAAGGCCTGGTAAGCTAACGCTAGCAGCTAACGCTACAAGCAAAACGTGATGGAGTGTGGCTTAAGGGAGGTTCACCAAACTTTCACCCGACATTTAGTAGACTCTTGGTGGCATCCAGACGGACTTTCACCCGCTGTCCTCCCTTGTTCTCACGATTTCCAGAGATGGTGCTTTCGTGGCTTTCTACTGGTAGCCAGGCTAACGCTAGCTAGCGGCTAACGCTACAAATGAACGTGATGGAGTCGGATAGCGGCTCTAACCTTGTCGAAACGCCTGAACTTAATGAGTGGATTGGGCACGGACAGCATCTAGCAACTACTATGTGGCGTTATTTTGTATCTGTCTGTGTGTGATTCCTCTGATAGCTTTTGTGATGGTAAAGCATTCAACATAAAGTACAATCCAACGGCGAAACTTATAATGACCGAGAAATGGCCCCAGCTATTTTTCTGTATGTGCTTATTTCTGTGTCATTATTGCTATCATAAAATCTTAAGCGTTTCATTTGAAAAAGATCAATATAGCTTTAATGTGTGTGTGTCTCTCTGTTTGTTTGGGGGTTCATTTGTGCGTGCATTTATTAAAAAATGCACTGGGGGTGGGGGGGGTGGGAGACCCTGAAAGCATAAAGTAGACACTTGTATTTAATAATTATGTCACAGCAGCCATTAACAATAAGTTGTCTTTTTGAAGTGTACTGTTCAAGCTGCAAGTCATTTGTGTTACAATGACATGTTTGCACAGGCATATTGATTTTGATAATGTACGTTGTTCAAGTCATACACGCTGTTATAAATGTTCATACTTGAATTCTTATTGCTTACGATACATTTTTATAAACTTAATGTTTAGACTGCATGTACAATTGTTAAATACGGTATATGAAATTGAATGCTGGTAAATAAATCAACAAGAAACAGTTAATCTGTATTTCATGCATTGATTCAGATTTTCAAATTATATAACGGTACGCTTGGGCGAATTTATCGTCATTTATCGTTATCGAGATAAATCTGCTCACTTTATCGTGATACATGTTTAAGGCCATATCGCCCAGCCCTATAATGCGGTCACTTACTAAATATTTGGTGATATGTAATGTATCTTGGAGCAGTTCTTGTCAGCAACTACCATACCCTCAGTGGCTCTGGTGTCAGCTCCAAGGACAATGCCGTCCTTAAAAAAAGAATGAAGATAACATTTAACTTCCGTAATTATAGAAAAACTTGACAAAATACATTTACTGCCTTTCCTTTTGGTTGGCCAAAAGAAAAGAACACATGATGGAGATATAAAGTATAGAATGCTTGAATTTATCATCACATCAAATCAAATCAAATCAATATAGCGGTGACAGGCGCACTGTTTTTAAGCCATCTTTCCCACTCACCTTGAACACAACACCACAGATTGTAGTTCCAGTTTTACGAGCCGCGGGCAAATTACAGCCCAGTTCATTTGCTTTTTCTTCCAGGAATCCATTTCTTTAAAAAGGATTAAAAAAAATTTTTTTAAACTGAGCATATGAAGTTACACAATAATGGAATATTTAATAGTATAAAGAAAATATAATATATAAAGAAAAATAAAATGAAGTTTTTTTATTCACAAACAAAATTTCGCGCACCCCCCCAAAAAAACTCCTATATTTATATTTTTCCAGTCAGAAATAGATTGTACACTGAATTAGACTAATTAGAAATTCTAAAAAAAAAAAAAAAGTAGTAAACTGATGAAAACATTTTTTTACCCCTAAAGCCTTCATTTAAAATTTCGATATCATTTTTACACGTTAAACTGATTATATATATATATATATATATATATATATATATATATATATATATATATATATATTAGGGCTGTCAAAATTATCACTTTAACAGGCGGTAATTTTTTTTTTTTTAATTAATCACAAAATATTTGACGCAATTAACGCACATGCCCCGCTCAAACAGATTAAAATGACAGCACAGTGCAATGTCCACTTGTTACCGGTGTTTTTTGGAGTTTTGTCGCCCTCTGCTGGCGCTTGGGTGCAACTAATTTTATGGGCTTCAGCACCCATGAGCATTGTGTAATTATTGACATCAACAATGGCGGGCTACTAGTTTATTTTTTGATTGAAAATTTTACAAATTTTATTAAAACGAAAACATTAAGAGGGGGTTTAATATAAAATTTGGATAACTTTTACTAACATTTATCTTTTAAGAACTACAAGTCTTTCTATCCATGGATCGCTTTAACAGAATGTAAATAATGTTCATGCCATCTTGTTGATTTATTGTTATAATAAACAAATACAGTACTTATGTACCGTATGTTGAATGTATATATCCATCTTCTGTCTTATCTTTCCATTCCAACAATAATTTACAGAAAAATGTGGCATATTTTAGATGGTTTGAATTGCGATTAATTACGATTAATTAATTTTTAAGCTGTAATTAACTCGATTAAAATTTTTAATCGTTTGACAGCCCTAATATATATATATATATATATATATATATATATATATATATATATATATATATATATATATTAGTGCTGCAACGGTTAATCGATGAACTCGAGTATTCGATAAGAAAAAAATATTCAAATTACATTTTGTTGCTTCAAGTATTCGTTTAATTAAAATGGCGTTGTAATGATTTATTTTGAAAGTGTTTACAGTTTTATTGATTAGAATGGATACACTGTCCTCTGGTCTGCCTCATTTCACAGGGCTGAATCCAACTGCTCCCTGTTAATACCAACGTAAGCAGTTTTTGTTTGGGCTAATGTTTTTTAATGCATTCGTGATTTTGTTTTTAGGTATATTTAGTCGTTTTTAGTGGGAATATGAGTCTGAACCATTTGTTAAGAGCATTGTAAAAAACCTTTAGCATTTTATAGCATTTAAGCTAGCTGACTTTTGCTATGTAAGTTAGCCAATTGTTCTTTTGATAGATCCTCATTTACCATTTGTTTTTTCATACCGTTTGAGGCTCATCCCAGGTATTTTAATTTTTCACGTTCCATATTCGATTACTTGATTATTCGAACTAGTTCATCGATTAATTGACTACTAAAATAATCGATAGCTGCAGCCCTAATACATATATATACACACACATACACACACACACACTTTTTTAAAGTATTATTACGTCTTTTATTTTGCAATGATAATATAACCGTATTGATTACATCTGTAGGTGACAATTTTTTTGACCAACTGTTTTGTGAAGTAGAAGTTTGTTTGTTTGTTTGTTTGTATGCATGCAAGTTCGAATTAAAAAATAAAAATAAAAAAAGAAATCGTTCCTCACTCCTCCGTCACAAAACGGAAATATATTCTCCGCCGATAATTCCAGACACTGGAAAAACATTCCCCGCCAATGTTTCCTCAATTGATACCTCTACTTTAAAACTTTTCATGTCAACGATGTATTGTTCGTATATTTTAAAAGCGAAACAAAGAACTACATTATTAGCTGCCACCATACTTAGCATTCGCAATGAATGGCTGAGTCATACCATCGGAAGCTAGCTGGTCACCGTAAATACAAATTATGAGGCCAAGTCGAAAATAAACATTTTTGGTTTGGTCAGTTTTTTTATAATGACATATCTCAGCCGGACAGCGTTTACCTTTTGCAGTTTTCAAAAGTGAAACCACCAAGAGTTGGCGAGCTAACTGTTAAGGCCGCCATTTTCCTAGTTTGCGACTCCTTGTCTTCTTCTACTATCTTTAGGCAGTCGGCAAACAACTTTTAGTGCATTACCGCCACCTTTTGGTCTGTAAACTCTGTATATGGCGGAAAACAGACAAGGCTGAAAAAGCAGTCTCTGCTCTTGCAAACTGCTGCACTTTAAGCCAAAAAAACTGTTGTGTTTGATAGAACAATATGTCTATATGCTGCCATCGCAGATTCATGGAACATTAAGGCCCCGAACAATTTTGAATTTGTCCGTTTTACCCTGGAGACCCCCGTTTACAGACGTCGCGCAACTGCTTTTGTTTCAACCCAGCCATAAAAAGAAGGTAAGTAATTATATTTATTATTCAAAATGTCTGTCATTTTTAGCTTGGAATCATCAGTTGATGTCTACCTCATAACTATGGCTTAA